>NC_137844.1:32707500-33332500 GCF_948465745.1 Chenopodium album
TATCATGTGAAATTGCCTCTTGACATGTTTGACCTTCTAATGTTTCCTTGGCTCTCTAGCCTAGGCAATAGCTCCATTGTTGTAATAGTTAAGGTCTATTAGACCCTTGATGAAGGGTACAACATCAATTTAACCAATAAAATTACAAATCCAAGCTGCCTCCTTAGCTGCTTCAGCATCTGCCAAGTATTCGACTTTAGTTGTAGAATCTGCAGTTGTACTTTGCTTAGCACTATTCAAACTAAATGCTCCCCCATTCAGACAGAATATGTATCCTGACTGGGACTTAAAGTCGTCTATGTTTGTTTGGAAGCTTGCATCTGTGTAACCTTCAACAATTAAGTCATTACTGCCACCGTAGACCAAGAACTTATCCTTGTTGCTTTTCAGGTGCTTTAGGATATTCTTAGCCGTAGTCCAATGCACCTCTCCTAGGTCTGATTGACATCGGTTCGTAGCACTCAAAGCATACGACACATCTGGCCTAGTACATATCATGGCATACATGATCGATCCAATAAGCGAAGCATATGGAATCCGGTTTATCCTTTCTCGCTCATCAGGTATCTTTGGACACTGCTTCTTGCTTAGGGTTATGCCATGTGACATGGGTAGGTGATCTCCCTTGGCCTCCTACATATTGAATCGTGCAAGTACCTTATCAATGTAAGTACTTTGGCTCAATCTAATCATCCTCTTACATCTATCCCTTTAGATCTTGATGCCCAATATGTATTGTTCCTCTCCCTAGTCTTTTATTTAAAAACATTTTCCAAGCCAGGCCTTTACAGACTTTAGCATCGGAATTCTATTTCCAATGAGCAATATGTCATCGACATATAGGACTAGGAAAGCGATGTCACTCCCATTGACCTTCTAGTAAAAACAAGACTCATCTGGATTCTTGCTAAAACCAAACTTACTGATGGCTTCGTCGAATCGCAGATTCCAACTTCTGCCTGCTTGCTTTAACCCATAAATGGACTTTTTAAGCTTGCATTCCTTCCTAGCAATGTTTTGGTCGACAAAACCACCAGGCTATGTCAGGTACACAATTTCTTCCAAAATTCCATTATGGAAGGCGGTTTTGACGTCCATCTACAATATTTCGTAATCGTAATATGCAGCATTTGCTAGGTTAATCCAGACAAACTTTAGCATTGCGAATGGAGAAATTGTTTCATCATAATCAATGTCTTGAATTTTCCTGTAACCTTTTGCTACCAGTCTAGCTTTGTAAATGAATATATTTCCATCTTTGTCAGTTTTCAATTTGAAAATCCATTTACATCCGATAGGTGTGTAACCTTCGGGTAAATCAACCAAGTCCCATACTTGATTTTCATACATGGAGTCCATCTCAGATCTCATGGCTTCTTGCCATTTAGCTTCCTTGTAGGTTGCCAATTCGTCTCCATCCACGACTAGGATGTCTTGTTTCTCGATTAATACGACACCGAGATATCTATCAGGTTTAGACTTTGGCCTCTGAGACCTACATAAAGTAATGGACTGAGCATTTGCATTGTCGATTTGACTTTGAACAGTTTGACCAACGTCCATAGATGTTGTTTGAGTATTTTGATTGTGAATTTGATTTTGTTGCTCGTCCTCTCGAACTTCATCGAGTTCGATTTTTCTCCCACTTTTCACAACAACAAACACTTTGTTCTCGGATTTATTGAAGAAGTAATACCCCTTGGTTTCTTTTGGATAGCCTACAAAGAAACACTTGTCAGATTTAGAGTGAAGTTTGTTACAAATTAACCTTTTAACATATGCTTCGCATCCCCAAATCTTGAGAAAAGACAATCTAGGAGGTTTCTTCATCCATAATTCATATGGAGTCTTTTCTACAGCTTTTGACGGAGCGCGGTTCAGTGTTAGTTCCGCGGTTAGAAGTGCGTGTCCCCTGAAAGAGATAGGAAGATCGCTAAGACGCATTGTTGATCGTACCATGTCTAACAAGATTTGATTTCTCGTTTTGAATACTCCATTCCATTGTGAGCTCCTGGAGGTGTCAATTCTGAAAGCATATCATGTTCTTTCAGATGGTCATCGAATTCATGGCTCAAGTATTCACCACCTCGATCTGATCAAAGGGCTTTGATTTTCTTGCCAAGCTAATTTTCAACTTCACACTAAAATTATTTTAATTTCTCAAACGATTTAGATTTGTTTGACATATGGTAGACATATCCATTTCTACTATAGTTGTATTTGAAGGTGATAAAATATCGATAACCATTACTTGCGATTGTGCTCATTGGACCACATACATCAGTGTGTATTATGGCCAATAATTCACCTGCCCTTTCTCCAAACTTGGAGAATGGCTGCTTTATCATCTTGCCTAATAGACATCCTTTGCAATTCTCAAACGATTGCAAATCGAACGAGTCAAGAATACCTTCTTGTAGAAGTTTCTTGATGCGTTTGATGTTAATGTGGCCAAGGCAACAATGCCACAAGTATGTGTGATTTGACTCAATGGTCTTAGCTTTCTTTGCGGTATTTACAACATTATAAACGTTTTTGTCTAGAGAGAACACATTTTGGATAAACGTGTCATGCCATAAAACATATAAACAAGACCTTTAAAACAATCACTGTTATAGTCTTGTGATCAAACAAGCCGACGTCCAACGCCAAAAGATCAAAATATGTTTTACAGTAATACTAAAATAAGTTCTATTTTAAGACAAACTATTCGATTACAAGCTTAATGGACAGATTATCTTCTTCTTCTGCTTGCAAATGCACATCCACTTGTGAAGCTCTTCTCACTTAGTTCCTGAAATAGGAGCATAGTCATTTATGGTATCTAAAACGCATGTTTCGAAAACAAAAGTCAAAGTAGCAATAGGGATGGAGAATGATTCAGAACGTTCTGCAAACTAGCATTAGTTAAATAGATAAAACAGTTAAGAAACCTGTATCTTGCTCCGTCGAGTACACATCTCTGAGGTAGACGAATTTTGTCGTGACGACCTTCCTCAAGGCAGGGGATATCGCCGAAGATCGCTCTGCTTGTCACCATCTTCATTTTCCGTTTTGATAGTCCTCCACAATTTAAGGAACACCATCAAAGATTACTCCGCTTGTAGTAATCTTTTGTCGTTTTGTGACCATGTTCCACATCCTAGGGAATATTATCGAAGATAACTCCACTTGTAGTTATCTCCCGTTTTCTGACAATCTTCCACATCCTAGGGAACATCGTCGAAGATAACTCTACTTGTAGCCATCTTCAGTTGTTTGTGATAACTCTCCACGTTGTCGAAGACCGTTCAACTTGTAACGATCCTCAGTTTTGTTGTGACAATCTTCCACATCCTAGGGAACATCGTCTATCATTGCTGCTACATCACGAGCTATTTTCTTGAATCATGGTAACAAGCTTCACAGTCATAGCGAATGTCGTCGAAGACTGCCTCATCACGAATCATTCTTCTCAAATCTAGGTGACAACTTCCACAATCATAGCGAAAGTTATCGAAGATCGCCCATCTCGTGCCATCTTCTCAAATCAAATGACAACCTCCACAATCTTAGCGAAAGCCATCGAAGATCGCCCATCTTGTGCCATCTACTCAAACCAAATGATAACCTCCACAATCTTAGCGAAAGCTATCGAAGACCGCTTCATCTTGAAACGTCTTTCTTAAATCCAAGCGAGGGACCCTTGAATCTTAGAGCCTTCTGTTGAAGGATTCTTCATCTTGAGTCTTCAAATCATTTGTCCTTACTCTTAGAAGTAATTGACCTTTCTAGCTTTGGGAAGAACATTATCTTAAGATTCTTCGATCTTCAAGTCCATTTCTGTAGAAACCTTCCATCCTAGGAATTCTTTGTGACTATAATCAATCACTACTCAAATGCTTTTAATCAATTTTCAAATCTGCTTCTTTTAATCCTCATCGGGCCGATCATCAATCAAATGTAATCGGGTCGATTACTACTCAAATATCTATCAATTGCTCAAATGCTTATCAAAAGGCTCAAATGGATTAGTCACGGACTAACCAATCCAAGAGGTGAGACCATTGAAGGCTGACGCGGGCAAATTAGAGCCATCGCGCAGCGACAGGTTCGTCGTTCCACGTCAGAGTGCCTCGTGTTGCGTCAGGGATCATCGTGCTGCGCCAGGGTCTGCGTTGGGGTGGATCATGCTGCGTCGTGCTTGAATCCAATTTGGAGCTTTATTTTGCTCATTCATTTGCGCTTAATCAAATTGCCTCTTAGTGTACCTGCAGCTATATTTTAGGCTATAGGACTTTGCTCATGTTTATGGTTATCTTGGGGTTGACCCAAGGCTTGGCGTTATTCAACTCATTGTGTGAACTCAACTTAATGTGTTTTGACACATACGACTCAACATGACTCAAAGTGTAAGACATGACATGACATGACTTAATGTACATGACTCGTGTGTGCATTGTATTGTGATGTGCTTGACTCAAAATGTAGAAAAGAAAAAATTTACCATCATTTTTGTGGAGGGTACTAACTTTCTTCCAAAAAAGAAAGACGCGAAAAGGAATAAGTGAAGTGTTTGAGTGTTTGTGGTGCATGTTGAATGAGCTTAGTAAAATGTATGCATTAATGTTGTATCTCATGGTGCAAGGATTGTAACATCCTAGGCTATCTTAATTGTTGACTCGATGATGAAAGTATTTAGGTAACTTAGGCACGGAGGCTAAGCACTTCATACTTTGTGATGTAATGATGATTATGATAATGAGTGATATTGATTATGACAAGGCGTGCTCCAACGTTGTGTTAAGATTTCATGACAAAGGGTTCCTAAAGGAAGGATTATTTGGTCATGTATTTGTTATATTTGTGAAAGTGACACTGCGTCTAAGCTGCAATGGCTAAGGGTGTGGAAATATATTGAGAAAGAGTCAAATATTGGTGACTCTTAGGCTAGGTAGGCTAATGATGTAAGGATCAAGCACCCAAGTCTAGCTCTAAGTGGATAGGGATGAACATTGGATATCCCTTGATATGATCGTGTATGAATGTGAATGTGAATGCATTTTTATTACGGTCGCACCTTGTGAGGTTGCCTACGTATCCGTTAGGAATCAGGCTGAACGTAGCACTAGCCGAACCTCACACAAGTGTATGTATACCTCAAAGAGGTCTTTTAAGGATTGTCACGTGGTTAGGCTAGAGGTCAAAGAAGAAGGGGATAAAGGCTCAACTCCCTAGATAAGCCCCCAAGGTGTGCAACCTTGCTTTTGAATCTTTGTTTTTGTATGCTTGAGGTTTCTCACTTTTGAACTCTCTTTTGTTTATATTTTTGCTCTCTCTCTTTTTGCTTTTGCAATTTTTTTATTCCGATAAGTGCGGGCAATCCTGATCATGCGGTCTATCACTCACTTGGCATTCATGTATCTTAGGCACGGTACCGAGCACTCGATAAGAGACGCAATCTGAGACGTGTTCTTATCAAAGATATATTCATATCAATGACATTGGAACACTTGCCCTTTTGCACACTTTTATATTATTATTGCTTTTTGCTATTTTAATCTTTTGAAATCACTCAAGCTTTTGAAATTGCATAAGTTGCACACCATCCCATCCCAAAGTTAGGCAGATGTGGGTTGAAGAAAGAAAGGTCTATCGTTAGATGAGGCTCAAAGTGGTTTCTCAAGAAAGGATTGTATATTTTAAAGGCGAAAGTGATATGATAGGCTACAAGGGGTGCCTCAAATCATTAGTATACCTTATGCTTAGCTCGGCGCATTTTCCTATTTTTTTTTAATGCAATGCAATGATCATAAGCAAGGAAATAAATGCTCATTTTATTAAAAAGGGAAAAAGAAAAAAATCTACAAAATAAATCTAAGGAAAACAAGAGGTGCTTATGGTAGACTTATTGGGGAAAGGAGGAATCAAAGAAATAGAAAAAAGATGTCACGAAATCTTGTCGTTTAAGCCCTCCATGTGTCTTGTGCTTTATCATCACTTAGTCTTCTTGCCAGCTGGAGGTAAGGGAAGCTTGTTATTATCAATCAAATATTGGATGGCCTCTTTCACCTTCTAATAGTTCTCAGTAGTATGACCCTTACCTTGATGGTACTTGCAGTGTGCATTTGGGTTCTAACTAGGCAACCTCTTTTCAGGTGCGGGATCTTGAATAGGTCCAATGGGAGTAATGAGTCCTTTGGCATGGAGTCGGTCGAAGGCAGTATCATAGCTCATCCCAATAGGGGTGAACTCTTTCCTTAGTTGCTTTTTAGGTCCTTGATTATCCATGGCTAAGACATCATTGAGGTCAAAGGTACTAACATTGTAACCAGAGTGGGTGTTTTCAGAAGAAGAAGGATTGTCGTCCTTCTTTCCTTTCCAGCCATTGTTGTTACTATTGTTAGTAGCTTTTTGCTTTGCAAGGTCATCTTCGATTTCAATACCTATGTCATAGACAGCCTTGAAAGTATTCAAGTGGTGTTGGTATTTCAAATGCTTTGAATATTTTTCTTGGAGGTTCTTGATAAACATCCTTACAGATTCCTTTTCATAGGAACCTCAACCATTTTAGCGGAAGTTTCCCTCCACTTGTTGAAGAAAGAGGTGAACCCTACATTTTCTTTTTGCTTTAGCATCTCAATTTGTCTATGGTCTGTTTTAACTTGAATGTTGCACTTATATCTACTTATTAAAGCGTTTATTATGGAATCCCAAGAAGAGGTCTTCTCTTTTTCAGGGGAACAACCATTGTTGACAAACATTTTCTAAAGATAATGAAACAGCGAATGGAAAGCCTTCCTATCAATCCCCTTAATGTTCATTATTGTTTCAAAGGCTCTTAAATGTAAGTAAGGTTATCTGCTGGCTTGAACTTAGGGATGTCATTGGCATTGAACTTCTGCGGAAGAAGCTTCTTATCCACCGAGACCCCTTATGAGCTAATTCCTTGATACTTATAATCGTTGGAAACTTTCTTAAGGCTTTCTTCCATGCGCTCAAGCTGTCGTTGCTTGCTAGGATCGTTAACTTGAAGAACGAGAGTCTTCACCATCTCATTCAGATTGTTCATATTTTGCCTTAACTCATCAACTTCTTGTTGGGAAGCCATTAGTACGAACTTTTTCCTGTGTCTGATGGGCTTATCGAAGAGTAGAACTTGAACGAAGATGTTGTCCATGATTAAACGCCCTTCTCTTCTTGACCAAGTACTGCGGAAAAGGAAGTTACGGATATTTTTTGTTAATTGTTTGACTCAAACTCGATTCACCATGCATAGATGGAGAAAGATCATGGAAGAATGATATGTAAGGAGAAAGAATCTGGAGACTAGAAAGACGATGTAGATGGAGAGATGTGGAAGAATTTAGGAATAGAGGGGACCCCCAATTCAAATGACAGAAAGAATGACTCATTCATAAACCTAAGACATGGTCATGGTGACATATACACAAAGTGTGTGCTAAGACTAGTGAATGTAAGTGATATGTTCAAGACTCGTGTCATGACCATGTGACTACACTATGTGACTATACTCAAACAAAGGCTAAGTTAAGACATCACGTATGTGCACTAAATTGGACAGGCTGTAGTTTTTTAATCATAACTTTTGATCTGTGACACTGAATTGGACGAAACCAACGTCAAATGAAAGATAAAACTCGGGGCTACAGATCCATAGGTTGTACGACTCGTAACTCTTCCAAGAACTCTGGATATGACCAAAACAAGTTGATACTTGTGCAGTACACGGGAATAAAAATCCGGGTTGATTTAAAAGAACTATGACTCGATTTTAGGCATATATATTAGCTCAAATTAATCAATTAATTAATTAAGAAAAGTTTTTTAGTCATTAATTAGTTTATTTAGACTTAATCACAAGCCAAACAAACGGTTAGTGTAAATATGCACAAGCAAGAGATGCACAAGTAGTCAAATAAGCACAATATGATGCAATGAGTTTGCAGCCTAACCATGGCTCTAATTCTCTAAAGTTCAAGGATAAGGGTTAGTCAAAGAGGATCCGTGGTTATGAGTCCGAATGCATCACGCAGAAGCCTTACCTTTGGAAGGGTTGGCGCGTATGGATGGGACCCTGCAAGTTAAACTTGGTTCCATGGCTTGGTGAATTCACAAACTCGGATGTACCCGTCGTTGCAATGAGCGTTTGATTGGGTAGATGGAGCGTGAATTCCCAGAGGGTTATAGCCATATGTAGAACACATATGGGTTTAGAAAAGTGAAAAAAACTCAATCAGGAAGTAGAATTGAGCAAACAGTACTAGAACTGGTCAAAGCAAGAAGGTAGATTTCTTGCTCGGTATTGGAAGAACTTAGTGCAAGACAACAGGGACCGTCAGGAGACGATGACCATGTCACCACGCGACACTGCTGTTGCACGGCGACAGTGCCATCGCACTACAACGGGCACTGTTTCTCAGCGCCAGTTCCTACATCCCTTAGTAGCTTTCTTTTCTTAAAATTTTCCAGTTTTTCGTAGCGTTATTTCAATTCTATTTGTGAAAGATATTTCCCAAATTTTCTACGTGTAAAAAGCCTATGTTTTTTACGCATTACGGATGGTCTATCCAATGCGGACCTTTTTTATGCTTATGCCTATAATGTCAGCCAAAATTACGCACATGAATACTTAGAACTTTTCGAGTCTCATCCACTCATTCTAAATTATTGCCAAAATAAATTTTAGGAATAAAAAAAGAAATCCTCCCTAGTGGAGTCGCCAAAAATTGTAGGGAATATTTCAAGAATCCCACACTTGAGCCCCACTGTGATCATACACATAAGCATTGTGTCATCCAAAGGGAAGGAAGCTAGAGCAAAAGAGTCGCCAACAAGTTTTAGGAACTTGTAAACAGTTCACAGGGTGAAGGTTACACCCCTTCACGATCCATGAGATCACTAACTCCATAGTGGTCTGGAACCATGACTGGATATTCGGGAATGAAGGTATGAATCCAACCTAAAAGAGATTGAACTAGCCCTAAGTAGGCCTCTATTTTATTCTTCTCATATTCATGTGCGCTTCTGACTAACATACAATCAATATATTAATTTTAAACCTATTTAATCTATGTTGGTTTAATATTAATGCACAAACAAATCTATTATTGGCAATCACTTAAATTAAAATCACATTAGCCTAAACAAGATTATTAATTATCTTATTAAGCGTGATTACAAGTACAAATTCCTTTTAATCTTTCAAGAGAGGGCGTGATCAAGCAATAACAATTAATATCAAGCAACAAAATAATATCAACAAATCATCATCATCATAATAATAATATTAGCAAAACATAATATTAGCAAGATCCTAGGCATGATACTAACAAGATTAATAACAAATCATAGCATGTCACTACGCATTAAAAATCAAAGCTTTACCCCTAACATGATACTAACATGATAGAAGAAATAGGAAGCAACCTAAGCATGATACTAGAATCATACATGATATTAGGAATTAATATAATCTAAGCATGATTTCTATAACAAAAGAATAATTAAGAAGTAATTTAATTACTTACTTTGATGACTCGTATCTCTTTCTATCAAAGCAATACACACGTCAGTAACTTTACGGAAAATATTAAATCAAACAATTAATAAAAATAATTGAAATAGGGATTTGGGACCAAACCCTGAGAAATTATCAACCTTTCACGTCTAGGGCAAAGCCAACTTCGAGCTTGGCTAGGTGTGTCTAAGACTCGTGAAGGAGGAATGTTGTATTTGAAAAAGGCAAGGCTTAGAAAATCCAGAGAGAAGGAAAGAATAAGCTTCTAGCTTTTAAAGAGAAGAAAATATATGATTGTTGATGATTCAAAAGGGGGTGATATGACCTCTATTTATAAGGAAAAAATAGTCCGAAAACGATCAGAAAAAGACCGAATCCCAACTGGAATAAAACTACTTTTGTCGCGGCGCGACAACTTTGTCGTTTCGCGATGGTTCACGCGTTTTCTAAAATCCGTACAGATTCCTTTGGTACTTATCTATTAAAATTAGATTTAACTCTTTTTAAAACACTTGTTTTATTCCAAATAAAATTCTTCATTTTCTAAAAAATATAATTATTAATCCTAATTCCACTAGAATTCAAAATAACCTTCTAGATTATTCTAGAAAATTAAAGTCAATCCTAATGACTTTAAGAATAATAATTAATGGGCCCTCCACTAGATCATTGGGCTGTATATAAAACTTGTTTTGGGCCCAACTTAGTATTTTGGCCATAACTTCCTCATTATTCATCGGAATTGAGCTTATAATATATCGTTGGAATGCTCTTTTCGAGCCTAATCCAACTACACCATTGTTATACCCTTTATCATGGACCAACCTAAATTGGACTGGACATTTTCATAAATAGAGTTCATTTTCGGAAACAGAAAGAAGTATTTTTATGAAAACAATCGCATCACAAGACTTTTCACACTTTCACTTCGTTCGATAATCAATGACGTGAAAGGTATTAATCATTTGGTTTGGTTTTTGGGGAGACACAATCGTGTGTCTACATGTATCTAATACCTTTATGAAAAATTGCTTATATTCAAGTGATGATTTACAAAGAAGGTATTATAGGTGAGAGCTACTTTTCCCTTCGCCTCATGTTCTAAGTACTTGCTGCATTCCCTTTTGTAGTGGTCTTGCCTACTACAATAGAAGCATCGTTTCTTTGCCTTGTGTTTGAAATCCCTCTTCTTAGTTCTTAGAAAGAACCTAGTACCCTTGCAAGAATTGGCTCGACGAAGCTCTTGAACAACCTCCATCAATGAGAGCTTGTCTCGATTGGCCGTCAAATGCATTTTTAATGGAACATAGCCTAAGTGGAGTGAGGTTAGTTGCATATGAGCCACTTTTTCATCCTTCAATAGCTTCCCAATGAGATCCAAGTGCTTGAAAACCCTTGTCATTCAAAGCACATGAGGTTGAAGAGGCATTTTGGGTCTAAGTCTAGCATTGTATACCTTGGTCCATACTTCGAGCCTTTCCTTAGCAAGGCAACCTTCCTCTGGGATCCTGTCTTCATGTTCATAAACGACTTGGTCAAGTTATGAACATTCAAGTCCCTTGTCTCGGAAGACATAGTGACAAGCTCCTTAAGAATGTTAAGAAGCATGTCTCGGAATTCCTCATCAAAAGTGTGACCTTGTCACAATATAAGGACCAAGTCTCATGACTCTCATCACTCATGATTCCCTTGGAAAAGAAGCTTGGAATGGGAGTGTCATGAATGTACTCCATGGAACAATTTCGAAGAATTTTCCAGAGATCTTCTTCCTAATCCTTTAAATTGGTCAAATTAAGACAAAATGCCTATTTCTCCGGGAGTTCCGGGCACACGTAGTCGTTGTCGGTATTAGTTGAAGAGATGGTTCTACAATTGAAAGAATTTAAAATAAAAAACCATTCATAAATTCAAATAAGATTGAGTTTTAAAACATTCATGCAATTTCAAACATATTTAAATGTCTTATTCACACATTAAGTTGTCCCTATTTGGTGAGAATAAGGCGATTCTAAGATTCAAAGAATCAACGAGTGATTAAGCATGCTTAGGCTTGTCTTAACACTTATTATTCTAAGGTAAGAAACTCTTAGCTAATGGCTCAAAGCCACTCTTGGTATGATAAATCGTCGCATCTAATGCTCTCATGACAATTTATCTCTTTTGCCAAGATATCTAAGGACTCCTTAGTGATATCATTGAGTTAACCAAAATCAACGTGTATTTGATGTTTAGCTTTTGCAAACCCATCAACATACCTTACATTCATAGGGAGATAGTGATGCCTAGCTTTTGCATAGCCTACCAGTATGCACATTAGTTCGGTAAGTGTTATTTTGGAATAACAAGTTTTACTCAATATTTTAGGGACCTAGGGTTTCTGAAAGGAATAGTGTCTTTCGAACAAGTTTATTATTCCGATAGGGGGTTCAGAATTATTAGAAAGCTAATTTTTAAGTGAGGTTAAGTGATCGGAATGCCTGGGTGGAGGCCGCTTCCGATCAATAATATTAATGCATAATTAACATTACAACTTAATCTTGACTGAACCCTTCGGGTCACACCAAAGCAAGTAACGAGCCAAAGCGACGAATTAATTAGGAATTAATTAATAATTCGATCGAGTAATTAAAATTTAGACGTCGAAAATTCAAGCAGCATCAAAACCGAGCGCCGGAAGTTGAGTCGAAAATAGTAAAAGACGAGACGTGAAAATAATAATAAATCAACAATGACCAAAATACCCCTAGCATCGGAAAACCGAGTGCTAGGGGCGCGACAAATGCTAGCAGCCCGCACCAAGTCCGGGGCTAGGCTAGCATACCGCAGCTAGCAGCCCGCACTAGTGTGCGTGGCTGTGCAAGCATACGGCAGCTAGCAGCCCGCACACTTGGTGTGTGGCTTGCTAGGCCGAGGCAACAGCAGCCCGCACATTTGGGTGCGTGGTGTGTTGGGCCAAAGCATCACATCAGCACCATGGCAGCCCACAAGGGTGCCATGGGTGCCCAAATGAGCTGCCACATGGCCGAAGCTAATGGGAGGGCTAGGAATAGAGGTGGCCGGTTTTGGGAGTAAGAGTGGGGGGCAAGTTTGGTCCCCCCCCCTCCTCCAAATGGTCCTCACCTACTCTTCCTTATGAGCTTGCCACTTGTTAATTTATTACTAGTTTGATTATTAATTTTATTTTAGCTTTAAAATAAATTGAGAAAATCAAATTCTCCCACATTGATGGGAGAGCTTTTCACACTCTTGCATTTCCTTATAAATACCTAACTTGGGGTATTGGGAAAAGCACTTGAGTAAGAGTTAGAAAAGGCATCACTAGTAGTGAAAACCTTTGAACTCAAGAGTTGAAAAAGGCATCACCATTGTGAAAACCTTTGAACTCAATTACTCGGGTTTCGGTCAGGCCTTGCTAAATCCAAGGCATTGGACCTAGTCGGTGTTCGAGTTGTGGGTGGACTTCCGTTGGAGGTCGTCGTATTTTCGAGGCTAGCTTTCGAAGTAAGAGCCCCTCGAGGTCGGGCGAAGCACGCATCAAAGGTATAATTATTATCTTAATCTTGTCATTAAGTTAATTATGTTTATGGTTTTATTTATTGCGAGCGCAGTCTTGTTTTTGGATTTGTTTCCGCGGTGAGTCGGACTCACCAAACCCCAACAATTTCTATGTTGGTTGATTTAAGTGAACTTGATTAATCATCGCAATATTTCGAAATTCTAAACATGCATCTAATATATCATTCATATATATAAGCATAAATATATATTGATAACATAAGTAAAAGATTCATTTGGCAACTAGCATTACCCCTTGAGTCTTCAAGAATATTCTTTGCAACTTCATAGCTCCCTCTTCCAAGAAACTCCATCTTCAAGAAATATTCGTTTTTATGAAAATACTAGTTGTATACGATAGCTCCCGCTGACTACCACGGGGTGCGCACTCACCGCTGAAAGAACAATCAGAAGGGCTTACCAGCCCGACAGAGTCAGTCAGTAGGCTGACCAAGTAGGACTCTCCGCAAAGGAGATCATACACCTATAAATAAAGTATAAAGTATAACGGAAAGGAGGTTAGACAAACATTCTATTACATCATCTATCTCTCTAAGTACACTTTCTCTCTCTAAAAACACATTCGGACTTAGGCATCGGAGGGGTTTCCTCAAGCCACCCCCAAGGGCAGTTCACGTACGTTGCCTTGCGCATGTCATCAACTAAACCCAGCCAGAACCCTTGGATCCACACCTAGAACAATTGGTGCTAGAAGGAGAGGAATGATCATCTGACCTGAGGTTCGCCAACTAAGCAAGGGACTAGTTGGTAAACCGCCATGGCCGAAGTGGAAGCTTTACAAACACCAGTCTCTAAGGCTATTGACACAAACCAAACACCACAAAAAACAGCTTTAGTAACCATCGATCCTAAAGGATCAACCGAAAAACCCAAATCCAGTATCTCTAAAAAAACCAACCTCAATGGGTCGACGTCAGCTGCGATCAAAGCGATGGTGAAACCAATAGATCCGATAGGATATAGTTCTTCCTTTAGGTTCGAAATGCCAGTGATAGGCTCGAATAATGAAACCATTATCCAAACACCATAACCCCAGAAACCACAGCCCGTCAACATGCCAGCCATTCTGCAGAACCTCTCTAAGTGCAGCAAAGAGTAGCTGGCAGCCATGATAGCAATCCTTACCATTTCGGTAAAGGAATGGGAAACAAGGAGGGAGAGGGTAGGTGAGGACCACACTCCAACTCCCAAGGTGGTTATTTATAGAGAACTTCATATGAGGACTCCACTCTCCCATCAATGTGGAAGAGTAAGGAAAAATCAATTTCCCATTTTATTTTTAAATCAAAAATAAAAGAAAATATCAAAGCAATAATTAATCAACAAGTGGGAACAAGGAGGGAGAGGGTAGGTGAGGAGCACAAGGGGAGGGGACCATTTCCTTCCTCCCCAAGCTTTCCCAAACCGCCACACTCAAGCCTATCCAGAGCTAACCATGCCGCGCCACGTGGCGCCCAGCCTTGGGCACCATGCGCGCCCAACTGGCGGCCTGGTGCGTGACTGGGCCTAGTGCGTGCACGTCGTGCGTGCGGGTTTGTTGAAGCCTCGGCCCAGCAAGCCACGCACACTTGTGGACTGCTTGCCGTGGCCTGCTGCTTGCCGTGCTAGCAAGCTAGCGCATTGCTAGCTGCTAGCTACTAGCTGATGCGCACGCTAGTGCTGCTAGCTATTGCGCGTACTAGCATGCTTGCTAGCATTGGGGTGCTAGCACCATTTGCCCCTAGAACTCAGTTTACTCGGGGCATTCCGATGCAAGGGTTTAGGGAATATTTCAAGCATTATGATCCCAAACTTGAACCCCACTGTGATCATACACTAAAGTACGGTGGCGTTCCAAAGGGAAAGAAAAAGAGCAAAAAGAGTCGCCAACAAGTTTTAGGAACTTGTAAACCCAAAAGACAATCCAAAAGGACCATCAACTACTCCATAAGGTCTTGAACCAAACAGGGTCCGGGGATGAGGGTACGAATCCAATCTACAAAAGAAAGGACCCGCCCTATAAAATAGGCCTCTACTTTGTTCTGCTCGTATTCATGTGCGCTTTTCGAATAACATACAAACTTTATATTGAACCTACCCTATTTAATCTATGTTGGTTGAAATTAATGCACAAATAATACTATTATTGGCGATCACTTGAGTTAAAATCACATTAGCCTAAACCAAATTAATAAATATCTTATTAAGCGTGATTTCAAGTACAAATTCCCTTTAACAATCATAAAAGGTGTAATTAAGCAATAACAATAAAAATACATCAAGCAACATAATAAATAAATCAATAACAATAATGACGATAATAACATGATAAGGCATAATAAAGCTTGAAAATAATAGCAAGATCCTAGTCATGCTACTAACAAGATTAATAACAAATCCTAGCATGTCACTAAACAATAAAGATCAAAGCTTTAAACCTAACATGGCACTAACATGATATTAGAAAGAGTAAAGGCACCCTAAACATGATACTAGAAAGCATAAAATAACATCCTAACATGATACTAGGAATCATAAAAAGCATCCTAACATGATACTAGAAAGCAATAAAAGCATCCTAATATGATACTAGGAATTATAAGACAATAATAAACATGCTTTATATATTGAAAGAGAGTAATAAGATTACATACTTTGAAGCCTCGTACCTCTTTCTAATAACAAAATACACAAGTTAGTAAACTTCAAGAATTAAATTGAAATCAAATTAAATAAAGTTTTGACTAGTTTTGGACCAAACCCTCAGAAATTATCAACCTTTCACGTCTAGGGCGAAGGCAACTTCGAACTTGGCTAAGAGACTCTAAGTCTTGTGAATGCGAAATATTGTTTGTAAAAAGCTAGTTTAGAAATAGAGAGAGAAAAAGAAAGAATTAAGGATGATAGTTGATAGAGAGAATTGTTGATGAGAGTTGATGAGAGATCATGAGAGATGATAAATAAAAACGGAGGTCGAGGACCCTATTTATAAGGAAAAAGTCCGGAAAATCATAGAATTTGATAAGGAATAAAACTACACGCTGTCGCTAACAAACCGACCTTGTCGCCAGAAATTTATCCTGTCGCCAGGCGACAAGCCTGTCGTTTGGCGACAGAGACAGTTTTTGCGGATTTTGTTTTTATCATATCTTTTGTTCTAGAAGTTCAAATAAGTCATATAATATGTCGTTGGAAAGATATTGAAGTATACTTTCTAATGCAATTAAAATCAGGTTAAAATATTTTGTAGATAAAAAGATATGGACGAAATAGTGAAAGGGTGTTAGTTTTGGATAGAGTTTCGTATATCTTTAATATCTTTTTCGTTATAGCTCGGATTTATTATTATAATATATCATTGGAAAGATAATTTCAAGATCTATCCAACCATATAAAATTTGGATAAAAAGTATGAGGCACGAAAATAATATCTGACTATCTTTGAACATCTTTAAATTCGAATAGAATTAGGAAAGTTTTAAAAAAGGAAAGTTTATATTCAAATCAAATTCCATGATCTTATCTTTTCAAAAAAGGATAATTAAGATATTTTAGAAACTTATATAAGATTCTAATCAATCCTAAATAGTTTAGGAATAGGATTAAACCTTTGGACCCTCCTCATGATCATTGGGTCGTAGGTAAAATCCGGTTTGGGCCCAGTTTAGTATTTTGGCCATAACTTCCTCATTATTCATCGGAATTGGGCTTATAATATATCGTTGGAAAGGTCTTTTAAAGCCCCATCCATCTACACTATTATTGGACCCTTATCATGGACCAAAATAAACTGAATTGGACGTTTTCATAAAATAGAGTGGGTTTTCGAAAACAGAAAGAAGGTTTTTTAATAAAAACTAACCACAACACTTGACTTTTCACACTTTCACCTCATTCGATTATGGTTCGACGCAAAAGGTATTCATCACTGGGTTTGGTTTTGGGGAGACACAATTTGGTGTCTACAAAGGGGTATTTTGTTAATTGTTGATTAATTAATTGATTTTTACCGTCTCGTCTTTTATTCATGTGATTGGACTTGCCACGCTCGGTCTTGACGCTCTTAGCTAGATTTCCGACGTCAATGTTCATAAAACTCGAGAGACTCATTAATTCCTTTGGAATTAATTCGCCGTGTTGGATTGTTACGTGCTTGGGTGTGACCCGAAGGGTTCAGTAAAGATTAAGCTGTAATCGCCAATTTGACAAGGGAATAAACGTGTCGTCAATTGTCTTTCCCTAGATCAAATACAATTTATACAACCTAAACAAACCTAATACGAGTATAAGGCAAGCATAGGGGTCAAACCACAGAGAACGGATAAACACCACCAAATGTTATCGACAATTCAGCTAGTCCGGAATAGGAGATAAATAAACTAAAGTCTAAATATGCTAAAACAAGAAATAAAACATTAAGAGAAATGGATTAGGAATAGCATTCACTTGAACATAAACAAACGCATAGAAATTGAATTAATTATGAACTAAACATGCTCAAATATCGAAATAAAGGATCCAATCTAGCCGCCTTCCGGGGTCAATTGGCTTCTCCTAACATAGTCTCTATGCTTCCACATTAGAAACATATACTAGGAGGTACTATTAAATAACAATCGATAATAATGAACCTTAGCTAAGTCAACTTCCGTTCCTTGTTAGCAAAGATTCTCCTTTAATCAACCAACAATGTGCACTTGCAAGAAGATTGAAGAATATCAAGCATATAAAGACTTTAATCACAAATAAATCAATTCTAACCTAGAACATGCTCAAGATCCAACTATACCACAACCATCCCCTTAATGGGGAAATTACTCACTAATCATGATAACAACAAGATTAATCAACAAATAATCAAGAATCAACATGATTAACAAGCAATACCAACAACAAAAACAATAGTCAAGAGAAAGCAAATAAAAATAGAGGAGAGAGAGTTAGAGATTCTCATTGATTGAAGATGAAAGTCTACAAACAAGATGATCAATCTTCTTCTTCAAAATCCAAGCTCAACAATGGTGCAACCCTCACTTTCTCTCTCTAAACTACTCTAATCCTAAGCTAAACCTAGAGAGAGAATCTCTCCTAAAACAAGGGAAAAAAAATCTAAAAGAATGAAGTTCTCTTTCGTACAAAACAAGCCCCGCAATATATAAACAATCGCGCAAAAACGCTTCATAGGACCCACTGTGCGCCCGTGCAAGGATCTGTGCGCCCGCGCATGGTAGTTGTGCGCCCGCGCGTGCGCCCTCGCAGCGGTCTGTGCGCCCTCGCAGCGGCCTACGCTCCCTCTCACCGGCCTGCGCGCCCGCGCAATGTAGCTGCGCGCCCGCTCATTTGTGGGTTGCGCGGCTTGTGCTTGGGTGTGCGCGCCCGTGCTGTTGGATGTGCGCCCGCGCACCGTAGCTGCGCGCCCGCGCGGTGTGGGTGTGCGCCCGCGCACATGTCGCGCAAAACTTTCTGCCTCGATTCCGCAATTTCGCCAATTTTGCGCGGGTTTTCACAGGGCTGCGCGCCCGCACATTATTCGCGCCCTTGCACCTTGCTTTCTTCGATTCTTCTCTCATGCTTCCTTGGCTTCTTCTTTGCAATCCAGGACTTCAAATACCTAAGCACAAACACCAAGGGAAGCAATAAGGTGTAGGGAACGGTGCAAACACGCAATGAAGGCAAGCATTCAACAATATACGCAATTTCATTAAAAATACATCGAGACATGTATGCACGCATTATTTGAACAAAACAACTGCAGAACACCCTAAGACAAGCTAAAACAAGGAATAAACACTATCCTAGGAGTGACATAAAATGTCACTCATCAATTAATATTACTAATTGAAAGAGGCCTCCAACTAGGCATTCCGATCACTTGACCTCACTGAATAATTAGCTTTCTAATATTTTCGAACCCTCTATCGGAATAATACACTTGTTCGAAGGACACCATTCCTATCAATCTTCCACTTGTCCTTCCGGACAAGTGCGCCTTTTGTGTAAAGCCTATTTCCTATGTCACTTAATGTCTCTTCATGAAATATAAGGTAAGATTATTTGTCATACTTATTACGTCCAAAAGTGTTTCTCGAAATCCAAGTTTGACTGTCAATAAACAGATGTTTTCTTAAAATCCATCTGAGCACGGCCATGCATTTTACAGTCTCGCTCTTTGAGAGGCCTTGTAAACAACAAACATATGTGTCTCTATTGTTAACAGGGTAGGAGTGACATAAAATGTCACTCATAAATTAATATTACTAATTGAAAGAGGCCTCCAACTAGGCATTCCGATCACTTGACCTCACTGAATAATTAGCTTTCTAATATTTTCGAACCCTCTATCGGAATAATACACTTGTTCGAAGGACACCATTCCTATCAATCTTCCACTTGTCCTTCCGGACAAGTGCGCCTTTTGTGTAAAGCCTATTTCCTATGTCACTTAATGACTCTTCATGAAATATAAGGTAAGATTATTTGTCATACTTATTACGTCCAAAAGTGTTTCTCGAAATCCAAGTTTGACTGTCAATAAACAGATGTTTTCTTAAAATCCATCTGAGCACGGCCATGCATTTTACAGTCTCGCTCTTTGAGAGGCCTTGTAAACAACAAATATATGTGTCTCTATTGTTAACAGGGGGACATTGTAACACCCCGACCCCAAACAGATTAGGGAGGGGCCTATTGTCACGAAATGCGCATCGAGGGCCAACAACTGTCCCCACAGACCAACACGAGTCCTTCCGGCGCATTTTGTCCTCACTCATGCGCACCCCGGGAAAACTTCCCAGGAGGTCACCCATCCCAAGACTACTCCCAGCCAAGCACGCTTAACTATGGAGTATTCTTAGCATATGAGCTCCCTAAAAGGAAGATGCATCTTGTTGATATGAGTAGTATATCAAACTCCTTTAAAGCAATCATGAGGGGTATTACATACACCCCCTCTTGAGAACGGCAACGCCCTCGTTGCGCCTGGAAAGCTAGGGACTCCAGTATTACGCCTAACGGCAATTAGGTAGCAACACGAGTCCTTCCGGCGCATTTTGTCCTCACTCATGCGCACCCCGGGAAAACTTCCCAGGAGGTCACCCATCCCAAGACTACTCCCAGCCAAGCACGCTTAACTATGGAGTATTCTTAGCATATGAGCTCCCTAAAAGGAAGATGCATCTTGTTGATATGAGTAGTATATCAAACTCCTTTAAAGCAATCATGAGGGGTATTACATACACCCCCTCTTGAGAACGGCAACGCCCTCGTTGCGCCTGGAAAGCTAGGGACTCCAGTGTTACGCCTAACGGCAATTGGGTAGCCAAAGTGTTACATCCAGTCTGGCTACGGCCATATGGCCCCAGAATTCTCCCCCGCTAAGCGACTGACATAGGATTAATTATCCACGATCAGCACGCGGTCGTAGGGTTGCTCTGATATCATTTGTAACACCCCGACCCCAAACAAATTAGGGAGGGGCCTATTGTCACGAAATGCGCATCGAGGGCCAACAACTGTCCCCACAAACCAACACGAGTCCTTCCGGCGCATTTTGTCCTCACTCATGCGCACCCCGGGAAAACTTCCCAGGAGGTCACCCATCCCAAGACTACTCCCAGCCAAGCACGCTTAACTATGGAGTATTCTTAGCATATGAGCTCCCTAAAAGGAAGATGTATCTTGTTGATATGAGTAGTATATCAAACTCCTTTAAAGCAATCATGAGGGGTATTACAGACATTCCCAATCTTTTATTGTCGGCTTCTGTTACTAAGAGGACCTAGTCGCCTGAGTGTTGCCGTTATAATCCCCATGTACGACAGACGTTTGATGACCATCAAAACGGACTAGTACTCAAACAAATGAATTAACAATACTCATGGTTGAGGAAAGAGGTTCCGATAGCCATAATGAGGGGTATACTTAGGACGATTTTTAAATCTCTTAAAGTATTCTTATAGGTCGATCCAGTATGGTTCTAAACCAATACCTGTGCAAATGATTTATGACAATCATGTCCTTGTACCAGAAGAAACGATGCTATAAATCAAAATACACACTAATCTCAAGTGGTCATTAATCGTCCATCAATTAAATGATCTCGATTAGGGATAATTTTCTATCATAATATTCACTGTTCACTTAATAGGTTTTTCTTTATCCAAGACTGGTCTTGATACCCTATTTGGAATTTCTCAAAATCGAATGGACTCAATATTTAATCCTAAACCACAATTAAATAGAAACGGAGTGTTAAAATTGCATGAAATTAAATTACTCCAAACTTCAATTGTTCATCACCGTGTCTTACATAAAATATATAAAATTAATTAAAACACTAAACAAGGAAATCAAAGCTAATCACCAACGCGCCTGATTCCCATTGCCTCAACGTGCTTTTTGTGCTTCACATGAGGCAGTGGTTTAGTAAGTAGATCGGCTACATTATCGTCCGTTCCAACTTTACAAATTCTTATTTCACCCTTTGACTTCCATTCCCTTATCATGTGAAATTGCCGCTTGACATGTTTGACCTTTTGATGTTCCCTTGGCTCTCTATCCTGGGCAATAGCTCCATTGTGGTCATAATGGAGGGCTATTAGACCCTTTATGGAGGGTATAACATCAAGTTCACCAACGAACTTACGAATCGAAACAGCCTCCTTAGCCGCTTCAGCAGCTACCAAGTATTCAGCTTCAGTTGTAGAATCTGCAGTTGTGCTCTACTTGGCACTCTTCCAACTAAACACTCCTCCGTTTAGACAGAATACGTAACCTGACTGTGATTTGAGATCGTCTCTGCATGTTTAGAAGCTTGCGTCGGTGTAACCTTCAACAACTAATTAATTTGAGCCACCATATACCAGGAACTTATCCTTGTTCCTTTTCAGGTACTTTAGGATATTCTTTGCCACAATCCAATGCGCCTCTCCTGGGTCTGATTGGTATCGGTTCGTAGCACTCCAGGCATACGATACATCTGGCCCAGTACATATCATGGCATACGTGATAGATCCAATAAGAGAAGCATATGGAATTTGATTAATCCTTTTCCACTCATCAAGTGTCTTTGGACAGTGCTTCTTGCTTAGGGTTATGCCATGTGACATGGGTAGGTGACCTCTCTTAGCCTCCTTTATGTTGATTCAAACTAGTACCTTATTAATGTAAGTACTCTGGTTAATCCAATCATCCTCTTAGATCTATCCACGTAGATCTTGATGCCCAATATAACTTAGCCTCTTCCAAGTCTTTCATTGAAAAAAAATTTCCAAGGCAGGCGTTTATAGGCTCCAACATCGGAATGCTATTTCAAATGAGCAATATGTCATTGACATATAAGACTAGGAAGGAAATGTCACTCCCACTGTCCTTCTTGTACACACAAGACTCATCTGGATTCTTGATAAAGCTAAATTTACTGATGGCTTCATCGAATCGCATATTCCAACTTCTGCTAGCTTGCTTTGGACCATAAATGAACTTTTTAAGCTTGCATATCTTTCCAGCATTTTTTTGGTCGACAAAAACCTTCAGGCTGTGTCATACACACAACTTCTTCCAAAATTCCATTGAGGAAGGCGGTTTTAACGTCCATCTGCCATATTTCATAATTATAATATGCAACAATCGCTAGGATGGTCCGAACAGATTTAAGCATTGCGACAGGAGAAAAGATTTCATCATAATCAATACCATGAATTTGCCTATAATCTTTTGCTACTAGTCTAGGTTTGTAAATGAATACTCTTCCATCTTTGTCGGGTTTTCAATTTGAAAATCCACTTAAATCCGATAGGTGTGTAACCTTCGGGTAAGTCTACCAAGTCTCACACTTGATTTTCAAACATGGAATCATTTCAAATCTCATGGCCTCTTGCCATTTAGCAGAGTCAGAGCTCGCCATCGCTTTCTTGTAGGTTGCCGGTTTGTGCCCATCAATTACTAGGATGTCCTGATTCTCAGTTAATACGACACCAAGATACCTATCAAGTTGAGACCTTAGCCTCTACGACCTACGTAGGGTAATGGACTAAGCATTTGCATTGTCGGTTTGACTTTGACCAACGTCAAGAGATGATGTTTAAGCACTTTGACTGTCAATTTTATTTTGTTGCTCGTCCTCTCGAACTTCATCAAGTTCGATTTTCCTCCCACTTGACATTTTGGAAAGGTGTTTCTTCTCCAAAAAGACACCATCATGAGGAACAAACATTTTGTTCTCAAATTTGTTGTAGAAGTAATACCCTTTGGTTTTTTTTGGGTAGCCCATAAAGAAAACCTTGTTAGATTTGGGGTGAAGTTTGTCAGAAATTAATTTCTTGACATATGCTTCGCAACCCCGGATCTTGAGAAAAGACAACCTAGGAGGTTTCTTCGTCCATAATTCATATGGAGTCTTTTCTACAGCTTTTGATAGAGTACGGTTTAGTGTTAGTGCCGCGATTATAAGCGCGTGTCCCTAGAAAGAGATAGGAAGATCACTAAGATCCATTGTTTATCGTACCTCATGAGTGCCATTTATGGCACTCATTTGTTCTCTTTTAGGGTGATTTTAGATTGCTTTTATAGCTCTTATCATTCCTTTTTCCTTAGTTTTGCTCTTTATTTCTTTAGTTTGCAATTTCTTTAGTTGATTTTCTATTTTCGTGTATTTCGTGGTTTATTTTGTCTTTTTCCCTTTTATTTGTTTGTTTTCTTTCATTTTTAGGTTAAGATCGTTGTCCAAGGATTCCTAAGGTTTCTTCTCGGGTTTTACATTGATTGGGATGCTTAGTGTCTTCTATTTCAAGCCCAAGTATGGAGATGTGCAAGTTCCAAGTTTCCTTACGCCGTGCATTCAAGTCGTGGTGGCACCAATTATGGTGTTGAGCCCACTGTCAAGGTGTTTGAATCTGCCATACTATGTGCTTATCAAGCACACCAAGTGGAGCGCACGAGGAGAGTCAAGTTAAAGGGGAAGAGAGCTGCCCTGCTCCTAGGTCCGGGCACGCGCGACAATGGCGCGGCTGCGCAGTGTGGTGGCGCGGGCGCACGATGTTCTAGCGGCTGCGCCTGCTGCCCCCCTGTTCCATACCCTCTTTTGCGCGGCAACGCATTTTCTTGAAGAAGGTCGCACCTATACGAGTCTATTTTGGACAATCTAACCAACTTCTCTTTGATAGCTTTACTATATATAGATTTTTGTTCTATTTTTAGAGAGAGAATGGATGAGGGAATTAATGGTAGAATTTTGGAGATTAGATATTTCATTAGAGAAGAATTTTAGAGTGAGTAACTCATGGTTAATGATCGATGATTGATTCTAAGCTTATTTCCTTTGATTTCATCAATGTTTCTAAGGATTTCTTTTACTTGAATGCAATCTTTAGCTTTTGATTTCAATCGTTTTGTTGATTGTTCAAGTTTATTGATTAGTTGATTGAATTTGTTTAATTAAAATGATGATGATGAATATGTTGATTTGCTTAGTTTTTATTTTGATTTCTTCCATGGATAGTAAGTAATTTACTTGCTAGGGATGCGGTGAAGCATGTTTGAGTGATGGATCATAGCTAATTGGGGGTTTTTGATTGATTTAGGATTGTGATTAAATTGGTTGATTGATTTTGTGCATGTGTGTGATTAGTTAAAGTGTAGCTAACTTTAATTTTCTCACTAGATTACATTGTATGCCTACATTGATACAAACCATTGATTTATAGCTCGCATTTGTAAATTGAGCTTGGTTAGTGACGTTCCTAGTTGATCACGGGTTAAATAGGTCGTTATGCTACCACCCTAACCAAATTAATCATTTATAATACCTAAACCTACGCTAAACTAGTTAGTAGCAAGTAAAGGGTCAAACCACTAGGGAAGCACGCTAATTCAACATCAAATATAACTAATGCAAGAGTAAAAAGGGGATTGTTTTTGTTGGTTTTGTTGAGTAGAATACTAAAACTACAAGTAAGCAAGAAAATGATGATTAAAATCAATAGAAAATGACGCTAGGGATACGAGGGTGTCCAATATGATTAGAAAGAGGAGAATAATGGTGATTATCATGAAACATATGCCAAAGAACACAAGGTTCTACCTAAACAATTCATTCTCATGCAATAGTCTAGGCAAATCAATGAAACAGGTCTACACTAATAAGGATCATTCTCATGCATCCTATTAGTTACAATCAAATCAAGAGAATAAAGAAGCACAATCCATAAAAACTCCACTTTAATAACTCATTCTCATGCAATCATTAAAATAGAGGTGATCCTAATCTAGTTCAAATAACTTTCATGAATTTAATCTAGAAAACATCAAATAGAGTGAAACAATAATCCCAAGCTAATAAAAATCATGTCTTTATCAATATATGGCATAAGTTCAATCCAACCATCATCATTCATCCAATATCAAATCATATCTTCCACCCCCTTCCCTTAACTAAAAGTTTAGCCTAGAGAAGGGAGATTAAACATAATATCAAAACTAGCAATAAACTCAAGAAACTCAAAACAAAACATGATTGAAATCAATGAAATCAATAATAACTAGATAAACTAATAAGATTGACAAAAATAAGTAACAATAAAACAAATAAATAATATTAAAGGAAAGGAGAAGAGATTACTAAAGAAGGGATTAATGAAAGATTAAAACTTGGATCCTTGCTTGATTGAAGAAAGATTAAAACTTGAGCAAAGTTGAATATAATAAAGGAAATTTGAATGACAATTTATTTTTCTCTCTCTCTATTAGGCTAATGTTTTATGGAATTAGTACTAAGTTCCTCCCCAAAAAAATCTCATCAAAACATTCTAAGATGGGACTTATATAGTCCGTACAGAGCCAGCTGAAAAAAGGAGAGGTCCGACCGAACAAAGGGAAGGTTCGGCCGGACTACAGGGTAGGTTCGGCCGAACCTCCCTGATCCTGGTCTGGTCGAACTTCTTTGGTTCGACCACTCTTGCAAAATTGCCAAACTGCATCTTGTCCCTGCCTCGACGTTCGGCCGAACCACTGAGCAGGTTCGGCCACACCTTGGTTCGGCCACACCTTCAAGAGGTTCGGCCGAACCTCTTCTGAATCATGCTTCCTTCAGCTTCCCTTGAGCTTAGCTTCCTCCTCTTGAAAATCCCGATGGTTCCTACAAAGCATAAGCATGGAAATCACAATAAAAACAAAGCGAGAAGACTAAGAAAAGGGAAGATAGAGGAGAAAAGAAAGGAGGAAGCAAGACTAAGTAAAAATGCTTAGAAAAAGGGCCAAACAAGTGCAAATTAGGGGAGAATCCTTAGAGAAAAAGGATAAAAGAGTGGCATAAATGCCACTCATCACTAGTTAGTGTCTTCCGTAGTTGGCGCTATCTAGACCTCTAGGAGATAGCTTGTTCAGCTCTTTTGATTGCATTTTCTATCTTCCCTCGCAATACTCGAATTAATCAATGTCCAACCCAATTAGTGTGTGTCCATTGCAAGTACATGTGGATCCTAAATCCCTAATGTCTTGATATATTGATTTACTTGCTTTAATTAGTTGAATTAGATAACCTACGCTATCATCTTACCTTTCGTAGTAGCTTGACATTGGCTGTAGCAAACTTCCCCCCATTCCTAGTGGTTCGACCCGAACTTGTCCTGTTACTAGGTGTGGGTTTAGTTATAAATTTAGTTTGATTGGAGGAATTTTAGTTTCAATGACCTAGAATCCACCTTCCATGAAAATGGCACCGTTGTCGGGGAATGGCGTAGTTGTTTTCTATTGATGTTGAGTCTATTTCATTTCATTTCAAAAATACAAAAATATTTTTTTTCTCTTTTAGGCTACATTTGTAGCCGTGCTACTAATATTTTCCTTTGAGATTGTGTGCAAGTGAACATGGGAGAAGTCCCAAGGGTAACATTGAAGGAATTGGGCACTCCAGGTGCATATAGGTATGAGAGCGGTATTGCTCCAACAACAACTCTGGAGAGTGACATTGAAATTAAGCCGGGGATGACAACCTTGATTGAAAGGCGACAATATAGCGGTGCAACAAATCAGAGCCCCCTCAATTATGTTAACGAGTTCGAGAAATATTATAACACAATTAAGGTGAACGGAGTCACAAAATAATTCATAAGGCTTAAGCTATTTCCTTTCTCTATAATCGGAAGAGTTCAAGAGTGGCTGGATAAGGAAGTGAAGCCTAATTCTTTGAGAACATCAGACGAAGTCACTAAAGAATTTCTTTCCCGTTTCTTTCCTCAAAAGAAAACGGCGGAGGCTAGAGCTTTGATTCAAAGTTTCAAGCAAAGGACTAGTGAAAGCCTCTATGAAGCATGGGAGAGATACAAAGAGTATTAAAGAGAATGTCCACACCATGGAATTCCAACTTACCAAATCATTCAAATCTTTTATGCTGGTTTGAGTCCTCAAGGGAAGTCTAGCCTTGATGTCGGAGCCGGAGGCCCAATCATGAACAAGACGGAGGAAGAAGTTGGGGACGTGATAGACGATGTAGTGAGGCACTAAATGAATTGGCAAGAGGGTGAGAAAGAGTCAACAAGCAAGAGTAGCTCGGTTGATCAACTTAGTGCCATCAATAAATTATCCACACAAATTTTGGACCTAGGGAAAGAGGTGACTTCTATCAAGACTAAGCTTGAGAATGCTTCTTCATAAGCACCAATTCTTCCCTCCAAAATTAAGGGGAGAGGTACACCTCCTTACCCTAACCCTCTTACCTCCTTTTGTTGCATGATTAGTGAATGTTGGGTTTGTGATTTATGTGGATTGAATGATCATGATGCTTCTATTTGCCCTAATGCTTCTTGTGATGGATGTGATGACTATGATGGGAATAGGAACTATCATCACCAAGGAAATTTTGACAACTATAATCAAGGGAGTGGTTATAGGAACCAAGGAAACCAAGGTTTCCGTAGTAACTATAACAACCAAGGTTATAGTGGTCAAAGTCACGGCCAAGGATATGGGATTCATAACCTAGGGCATGGTAACAATAATCAAAGTTATATCCATAATCAAGGTAGGGGTAATTTGAGTAACAAAAGTGGGGGAAATTTCAAAAGAATGCTCAAAGAGATCCCCCATCCAGATTTACTCCAAAGACCCAAGGCCAAGGTGATAATTCCTATGTTTAACTATCTTATTCTATGACTAGTTTAGAGAATGTCATGGAAAATCAAATCAAGGTGTTCAACGCTCACATATCATCTAGTGTTAAAATGTTTAGTGACATGATGACTCATAGTAAGATGTTAGAGAACCAAATTTCTTGATTGGCTAATATTTTGATAGAGCATGCTAGCCCCTCTTCTTTACCCACATAAGGGATTGATCCTAAGGAACCTGTCTATTCTATCACCACTAGGAGTGGTAAGGTCCTTGATGAAAGTGTTTCTAGGAAGAGTAAGAAGGGTGAAAAGGAGAGTGATTCGAGCGAGGGGAATAAGCATGATGAGTCTAACCAGATGAGTGAGAGTTCTAATGAGGAGACAAAGGAGAAAGAGAAGAAGCAAGATGACGTTTTCAAACCGAAACTTCCTTACCCCCAAAAGTTCAATAGGCACAAATTGGATGAACAATTTGGAAAATTTATCAAGATGCTTAGGAAACTTCATTTTTCTATTCCTTTCACCGATGTTTTGGAACAAATGCCAAACTATTCTAAATTTCTTAAGGAAATCTTGAGCGGTAAGAGAGATTGCAATGTGGTTGAACCGATGAGTTTGGGGGAATGTTGTAGTGCCCTTATCCATAGTGACTTACCCCAAAAGTTGAAAGACCCCGGGAATTTCTCCATCCCTTGCAATATTAATGGTAAATTGTTCCAAAATGCCCTTTGTGATCTTGGTGCTAGTGTTAGCATCATGCCTTATTTCGTCTTCAAGAAACTTAAGTTATGTGAGCTCCTTCTAACCAAGCATGACCCTTCAATTGGCCAACCGTTCTATTAAGTTCCCAAAGGGTAGAGTTGAGGATGTCCCCCTCAAGATAGGAGAGTTCACTATCCCCGTTGACTTCATTGTGCTAGAGATTGCGGATGATGATAAAATTCCTATCATTCTAGGGAGGCCATTCTTAGCAACTTCGGGTGCTTTGATAGATGTGAAAGGTAGCATGATTACTTTGTGCGTTGGTAATGATAAGGCAAGTATTAAGCTCAAGTCGATGCATGAGTCTCTATCCTATGTGCAAGGAATTATGTGCATAAATTCATTGCCTTCGAATGTTAATGATTCCATGTTTGTGTCTTCTACTAACGATATGCTTGTAGCTTGTGATGATGTTCCTAAAAGTATTGAAAGCAAGGTTGTAAGTGAAGAAAACAAGGACCCCTTAAAGCTTGAGAATGAGTTCGAAATGCCTCTTTGGTTTGAGCATTCTATGAAGGATGACAAAAATAGTTCTTCAAGTGGTGAACGTGTGGATCTCAAAGCTCCAAGGAAGAAGAAATCAAGGAAGAAAAAGAGAGTTTCCAAGAAATATAAAAGGAAGTTGAAGCCTAAAAAGTTTGATCCGGTTTCTATGATTCAAGATGACATGGCTCATGATGTGATTTTTCTTAAGCTTTGCAATGATTTTACCCTCTCCACCACTTTGGACAAGGTGGTGTTCTTTGATCCTCCATGATTTGGAGGATGGGTCGAGCTAAGGACCTTAAACAAGCGCTTTCCGGGAGGTAACCCGGTTTTCTAACCCTTTTCTTTTGATTTCTATTTTTCTTAATTTTCTTTCTTTTGTTTTCCTTTCTTTCACTTGTTTTCTATTTAGATTGATAGGTTGAATTCATGGGAATTGGATTATTTCAAGCGAGCATGAGCAATGGAAAGGTGTTTCGTGTTTTTTATGAGAATATGTTCGATTTTATCGAATTTTGAGGTGAAAGGGTAAGGTACCTCGGGATTGAGTTTATTAAGGTTTCAAGAGGTTTAAGTTGAATTAAGGTTAAAGATAAATTGATGTTCAAGTGCGCTCTCGTGCTTACGTTCTCGTAAATTTTAATCACGAACAAGTGATTTTTGAAAAAAAAAATTTATGTGATTTTAAGTCTGCCCCCCTCATGGGTATCACTTGATCATGACGCTCGTGAACTTTGATGAGAGCGCGAGCACCAGAGTCAGCACAAGAGGGAGCAAGTCCCACCCTTTTAGCCTTGGCTGGTGCGCACGCACAGTGTATGTGCGCGCACGCACCAGCAGGGGCAAAACTACCCTTTTCTTTTTGGGAAAAACCAAGCAACAATTTCAAGAAAGGAAGCGCAGTGGCGCGGGCGTGCCAGGCAGAGGCGCGGCCGCGCAAGACACGGGCGTAGGTGCGCAGCCAGGTCGTGCGGCCACGCACCTGGGCAGCTCCGAGCTTCTATTTCTTTTCTTTCTTCTTTCTTTCCCTCATTTCCCCTCAACCTCATTCTTGTGCGCATGACCCTCATTCTCACTCTAATGAAACTGAAACCCTAACTCCATTTCTCACATATTTGATCATCAATTTATCAAAAATCAATCAAAAATAAACATTTTCCTTCTATAAAACCCTTTAATCTAAATCCCTAAAATCCAAATCTTGTAGTTTAAGTGATTAGTTGCTAGTTTAGTGTATAGTTACTTTACTTTTCTTTGCTTATTCTTACTTTTTGGTAGTTTACCTTGATTTTTTGCTTTGTAGTTTCTTTTTATTTCATTTCGTTTTCTTTTATTTTGTTTTGAAGTTACTAACCGTTTTCTTTGTTTATAGCTTTATTTTCTATTTTTCTTCTCTCTTGGCTTTGATGATGATGCTATTGATTCTTAGAGCTTAATGAAGGTGGTTGATCATTCGCCATATTTTTATTAGCATTGCTTGGAATCCCGGTGAGATCCTTCTTATTTTCTTTCTTTTATTTCTGTACTTTTCTTAAATGCATAGATTAGGATTAGTTTTAAGAGAAGTTAAACGGTTCGAGGATGTATGCTTGTAACACCTTATAGTGTTTGGGATCATTGGCGATGTTGTCAATTGATCACTTGTATGACGATTGGGAATTACGTGTTATACTTGCATCTTTGTTCCTTTCTTTATTTTCTTACTCTTCCTTTATCTTTGTTTTCCTCTTTTCTTTATTTTTCTTTACTTTTCTTTCTTTTCCTTTCTTTTCTTTTCTTCTCTTTCTTTTTGCTTTTGTTTTGTATAAGTTTTTTGAGGCTTTATTTTTCTTTTCGTTATCATTCTTGTGAATTAGACTATACACCAACGGACTTTTGCTTTTGAATGAACATCTACCTAATTGGTAGTGGTACACACGGTTTGAGAATATGCTTGGTTGATTCTAGGATGGTGTATGCTAAGGTAGCATGTCTAAGAACTAGGGGGATCATGGAACCTAATTCTACTCGTTTGTGGCATGTTTGGTAGTTGCCTCCTATAGTTGATTTGACGCCAATAGTGAGTTTTTGCTACATCCATGTGAGGTTTACAATTTTTCAAGCCTTCTACACTTACTTGCATGAGCAGCATGGATCCTTGACTATTGCGGACCTAATCTAGAATCTTGACTCATAGTTCTCAAGACCGAGACTGAACCATCTAGGGAGGACAAAGGCATCTCTTCGGGGTGGTGATTTTTCTTTTCTAGGAAAGTCTTCATTATTTTTTGTTATTGGGTTTACATTTGAGCCTTTTTCCCTTCTTTTCAAGCCACATCTTTAGAATTTTGAGCCTTTTGTTTCATTTTTGTTCCATTTTTGGTTTTAGTGAAGCAAATGATCATGTTATTGGAGATTGTGGTATATGAGTTTGGTTATTGGTTCTTATTTGTAAGCAAGCTTATATTTTGTATATTTTGTGAATAATGGAAAGTGAATAAATGAAAAAGCCATCCATAGTAAAAAAAGGCAAGGACATTCAAGTGCAAAGTTGAAAAAGCCATCCATAGTTAAAAGAGGCGAGGACAATTGTTATGAATTTGAAAAATACAAAAAATATAAAAGTGAAAAATGAGAAATGCAAAAATATTTTGATGTGAATCTTTTCTCCCTTTTAAGCATTGGGGACAATGCTTCATTTAAGCTTGGGGAAGAAGCGTTTATGCTTTTTGTATATATGATTGTGAGTATAGCTTTGAATAAGCTTGGGGGTGTTAGTTTGTTTTTGTTTGGTGATTACTTAGTTGTGAGGAGAAGGTTTGATCACCATTTTGCTTCACTAATTAGGAATACCACCAATCTAAATTTTAAGCCTACCCTCGCCCTTTTTGCCCTTACGTTTCAACCGTGGAATGTCCTTTTGACTTAGAGGTTGAGTCATATATCGGGGGAGGGAATTATGAGTTATAGCCTATGGAGAGGGAATGCATAGTCAAGACGTCGAGTAGCCTAAAATATGTTCTTTTCCGGTTCCTTCGAGGAACTATTGAGATGCTCACTAGAGGGAGATTTAAGACTAGTAGGGAGAACACGGTAAGATTGAATGGGATGAAGATGGATTGTGGTTACTAGTTCTCTACGCTTAGCATATTCTATGTTTCAATCAACCTCGGATATCTTGGAACGTGCATACCCTTATTTGCTTAAGAAAGTTGTTTATTCATTTGAAGTGTAGTCATTTTGTAAAGTCCAATTCGTAAAGATTTTGATTTTACTTTTCTTTTAATTTCTTTTACTTTTTTGATTTGCCTCATGTTTGTTTGTTGAGAGTTATAGGTTAAGCTCTTAGGAAACCTTTACGAGACCTCACTCGTCCTCATAGGCGACTTTGGAGTTTAAAGGGCTTGTTATAGCTAAAAACCACCGTGATTCCTACGATAGTGAGTCTCAGTGTACATTCTCATCTCATGCCTTTAGTTTTCCTTTTTTGAATAAGTCTTTCATCCTTTTCTTACTTGCTTGATTTTTCTCGAGGACGAGCAAAAGTTTAGCTTGGCGGAATATGATGTGTCATTTATGGCACTCATTTGTTCTCCTATAGGGTGACTTTAGATTGCTTTTATAGCTCTTTTCATTCCTTTTTCCTTAGTTTTGCTCTTTATTTCTTTAGTTTGCACTTTCCTTAATTGATTTTCTATTTTCGTGTATTTCTTGGTTTATTTTATCTTTTTCCCTTTTATTTGTTTGTTTTCTTTCATTTTTACGTTAAGATAGTTGTCCAAGGATTCCTGAGGTTTCCTCCCGGGTTTTGCATTGATGGGATGCTTAGTGTCTTCCATTTGAAGCCCAAGTATGGAGATGCGCAAGTTCCAAGTTTCCTTAGGTCGTGCATTCAAGCCGTGGGGGCACTAATTTTGGTGTTGACCCCACTGTCAAGGTGTTTAGAATCTGCCATGCTCCGTGCTCATCAAGCACACCAAGTGGAGCGCACGAGGAGCGTCAAGTTGAAGCGGAAGAGAGCTGCTCTGCTCCCAGGTGCCGGCCCGCGGCGTTCTAGCGCGGCCGCACCTGTTGCCCCCCCCCCCCCTCCGTACCCTCTTTTGCGCGGCCACGCATTTTCTTGAAGAAGGCCGTGCCTGTACAGGTCTATTTTGGACGATCTAACCAACTTCTCTTTGTTAGCTTTACTATATATAGATTTTTCTTTTTCTTTTTTTAGAGAGAGAATGGATGAGGGAATTAATGGTAGAATTTTCGAGATTAGAGATTTTCATTAGAGATGAATTTTAGAGAGAGAAACTTATAGCTGATTATTAATGATTGATTCTAAGCACATTTCCTTTGATTTCATCAAAGTTTATAAGGATTTCTTTTACTTTAATGCAATCTTTAGCTTTTGATTTCAATCGTTTTGTTGATTGTTCAAGTTTATTGATTAGTTGATTGAATTTGTTTGATTGAAATGTTGATGATGAATTTGTTGATTTGCTTAGTTTTGATTTTAATTTATTCCATGGATAGTGAGTAGTTTACTTGCTAGGGATGCGGTTAAGCATGTTTGAGTGATGGATCATAGCTAATTGGGGGTTTTTGATTGATTTAGCATTGTGATTAAATTGGTTGATTGATTTTGTGCATGTGTGTGATTAGTTAAAGAGTAGCTAACTTTAATTGTCTTACTAGATTGCATTTTGTGCCTACATTGATACGGACCATTGATTTGTAGCTCGCATTTGTCGATTGAGCTTGGTTAGTGACGTTCCTAGTTAGAGTCTTCCGTAGTTGGCGCTAGCTAGACCACTAGGAGATAGCTTGTTGAGCTCTTTTGATTGCATTTTCTATCTTCCCTCACAATACTCGAATTAATCATTCTCCAACCCGATTAGTGTGTGTCCATTGCAAGTACATGTGGATCCTAAATCCTTAGTGTCTTGATATATTGATTTACTTGGTTTGATTAGTTGAATTAGATAACCTATGCTACTATCTTACCTTTCAAAGTAGCTTGACATTGGTTGTAGCAAACTTCTCCCCATTCCTAGTGGTTCGACCTGAACTTTCCCTATTACTAGGTGTAGGTTAGGTTATAAATTTAGTTTGATTGGAGGAATTTTAGTTTCAACGACCTAGAATCCACCTTCCATCAGTACCATGTCTGACAGGGTTCGATTTCTCCTTTCGGATACTCTGTTCCATTATGGAGTTCCTGGAGGTGTCAATTCTAAAAGTATACCATGTTCTTTCATATGGTCATCGAATTCTTGGCTCAAGTATTCACCACCTCGATCTGAGTTGAAGGGCTTTGATTTTCTTGCCAAGCTAGTTTTCAACTTCACTCTGAAATTTTTTGAATTTTTTAAAGATTCAGATTTGTGCAACATAAGGTAGACATATCCATATCTACTAAACTCGTCTGTGAAGGTGATAATATATCGATGGTCGTTTCTTGTGGTTGTGCTCATTGGTCCACATACATCGGTGCGTATTAGGCCTAATAAGTCACTTGCCCTTTCTCCCAACTTGGAGAATGGCTGCTTTATTATATTGCCTAATAGACATCCTTCGCAATTTTCTAACGATTGTAAATCGAATGAGTCAAGAACACCTTCTTGTAGAAGTTTCTTGATGCGTTTGATGTTAATGTGGCCAAGACGATAAATACCATAAGTACGTCTCATTTGACTCAATGGTCTTAGTCTTCTTTGGTGGTATCATTAACATTATAAACCTGTTTGTCTAAATAAAGCACATTTGGATAAACGTGTCATTCCATATAAACAAGACTTAAAACAATCACAGTTATAGTCTTGTGCTCTTACAACCCGACGTCCGACGTCAAAAGATCAAAGTATGTTCAATAATAAAACTGAAATGAGTTATATTTTAAGAAAAACTATGCAATTACAAGTTTAATGGATAGATTGTCTTCTTCTTCCACTTGTAAATGCACATCCACTCGTGAAGCTTCTTCTCACTTAGTTCCTGAAATAGGAGCATATAGTAAGTCATTTACGGCATGTAATACCTTTATGAATTGCTCATACTCAAGTGATGGTTTATAAAGAAGATACCTTAGATGAGAGCTACTTTTCCTTTCACATCATCTTCTAGGTACTCATTGCATTCCCTTTTGTAGTGGCCTCGCCTTCTACAATAGAAGCACCGCATCTTTGCCTTGTCTTTAAACTCCTTCTTTGGCCTTAGAAAGAACTCGGTATTGTACGGAATATTTTAAGCATCCCACACTTTAGCTCTACTGTGATCATACACTTAAGCATGGTGGCGTCCAAAGAGAAGAAAGCTAGAGCAAAAGAGTCGCCAACAAGTTTTAGGAACTTGTAAACCGTTCACAGGGTGAAGGTTACACCCCTTCACGATCCATGAGATCGCTAACTCCATAGTCGTCCTAAACCATGACTGGATATTCGAGGATGATGGTACAAATCCAACCTAAAAGAGATTGAACCTGCCCTAAAAATAGGCCTTTACTTTATTCTTCTCATATCCATGTGCGCTTCCTGACTAACATACAATCAATATATTAACCCTAAACTTGTTTAACCTATGTTGGTTGAATATTAATGCACAAAACAAAATTATTATTGGCGATCATTTAAATTAAAATCACATTAGCCTAAACAAGGTTATTAATTATCTTATTAAGCGTGATTATAAGTACAAATTCCCTTTAAACCTGCAAGAGAGAGCGTGATCAAGGAATAACAATAATATATCAAGCAACATAATAAATGTCAATCATCATAATAATAATCTCAACAAAACATAATAATAATAGCAAGATCCTAGGCATGACACTAACAAGATTAAAACAAATCCTAGCATGTGACTAAACAATAAAGATCAAAGCTCTATCCCTAACATGATACTAGCATGATATAAGAAATAGGAAGTAACCTAAGCATGATACTAGAAAGAAATAAATAACATCCTAACATGATACTAGGAATTAGAATAATATAAGCATGATTTCTAAAGAAATAAAGCAATAAAACTACTTACTTATTTGCCTCGTATCTCTTTCTATCAAAACAATACACACGTTGTAACTTCAAGGAAAATATTAAATCAAACAATTAAGTTAAATAATTGAAATAGGGATTTGGGACCAAACCCTCAGAAATTATCAACCTTTCACGCCTAGGGTGAGGGCAACTTCGAGCTTGGCTAGGTGTGTCTAAGACTCGTGAATACGGTATTGTGTTTGTAAAAAGGCTAGGCTAGAAAGAGGGAGAAAGAAAGAATAAGCTTCTAGCTTAATGAGAGAAAGAATTAGATGATTGTTGGCGATTGAAAAAGGGGAATAAAGACCCTACTTATAGAAAAAATAGTCCCGAAACGATCATAAGAAGATCGAATTCTATTTGGAGTAAAACTACTTCCATCGCGACACGACAAGGTCCGTACTTAAATTAGACTATTTAACGTCCGTACTTATCTTTTAAAATCAGATTTAATCTTTCAAAACACTTGTTTTATTCCAAATAAAATTCTCTTTATTTTCTAAAAGATATAATTATTAATCCTAATCCCACTAGAATTTAAAAGTAACCTTCTAGATTATTCTAGAAGATTAAAATCAATCCTAATGACTCTAGAAATAATAATTAATGGGTCCTCCATTTTATCAATGGGCCTTATATAAACTCATTTCAGGCCCAATTTAGTATTTTTACCATAACTTCCTCATTATTCATCTGAATTGAGCTTATAATATATCGTTGCAAAGCTCTTTTCGAGCCCAATCCAACTACACTACACTATTAATTGACCCTTACCATGGACCAAACTAAACTGGACTGGACATTTTCTATAAATAGAGTAAGAAAAGAAATATTTCGAAAACAAAAAGAAGTATTTTTATTAAAACGACCGCATCACAAGACTTTTCTCATTTCGCCTTGTTCGATAATCAATGACGTGAAAGATATTCATCACTGGGTTTGGTTTTTGAGGAGACACAACTAGGTGTCTACATGTACCCTTACATGAATCGGCTCTACGAAGATTTTGAACAACCTACATTAATGAGAGTTTATCTCGATTGGCCGTCCAATGCATTTTCAATGCAACATAGACTGCGTGGAGCGAGCATAGTAGCATGTGAGCCGCTCGTTCATTCTCTACTTGCTTCCAAATCAGCTCCAAGTGCTTCAAAAGCCTTGTCATTCAAAGCACATGAGGTTGAAGAGGCATTCCAAGTCTAAGCCTAGCATTGTAGACCTTGTTCCACACTTCGAGCCTTTGCTTACCAAGGCAACCTTCCTCTAGGATCTTGATCTTCATGTGTATAAACTACTTGGTTAAGTTATGAACATTCAAGTCCCTTGTCTTGGAAGACATAGTGACAAGCTCCTTAAGACTGTTAAGAAGCATGTTTGGAAGGTATGAGGTGCATCTCCGCTTCTAATCCTCCGGAAGGGAATTCCTTATCAAAATAGTGACCTTGTCACAATCCAAGGACCAAGTCTCATGAGTCTCATCACTCATTATCCCCTTGGAAAAGAAGCTTGGAATGGGAGTGTAAAAATGTACTTCATGGAACAATTCTGAAGAGTTTTCCGAAGTTCTTCTTCCCATTCCTTGAAATTGGTCAAACTGAACAAAATGCAAATTTCTCCGGGAGTTCCGGGCACATGAAGTTGTTGTCAGTATTAGTTGAAGACATGGTTTTACAATTAAATAATTTGAAATGAAAAACCATTCATAATACTTAAATAAGATTAAATTCATGCATATATATATCAAACTTATTTAAATGTCTTATTAACACATTAAATTTGTCCCCTTTTGGTGAGAATAAGTCGATTTCGAGATCCAAAAAGTCAATGAGTAGTTAAGCATTCTTTTGCTTGTCTTAACACTTATTACTCTATGGTAAGTAACTCTTTTCTAATGGCTCCAAGCCACTCTTGGTTAGATAAATCGTCGCATCTAATGCTCTCTCAACAATTTATCTCCTTTGCCGCAACATGTTAGGACTCCATCACTCATATCATTGAGTCTAACCAAAACTAACATGTATGTGATGTCTTGCTTTGGCAGACCCATCAACATACCTTACGTTCCTAGGGAGATAATGATGCCTAGCTTTGGCATAGCCCATGACTATGCGTATTAGTTCGGTAAGTGTTTTTTTGGAATGTCAAGTTTTACTCGATGTTTTAGGGACCTAGGGTTTCTATGTTGGTTTATTTAAGTGAACTTAGTTAATCATAACAACATTCGAAATGCTTAACATGCATCTTACATATCATACATATATATAAGCATAAATATATATCGAAAACATAAGTAAATGATGCATTTGGCAACTAGCATGACCCTTTGAGTATTCAAGTGTTCAAAGGTCTTGATTTTGCAACTTCATGGCTTCGTCTTCTAAGAAACTCTGTCTTCAAGACATAACCAAAATAATGCAACTACTAGTTCCTACGATTAGGACTAATCTAAATATTAAGGTACAAAAATACTAAACTGTTCGCAGATCGTATTTAGACTTACAAAAATACATGACGGAACACATTCCGTATTTTATATCCAAATCGGGCCCCACTAGTTGCCACTTTATAAAACATGTGAGAGAATATACATTCCATTCATCCATTCACTATATGTGAATGGCCCATGCATTTTACAACGAAAAACAAGTAACAATGCATCAACACGCGTAAACTAGTAACTAACTTAGGCGGTTAATCCGATTAACGCGACTAATTAAGACTATGTTGTTAACCGATTATGTGATTAAGCGTTATTAAAATAATGATGCTCCCACCAAATTACACATCTAACTTAATTAATCCGATAAATTAAGCCGGTAAACCCAAAATTTTACCAAATTTAAATTTTGCAAATGCCGCTTAAAACCCGAGGCCTAGCCTCCAAAAATTAACTACAATAAATAAAATTAATTAATATAATTAAAATCGACTAAATCGCAAAACACGTAGCTGTAGACACCCATTTGTGTCTCCCAAAACCAAACCCGGTGATGAATGCCTTTCACGTTGAACCATAATCGAATGAGGTGAAAGTGGTTGAAAGTCAAGTGTTGCGGTTTAGTTTTTATTAAATTCTCTTCTCTCTGTTTTTGAAAATGACTTTATTTATTTGAAAATAGCCAAACCAGTTAAGTTTGGTCCATAATTAAGGTCCAATAAATGTGTAGTTGGATGGGGCTTTGAAAGACCTTTCCAACGATATATTATAAGCCCAATTCCGATGAATAATGAGGAAGTTATGGCCAAGATACTAAACTGGGCCTGGTTAATTATTTAAATACGGCCCAATGATCTAGAGGAGGGCCCATGTTAATTATTATGCCTAAAATTATTAGGATTAATTATAGTTTTTATGGAAGTTTCTAGAAAGTTCTTTTTAATTCTAATATTATTAGATTTAATAATTAATTGCTTTAAAATAGACTTTTATTTGGAGTAAAATATTGTTTTATTATCTTAAAAATACATATTTTATCTTCTGTACGGATTGTGTAGATCAAGTTGATTAAAGATCGGATTCCGCGTGAAGAAAACGCGCTAATACAGGTTGTCGCCAAACGACGCCCCTGTCGCCTCGCAACAGACATTGTCGCGTCGCGACAGAGTCGATTCCTGGCGACAGCGCGTAGTTTTATTCCTTATCAAATTCTATGTGTTTCCAGACTATTTTTCTTATAAATAGGGTCCGAATTCTTGTTTTCAAAATTCATTCACAATCATCAATTCTTCCTTAATTTTTTCTATTCCCTCTCAAGAATTCCTCAATTCTTTTCTTTCTCTCCTTATTTCAACACAATATTCCGCATTCACAAGATCTTGAAACACCTAGCCAAGTTCGAGGTTGCCTTCGCCCTAGACGTGAAAGGTTGATAATTTCTGAGGGTTTGGTCCAAAACTAGTCTAAACTTTGTTTAATTTGATTTCAATTTAATTCTTTAATTCTTTAATTATTCTTTATTGATTTTCATTGAAGTTTACTAACTTGTGTATTTTGTTATTAGAAAGAGGTACGAGGCTTCAAAGTAAGTAGATTAGCTTACTTCCTATTTCTTTCACAATGTAGATTGCATGTTTATTATTGTTTATGATTCCTAGTATCATGTTAGGATGCTTTTAATGCTTTCTAGTATCATGTTAGGATGTTATTTTATGCTTTCTAATATCATGTTAGTACCATGTTAGGTTTAAAGCTTCGATCTTTATTTCTTAGTGACATGCTAGGGTTTGTTATTAATCTTGTTAGTATCATGCCTAAGATCTTGCTATTATTATCAAGCTTTATTGTGCCTTATCATGCTATTATCGTTATCATGTTTTTTTGATTTATTATTATGTTGCTTGATATTATTTATGTTATATTGTTATTGCTTGATTACACCTTTTATGATTGTTAAAGGGAATTTGTACTTGAAATCACGCTTAATAAGATAATTAATAATTTGGTTTAGGCTAATGTGATTTTAATTCAAGTGATCGCCAATAATAGTCTTATTTGTGCATTAATATTCAACCAACATAGATAAACAGGTTAGGTTCAATATAATGTTTGTATGTTATTCGAAAAGCGCACATGAATACGAGCAGAACAAAGTAGAGGCCTATTTTATAGGGCGGGTCCTTTCTTTTGTAGATTGGATTCGTACCCTCATCCCCGGACCCTGTTTGGTTCAAGACCTTATGGAGTAGTTGATGGTCCTTTTGGATTGTCTTTTGGGTTTACAAGTTCCTAAAACTTGTTGGCGACTCTTTTTGCTCTTTGTCTTTCCCTTTGGAACGCCACCGTACTTTAGTGTATGATCACAGTGGGGTTCAAGTTTGGGGTTATCATAATGCTTGAAATATTCCCTACAGTTTTTGGTGACTCCACTGGGGAATATTTCTATTATATTCCTGAAATTTATTTAATTTTGGCAATTATTTAGAATGAGCGGATGAGACTCGAAAAATTCTAAGTATTTCATGTGCGCGATTTGATTAACATCATTGTCATATGCATTAAAAGGTCCTCATGGGAGCACCCCATGAGTCAATCCATAGGAATTTTACACGTAGGAAATTTGAGAAATATCTTTCATGACTAAAATCGAAAAGATGATGCGAAATCTGGAAAATTCGAAGAACACAGAAACTTGCCAAGGCATGTAGGAACTAGCGTCTAGAAAACAGGGCTTGTCGCCCGTAAAAAGTTTTTGTCGCCTGGCGACAGTTCTGTCTCTTGGCGAAATAAGCTTTTTTGCGGCGACAATCCCTGTAGTCTGGCGCCAAGCTCTTCCAATACCGAGCCAGGGGTCTGCCTTCTTGCTTTAACCATTTCTAGCATTGTTGGCTCATTTATTGAATCCTTTTCTCACTTTTCTAAACCCATATGTGTTCTACATATGGAAATAACCCTCTGGGGGTTCCTGCTTTACCTGCCCAATGGAATATCCCACTATCATGTGCAAAGTTCAGATTTGGGTACGTGCAAAGTTTGCGAATCCACCAAACCATGGAGTCGAGTTTGATTTCATCACGAACTCGCGGAATCCTGTCCATTCGCTCCAACCCTCCCGGTAGGCTTGTGTGCAATGCATATGGATTCATAACCATGGACCTTTTTGACTTAACCCATATCCTCGAACTTTAGAGAACTAGAGCCATGGTTAGGTTGCAAACTCATCTTGTGACTATGTGAACTACTTGTGCACCCTTGCTTGTATATATTATATATGTGTTAACCGTTTGTTTGACTTGTGATTAAGACTAAATAAATTCACTAATGACTAAAAGGACTTTATCTAATTAATTAATTAATTAAAGGCTAATAAATCAATCAATTCGACTTAGTACGACTTTAGGCATGTCCATTTAGAGTAAAATTACTGGAAACAGTCTAGATTAATGTTCCAACAATGGCACAGGAATTAGGACTGTGGCGCTGCAGTTTAGTGTCTGTCGCCTGGCGACAATTTTGTCGTTTGGCGACAGGCTCTAAACAATGGCGACAGTCCTGTTGTTTTAGCGACAGTCCAGTTTTCTTGTTCGAATCATCACGACGAGTCTAATAAACAGTCTCCTAATCGGTTAATCAATTTATTAATGGTTCAAACCATGTTTAAGTCTTTTATTGAGTTTAGGCACTTAAAAGTCTAATGGTCATACACTAAGAGTCAAAGCATGTCACTCACACACACATAAATCACACACATAATATGTTTGTCACATTATGACTATCTCTAGAGAGTCTTGAATGCGTGTTTTCCGTCATTTTTTTTAGGGGGGTAAGTCGGATATTAATCCTCCAATTTTAAAACTCCATTAAAATTTCCCTTAAAATATATACCCCATTTTTTTTTTTGCCTATTCTTTCTATTTTTTTAAAAAAACCATAAAGTCAAGTCAATTAGAGTCAAGTATTAAAACAAATATGGTTTAACTTACAGCGCGTGGGCAAGAAAGGAAGGGCGTTTAATCAAAGACAACACTTTTGCTCATGTCTTACTTTTTGACAAACCAATCGGTAGGAAAAGGAAAGCTAAAAAGGCAATGGCTAGTCAAGAAGAACTTAATGAAGTCAAGGGACAGGTAGCCAACTTGGCTGAGATGTTACAAAACCTATCACTGCAAATAAGTAATCCTGAAAAACAGAAACAAATGGACCTAATCTAGGAAAGCTTGGGCAAGCTGTCCAACGACTTTAGATTCCAAGAGATTAGCTCCCAAGGGGTCTCGGTGGATAAGGACCTTCTCCCACAAAAGTTCAATCCCAATGACATCCCTAAATTTAAGGCTATGGATAACCCTTATTTTCATTTAAGAGCTTTTGAAACTGTAATGAATATTAAGGGGATAGATAGAAAAGCATTTCACTCTGTATTCTCATTATCCTTAGAAGCTGTATGTCAACAGTGGTACTTTTCACTTGATAAAGAAAAGACCTCTAGTTGGGAGTCTATTGTAAGCGCTTTCATTGAAAGGTATAAATGCAATATACAAGTTGAAACCGATCATAGAGAGCTAGAAATGCTAAAACAAAAAGAAAATGAAGGTTTCACCTCCTTCTTTAATAAATGGAGGGAAACTACTGCAAAGATGGTTGAAGTACCTAGTGAGAAAGAATCTGTCAGGATGTTCATTAAGAATCTCCAAGAAAAATATTCTAAGCACCTTAGGTACCAAAGCAATCTAAACACCTTCAAGGCCGTCTATGATATTGGAATTAATATTGAAGATGACCTCGCTAAACAAAAAGCTGCTAATAGTAACTCAAGTAGTGGCTGGAAAAATAAGAAGAACGACAATCCTTCTTCATCCAAATCTACCCACTCAAATAATGTTAGCACCTTTAATCTAAATGAAGTTTTGACAATGAACAATAATCAAGGACAAAAGAAACCATTTAGGAAGAATTATACTCCTATTGGTATGAGTATGACACCGCATTTGATCGCCTACTCGCAAAAGGTCTTATAACTCCCATTGGACCATTTGGAGACCCACCTGTCGAAAGGAGAACGGCTAGCTGGAACCCAAATACACATTGTAAATATCACCAAGGAAGGGGTCATCCTACGGAAAATTTTTGGAGGCTAAAGGAAGCCATTCAAGACTTGATCGATAGTAACAAGCTCCCATTGCCCCCTGCAAGCAAGAAACCAAGTATCAATACCGCACCGCTGTCGGATTCCTTGGCTATTTCCGACGAAGAAAAACAAGTGGATCCATCTAGCCTCATAGAGCCTATCGAGACCATTGAAGAAGAAATCTTCGAAGATGCTCTCGAATTCCATGGCCAGGAACCTGCAACCAAGCAAGAAGTAGTGGCGTTGACATCAATATTGACAGAATTGAAAAAATTGATCTCACAAACCTTTGAGGCTATAAAAGAGAAAAATGAGTTACTTAAAAGTAGACCTCCACCCAAACAAAAGAAACCTTTTTCCCTCCAAGTAATTGACACTCCCAGAAAGAATAATAGAAAATATACTCCAATTGGGACTTCGTATGCAAACATGTTCAAAATGCTCTCCGAGAATGGTAAAATTCAACCCCTCAAACCGAGACCATTTGAATCACTAAAAAGAGTGGACAAATACTATTGTTCATATCATCAATTAGGGGTACATACAATAGAGCACTGCTTCAAGTTCAAGGACTTGGTTCAACGCTTGATTGACGAAAAGAAATTAGTTCAACTTCCACGAGACGCCACGATTAATGGAGTATGGGACAGTGATGATGAGGATGTTTACCTTAAAGATATTGAAGAGACTCCTCTATCAACAATATACCCAGTAAGTGACATTTGGGACGAGGAGGATTCGCCCATAGATGTCCTCACTAGGTCCGGGAGAATACAACCTCCCATTTCAACACAACCTATACCTTCTATCCAGCAAACTCCCGTGCCTATTATAGAAGACAACGATGTCGTCAAACAGTTAAAAAGGACTAAAGTGGAAATGAACGTATGGAAACTCTTAGCTACGTCTCGAGAGCATAGGGTTGCAGTCATGGATGCTTTGGCTAAAGTAGGCATAGATTCGGACACTACTCCTGGGGGACTTGCTAACTTCCTCACGAGTGACCTTCCAAGTCCAATCAATTTAGTCACCTTTTCGGATAAAGATCTACCACCGGAAGGTGATAAACACAATAAAGCTCTAAACCTCACAGTCATATGCAAAAGGATGAACGTTCCTATGACTCTTGTAGACAATGGTTCAGCAATTAACGTGTGCCCACTTAGAACCGCAAGAATGTTAGGAATAAGAGATGAGGATTTATCCCCATCAACCCAAGGCATAAGAGCTTATGATAACTCACGCCGTCAGGCACTAGGGACAATTACCATGAATATAACGGCGGGTGCAATTGAGCATGCCACTACATTTCAAGTAGTGGATATCAAGGCATCCTTTAACTTGCTATTGGGACGCCCTTGGCTTCATGATTTAAAGGCCGTCCCTTCATCTCTTCATCAACAAGTAAAAGCCATAGTTGGAGGAATTCCAATTACCATTGATGCTTCATCCATGAGGATCAAAACAGTAGAAAATCCACTAATTAATGTGGAACATGATGAAAATGATGAGGATTTGTGGGGCTTTAGCGAAGAGGTCTCCTTAATAGAGGAAGACGAAAGGACCCCTCTTCATTACGACCTCCATTCAAACATGACGACGAATGCTATCCTAAGAAAGCAAGGCCATTTTCCTGGAATGACTCTAGGAAAGAAGAAAGGAATAGCTAAACATATGGGACTACCTGGCCTCCCTAAATTGGATACTTTCGGACTTGGTTTTGAACCAACTCATGAAGACCTTAAGTGGGCCCGGGAAAAATCAAGAGCACGAAAGAATGCCCGCACACAAAAAAGGGAGATACCCATGGATCAATATCCTCTCACCTTAAATGGACAATTTATAAGAGAAGGAGAAGATTATCCTTGTCATGAATTTCCTAAACCTTTTGTTGTAAATGGTGTAAGACAACCTGGGTTCGAGATCTTTTTGGATTGTTACTTCCTAGACGAGATCCCAACTCCAATTTATAAGGAGAAGACACCCTCTTTCTTTGACTTTAATGTCATAGGACTCCTCTTTGGAAGAGAAAAGAATAAACCAAAATACGCGGAGGATGATTCTTCACTTATCCAAACGGTTCTCCAAAGTGAAGGCTTTGATCCCTCGGAATTTATCACCCCGATAGAAGATCAAGAGCGTGGATGGCGCAAGACAGTAAAGATAACCACCACAAATGGAAAGAAGATTTCAATAACTACAGGACAAGGACCAATGTTCGAAGAATCGTCTGAGTCAGAGTCTGAGTTAGAGTCTTCCCCTATCGAGTCTTCTAAACCTTTCGTTGTAGCACCCTCGCCTTCTATTTCTACTCCTAGGATAGTTAGCAATCAAGTCCCAACGGACATTTCTTTATTTGATGTAATGATTTCTGAATTTAATAATATGTCTTCTTCCCCGTATTCTTCTTTTTTCTCTTTATTTAAAGATGACGAGCATTGCTTAACTAAGGATGAAAATGATAAAGAAATAATTAAAGCAATGGAAACACTTGAAAACAAGACACCAATAATTGAGGGTACAGAAACGGTTGATATCTCAAAAGATCCAACCATTTAAAGAGAAGTTAAAATCGGACTAACACTAAGTAAAGAAGAAAGAACCGATTTAATTAATCTACTTAAAGAATTTATTGATGTATTCGCTTGGTCATACAAAGATATGCCAGGCATTAATAGAGAGATAGCTCAACACACAATACCATTAATTCCAGGAATGAAACCTGTAAAACAAAAGTTACGTCGAATGAAACCCGACGTACCTCTTAAAATAAAAGAAGAAGTACAAAAACAAATAACTGCAGGTTTTATCAGGGTATCCAAATACCCCGAATGGGTCGCCAATGTCGTCCCGGTTCCGAAAAAAGATGGTAGAGTTCGAATGTGTGTCGACTATCGAGATCTAAATAAGGCAAGTCCAAAGGACGACTTCCCTTTACCACACATCGACATTTTGGTAGATAACACAGCAAATCATGCACTTCTCTCGTTTATGGATGGGTACGCAGGATAAAATCAAATCCTCATGGCCGAAGAAGACATGGAAAAGACAACATTCATAACACCTTGGGGGACTTATTGCTACACGGTAATGCCATTCGGGTTAAAAAACGCGGGTGCTACTTACCAACGAGCAGCAACTACCCTACTCCATGATATGATGCATAAAGAAGTGGAGGTCTATGTGGATGACATGATTGTAAAATCAAAAGACCGCCAAGGGCACCCAATAGCCTTAAAAAAGTTCTTTGAAAGGCTAAGGAAATACAACATGAGATTAAACCCCTCCAAATGTGCTTTTGGAATTACCTCCGGAAAGCTCTTGGGATATGTCATAAGCTCTAGAGGAATAGAGATAGATCCCACCAAGATCAAAGCAATCATGTCTATGCCACCGCCCAAAACCGAAAAGCAAATTCGAGGATTCATTGGCCGGTTGCAATACATAAGTAGGTTCATATCCAAGTTAACCACAATATGCGAACCAATATTCAAGAAGCTTAAGAAAAATGTACCGATTATATGGGACGATGAGTGTCAAAAAGCCTTTGAAAAGATCAAAGCCTATCTCTCGAATCCTCCTGTATTAGCTCCAGCACTCCCTGGGATACCCCTAAGATTATACTTAACCGTCACAAAGGAAACAATGGGAGCTATGCTTGCACAAGAGGTAGAAAATAAAGAAAATGCTATTTACTACCTAAGTAAGAAAATGCTCGAGTATGAGACACGCTACACACCATTAGAAAAGTTGTGCCTCGCATTGGTGTGGGCCACAACTAAATTAAGACATTACATGCTCGTGCATACCGTTTACGTAGTCTCACGAATGGACCCCCTTAAATACTTATTCAAAAAATCTACACTTAATGGGCGTATCTCAAGGTGGATAGTGAATTTGGCCTAATTTGATATAAGGTTTATGCCTCAAAAGGCAATTAAAGGATCAGTGGTCTCGGATTTTCTAGCAGATTTCCCAATAGAAGATTCGACACCCTTAGAAGAGAACGAGTTCCCAGATGAAAGTTTAATGATGACGAAGGACGATACATGGACTCTATATTTCGATGGAGCCTCAAATCAAAAGGGATGCGGCGTAGGAGTCTTACTAGTATCACCTAAAGAAGAACATGTTCCTATATCCATTAAATTAGATTTCGACGTCACCAACAACGCAGCCGAATATGAAGCATGTGTGGTAGGCCTCGAAACCGCTTTAGCCTTAGGCGTAAAGAAACTCCGGATATTTGGAGATTCTTCCTTAATCATTAATCAAATCTCCAAAAGATGGAAGGTTAGGAGTGAAAGCTTAGCTCCCTACCAAACATATTTGGAAACTCTCACCGATCAGCTGGAAAAAGTGGAATACACTTATCTACCTAGAGAGGAAAATCAATTCGCCGATGCCTTGGCAAGACTAGCCTCAATGGTTAGAATTCCTAAGGAAATTGAGCAAATGCCTTTAACCATAGAAAAAAGGCACAAACCAGCATACATCCAAGCTATAGAAGATGATGAAGTGATCCAAGAAGAAGAACATGAAGAAGAACCATGGTTCATAGATATATTAAATTACGTCACCAAAGGAGAATATCCTCCTCATGCTGACAAAAGAGCGAGAAGAGCACTAAGACTTTTAGCTTCCCAGTTTGTACTCATAGGAAATGAACTACACAAAAAGGTGCCTAAGGGTCGAGCTCTATTATGTGTAGGCAAAAAGGATGCTCGAAGAGCTATGAGAGTAGTCCACGAAGGTATATGTGGAACACATGTTAATGGCAAAATGCTAGTCCAAAAGATAATGCGAGAAGGATATTACTGGACTACCATGAATAAAGATTGTCATCAATATGTAAAAAGATGCCCAAAATGTCAAATTTACGCAAATTTACAACATATCCCACCATCTCTTCTCTACACCTACACTTCACCATGGCCTTTCTCTACATAGGGAATAGACATAATTGGAAAGATCACACCTCCCGGAACAGGAGGTCACGCATACATCTTAGTTGCAATAGATTACTTCACAAAGTGGGTGGAAGCACAATCATATGCCAAGCTCACTGCCAAACATGTAGCACTCTTTATCGAAAGAAACATAATTTGTCGATACGGAGTCCCACATGAAATGATGAGTGACAATGGAACTCACTTTCAAGCCGAATGTGAAGAATTGTTACAAAACTATGGTATTCAACATCACCATTCTTCCCCTTATAGACCTCAAGCAAATGGAGCATTTGAGGCCGCTAATAAAAATTTAAAAACAATCATTGAGAAAATGACTGAAAATTATAAGGATTGGCCTGACAAACTTCACTTCGCACTGTGGGGTTATCGCACGTCAATCCGAAAATCAACAGGAAATACGTCATTCAACTTAGTATATGGAATGGATGCCGTACAACCTGTAGAGTTAGAAATACCTTCGCTACGCATCGCGTTAGAAAGTAAACTTGATGAAGTCGAATGGACTAGAGCGCGGTATGAAGAGCTAATCCTACTCGATGAAAAGCGACTAGAGGCTCTACATCACACTCAATGTTATCAAACCCGCATGGCTAGACATTTCAACAAGAAGGTCAAGACTAGAAATATCAAGGTTGGGGACTTGGTATTAAAAGCATTAAGAAAAAATGTTTTGGATCCAAGAGGCAAATTTAGACCTAATTGGTCCGGACCATATATTGTCAAAACAATCCTGTCAGGAGGCGCGGCTAAATTAACTGACGTGGATGGTTATGAATTTTCAAACAGGACAAACCTTGACCAACTTAAGAAATACTACCCATAAGTACTTGAGTAAAATACTCAAAAGAGCTACGTTTGGCCTGATTCCTTAAACAAAGGATACGTAGGCAACCCAGACAGGGTGCGGCCACTTTAATTTTTTCAGATTCTGTATCCCCAAAATAAAAAATACATGTCTGCAAAAATTCAAGACTGGCGCCAGAACATAGCCTCTGTCGCCAGACGACAATTTTGTCGCCAGGCGACAGAGCCAAACTGACAGCGACAGATAATTAGGTAGCAACGCCAAGTTTCTGCGAGTGTCTGTGCAAGTTTCGAAAATTTATTCGACTTCGGTACTCGAATTAATTCTCCGAAAATAAATATTGTAATTGTTTCTCATTGCTTTAATTACAAGTTAATTGAAATAAAAGCTGAAATTTTACTATTTGATAAAGAAATTACATTATTGATAAAATAAAAGCTGAAAAAATTAACTAAAACAAATTTACTTTGTCTAATAAATCAAAAGAAAAGCAATGCTCTATTCTTTTTTCTCTTTCTTGATTCTTTCCCAATTTTTGTCTTCATCTTCTTCCTCTTGATCCATAACCTTTTCTAGGAGACAACCATTAGAAGACTTACACTCTATTTTAGTATAGATAGTTTCCCCCTCCCCTAAAACCCCATATTTCTTCTCTACCCAAGTTTCCTTTTTCGTAGAATCAACCTTTCTTTTCCCTTTATCTTTCTTAGAGCTTTTCTTCTTTGGCATAATAGGAGTTTTGAATTCACTCCTTTCCCCTAGGCGTTCCTTAGCAGGGACCTTTTTGTCACCTAGACGATCCTTCACATTGGTCTTCTCAATTTTGACTTGAGATTTCTAGAATCTTCCATCAAGCCATTGTTTCACTTTTCTTGAAAGACAAGGTGGATCCTTGTGGGTAATCACCTCCCATAAGGGCCTACCACTCCAATATCTGTCAAAACGCTCGATCTCTTGTGACACAGGAAATTCATAAGGGCGACGGAGATCTCCTGTAGGAATGGTTTGTGCGAGACCATATTGTCTCATAACTCTACAAGGAAAATAAAAAGTTAATCTTGACAGGATCGGGAGACGACAGTATGCTTGGTTACTACAACCAACCATTGCCTCAATCTTCCACCATGGGACGATCCAGCTTATGGTAAAATCACCGGCAGCAAACACCTTGCTCCATTCACGGCGACCTATCTTCAAAAAATCGTTTCTTTCGCCGGACTATGCAATTTGGGACATATGTGTATATATCGTCAGGAGGATTAATAAGTTTTAACCTCTCCATAAGCCATATCTGTAAAATATGCATCTAATTAGTATTACAGGGTAAAAATATTTTTGGTTTTCTGTAAATTAAAAATAGTATTATTTTATACCTGTAATAAAATTGGAGAACCTCGAAAAGGTGCTCTTGGATTCTTTCTTAACGCATCCAACCATAGCATAGTCTCTCCAACAATTAGCGGCATTGGATTTCTCCCGGACTCAACTTGTTCTATAACAGATATAATAATTGATTGGCCTTCATTATCCCTACCACTTACTAAAAGTAGTTGGTTAAACATGCAAAAGAGAAAATCTCTTCTCTTATGGACACAAAAATCAGGATTAGGATTGTCATAAAAATAATGTGCAAATTCTGACAAATCAACTACATTCCCATGCACTATATGTTTTAAGGCCGTACCCCTTAGATCAAAAAAGCATTCAAAATCTTTATAATAATATTCACTAATTCTAGGCATTACCGCAAGATCTGTGGAATAATAGCCTATAATGGCTCCAAATTCTTCCGGTAAAGGGCATATTTCATCATGGAAAAATCTAAAACAGTGAGTATCAATATCCCAATAGTCTATGGACGAATGAATAAAATCCATGTCAAGACTCACCCCCTTTATTCCAAACATACCCCCCATATGAGAAGAATCTAATGTTTTTTTCTCTTTAGCAGTTAAAAGACGGCACCACTCATTCATATACCCACAGAAAGTTCTTTTAGCTAAAGGCATGATTTCTAGTTTATTTATAAACTGGTTAAATTATGCAGTAAACGGATGATTCGGGGGCTATTTATAAGTTTTTCTTCATAACAGACTTCAAATTCTGAAGGAAATAGGAAAGTGGGTCTGTCGCCAAGCGACAAAACTGTCGCGTGGCGACAGACTCTGTCGCGTGGCAACAAGATGAATTACGTGGCGCCAGCATATTTCTTCGCAACGACACCTATTACGCGTAGGAAACCGTGTTTTTACGTGCTTGATTTCGACTTTGACTTGACTTATTATTATTTTTCTATTCATACACCCTTATTATTTTTATTATTATTATTATATTATATTATATTAAGCTTAAATAATTTTAAGCCCATTTTTTGATAATTATACCTTTTTTCCTTCATTTCGTTTTTTCATTTCTTTTTTTTTGGGGGAGAGAGTCGGTACCCTCCACTAATATTAAAAATGACGGAAATTTTGCGCAAAAATTACACTTTCACACACTCACATGCACAAGTCAGGTAAATAAAATGTTTAATAAATAATAAAGCGCATATATATACAAGTGTCTGGTACATAAGTCATATGAATAAAATAGACAAAGTCCTACGAAGGTCAAAAATAAATAAACACAGGTACAACTATGGTGCCGGAGGTCGCAAGTCGTGAGGGATGCCAAATGTATCGAAAACTGTCCTACTCCGTGAAGTATGTCCATCATCGCCCCCTGAACCACCAGGTGGCACAAACTGCAACTCAGGGCCAGGCCACCTAACCTCACCCTGAAACCCGACATAAAGAGGTTGGGGCTGCAAAGGCCGCTGCGACGACGAGCCAAACTCGTATGTCCCACCACCCATCCCACCTCGAACTGTCGGCCCGGTCGGAACATCCTCAGGCGATGACGCCCAGTCCTCTGCAGCGGCCGCCTCAGAACGACCACCTCGGCCACCGGAACTAGTTCGGCGACGCCTCGAATCAGACCTAGTAGTCTCTCTCCTAGGCTCGGGTCTCGACCGAGTGCGTGGATAAGGAATAGGCTGCCCCTGCAAAAGTAAATCAAAGTTATCAAGTGCAAACGAAAAAATAAAGTCAAGAATGATAAAAGCAAAAAGCAATACCTCCTCAGCATCATTGCTACGACAAGTAGCGCGGTTCCACAACCTCACAAGCTGGCTGCGAAAAGCGTCTATGCACCTAGCCATAGCCGTCACCACCTCGCGAGAAAACTATCAAAGCAACTAAGTCAGTAACAATTACGAAGCAAATATGAAGATAATATGTGAGAAACCACTTACTCGAGTCTGGTGACGAGGAATAGACCGCTCCACAAACTGCTCTCCCTCTAGAGCTGGTGGAATAAGCTCCTCGATCGGCCCATACATACCCTGGTAGCGTATGGACATCCGCGGAGGAATGAACTCCCTAGGGCCAGCCTGTTAAGAATAAAAATTAGAAAAATACTTGGGGGGCTACCTAAAGAAAGATAAACCGAATGAACAAAAACATACCGCTTCCTCCTCTGAAAGGACAGGAGCCGGCGCTAGCAATGGTAGCAGGTCCTCCTCATAACTCTGCTGAAAGAGAACGTAAGACCTCCAAGGAGTACCCCGGGTAGGCCCACCAGCACGATCCCGCTGCAAGGCATCGTGGAACATATGCCGAGGTGGAGGAGCAGGAACAACGAAAGTATATGAGGAATGCTGGATGGCTACCCTCTCCCCTAGGTAGACCATCGCGTCATATGTCCCCAGAAAGTAACGACGCTCGGCTGTGTACTGCGCCGCCAGCGCAGAGATAGGGAAAGCAGCCCAGGGTTGGTAGACCGGGCTAGGCTCCTACAAAAATCACTAAATAAGACACTAACACCAAAAGATGAAAGAAAAAGAATGAGTTATAGAGACCTACCGTGAGGATCATCTCTCGAAGGCGCAGCACCTCCGGCGGACCTCTGCGGCCTCCCCAACTGGTAGCAACGGGGACCACGCGAGGAGAAGGCCTCGTAGGTGCGAGAGAAGGAAAATACTCGTAGAACCAGATCTATACGAAAAGATGAAAATCAGTAAAGATTGTGCTTCTAAATCTAGAATTAAAACCCAAAAAAGGAAAGGAGATGTACCTCTACGACCCTCCAGAAGCTGGAAAGGGCTACCTCTCCAGACAGGGCCTTGTGACGACAGGAACGCCGTAAGCCCAGTAGAAAGTCTGCATAGGCCATGCTGGCCCAATCATACGTCCCGACTAAGTGAAGGTCGCGAACAGCGGACAGGTAGTAAAGTAGTACTCTACTACCTCGATCAGGGGAAAATGTCCCTGAAAGCAGAATCAGCACAAAGATGCGCACCCGCTGCTCTCGGGTGGTCGCATCATCCTCAAAAGCAGCAGCCAGCGTGCAGCGACGGATGCATCGGGAACTCAGCTGTCCCGACTGAGCCTCAGCTTGGGCCCGAACAACGATCGGCCCCAACAACTCCTGAACCTCCGGCGAATAGACGGTAACACCGGCGTCAAAAGGAAGAGGAGTAGACTGGAACTCTAGCCCCGTAATAAGGCTAAAGTCAGCTGGAGTGACTGTCATCTCACCCTAGGGAAAATGAAAGGTGTTGGTGGTGTCCCAAAAGAACTCCACCAAAGCTCGGACGACGAGGTTACCCCCATCGTATGAAAACATGGCCCGGGTGGCCTGCAGCAGAGGAGTCAACCCGCACAACTCCCAAAGACGACGAAGTCCCTCATCGCGGCTGATGAAGTTATCGTACAAAGAAATGATGGTGGAATTACCCGAGCCTTGGCTACGGGTCCTCCCACTCGCAAGACCTCGTCGGATTCGCTCCGACAGATAATGAACCGGCGCGTGAAACAGGGTGCGCTCATCCCAGTCCGGCATGAGACCCAGCCTGGAAGTAGAAGGCACGTCCTCGCCCTCGCTGGTGGGCTCGTCCTCTCGACGCGTGTCTCTCGACCGAGAGCCAGAACCACGTCGTCTAGCCATGCTAAAGTATGTAAAAGTAATTAAATTTAAGGCTCTATAGTATCTAAGGTTCGCCTAGGCCGCATGATACTATGTTCGCAAAACAGAGTACGTAGTACTAAAACAGAGCAAGCATTTTCAAACGAGCATGGAAGCATTTTTAGGCAAATAAACGATTTCTTGCAAACATATGATGAATATTGTGACAAATTGTACAAGTAAAAGCAGTAAAAATGCAAAGAACGACCCACATTGTTCCTCACGACCTTAAGGGGTCCGACAATGGTGAATCGCTCGTTTCTTCCCCAAATTGCGTCAAACAAGTCTCAAAATACTCCCAAGGTAATATACAAGCATAATTAAACAAATTCAAGGCATAAAATTCAACAAACAAAGCAGAATAAGCATAAACATTTTTGAATTTTTCGAAAATCCTCAAATAAGAATGCATAATTTGTCAAAAACCGAGTAGAGTTTGAGCAAGACTTACATAGATCGGGAAAATAGATGAGAAAAGCTTCGATTTGCAACAAGTTTGAGCGAATTTGGTTAAGAAATGAGCAAGAACGAGTGAAGCGAAGTTTTCGTGAGTTTTGAGAAGCAGAGCAGCGAAATAGAAATGAAGAAGAAGACGGGTTTAAAACCCCGAATCTGTCGCCAAACGACAGAAGCAAAATCTCGCGACAGACATTCTGACCAGCGCTGGAGCGGCGACAGAATACAGAGCCCCTCCTTATGGTTTTGTGGGTCTATTTTAGTAATTTGGGTTCCTTGGTACGCCAGTTAGCCCCTTTAAGCAAAATTGACATGATTTAGTCAGCTCGATTGCAATGCATTAAGTGATCGACTTGATGAAAGATCGTCCCACTTAGCTTAAAGCGCCTAAGTATTGGCTCATAATAAGGCACCGAAATAATGGTTCAATAGAAGCACCGAAATATTGGCACAAACATAAAAAATAACGATAATAGTAATATATTAAGGGTCAATAAGCAGAATGATTCTTTGGCGATGTCCCAACATAGAGAGGAGTTGTCTAGTGGCGAAGCATGGCCGTGGCGAGGTAGTGTCACAAATCTTGGAGATGGCGAAGCAAGGTCAACTTCGACGGTCCCTTAAGGTAAAGAAGAGATTGTCTATAGCGGCGACGCACTGCCGTGGCGACGTACGGCCACAACCTTGAAGATGATGACATACAGTTATTTTCGACGATGTTCCCGAAATACTGTGGAGGATTGTCACCAAGAGTATTGAAGATGACGACGCAATGTTACCTTCAATGATGGCATTCACGAGATACTGTGGAGGTTGTCACAAACAACAAAATGCAGCAACAAATGGTTACTTTCAGAGACGTGTGCACGATGGTGCAAGATACGCGTTTCTTAACTCTTTAATCTGTTTAACTAATGATTGGTTTGCAGGTATTGGCGTTATAAGAATGATTTGGAATCGCAGAACGTTTTGAATCATTCTCCGTCCCTATCGCTACTTTAACTTTTGTTTTCGAAACATAAGTTTCTCACAACTCAGTCAAAGTGGGGGCTTCTGTAGACACCCATTTGTGTCTCCCCAAAACCAAACCCGGTGATGAATGCCTTTCACGTTGAACCATAATCGAATGAGGTGAAAGTGGTTGAAAGTCAAGTGTTGCGGTTTGGTTTTTATTAAATTCTCTTCTCTCTGTTTTTGAAAATGACTTTATTTATTTGAAAATAGCTAAACCAGTTTAGTTTGGTCCATAATTAAAGTCCAATAAATGTGTAGTTGGATGGGGCTTTGAAATACCTTTCCAGCGATATATTATAAGCCCTATTCCGATGAATAATGAGAAAGTTATGGCCAAGATACTAAACTGGGCCTGGTTAATTATTTAAATACGGCCCAATGATCTAGAGGAGGGCCCATGTTAATTATTATTCCTAAAATTATTAGGATTAATTATAGTTTTTCTGGAAGTTTCTAGAAAGTTCTTTTTAATTCTAATATTATTAGATTTAATAATTAATTATTTTAAAATAGACTTTTATTTGGAGTAAAATATTGTTTTATTATCTTAAAAATACATATTTTATCTTCTGTACGGATTCCGTAGATCAAGTTGATTAAAGATCGGATTCCGCGTGAAGAAAACGCGCTAATACAGGTTGTCGCCAAATGACAAGCCTGTCGCCGCACGACAGACCCTGTCGCCTCGCGACAGAGTCGATTCCTGGCGACAGCGCGTAGTTTTATTCCTTATCAAATTCTATGTTTTTCCGGACTATTTTTCTTATAAATAGGGTCCGAATTCTTGTTTTCAAAATTCATTCACAATCATCAATTCTTCCTTAATTTTTTCTATTCCCTCTTAAGAATTCCTTAATTCTTTTCTTTCTCTCCTTATTTCAACACAATATTCCGCATTCACAAGATCTTGAAACACCTAGCCAAGTTCGAAGTTGCCTTCGCCCTAGACGTGAAAGGTTGATAATTTCTGAGGGTTTGGTCCAAAACTAGTCTAAACTTTGTTTAATTTGATTTCAATTTAATTCTTTAATTCTTTAATTATTCTTTATTGATTTTCATTGAAGTTTACTAACTTGTGTATTTTGTTATTAGAAAGAGGTACGAGGCTTCAAAGTAAGTAGATTAGCTTACTTCCTATTTCTTTCACAATGTAGATTGCATGTTTATTATTGTTTATGATTCCTAGTATCATGTTAGGATGCTTTTAATGTTTTCTAGTATCATGTTAGGATGTTATTTTATGCTTTCTAATATCATGATAGTACCATGTTAGGTTTAAAGCTTCGATCTTTATTGCTTAGTGATATGCTAGGGTTTGTTATTAATCTTGTTAGTATCATGCCTAGGATCTTGCTATTATTATCAAGCTTTATTGTGCCTTATCATGCTATTATCGTTATCATGTTTTTTTGATTTATTATTATGTTGCTTGATATTATTTATGTTATATTGTTATTGCTTGATTACACCTTTTATGATTGTTAAAGGGAATTTGTACTTGAAATCACGCTTAATAAGATAATTAATAATTTGGTTTAGGCTAATGTGATTTTAATTCAAGTGATCGCCAATAATAGTCTAATTTGTGCATTAATATTCAACCAACATAGATAAACAGGTTAGGTTCAATATAATGTTTGTATGTTATTCGAAAAGCGCACATGAACACGAGCAGAACAAAGTAGAGGCCTATTTTATAGGGCGGGTCCTTTCTTTTGTAGATTGGATTCGTACCCTCATCCCCGGACCTTGTTTGGTTCAAGACCTTATGGAGTAGTTGATGGTCCTTTTGGATTGTCTTTTGGGTTTACAAGTTCCTAAAACTTGTTGGCGACTCTTTTTGCTCTTTGTCTTTCCCTTTGGAACGCCACCGTACTTTAGTGTATGATCACAGTGGGGTTCAAGTTTGGGGTTATCATAATGCTTGAAATATTCCCTACAGTAGCAAACCGCACGCAAGTGGCTCGCGCACCTAGACTAGCTAGGCGCGCTCCATTGCTAACCATGGCTGCCTAGCAGCCCAGACAATGCAGCTTGGTGCGTGCATCGCACCACACCAACGCAACACTACTTAACGCCAAGCCTAGCAGCGTTTGCTGCGGGTTGCAAGGTGCGAGGCAGCACGCACTTGGCTTCCAGCCCTTCGCACCAAGCTATGGCTGCACACAGCAGCATCCTCGCACACAATCGTATGCACGGCACGCACTTGGTGCTGCCACGCGCACACCATCGTGGCACTTGCACGCACCGATGCGCACAACACGCATCCTTGGCAGCCACATGCGGGCTACTGTGCAGCCCGGCTAGCCAAGAGATGCTCGTGTGACATTCATCATTAATTTTAGAATTAATATTTTGAGCAAAATAAATGAAAGTAAAACAAGTCCCATTTAATAAATTCATTCAAGTGCACTAACCAAATTAATTCCAAGAACAATTCTTTAATAAACTTTAGTTCAACTTGATGCAACAAAAATGAAGTGCTATTCTCACCATTAATTTAACCAAAATAAATTAATCATGAGATTTGACAAAATAAAAGGGAGTTGGAATAATGAACATAAACATTCAAAGAAAAATTCCAACTTTAATTTGTGAATCTTTGAAAAATTACATCTTTTAATATGAAGATTAATGAAATTTCTATCAACTTAATAAATGATTAAATCAAGTAAGTTCAATAAACATACATGGAATTTAGTAACACAAAGTTCCAATCACTTAAAATAATTAAAGGTTGGATCTTTAGTACATAAGAGCTTCAAAACACAAACTTTTCACACTTAAAGCAATTTATTTGCAATTATGTGAAAATTTGAGCCAACCACTAAGCACCAATTACTACCAAGTAATCTTGCTCAAAAGTAGTCTAAAATTGCAGAAGCATAAAGGAAAGAACCAAATGCATAATCACAATTAATATGCCATTAAGATTCAAGGTTTAAAAGATTTAAAAAATTTTGTCAAAACGTAAAATCCCTCGAAATAGGCATTTCTGGGTAGAATTTGGCTTTTTCGCAACCCTTAAAGGATCAGAATGTTTCCAGAATATCAATTCCACCCAAAATTCACTAGTCATCAGCGAGAATCTGTGTTCTAGAGCCAAAATTATAAATAAAACGAGATTAAAATTAATAAAATCGAGCTACTAATCTAATTAGCAACAACAACCAGAAATTAAATTCATTTTAAACACCTTGAAAATTTTAGTTACAAAAATAGATGAGCAAGGCTCCGATACTGTTGTTGGGTTTTGGCAAGTCCGACTTTCCGCGGAACAAAACCCGACCCCAAGACCCGCTCCCAATTAATATAACTAAAAGACATAAATAACAAGATAGAGTGAAAAGACCATCTTACCCTTGACGCGTGCTTCGCTCGTCCGATGAGCTCTTAATTCAAAAGCTGAGTATCGCAAGCGTGTAGACCTCCAACGATAGTCCAGCTGGAACCACGGCCCGAACGGTCTCTAACTCGGAGTTTAGCCGAGTTCGGACCAAAAACAACTACTCGAGTTTTATGTGAACTTAAAGGTTTTCTCACTATTATGGAGATGCCTTTTTGAGTTCCAACTCAAGTGAAGTTCTCCAATTCCCAAGGTGGTTATTTATAGAGAACTTCATATGAGGACTCCACTCTCCCATCAATGTGGGAGAGTTGGTAAAAATCAATTTCCCATTTTATTTTTAAATGAAAAATAAAAGAAAATATGAAAACAATAATTAATCAACAAGTGGCAACAAGGAGGGAGAGGGTAGGTGACGAGGGGAAAACTAGGTCGTTGACTAATCCTCCCTAAGCCAAACAAAATTTATAAACACTTAACAAACATAAATACAAGTATAAAGGTAAGTCAAGGGTGGAACCCAAAGGAACGGTTATGTTCAAGCGCTCTAAATTGTGCGCCTAAGCTAGGTTGAAGTCGAAGGTGAAGAGGTAACACTAACAACTAACAAAACAAACAACCAAACAAATAAAGCACTAGGGAATGGGGTTCAACAAGTAATCATGACAATTGCAACAACTTGGGAAGAACATGCCAATCAATGATTGTGAAGACTAATGATAACAGCTATCAATTAAAATCAAGGAGTTATCTCCTAATCGTTAAGATAGTGGTCTCTACGAATAACAAAATAGGAGAATCAAAATCCAAACCAATCGATAATTGCAATTCCAAAATCAATTGGTCGTGTCATTAGGAATTACAATGCAATCTAGCATAATTCTAAAGGCCTAATCAAATTACACAAATGCAAACTTAGATTAATCAGTTGAATCTCAACAATCAATCAACATAATTCCCAAAATAATCACAATCAATCAATCATACATGTTTTACCCAATCCCTAGCCAAACAACTACTCAAGAATCATCATCTAATCAGTCAAGCAACTAAGAAATCAAAAATCAACAAAACATGAAGAACAATTACACTAATCAAGAATTAAACATCAAAATCAAATTAAACAAACATGAAATTAAACAAAACAATTAAATGAGATAGAGTTAGAAATGCTCATTGATAATACACCAACACCTAAACCAAGTAATCACCAAACAAAAACACCAACACCCCCAAGCTTATTTAAAGCCAAAATCACAATCATATATACAAAAAGCATAAGAACGCTTCTCCCCAAGCTTGAACAAAGCATTGTCCTCAATGCTTGAAATAGGAAGAAAGACACTTACATAAAAATATTTTTGAACTTTTTCATTTTTCGCATTTTTTTTTCACTTTTGCCAAAGCATTTGCATTTGCTTTGATTTTTCTCAATTTTTCTTTTTTTCAATTTTTCACTTTATTGCATTGTTCTCAACTCTTTTAACTATGGACGGCTTTTTCAACTTGGAATTTGCCTTTTATACACAAGATATTTACAACACAAACTTGATTACATTAAAATAACCAAACAATCAATCTAATCCACCAAATACTCCAACAATAAAGACCAAATGCTTCACAAAAACCAAAGATGGGAACAAGAATGGAACAAAATGCTCAAAAGTTAAAAATGTGGCTTGAAAAAAAAGGTATATGGCTTAAACGGTTAGCAAGTAGGCAAATGAAAACCCAAAATAAAGAAAAAAGAACTATCCTAGAAAAGTAAAATTACCACCCCGAAAAGATGCCTTTGTCCTTCCTAAATGGCTCGGTCGCGATCTCGGGAGAGGAGAGTCAAATTCTAGTTAAGGCAAGCAATAGTCAAGGATCCATGTGCCACTCAAGCAAAATGTGTAGAAGGCTAGAAAAGAATGAAACCTCACATGGTTGTAGTAATAACTCACTATTAGTTTCAAGTTCACTAAAGGGAGCAACACCTTCTTACCACAAACAAGTAGATTCCGGCTTCAAGGTCCCAAAATTTCTAAACACACTACCTTAGCATACTCTATCCTAGAATCAACCAAACATACTTTCAAACCGTGCACACCATTATCATTTAAGAAGAAAAGCATTCAACTATACAAGTCCAAAAGTATTATTTCAAGAGCAAGAACAAAACAAAACACAATGCAAATTTTCCTTGAAAGAAACAAAAATCTTTTTGGAGTTTTTCAAAATAAAAGAACATGGAAATGCATATACAAATGTGCATGGCATATATGAATCAAAATCCTACCAAACATGATAGAATACCCTCCCCCCAAGCTTGAATGAGATAATTGAAGGAGTTTACAGGTACTATAAAGTGGAAAATCATGAATCATATTCATAAAGCACCTAATCCCAAAATCGCATGCATAACACACAAGACACATAATCATACCTTTGAAGTATGAATCCACGAAGCTATTTGACAGGCAAATTAGGGAGAGAATAGAGCCCCAAGCGTCGCTCCTCTACTTAGTTCACGAGCTTCGAACGAGCCGTCCACCAATACTAGATTAGTCGAGAGAAAGGGAAAACCGCGATCATAACCTTTAATGGACTATGTCGACCACCACGAACCACCACACTGGCGCCGAGGGAGGACAGAGTGCCGTGAGAGAGAGAGAGATTTGTGGGGCTTGGTCTCGTGTTTGCTAACTCAGGTTTTGATCTTATTGATCAATTAAATTATAATTGTTTGCAAACCCTAGGCAACTAGTCTACTTATAATCGCATTATAATTAGACTATGTTAGGAAGCCCAAAACCCTCCAACCTTCTCTATATGACCGACCATACTAGAGGATGAGGCCCATCATGGGCCTCGTCCTCTCATGATCAATCTAGACCCTTTGTGTGACCTTATAAGATCCGTCCAAGTGGGCTTTGGCCTATTTTACTAGTCCAAAAGATCGTTAGTACCTCTAGCTATGATATAACGACGACCCAAATGTACGAACTTAATTATCTCCATAATTTGATCCATTTATATATCTAGTAATTACACACAGGGAAGATATAATTCCTTCAATCTCCCACTTGTCTGAGACAAGTTTGCAATATTCAAATTCCTTAAGTTAATATGCGTCGATTTGATAATATCACTAGTGGAAAAATAACTATCCATAACGGGCAAAAAAGGCCTATCCGTAATGGGCAGCAGGCGTTACATATGCCATCGTTACGGATAGCCAGTGTTATTTGTAACGGGCAATGTCCGTTACAAATAAGTTGTTATTTGTAACGGGAGGTTGAATGTCCGTTACGAATAACGGGTTATTTGTAACGAGTATTTCAACTGCCCGTTACAGATAACCCGTTATTCGTAACGGGATTTCAGCTGCCCGTTACAAATAATGGGTAATTCGTAACGGGCAGCTGTTATTCGTAACGGTCATTTCAGCTACCCGTTATGAATAACAGGTTATTCGTAACGGGCATTTCAACTGCCCGTTACAAATACATTTAGCCTCAATTAAAAAAAATTCGCAACATAATTTGCTGGGCTGTCATCATTTTGTGCTTCATTATTCAATGTAAATTTTTATTATTCCACAATTTTTAATTAGTACAGTTGGCCACAAAGCTAATAAAAAACCCGAGAAACAACAATTTTTTTTCCTTAGAACACTAGTAAAATATACATAATTAGTGCTGCTCAAGTAGCAAAATAGGAAGAAGTATTGAAAGTAAGTGCAAAGTAGTCCTCAATCTTAGGTTCTTTGCATGTCTCATCAGCAAGAGCAATGCAAATTGTGTCATTCCTTTTCTTTCCCTAGAATATTAGATTATAAAAGTCAAAACTCAAAAATTATATAAAAAACATGAACAAAATTTGAAAAAGGAAACCAATATCATGGTGTAGGAAAAGCTCAACTAAGCTTAATTAATACAAAGGTACATTGTAATATGAGCCAAAAAGAAGGCTGATTGTCAAAGCAACTAATTTTGTCAAGCAACCCAATAATAACAACAACATGATGACTGTCCAACAACAACAACAACAACAACAATAACAACAACAGCTCATTATATATCGATAATAAGTTTAAGATTATAAGTCCATTACACACAACACATGATTAAATGAAAGGAATCCATAAACCTAATTAAATTAGCTCGGATGCAACAGTATTATTTTTAAGAACAAAAACATTCGACTATAAATTTTATAAGGATTGAATTGTATTTAAAATATAAGGCAATACCAAGAAAAATAAATGGAAAAAAATCACCCATCAAATAAAAATAAATTCAATCATATTAGAAAATTATGAATTAGAAAACAAATTAAAAATACACCAAAAAAAAAGAGAGAAAGACGGATGAAACATATAGAGCTGATGAAATTGAGTAAAGCGGCATTAGCTTCACCATCTCTAGCAGGTGCATCAATCTGTACTCCTACTGCCTCCTCACTTACATCTTTTATTTTAAGCAATAAATCATAATACAAGACACAAAATTAGTAATTTTGATAAAATTGAGGATAAATTTAGAAGTACAGAGAGAGACAATGAAAATATCAGTGATGGAGGAGAATTTGGAGCCGGGTTTAGCGTGGATTGTGATGACAATTATGTTTCAATTCCAAGCACCTATAGCTCCAATTATGTTGCATCTCCAAGCTCCAATAACGAACAAGTGAGGACTGCTTGCTGGAATGATTTGATTCCATTATCCGCTTTAAGGAAACAGAACTAATGTCGGTAAACCATGTAATATTGCTTCATTGATCAACTTAACTAGTTGAGCTAAAAATAATTGGGTTAGTTGCAAGATGGAATAAAAAGGAAGAATATGAAGATACAAAGTACTCAAGCCATAGGAATAACTCCAAAGAATTAGTGGGAAAACTATACAAGAGGGTCAGAGTGAAAGAAAAAATAGTGTAATAATAATGCAACCGAAAACATAGAGATACAAAGATGCATATCACAATGCTTGAACAGTAAGAATAGGATTTATAGTCATTGGGGTTGGCTAAATACACAAAGATGATAAAGATATGGATGACATAGAATGTAAAATATGCCAATTAGTGCGCACATTGTTTGTGATCACAGGCAGAAAATACAGGGTAGCTTTCACTTCCAAGGATTTTATCATCCTGTGCAGAAATATCATTTACAAATAGCTTTATGTAATCAAGGTCAGTTTACCAAATATCGAAAAAACAATAGCTTACAATTTGAGCCATTAATCAACCAAAACGTTTCTGTATATTCTAGATTAAAAATTCAAGCTTGATGACTCTCATACATGGATATGGACATTTGACAATTTTTTTTGGACAAAAAATATAGAATTGACATAAAGTACCCGAGTTTGACACTATGACACATACACCAATACATAATACTCGAGTCCAGATAACATAGATCAGCATTATAGAAATCATCTATGCTTTAGCAAAAACTGAAAATTCTCTAGCTATTATGTGTTACACAAATTTAATACGTATACCCCACTTTATGGGAAATCCTTTTGATGACACTCTCTCCATGTTAGTATGTATTTTGGTCAGACTATATATAACGACAAAGATAGACTGGTAAAGAAACTGATCTGGAAATAAATGAGAAACATAAAAGAAAACAAATTTGGGAACATACTCACATAAAAGAAAACATTAATATATATCCTTACATATAATAAAGAGCTTCCATTGGATTTTTAGCATATTCTCACATACTAGCAATTAATGCTTCCTCAAAACTAGCTAGTAAAAACAAATTTGAGTAAAAATCTCAAGATATCAACTACTGTAAATAAAGCCAGCTTTTACACCAATGCTCCTTCCCCCCCCCCCCCCCCCCCTAAGATGAACCTTTGAAAACTTTGTAAACAACATACCAATAAGAGTGCCTCTAACAAAAGTTAAGAGCCAAAAGCTCATTATTTGCAGAAGTTTCATTGGGCCATGCTAAGAAACACTAGATACAACCTTATAAATCATTGCAAAACAACAAAGTAGAGATGAACCATGCCCCTCCTATAAACATTATTTCATTATTTTAGTCAAATCAAATCCATCAAACTAAGATCTTGCTAAAGTAACAAACATTAGAACCAAAGACTTTTAAGATATCTATAAGGATAAAGGTATACTACTATAAATCAAGTTCTGTAATTGTTCAACTTTTTTCGCAGATTAACAAGCAACTAGTATAATACTAATCAATGCTCCAGCTACATAAGAACCATTAGAATTCATAGCTTTGTAATTTCATTCATAAATTCAATAAAACGAGGTTTAACAAATTATATACCTTATGACATCAAGATCTCCAAAAAGCTTACACCGAGGAGAATCGCACTAAGTAATAGCGAATTGAATTTCTTCTGCAAAATTGAGCTCAGATACCTAATCGGATAATCCTTCTTCCCTTCTCACCTAATCAACTCCAAACAATAAAAAAAAATCAAAATGAAATCGCAAAAGCTCAAAAAAAAAAGAACTAAATCAAATCAAAAGTCGAAAAAGGGGAAAATTACTAAAAATGGCTATGCACCACTAGCAAAGCTCTCTATTGAAAACTTCGTGGAGTTGGGCATAGAACTGTACACAAGAGAGCGGCGATTCGGCTTCAAAACTTAGTGGTTAGCAGAAGAAGAGATAATTAAGCGGTGAAATTGGGGGTGAAAATGAAGGGAGGTTCAACAATGGCTGTAGGAGAGATAAGATGGAGGTAAGGAGAGTGAAGTAAAAGAAAATTCGCTATTGAAGAAGCAGATCTATGAGGAGGAAGAGAGAGAAAGAAGGACTGACGGCTGTAAGGAGGTGAAAAACGAAGTTAGGGTTTTTTAACATCTAGGAGTAACTTATTTGTATCGGGCAAATGGTGCTCATTACAAACACCAAATTATTTGTATCGGGCAACTAGTATCCGTTACGCATAATGCACTTTTTTGTAACGGGCATTATTTTGCCCATTACGAATAATATTTTCCGTACCATTACGCTGTTTTATTGTAACGAATTGTTATTTTGCCCGTTACAAATAGGTTTTTTGTAACTGGCAAATTACTGCCCGTTACAAATAGGGTGTTACAAATGACATTTTTTCTACTAGTGTATGATTGCATCACATGTCGAGATCATATTAATCTACAAATTGTTTCTTAAAATCTGAGTTAGAATTACAAAACCAAATGATTACTGAGTAACACATTTGAACGCGGCCATGTATTTTCTGAATTCTCCCTCTTCAAGCAGCCATAACACATTCCCTAATTTAATTAGGTAGACTCAATCCAATCATGTGTCAACAAGGCCCCCACTCAACTTTTGAAATAACAATGAAACATCCTTTATAGCCTCCAGTTATGGGAAGACGTTTGAATGCACCACAGTCTAAACATCCATTGAATGAAATCAATGTTCCACTCATGTCAAAGGAATCCACTAATATATCCGAAGCTCTATACTTGAACTTCAAAATAGGTCAATAGTTCGATCATGCATCATTCATGCACATCCAAGTGATTGACCGAGCATCAATATGCCCCTATAGCCCATGAAACTGTGCTATCCAATCAATCTTACTTGCTAGTCCGTTTATTGAAATTGTTTATGTCCACTTTAATGATTTCGAACTAGGAACTTAAATAATATATGAATTTTGTTTACCTGTGGGGTTTCATTCACCAGGTCATCAACCTGATGAGCCCATCAATTCATAATTATTTTGGACATTTTATTTAATTTCCAAAACCATAATTAATTAAGAGAAATGAAATTTCTATTTTAAACATAATTCTGCAAATATATGCATTCCTTATGTAATATGCTTTCTCAAAACATACACAACTTAAATTATATAATTTGCTACAATCCATGTCTTTAATATGACTCTCATATCTTAGTCTATGGAAGGGGTTTAGTGATTTCTCACTCATAATAAAACTTTGAAGATCACGACATCCCGCTTGTCATTGATCTCATAAATGAGGCGATATCCCATATCTATTTGTTTGGATTTGTGATGCGACCCTGGCTCCTTTGTTTTGGCAAAGGTGTCCTTTTAGTCACAAGACAATTTGATCCAAACTTCCTCTTTAACTACTCTTATTGTAGCAAAACACACATATTCTGACATTGAGTATGTAACAGTGTTGTGCTTTGAACTCTTCAAGCTTACTGTACTTCTCCATACAAACATAAAATGTATTTAGATCAACATCCAAAGTCATCTTGCCTGTTTAGAAAACTTGCATTCGTATAACTTTTTGACAACTTGTTCACTTTAACACCATAAACTAGAGAAATTCCTTTAGTCCTTCTCAAGTACTCAAGGATTTGCTCTTGGAAACTTTCAGTATGCTTATTCTAAATTTACTTGAAACCTATTACACATGCACAAGTCATATGTAACATCTTGCTTTGTACATATCATGGTACATATAATGGACCCTTTTGCAAGAGCATGAGGCACACTATCCATACAACTCAACTCCATTAGCTTTTGAAGGCACTGAGTTTTCTGAGCGTAATACCATGAAACATGGGAAGATATCCTCTCTTGGAGTCTTGCTTCATGAACTTGTCATGAACCTTATCAACATAAGTCTCTCGATGTCGTCCAATCATTCTTCAAGATTCACTTCGTGGATCTTGATTCCTAATATGTACTTAACATCTCCTAAGTCTTTCATATAGAAACAACTCCTTAACTACTTCTTAACTTATTTAAGCATTAACTTGTCATTTCAGATGAACTGTATGTCATCTACACACAAGACTAAGAAGACCAATTGCTCCCACTAAATTTCTTGTCTCTACAAGATTCCTTTTCGTTCTTTTGAGGAAATCAAACAGTTTGATTTCCTAATCGAAACGAATGTTCCAACTCCCTTATGCTCACTTCAATCCACTAATTGAATTTCTGAAGTTCGTAAAACTTTCTATGATTTTTTGATTACAAAACCCTTAGGTTGTTTCATATACATATCCTCCATCAAGAACATTTCAAGAAGGTGATTTTGGTATCCAATGATAAACTTCGTAATCGAAATCAGCAATCACTAAAAAAATCCAAATAGGCTTACGCATCTAATAGGTTTGACCCCATTTGTAAGACTATCATGGACTAATACATCTTTACAGACATGGAATCCATTTTGGATTTCATGGCCTTAAGCCACTTCTTGAGTTGGAACTTACCCAAAGCTTGCTTGTAGGGTATGGGTTCTAACCATTCCAATAGGAAAATTTTAGAATTTCAACAAACTGTTTTGTTTTGATCCTAAGTAACCTACGATAGTTGTGAGCAACAATAGAATTATTCTCTTCAACTCTTTGACGCCTTTCATTCAAGTGGGATGATAGAAGCCTCGCTAGTTGAATTAGCTTGCTTCGACATATGATTTAGGAAATTAGCTGATTTTATACGCCCTCGTCTCTGATGTAGTATTATCCACATCCATTTGTTGCTCGTCTCGAATGTCATCGAGATCTAACTTTTACTCCCACTTGGCTTTGTTGGAAGAGATTTCTTTCTATAAAGACACTATCGCGAGCAACAAACTCTTTGTTATCTACGCGGTTTTAGGAATAATACCTCTTACTTGATTCAGGGTGCATTATGTCATCATTGCAAATATTTTACAATGATTCCATAACCCTTTATCTTGTTTTTGAAAAAACAACTTTTGGAACATTTCCAATCATAATTTTTATGACGTCTTCTCAATTGCTTTGGTTGAGAATTTGTTTAGTATAATCGCAATTGTTGTTTAAATATGTATCCTCAAAATGATATTTGTAAATCATTAAAGCTATTCTAGGATCGAACCATGGCAAGCAAAGTTTTATTCCATCTTTTTAACACACATTTTAATTGTAGTGTTTCTGGATTGTGAATTAATTCAACAATTTTTTTAGATAATCATTGATTTTGAGTTAAATATTTATCACAACAATCATATTGTGGTGTAAAATTATTATCTCAAACTGATTTTACATTTCATTTTGGAATTCTTGAACTTTTTAATGATTCCAAGCTTTACTTCATTAAGTAATTATCAATATAGTTACTTAAATCGTTAGTAAAAGCAATGAAATAGTTAAATCTCTTTGCTAATTTTTGAACTTATTGGTCCACATACATCATATGTATGAGTTCCAAAAGGTTATTAGCTTCTCACCCTTTAAACTAAAAGGCGATTTGGTCATTTTACCTTTATAAAGCATGAATTTTTATTCTGAAGTGATTCATAACCAAATAAGAGTAAGAGTCCATCCAATTGTTAATTTGGATGTGCAAATTGGTTATGTGACCTATCCTTACTTTGTTGTAAGTAAGTTTACTTAAATAATCTAATTTTACTTTTGTGATCTACTTAAATCAACGTCATAAACAAATTTAACTCGTATCTAGCATAAATGAAAAACAATTTATTACCTTGGTCATGGATCAACACTTGTCCATGCGAAGTAAAACCGAAATCAATATTGTCTCATCAAAACTGGATTCAACAAGAAAACCGAAATATTGTCTCATCAAAATTGGAAATTGTCTTAAATCATGATAAAAATTCAGAAATTAAAACTATGAAGCTTTCTTGGTCACTCGAACACTTCTAGGGAACCTTTTAGCTCCATTTCCCATGCTAGCTTCATTTGTTTGCAGTTCCTGTACAACATTAATAATGTTAAGCACTACAACTTGGTATCAAATACCTAAGTGAAAGTTAAAATGTTTATAACATAATACCTGACGTTGATGCTCCATTCTTCTTGGGGAAATCAAGGTATTTCTGGCAGTTGCGCTTCCAATTCCCTTTCTTCTTGTAGTAAAAGCATTCACTTTCACTTGCAGCCTTGGGTTTTGGAGTCGCTTTAGGCTTTTCAGGAGCTTTAGCAACTGACTTACCCTTGCCCTTAGCCTTTTTCCCCTTCTTCTTGAACCCCTTTCCCTTCTGAACCTTAAGAACCTCTTTCTTAGGTTTCTTAGGGATTTGCTTCTCAGCACACTAACATAGCATGCAACTCATTCATGGTCTTTGTAGCATTAAACATATTAAAGTTCACGATAAACTGGTTGTGTTTTGGGTGTTTTTGTCCCGCGGGAGAGTTACAGCTCGAAGACTGATCCGACTGCACTTGTACCTACAAAACAACGGAGACTCCGGGTGATTGGAGCTCCACCTCCGACGATTAAGTTAGAACGTGATGGAGAGTGTAAATGTGCGGAAAAGTAAAGTGGGATCTTCTCGGATTCCGAGATCAGGTTCTTTTTCTCTGATATAAGAGAATGTCAGGAATATCGTAATCAATGTGTATCTGTCCCATAAATTGGGGGAATATCCCTAATTATAGGGTCCTTTGGGAAAAGTGCCCCTCCGTAATACAGCTTTTTTGGGATTTGGGCAAGAATGGCAGCCTTTATCTAACTGACACGTGTTATTAAATGAAAAGTCCATTTGGGCCTTCCAGAAGCTGACACGTGTTGGCTTTCGATAGGGCCACGTGTCCTAGGTAATTTTACCCAAAACAGGTTGAAACTTTCTAGAAGTGAATGGAGAATGATGTCTGTTGCCATCTCATCACTGTGTTGGTGCCCCAGTTTCTCCATATTTTGAATAAGGCCGATCATTTTAAAAACATGATCATGAACTGTGGTACCCTTCTCCATCTTACAGTCTAGAATTTCACGATGGAGCTCATACCTTTCAACTCTTGCTTGTTTCTTAAACAAGGCTTTGAGTTCTTGCATGATTGTATACGCATCTTGATCCTCGAAATGCTTTTGAAAACCAGGCTCCATGGTAGCAATCATTAAGCAAGTGATAGGCACAGCTCTCTCATGAGTTTCCTTGTGCTTCCTGATCTCTGCTGCAGTTGGATTTTCTGGCAAAGATCTTGGGAATGGGGTGTCAATGACATCCTCTCTACCCTTAGATTTCAGAACAAGTCTCAACATTCTTTCCCAGTTGGAAAAGTTATCCCCTATCAACCTATCCTTCTCAAGGAATGGTCGAAGATTGTAAATGTTGTTGTCATTGTGATTACGGCTACCCATCTATATTAAAATAAGGCAAATTTTAATAATTATGTTTAATTTAATAATTAAAGTACCATAAACGAATTAATTTTGGTAACTTTAAAAGCACTTTATTCAATATTAACTAATCCCAATTGAATTTTAAGTGATTCCATGACCCTTTATTCGTGCAATAATTGACCGGACTTTGGCCCTAACATCAACCATTACATTTTCAAGGTGAGTAAACTCTTTACTAATTACAACTCTTGTAACTCTTGGTTAAATAATTAATCACCACATGTTTAATTATTATCCTTTACTTCAAAGTTCTAAACTCTTTAGGTAACCTTGTTGAGCACAACCAATTAAAATTGTAAAACTTGATTTACCCCAAATCTCTCAAGATATAAAATGACACCCAGCTTTGGCATGACCTATCATAAATATCAAAGGTTTATTGGGTTTTTAATTGGAAAAGCAATCTCAATATTACTGGGACCTAGATTTATTATGTTGTGATTATTTAATGAACTCTAGCGCATCATCAATCAACATAAATAAAGTCTAACATGCATAATCTACTAATGCAATAAAACATGACATAGTATGGCCCCTTAGTCCTAAGAAAACTAGAAATGAAAAGCTCCCACTTGAATCATCATGGATCTCCATCCACCTTGCTCCATTGAGCCTTCACTTCATGGGCTCCTTTGGACTAACACTATTTAAATAACTAATCTATTTACTTTAAATAAAAGGTACAAAATACTTAACAGTACGCAAACCGTATTTAGATTACAAAAATATATCATGATGCGCGGATCGTATTTAGAATCTACGGGCCATAGCAGTCTAAATTACGGGCAATATGATATTATATATTATAAAAGTGCCATATAATAAATCACTCAACATGCTTGTCTAAACTACAACATCGAATGTTCATAATTAAGGCAACACATTTCCAAAAATATCTTATATTTTAAATCATAATTAGATACTATCATATATTATTCATGACCAATTATAAAATATCATATATTTTAATTTAGTTATGAGATAGAATCAAATCTAATTTTTATCTAGAAAGATAAATCATATTTAATCGTGCATGATTATCCTAACAAACTTAGGAGATCCTATCCTAATTATTAGCCATTCAAATAATTTAAGAATCAATTATATTCTAATCTAATTATGGGATAATCATATTATTTAAATCAATTATTATCCTTTTGGAATATGCTCAGAATATCCTAATCAATCTTATCCAAAATTAACCACTTAATTATGGATAATTATTAATTAAACAACTTTAAATATGTATAATCAAATATAACAACTTTTGCAAGTTTTATCCAAACTAAAAGGATAATAAAAGATGTTTTAAACTGTCCGCCACCTCGCTGGCCACCGTGGTTGGCTAGCCGAAGCTAGCCACGATGGCTGGCTGCCGACAGCACCCATTGCCGCAAAGGAAAGCAGTGAGCAATAGTAGTGGCAGCCACGGCAGCAGCGTGCAACGCCTGCACAGCTGCTGCCCAGCCACTTTGGACCGATGCCCTCCCTTCCCCTCCCTCTTGGACTGCCAGCAGGTCGGCAACCGCCGTGGCTGCGCCACCTTGCCGCGGCTTTCGACCATTTAAATCATATTTTTTATTTTTTTATTTTTAATTTAATTAAAATAACATTTATAAAATTAAATTAAATTAGTCCACGAAATTAAAATTAAATCAACATTCAATATTAAAATTAAGGTTCATCATAAATTATTCCCAATTTAATTCTAACTCTTAATATTAAATCGATGATCATGCATAAAACATTTTTATGCATACATCAATCCGATTGAAATTATGAAACAGAAAACAATTCGAATTAAATAAAAAATCAAGCACCAAAATCGTATTTAGGCTATGAATTTTCGAAAATCCGAAAAGTAGGGTTAGGGTGTTCGAATTTTTCGAATGTTCTAGGGCTTAATTCAGTCCTCATCATGGCTATTTGAGCATAATTAAATCATATTCAATCAATTCCAAAAGTTTAATCACATTAAAAAATAATAATTTAACCATAATTAAATTAATTTCTCCCTCTTAATTGATTATAAAATTAACATGGCCTTCAAATAATCGTATTATTATAATCTAGCGCGTTCATGCAAGAGGCTAACTGATACCACTTTAGGAGTTTATAGGTAATATAAAGCGGAAAATCATGAATCAAATTCATAAAGCACCTAATCCCAAGATCGCATGCATAACACACAAGACACATAATCATACCTTTAAAGCGTGAATTTCATGAAGCTATTTGACAGGCAAATCAGGGAGAGAATAGAGCCCCAAGCGTTGCTCCTCTACTTAGTTCACGAGCTTCGAACGAGCCGTCCATTAATACTAGATTTGTCGAGAGAAAGGGAAAACCGCGATCACCACCTTTAATGGATTAAGTCAACCACCATGAACCACTACCACAACGAACCACCACACTGGCGCCGATGGAGGAGAGAGTGCCATGAGAGAGATAGAGATTTGAGGGGTTTGGTCTCATGTTTGCTAACTCAGATTTTGATCTTACTGATCAATTGAATTACAATTGCTTGCAAACCCTAGGTAACTAGTCTACTTAAAAACACATTATAATTAGACTAGGTTAGGTAGCCCAAAACCCTCCAACCTTCTTTATATGGCCGGCCATACTAGGGGATTGACATAGGGAAAATGTAGGTCGTTATCTAATCTTCGCTAGAGCCAAACAAATTTATAAACACTTAACAAACCTAAATACGAGTATAGAGGTAAGTCAAGGGTCGAACCCAAAGGAACGGTAATGTTCAAGCACTCTCAATTATGCGCCTAAGCTAGGTCGAAGTCGAAGGTAAGAGGTAACACTAACAACTAACAAAACAAACAACCAAACAAATAAAACACTAGGTGGGGATCAACAAGTAATCATGACAATTGCAACAACTTGGGAAGATCATGCCAATCAAAGGTTGTGAAGACTAACGATAAGAGCTATCAATTGGAATCAAAGAGCTATCTCCTAATCGTTAAGCTAGGATTCACTATGGATAACAAACTAAGAGAATCACAATCCAAACCAATCGATATTTGCAATTCTTAAATCAATTGGTCGTGTCGTTAACAATTATAATGCAATCTAGCATAATTCTCAAGGCTTAATCGAATTACACACATGCAAATCTTCATTAATCACTTTAATCTCAACAATCAATCAACACAATTCCCAAATTAATCATAATCAATCAATCATACAAGTTTCACCCAATTCCTAGCCAAACAACTACTGAAGAATCATCATCTAACAACAAACAACTAAAGAAATCAAGAATCAACAAAATATCAAGAACAAAAACACTAATCAAGGATCAAACATCAAAATCAAACCATCACAAACATGAAATTAATCAAAGTAATAAAGAGGAGAGAGAGTGAGAAATCCTCATTGATTGATAATGGAGATCTTCAATTCAATTGTCATCTTGAATCTTCAATCTCTCAAATAACCATTGAAATCCCTCACTTTTTCTCTCTAAAACTACTCTTAAATTAACCCTAGATCTAGAGAGAGAAGCTCTCAACCTAAGCTAAGAAATATGAGATCTAAAATTGGATTCTAATTGTCCTAAAATTGTCCTCTAATTTTACACCTAAAATGGGTATTTATATTTACAAAGGTAAAAGAAAATAAAAGATAAAAGAAAACAAATGAAAAGAAAAAGAAATGACAAAGAAATAAAAATAATTTAGAAAACAATAGTCAAAGAAAATAAAATAGGAAAACAAAGAAAATTAAAAGAAGTAAAAACAAAACAACCGAAATAGTGGACTCGGTTTTGGCTGCTCTATGAGGATGGGAAATTATCCCCTGCCATGCACATCATCACCGCAAATCATCATAACCGTTCGATCATCAAATTCCATCAAAATCAATGGCTGAAGTTTGAACCCAGAAGTGCGCTCGCATTAAAGGGTCTTCACGCACGCACCATATTCAAGGGCTGCTAGTTGCGGTTGGCGGAAGTGGAGAAATCGGTGGTGATTGTGGGGCTGCACCAGCTCGGTTTACGGGGAGATGGTGGCTGGTTTAGAGGTGCGTGAGGTGGTGCAAAGGGTGGCTGTTGGTGGCTGATGGTGTGAGGCGTGGCTGCTGCCTGGAGGGGGTTGATTTTTGGAGGTGAGAAAGGTGGTGGTTTGCGGAGAAAAATAGGGGAAGGTGCGAGGAGCTGCCGTGGTTGTTGCGGCTGGAAGGTGGTCTATTTGAGGTTGTTGGGCTGCTATTTGGTTGGTGATTGGTTGCGGCTGAAGGTGGTGCAAAGGTGGTGGTGAAGGGTGGTTGTTGTTGTTGTAGGCTGTTATTTATGAAGTGAGGAAGCAAGGGTAAGGTGCGGCTGTTGAGAGTTGGAGGTTTTTGCGGTGCGGCTCGTCTGCGCTCTCGAGCATCAACCTCGTGTGATGCTCACAAGCAATGCACCCCCAAAATGAACAAATTGACTTGTTCATCACCAAAAACGATGAGAGCGCAATTATGAGAGCGCGGCAACTTGAACTTTGATTATTCACCTACAAAACACAGATAAAACTAAGGGAGAAAACAAAATAAGATAAAACTAAACTAAAACTACGAATTATCATCTAAAAATATGAAAAACTTGTAAAAACAAATCAATAACCAAAATGAATTATTAAAATGAAAAACCAAATAAAACTAAAAAAATTATATGAACATAATGAAAGAAAATAGAGAAAATGAACCTAAATCTTATTCTTTTCAGCACCATAAATGACGCTCATCATTCCCCCAAGCTAAACTTTTGCTCGACCTCGAGAAAAACAAAATCCAACCCAAGGGAAAATGATGAAGTTATTCAAGCAAACAAAGAAACAAGAAAACTAGAGAGGATGGGAATATACACTAACTAACTTTCGTAGCAATCACGGTCAATTTTAGCAACTAAAGATAAGCCATTTAAACCCCTAGATCGCTCTAGAGGACGAGTGATGCTCTCGTAAGGGTTTTCGAAGAGATTAACCCATAACTCTCACAAACCAAACAAACAAGGCAAAGCACGGAAAAGAAGCAAAAAGATAAGGAAAGAAAACAAATGTTCATGAGTGGACTTTTGCAAATGAACAAGCACAAATGGATGCAATTCTTCCTAAACAAGTAAGGGAGTGCGCGTTTCAAGATATATAAGGTTGATTGAAACATAGGATATGCTAAGCATAGAGAACTATCAAGACACAATTCACTTTCATCTCAAAACATTTTCAACACATTCTCCCAATTAGATTCAAATCTACCTTTAATGAGCATCTCAATGGTTCCTCGAAGGAACTGGAAAAAGAAGTATGAGGCTACTCGACATCTCGACTATTGCACACCGCTCTATAAGCTTCACCTACATCTCCCTCCACCGACTTGTGACTCAATCACAAAGGTCAAAAGGTCTTGGAAAGGGTTGTAATGTAAGGGCGAAAAGGGTAAAGGTAGGCTAAAATTTGAAATCTGGTGGTATATCTAAATTGTGAAGCAAAGATTGGCCAAATCTCAACACCAAAACCAACTAATCACCAAACAAAAACTCCAGCACCCCCTAGCTTATTCAAAGCCAAAATAACAAACATATACACAAAAAACGTAAGAATGCTTCCCCCCCAAGCTTGAACAACGCATTGTCCTCAATGCTTAAAATAGGGAAAAAGACACTTACATCAAAATATTTTTTTGAATTTTTCATTTTCACTTTTTTCAATTTTTGCCAAAGCTTTTGAATTGCTTTGCTTTTTCTTATTTTTTCACTTTTTCATTTTTCACTTTATTCAATGTCCTTGCCTCTTTTAACTATGGACGGCTTTTTCAACTTTTGCATTTGCTTTTTATTCACAAAATATTTACAACACAAACTTGCTTACAACATACGAATTAAACAATCATTCTCCTTCGCCAAAACTCCAACAAAAGAGACCAAATGCTTTACAAAAACTAATGATAGGAACGAGAATGAAACAAAAGGCTCAAAAGCTAAACATGTGGCTTGAAAAGAAGGGTATAAGGCTCAAATGGTTAGCAAGAAAGCAAATGAAAACCCAAAACAAAGATAAGAAAACTATCCTAGAAAAAGAAAAATCACCACCCCGAAGAGATGTCTTTTCCCTTCCTAAATGGCTCGGTCGCGATCTCGGAAGATGAAAGTCAAATTCTAAATAAAGCATACAATAGCCAAGGATCCATGCGCCGCTCATGCATGATAAGTAGAAGGCTACAAAAGAATGAAACCTTACATGGTTGTAGCAAAAACTCACTCACTACTACAAAACTTGGAAAAAAGACCCCCAATTTAAGACCCGTTATTTAACTAATGAGTCTGTTTGATATAAGAGATCCAATATTAATTACAACGGGTCTCTTATGTGTGTTGAATAAAATAAAAAAGACATAACACACCCGTTCCCTACTTTAGAGGGTCTCTTACCTTTACTCCCTTGACAACACTATACCTCTTTTTTTCTTTTTATACCTCAATATTTCCCTTCAACCACATTCACATATTCATTCTTCAAAACCTCCGCCTAGCCCAACCCCAACCCCAAATTAAACCTTCATCCTTTCGTGATGCTACTGCCGCAACTTCCTCTTCCCTTCTCCATTGTTTGGTGCGGCAAACCCCCTTCAGCGGTGTTCCTTCCTAAAATAATCCAAGAACAACATCGCACCTTACCTTTGTTTGGTGTTTGATTGTTCAATTGCATGTCTTGTTTATAAGATTTGAGGGATAATTGTGCTCTAAGGGTGTATATATGAAGTTGGGTTTTCATTTTAAAGTGAATTTATAGTATTTTGCTGAGAAGATTTTGCTTGTCTTATTGATTTTCATAGCTTACCATTTCCAGATTCATCGATTCAGGTTAGCATTTTGTTTATTTATTTATTTATTTATTTTTTTTGTTTCTTTTGAGAATCATTACTTTTTAGATCGAACGTGTTGGTTTGATCTTGATTTTTGTACTCCAAATTATGCTAAGGTGAGTAAATAGTTATAATCTTTTTTATTTTCCCTATTTGTTTTAATATATGAAGTATTATTTAGTGGATGAGTTTAATCTTATATACGATTAAATTTTGGGGGTTAGGGTTCTATTTTTTATGGAATTTGATTAAACTGATCTAAATTTTAAAGTTGAGTTTTTAAAATAAATTTCTATGCTATTTGCAATAGCGTGCTAATGATGTTTAATTCTTAGAAATATTTGACAGGAAGTAGATCTTGATTGCAATGAGAAACAACAAAAAGTGATGGCGAAGCTAAAGAACGATGGTACCCGATTTTGAAGTTGAAGGCAATCGTTTTAGGAGTTTTTATTTTTTATTTTTTTGTGTACTTTGTATGAATTTAGACATAAAATTTTATGATTTAATTTTGTTTCATAATATAGATTTTAGATGATTGTTGTACCTAATACGCTAATTGTAATTTTTTTTAAAACAAGTCGTAATTTTGCTGTATTAATATTGATAAATAATGAAGAATGAATTTTAATTACTCGTATTTTAGATAACAAAATGTGTTTTTCTTATAATTAATACTGCATTAATAAGAGGGTTGGTCGAAATATATATATTTTTATTTTTTTATATAAAGAGTCAAAGAGACCCCATATTATTTTTATTTTTTTATATAAAGAGTCAAAGAGACCCCATATCTTACATATGGGGTCTGAATTTAATTAATAAAGGGACCCCATATCTCTATTAACGGGTCTGAATTTAACATAAACACCGTTCCCCGGCAATGGCGCCATTTTGATGTAAAGAAAATGTAGGTCGTTATCTAATCTTCCGTATAGCTAAACAAATTTATAAACACTTAACAAACCTAAATACGAGTATAGAGGTAAGTCAAGGGTCGAACCTAGAGGAACGGTAATGTTCAAGTACTCTCAATTATGCGCCTAAGCTAGGTCGAAGTTGAAGGTAAGAGGTAACACTAACAACTAACAAAACAAACAACCAAACAAATAAAACACTAGTAATGGGGATCAACAAGTAGTCATGACAATTGCAACAACTAGGGAAGATCATGCCAATCAAAGGTTGTGAAGACTAATGATAAAGAGCTATCAATTGGAATCAAAGAGCTATCTCATAATCGTTAAGCTAGGATTCACTATGGATAACAAACTAAGAGAATCACAATCCAAACCAATCGATATTTGCAATTCTTAAATCAATTGGTCGTGTCATTAGCAATTACAATGCAATCTAGCATAATTATCAAGGCCTAATCGAATTACACACATGCAAACCTTCATTAATCACTTTAATCTCAATAATCAATCAACACAATTCCCAAATTAATCACAATCAATCAATCATACAAGTTTCACCCAATTCCTAGCCAAACAACTACTCTAGAATCATCATCTAACAACAAACAACTAAAGTAATCAAGAATCAACAAAATATCAAGAGCAAAAACACTAATTAAGAATCAAACCATCACAAACATGAAATTAATCAAAGCAATAAAGAGGAGAGAGAGTGAGAAATCCTCATTGATTGATAATGGAGATCTTTAATACAATTGTCATCTTGAATCTTCAATCTCTCAAATAACCATTGAAATCCCTCACTTTCTCTATCTAAAACTACTCCTAAACTAACTCTAGATCTAGAGAGAGAAGCTCTCAACCTAAGCTAAGTAATATGAGATCTAAAATTGGATTCTAATTGTCCTAAAATTGACGTCTAATTTTACCCCAAAATGGGTATTTATATATACGAAGATAAAAGAAAATAAAAGAGAAAAGAAAATAAACGAAAAGAAAAAGAAATAAAAATAAATAAGAAAACAAAAGTCAAAGAAAATAAAATGGGAAAACAAAGAAAATTAAATGAAGTAAAAACAAAACAACCGAAATAGTGGACTCGGTTTTGGCTGCTCTTTGAGGATGGGAATTTATCCCCTGCCACGCACATCATAACCGCAAATCATCACAGCCGTTCGATCATCAAATTCTATCAAAATCAACGGCCGATGTTTGAACCCAGAAGTTTGCACACATCAAATGGTCTTCACGCACGCACCATATTCAAGGGCTGCTAGTTGCGGTTGGCGGAAGTGGAGAAATCGGTGGTGATTATGGGGCTGCAGCAGCTCGGTTTACGTGGAGATGGTGGCTGGTTTTGAGGTGCATGAGGTGGTGCAAAGGGTGATTATTGGTCGCTGTTGGTGTGAGGCATGGCTGCTGCCTTGAGGGGGTTGATTTTTGTAGGTGAGAAAGGTGTTGATTTGCGGAGGAAAACAGGGGAAGGTGCGAGGAGCTGCGGTGGTTGTTGCGGCTGGAAGGAGGTCTATTTGAGACTACGGGGCTGCTATTTGGTGGCTAATTGGTTGCGGTTGAAGGTGGTGCGAAGGTGGTGGTGAATAGTGGTTGTTGTTGTTGTAGGTTGTGTTGGAAGTTCTTGATATAATGCTAGAGTGTTAGGAAAAAATAAGAGAGAGAGAGAGAAAAACAATGGAAGGGGAAAAGTCCCACATTGATTGGGGAGGAAGGTTTTTCCTTGTTTTTATAATGTAGTGCTTTAGCACTACTTAGTTGAGTAAGTTGGAGGTGTGTGTTTCTTGCCTCGTTTGTTGACTGACTAGATTAATCTGGTCATCTTCTTGGCCAGGTTCTTCCCACCTTTTATGCTTCCCGTTTTTCCTCTTCACCCTATAAATATTCGGTGGTTTTCTCAGCCAAAATATAACACACAATCAGTCTTCTCTCTTCTCTAAAATTATTTAAACACATGTTCTTCCTGTTCTGTTTTCTGGGCAAGTATTCTGAGTTCCAGTCGGGTTTGTGAGTGCACATAAACTCCGGCGCCGTGCTTATCCTGGAGGGCGACCGCAATTGTCTACTGCACCGGGACGTAGCGCGGAATCGTCTTTTAGGTCAGTGGTTCTCCACGACGCGGCTATTGTCAGTTTGGTTCACGCATCAAGAGATAAGTTATTTCTGTTTATTGCTTATTAGTATAACAATCTAAAAGACGATCATGGCTTCCAAATTCCTTGTTCCTGATATGTCTAAACTAGAACCTCTTGATGGAAAGAATTATAAACGTTGGGCTGTTAGGATGCGTTTTTATTTGGAGCAGATTGATGTTGCATATGTTCTTGATGATATTGTTGAACCTGTTGATAAAGATGATTTGTCTGAATATGAGATTAAGTTTTTTAAGGATGATAGAACTTGTAAGGGCATGTTGTTGCATTATATGTCGAATAGTCTGTTGGATATTTATATGGGTTTTCATCATGCTAAGGATATTTGGGATGCTTTAGAGAAAAAATATGGAACTGATGATGCTGGTACTAAACGTTATTGTGTTAGTAAGTGGTTAAGTTTTCAAGTTGTTGATGATAAGCCTATTATTGATCAGATTCATGCCTATGAGAGTGTTTGTATTAATATGGCTGCTGAAGGTCTGTCTATTTGTGATACTACCCTTGCTATTGTTCTGATTGAGAAACTCCCTCCCTCTTGGAAGGATTTTCGTAACCAACTCATGCACAAAAAGAAAGACCTAACCTTAGAGGAACTTGCTGCCCACCTCAAAATTGAGGGGGAAAACCGTATCAAAGACAAAGCCCCTTCTGTTTTCCCTTCCTCTTCTTCTGCCAAAGCCAACCTTGTTGAACCCAAATCAAACAACCAGTCCAAAGCCAAAAACAGTAACCTTAAGCCTAATGGGAAAATTCAGAAGTACAAGTTTAAGGGGATCTGTTATGAGTGTGGTATGACTGGTCACAGAGCTAGAGATTGCAGGGTCAAGAAGAAGAATGGGCAAAGTCAAGCAAACCTTATTGAAGATTCTGACGTTATTGTTGCTGTTGTTTTAGAAGCTAACTTTACAGGTAATGCTGCTGAGTGGATTGTTGACACTGGAGCTACCAGACACATCTGCGCCAACAAGGACATGTTCACTACCTATGACAAGGTTGAAGGTGAAAATGTCTTCATGGGCAACTCAGCCTCTGCATCTATCCAAGGCAAAGGGAAAATCGTTCTCACTCTCACTTCTGGAAAATTGCTTACTCTCACTAATGTTTTGCATGTTCCAGAAATGCGCAGGAATTTAATTTCTGGCAGTTTGCTCATGAAAGCTGGACTGAAGCTCTCCTTTGATTCTGATAGATTAGTTCTTACTCGCAATGGGGAATTTGTGGGGAAGGGCTTTTGTAATGGGGGGCTTTTTACTCTTGATGTTAAAATTGACACTATGAATAAGAATGCTAGTACTTCTTCTGCTTATATTGCTGAGTCTATTGATTTATGGCATGCTAGATTAGGCCACGTTAATTTTGATTCTGTTAAAAGGCTTAAACACTTAAATTTGATTCCAAGTTTTTCTAAAACTGATTTTTCGAAATGTCAAGTTTGTGTTGAAGCCAAATTTACTAAAAAGCCATTTAAATCAGTAGATAGACAGACTGAAGTACTGGAACTTGTTCATAGTGACTTAGGTGATTTTAATAATCACGAAAGCAGAGGGGGTAAAAAGTATTATATTACTTTTGTTGATGATTGTTCACGCTTTTGCATGGTTTATCTTCTCAGGTCTAAGGACGAAGCTGAGGAAATGTTCCTCAAATATAAAGCTGAGGTAGAAAACCAGTTAGACAAAAAGATCAAGAGAGTTAGGAGTGACAGGGGTGGTGAGTACAGCCCTGACACTCTTAAGGCATTTTGTGAGCAACTTGGCATTGTTCATGAGACGACGGCTCCCTATTCACCCGAACAAAACGGTATAGCTGAAAGGAAAAATAGAACTTTAAAGAATATGATGAATTCTATGCTTATTAGTTCTGGGCTTCCTAATAACATGTGGGGGGAGGCTATTCTTTCTGCTTGTCATGTTTTGAACAGGGTTCCTCACAAGAAGCTTGACAAGACTCCATACGAAATATGGAAAGGTCGAGCGCCAAACCTGAAATACTTGAAAGTGTGGGGGTGCCTAGCAAAAGTAGGCATACCTAGTTTCAAGAGGGATAAAATTGGTCCCAAAACTGTTGATGCTATTTTTATTGGCTATGCTTATCAAAGTGCAGCTTATCGTTTCTTTGTTAAAGGTGCTAACAACTCTTATGCAGGTGGTCATATCATTGAAGCAAGAGATGCTGAGTTCTTTGAGAACATTTTTCCTTTGAAAATGTCTCCTTCTAATGATAGTGAATTGCATGCTAGTAGTTCTGTTAGTTTACCTATTGCTAATGCTCCTATTACTAACGATGATTCTGTTTTGGAGCCAAGGAGAAGCAAAAGGGCAAGAAAGGAAAATAGTTTTGGTCCTGATTTTATTACTTCTTATTTATCTGAATCTTCCTTAATTGATGATGATTTTGTGCATATTTTTGTTTTGGAAGATGATCCAAGAACCTATGATGAGGCAATGAGGTCAGTTGATGCTGTTTTTTGGAAAGAAGCAATTGATAGTGAATTACAATCAATTCTCAATAATAACACTTGGGAATTGGTTGAACTTCCTAGAGGTTGTAAGCCCATTACTTGTAAATGGATCTTTCGGAAAAAATTAAAAGCCGATGGATCCATAGACAAGTATAAGGCAAGGATAGTGGTAAGGGGTTTTACTCAAAAGTTTGGCATTGATTATTTTGATACTTACTCCCCTGTTACTAAAATTGCAACCATTAGGACTTTAATTGCTCTTGCTTGCATTTTTGGTCTTGTTGTTCATCAAATGGATGTCAAAACTGCTTTTTTGAATGGTGACTTGGATGAGGAGATTTACTTGGTCCAACCTGAAGGGTTCGTTGTTCCAGGACAAGAGGAGAAGGTTTGTAAGTTAGTCAAGGCATTGTATGGGCTTAAACAAGCTCCAAAGCAATGGCATGACAAATTCGATAAGACTATGACTGGTAATGGTTTTCATGTTAATGAAGGTGACTCTTGTGTTTATTTTAAGCATGATAGTCATGGTTGTGTAATTATTTGTCTCTATGTGGATGATATGTTGATTTTTGGGACTGACTTGGATCGTGTAAATGAGACAAAACAGTTTTTGAGTTCGAACTTTGAAATGAAAGACATGGGTGAGGCAGATGTGATTTTGGGAGTAAAAATCAAAAGGACTCCAAATGGCATCTGTCTTAATCAGTCACACTATGTTGAAAAAATTCTTAAAAAGTTTGACTCATTTAATGTCGATCCAGTTAAGACTCCCTATGACCCAAGTTTCCACTTAAAGAAAAATAATGGTAATCCAGTTAATCAGTCTGAATATGCTAGAATTATTGGTAGTGTTATGTTTCTTATGAACTACACTAGACCTGACATTGCTTATTCTGTTAGTAGGTTGAGCAGGTACACTCATAATCCAAGCAGTGATCATTGGATTGCTCTAAGGAGGTTGCTTAGGTACCTTAAGGGTACTATGGATTGGGGTTTGCACTACTCCAAATTTCCTGGAGTTTTGGAGGGCTTTTGTGATGCCAACTGGGTATCCGATAATGATGAAGTTAACTCCACTAGTGGCTATGTCTTCACCCTTGGGGGTGGAGCCGTATCCTGGAAATCTTGTAAGCAATCTTGTACTGCTATGTCTACTATGGAATCTGAGTTTATTGCTCTTGAATTGGCAGGTCATGAGGCAGAATGGTTGAGGAACATGCTTGCAGATATTCCACTGTGGGGGAAGCCAGCTCCTTCAGTTGCACTTCATTGTGATTCGCAAGCTGCTATTGCTGTTGCACACAACCATGCCTATAATGGGAAGAAGAGACACATCCGTCTGAGGCATAAAGCCGTCAGAAATTTGTTGTCTGAAGGGGTGATATCACTGGACTATGTAAAGTCCGAAAAGAACATTGCGGATCCGTTAACTAAAGGCCTATGTAAAAAACTAGTTTTGGAAACATCGGAAGAGATGGGGCTAAAGCCCGTTGTATGAATTGTGAAATAATGAACTCCTACTCACTATGAGTTCAAAGGGGAACGTTATGTAATAATTCGGAAGCACATTTTTTATTTGTCCATCTCTAGATGTTTGTTTTGTGCTTAGCTACATATGAGAAAGAGGATGAGCATACGGCTCTTAATGAACCCATATCCATATTTTTGGAGGTGTGTTGTAGCTCACACTTGATGGAGTTCACCTACTTAGGTGTGGAAGTGTGGCCGCTTCCTATGAGTATTTCGTGGGCTTATACTCTAGAGCACCTATGAGCATCCAGGCTGGACGTATGGCCAGTATAATGCGTCACCTTTATTCGCGGAATTTCAGAATATTATACATGTTCAATTGTGTGGCTCAAAGTGACGGGTCCCTAACTCCCTATTGAGTTCAAGACGAAGGTCACTTGGTAGGTGAGGGATCATAGCTTGATGTCCACTATGTGTTAATTCAAGTCGCGAGACATTGACACTTATGCAATTGTTTTGTTTTGCCCAGAATTCATTTTTTTCTTTCATTCTTTTCATATCTTCGAACCTGTGGGGGATTGTTGGAAGTTCTTGATATAATGCTAGAGTGTTAGGAAAAAATAAGAGAGAGAGAGAGAAAAACAATGGAAGGGGAAAAGTCCCACATTGATTGGGGAGGAAGGTTTTTCCTTGTTTTTATAATGTAGTGCTTTAGCACTACTTAGTTGAGTAAGTTGGAGGTGTGTGTTACTCCACACACACACGCGCGCGCGCGCGCCGAGCCGAGCCGGGTCGGGTCGGGTCGGGCTCGGGCCTCGGGACTTGGGGTCTTGGGGAATGCGATGCGCGGGCGTGGGTCCTTGTTATCTTTTTGGAGAAATTTTATTTCCTTTTCCTTGTTAACAGAATATTCCAAGTATCCGTTTTTGACTGTTGGGATTTTCTGACTGTTGTGGGAATTAATCAGCCATTAATCCCTTGATTTTAGCTGATTAATTCACTCCCTTGTTTCTTGCCTCGTTTGTTGACTGACTAGATTAATCTGGTCATCTTCTTGGCCAGGTTCTTCCCACCTTTTATGCTTCCCGTTTTTCCTCTTCACCCTATAAATATTCGGTGGTTTTCTCAGCCAAAATATAACACACAATCAGTCTTCTCTCTTCTCTAAAATTATTTAAACACATGTTCTTCCTGTTCTGTTTTCTGGGCAAGTATTCTGAGTTCCAGTCGGGTTTGTGAGTGCACATAAACTCCGGCGCCGTGCTTATCCTGGAGGGCGACCGCAATTGTCTACTGCACCGGGACGTAGCGCGGAATCGTCTTTTAGGTCAGTGGTTCTCCACGACGCGGCTATTGTCAGTTTGGTTCACGCATCAAGAGATAAGTTATTTCTGTTTATTGCTTATTAGTATAACAGGTTGTTATTCATGAAGTGGGGAAGCAAGGGTAAGGTGCGGCTGTTGAGAGTTGGAGGTTGTTGCGGTGCGGCTCGTCTGCGCTCTCGAGCATCAAGCTCGTGTGATGCTCACGAGCAAGGCAGGCCCAAAATGAGCAAATTGACTTGTTCATCACAAACAACGATGAGAGCGCAATCACGAGAGCGCGACAACTTGAACTTTAATTATTCACCTACAAAACACAAATAAAACTAAGTGAGAAAACAAAATAAAATAAAACTAAACTAAATACGAATTATCATCTAAAAATATGAAAAACTCGTAAAAACTAATCGATAATCAAAATAAATTATTAAAATAGAAAACCAAATAAAACTAAGAAAATTATATGAAAATAATGAAAGAAAATATAGAAAATGAACCTAAATCTTATTCTTTTGAGCGCCATAAATGACGCTCATCAGGGATGAGGCCCATCATGGGCCTCGTCCTCACATGCTCGATCCAGGCCCTTTGTGTGACCTTATAGGATCCGTCCAAGTGGGTTTGACCTATTTTACTAGTCCAAAGATCGTTAGTACCTCTAGCTATGATATGACGACGACCCAAATGTACGAACTTAATTATCTCCATAATTTTATCTAGTAATTGCACACGACGAAATCATAATTCCTTCAATAACGTCCTAAAACATAAATCAAGTAATTCATGGGAGGGGAAGTGAAAGAGATCAATCCAACAAACTAACACATGTCTAACAAGTCACCAACCATTAGAGGAAGAGCAAGGAAAGATATTACCAGATTTAGGTGGGTGTAAATACCCACAAACGACCTAATTTAGCATTCCAAAACCAATTTCCTCCAAAGTTATGCCTTGTATGCCACATGCTAGGAAAGAGGAGTCAAACTTCCTTGATTCTTGATTCAAACCAATGCATCAAAGTTTATCAAGTTATGTACCTAGCAAAAGGCACACAAACATTTCCATGAGAGAAAATCTATTCTAAAAAGAAAACAAAGTAAAAGCAATAAAACATGGGTTACTTCCCGAGAAAAGCTTGCTTAAGGTCCAAGCTTGACCGCTCTAGTAAATAATATTGCAACGAACACAAGAGCTTGGCAAAAACCTTAGTGCACACCTATGAGGAGAGAGATGCCTAAAAAAGGAAGAAAAATCAAAAGCAAATTCAACAAAATAAGAATACGAAGAAGATGAAGAAGAAGATGAAGAAGAAGAAGAAGAAGAAAAAGAAGGATAAGGCAAACTCTCTTCAAAAGATATTTGGGTGGCAAAATCACCCTTTTTCTCAATAGAAGACGAATGAGGGACATGTAAATCATCATAGACAAGGGGGTCCCAAATAGGCTTATTGATAAAAGAAGGGAGGGGCATAGGAATGTAGGGAATATGGTTAAATTTTCTTGAAAAGGGGACATGAGAAGAAGGGATAGGGGCAATGGTCTCACAATTGAACTCTTCCTCACCACCATGCCTTACATCACCAATAATATAAGGGCATAAAAATCAATCATAGAATCCTCAAAAGAACACTCATGATCTCCATCTCCCTCAAACATTCAACTTCCAAAAGGAACTACATAATCCCCTCTATCACAACAATGAACAACAACTCCCTTAACATCCTTAAAGCCCAAAGTCTCAAAACCATGCATGAATGGATGCAAAATTAATTTCAAACTCATCTCTTTCCCATGAAACATCCTCAATGAACTCATTCAAAAAGCTATGATACATTGGACATAACCTCAAACGAGTCCAAATACTCATGGATAGAAGAATCACAATCATGCACATGAGACTCATCAAGATGGGAAGGAGGGTTGGGGTCTTTGAAATCAACACTCTCTTCAATCTCAACTCCTCCACCATCACTCAAATGCTCACCAAAGGGATCCTCACACTCTCTTGGTTGCTTAAAATCATCATCATCCTCCTCAAAACACACATTAGATTTAGAATTTTCACAAACAAGCATAAAAGATGACAATTAACTTTCCAACTCTTCTTTTCTTTTCAGTTCTTAATTAAAAATATCCTCACGCTTTCTAATTATCTCCAATTGGCTCCTTAAAATTTCCATTATTTGTCCCTCCAAGGGCCTAAGATTAGGATTCATCTCCAATTGTTGAGTTTCGATGATTCTAACTCACCGCGGAAATAAAACCCGAGCCTAAGGAAAAAATCACAATTAATATAACCAAAAGACATAAATAACAAGATTAGAGAAAAGACTAAATTACCCTTGATGCGTGCTTCACTCGACCAATGGAGCTCTTACTTGAGAAAGCTAAGCGTCACAAGTGTAATGGCCTCCGACGATATCCACTCACAACAAGACCCCGACCGATCTCTTACTTGGAGGTTAGCCAAGTCAGACCAAAACACTACTCGAGTAATTAATGAGCTAAAAGGTTTTCTCTCAAGTCAAGATGCCTTTTTGAGCTTTAACTCAAGTGACTTTCTCCAAATCCCAAGGTGGGTATTTATAGAGAATGTCATGAGAGAATTACACACTCCCATCAATGTGGGAGAGTTGGTAAAATCAATTTTTCCTTTTTATTTTTGAATCAAAAATAAAAGAAAAATAGCAAACAACTAATTAATTAACAAGTGTCAATTACACAAGGAGAGGTTAGGTGAGGACCACAAGGGGGACCAAATCCTTGCTTCCCAAGGATCCCCAAACCGGCACTCTCTTAAGCTACCACGTGCCGCCCCAGACTTGGGCACCAAGGCACGCCCAGCTTGCGGCCTTGTGCTAGGCTGGGCTACTACCCCGTGCCAGCTATGTTGCGGATGGGCTGCTGCCTTGGCCCAGTAGCAAGCATGCTTGCGCGCCAGCAGAGCAAGCTTGCTTGCTGTAGGGCGTGGCGTGGTGTGCCACAGCACACACACGCTGGCCTGCGCGCTCGCACGCACACACGCACAGCTAGCTGGCTTGTGTGCCAACACGCACAAACACACAGCGCGCTAGCACGCATAAATGCACAGCTAGCTGGCCTGCGCGCCAGCACGCACACACGCACAGCAAGCCACGCATGCTCTGCGGGCTGCTGTGCACTTGTGTGTGGCTGGTGCTGCTTGCCTAGCTAGCCACGCATCAGCTCCCATGCGCACCCAACACCCTTGGCTTGGTGAAGTGCGTATGCTAGCTACACTTTTCCCTAGCATTCGGTTTGCTCGGGGCGTTCTGATGCTAGGGGTATTTTAGTAAATTTTTGATTAATTATTTATTTTACCATCTCGTCTTTTATTAATTCGACTCGACTGGTGAAGCTTTGTCTCGACGCTCCTAGCTCGATTTCCGACGTCTAAATTCATATTACTCAAGCGACTCATTAATTTCTTTCGAATTAATTCGTCGTATCGGATCGTTAGTTTCTTTGGTGTGACCCAAAGGGTTCAGTCAAGATTAAGCTGTAATACTAAATATACATTAATATTACTGATCGGAAACGGCTTCCACCTAGGCATTCCAATCAATTGAACTTACTGAATAATACACTTGTTCGAAGGACACCGTTCCTTTCACCAACTCCCTCAAAGATTCATCAATTTGGCTATATGGAATTAGAGACTCGTCACAAGAGTTTGGAGAATGAAATGGTGAAGGCGGTTGATCAAGAGTAAAAGAAGAGTCACAACCAAGGGTAGGATCATCAACATTAAAATCATGAGCATATTTATTAAATTGGGGAGAGGGGGAACAGTCAAGCATATGAGATTCGTTATTAAGGGAACGAAGCACATCACAAGAAGGCATGGTAAATAACGAAGAATATTAAAACACACAATTAGCATCAACTTAAGCATGTACCTCATTATTATATGAACAATAGGAGAAATAGAGTTGAAAACATTTGATCTAGATTCAATCATGGGATCATATGACAATTCATGGGAATTCATGCTAATATTAGAAGAATCAAGACATTGCACATCAATATTAGAATCATGATTACCCCTATTATAGACATCCCAAGCAAACCAAACATAAAAATCCCAAGCATCATCAATAGACAATGCTCTTAATTCACCATTATACATGCATTCAACTTCATCCCTTGTTTGCTCATTCAAACTAAAATAACAAATCTCACAAGCTTCACAAATATTACAACAATTATTATCAAGAAAACCCTCAAGTCTATTGAAATATTCACAAAAAGGCTCATTGTTATATTGAGGAAATGAGAGATATGCCATTTTTTTTTTCAAAAAAGCAAAAATCAAATAAAAGAGGAGTATATACAAATACCTAGAATCAAGCAATCAAAAACTCTCAAACATAGACACCGTTCCCCGACAAAGATGTCATTTTAACAAGGGGAAAACTAGGTCGTTGACTAATCCTCCCTAAGCCAAACAAAATTTATAAACACTTAACAAACCTAAATACAAGTATAGAGGTAAGTCAAGGGTCGAACCCAAAGGAACGGTTATGTTCAAGCGCTCTCAATTGTGTGCCTAAGAAAGGTTGAAGTCGAAGGTGAAAAGGTAACACTAACAACTAACAAAACAAACAGCCAAACAACCAAACAAATAAAGCACTAGGGAATAGGGATCAACAAGTAATCATGACAATTGCAACAACTTGGGAAGAACATGCCAATCAATGATTGTGAAGACTAATGATAAGAGCTATCAATTAGAATCAAGAGTTATCTCCTATTCATTAAGCTAGTAGTCTCTACGAATAACAAACTAGGAGAATCACAATCTAAACTAATCGATTATTGCAATTCCTAAATCAATTGGTCGTGTCATTAGGAATTACAATGCAATCTAGCATAATTCTCAAGGCCTAATCAAATTACACAAATGTAAACTTAGATTAATCACATTAATCTCAACAATCAATCAATATAATTCCCAAAATAATCACAATCAATCAATCATACAAGTTTACCCAATCCTTAGCCAAACAACTACTCAAGAATCATCATCTAATCAATCGAGCAACTAAGAAATCAAGAATCAACAAAATATGAAGAACAATTACACTAATCAAGAATCAAACATCAAAATCAAATCAAACAAACATGAAATTAAATAAAACAATTAAATGAGATAGAGTTAGAAATGCTCATTGATAATAATAGAGAAGATCTTCAACACAAATGTCACCCTTGTATCATCAATCTCTCAAATCACAATTTAAATCTCTCACTTTCTCTCTCTAAATCTACTCCTAAACTAACCCTAAAACTAGAGAGAGAAAATCTCAACTTAGCTAAAATTAAGATCAAAATTATGTCTAAAGCTTCTCACAAAATCGGTTATCAAATGGTTTTTATAAGAGGTGCGGAAAACGAAATTGAGCAAAGCCAAAAATAGGGAGGAGCGCCTGCGCGAGCAGAGGTACGCGCTCGTGCATGAGGCATGCGCGCCCGCACATAGGTTGCGCACCCTCACTCTTCTGGGTTTCTTCGACTTCTTTGCCGCTTCGTGCGCTCGCAAATGGGTCTCGTGAGCTCTACTTGATACATGTTGGGAGTGGTAGTTTCCAAGGGCAACCACGGTGGGTTCAACACCATCTTATATGAGAGTATGGCTTGAGAGCGCAAGAGCTAGAACTTGGAGCATCTACTTCCTTACATCTTGAGCTTTCCCGATGCTATGAGCTTACTTGAAAAGCATCTTCCAACTTAAAAAACCACTAATATCGAGACCTGAACCTCGTACAATACCTACAACCATGAAAAGAGGAGAAATAAAGGAGAAAAGGCAAGAAAAACCATGAAAACACGAAAAAAGAGAGAAAAGGGAAATAAAGAGAAAATGCGTTAAACTAAGCATTTATTAAGAAAGAAAGCTATGAAAAGAAGGTAAAAACAACCTAAATACTCATCAAATATGTGCCATAAATGGAATTCATCAGTAGGTGAGGACTACAAGGGGAGAGGACAATTTCCTTCCTCCCTAAGATTCCCAAAACCGTCACACTCAAGCCCACCAAAAGCCAGCAACGCCGCGCCACGTGGCGCCTTGCCTTGGGCACCAAGGCGCGCCTAGCTTGCCGCCTGGTGCGTGGTTGGGCCTGTTGCGTTCGTGTCGTGCATGCGGGCTAGTCGAAGCCTCGGTCCAGCAAGCCGCGCACACTTGCGGGTTGCTGGCGTGGCCTGCTGCTAGCCGTGCTAGCACGCTAGCACATTGCTAGCTGCTAGCTAATGTGCGCGCTAATAATGCTAGCTGCTGCGCGTGCTAGCATGGTTGCTAGCATTGGCGTGCTAGCACCATTTTCCCCTAGCACTCGGTTTGCTCGGGACATTCCGACGATAGGGGTATTTTGGTAATTGTTGATTATTTAATTGATTTTTACTGTCTCGTCTTTTATTCATTCGACTCGACTTGCGACGCTCATTCTCGAGGCTGCTAGCTCAACTTCCGACGTCAATGTTCATAAAACTCAAGCAACTCATTAATTCCTTTCGAATTAATTCATCGTGTCGTATCGTTAGTTGCTTGGGTGTGACCCGAAGGGTTCAGTCAAGATTAAGCTGTAATATTAATTATAATATTACTGATTAGAAGCGGCCTCCAACTAGGCATTCCGATCACTTGACCTCACTGAATAATTAGCTTTCTAATATTTTCGAACCCTCTATCGGAATAATACCCTTGTTTAAAGGACACCATTCCTATCACCTCAAAACACTGGCTGAAGCGCTAGGTAAAGCCCATGAGTTCATAAAGGCAGACGAGACTGACAGAGCTATGATGAACAAAAAAGCACCAGGTGACGCAGTCAAGCGGGCTGAAGTTACCTAAGATGAAAATATAACCAGGGTAGATCAGCCCAGCAGAGCTGAATAAGGTCGTAGGGATGCAGACAGGGCAGTGAGAGTAAGGAAATCAAACTAGAAGCGCGGAGAAAGGGTTGGAAGGTTCAATCAATATACAATACTCACTCATTTGGGGTCTCATATTTTCAGTGTGAATAAAGCTGATGACAAATGGCAGATGCCACCAAAGATGGTGAACAGAAACCGTGACCCTAGCAGGTGGTATGACTTTCACAAGGCCCTTGGACATACCACTAATGAGTGTACACACTTGAAGGACAACATAAAGGACTTAGTCCGGAGAGGGTACCTAAACTAGTACAAGCAACATTCCGACTCCTCAAAGTGAAGGGAAGAAGATAAGTCTGGTCACGACCGTAAAGAAGGTCATAGAGGCCCAGCTGAGGGTAGAGATTAGGATAGTAAGCCAGAAGGCAGGGTGTATGTAATCAATGGTGGACCGGTACATGGAGGAATTGTGAACAGAGCAAGGGCTGACTTGCGAGCAATGATTCATCAGATAGGCTACAATGAAAGACGTAGGTGGCCACCACTTCCCCGTAGCCACGAGCTATATTCAACGAATATGACCACAAAGGCATAATCTACCCTCATAACGACCCCCTGGTAGTTACAATGAGAATTGAAAAATGGGATGTGGGTAGCGTTGGGTTATGATGAGTCCGACTCATCGCGAAATAAAATCCGAGCCAAGATCACACTCACAATTAATATAATCAAAAGACATAATTAACATAATTAACAAGAATTAAGGAAAGACTTAATTACCTTTGACGTGTGCTTCGCTCGTACCCCAAGCTCTTACTTGAGAAAGCTTTAAGTCTCGCACGGGCGAAAACGTCATACGGTATCCACTCGCAACACAGCCCCGACTAGGTCTATTACTTGGAGATTAGCAAAGTCCGACCAAACTACTCGAGTAATTATGAGTTTAAAGGTTTTCTCAATGGAGATGCTTTTTCTAACTCTTACTCAAGTGATTTTTCCCATACCCCAACTTGGGTATTTATAGGGAAAATCATGAGTGAAATCCTGTCTCCCATCAATGTGGGAGAGTTGGTAAAATCAATATTCTTTCTTTATTTTTAAATCAAAAATAAAATTAAATATCCAACAACTAATTAATCAACAAGTGGCACATTTAGGAGAAGGGTTAGCTAAGGACCACAAGGAAGGGAGGGGACCAAACTTTATCCCCAAGCACTCCCCATAGCCGGCCACCTATACCAAACAAAACACCAATGAGGCGCTGCCACGTGGCACCCTCACTTGGGCATCAAACCAGCCTGAGCTTGGGCTGCTGCCTCGGCCCAGCTAGCTGCCGGCCTTGGTGTGGCAGCGTGGCGCGCAGCTGCTGCCTTGGCCCAGCAAGCCACGCACACTAGTGCACGCTACTGGCCTTGGCGCGCTGCTGTGCCCCTGCCAACACACGCAGCTAGGAGCTACCCCGCACCTTACCCGCAACACAGGTAGCACCATAGCACGCCATAGTTGCTGCTGCTATATGCGTCCCTTGCTAGCTTGCTGGCGCACCATAGCAGCTATGGCCGTGCCATGCTAGCCTTGGTGTAATACCCCGCATTTTTGAAACGTATTTTCTAATTAGTATTCTCTTAAAAAGGGTATTTTAGTAATTTATTTTACTATTTGGATTTTGGAGCCAAAATGATAATTGAATTTTGGCGCCAAAAGTATTTTAAAACTCAAATATTATTTTTGGATTTCGGAAGATTTATTATCCATTTATTTTATTTAAAAATCGGATTATTTATATATATTCCGGATATTTTAATTAAATAAAATTATATTTTATTGTTTATTTAAGATGACCGAAAATTCCTAATTTAATGACCATGATTTTCGGATTTTCTATGTATAGAAAATCTGATTTTCTTAGTTATTTTATTTAGTGAATAATTGGAATTTTATTAATTAATTATTTTATACAATAGATATTATTTACACAATTATTTTTAATTTCTTAAAACTAGCAAATTAATTCCCTAAATATCTAAAGCCACCATGATGGATTTTTATGTGACTTATTTTGGTAAAGTATATTTTTAATTATCTCCTTAAAATCTCTTATTTTCCTTAATTCTATTTCTCCATCTTTTTAATATCTAATCATCATATTTTCTTGCCATTCATTCTTCTTAATTATTCCCCAAGTAATTCCAATGTCCTTATTATTTTTCATGACATACATACATTCCATATTCAATTATACACAATCACTTTAATATCCAAACTTTCCTTAATTCTTTTACTCACTTCTCCAAGTAATTTCCTTAATACTTTTTACCATAATTCTTCCTACATTCTCCTACCATAATTCCCTCATTCATGAGCCTATAAATACCCCTTCATACCTCTCACATTCTTCACACCAAAACTCAATTCTCTTCTTCTCTCTTATTCTTATTTTCCCTAAACCTTTTCATATTTTTCTTCCCCTCTTTTCGTACAAATATTATCCCGTATACCTTTGAAGCCAGTTTTCGCGCACTTCTGGTCAGTTTTTGGGGTGTTAATCTTTCACTGAAGATTGTTCCTCTTGAAAAATCCTTGAGGTTAGGCTCAAGAATCACCCAATTCGGAGTTATATTGAAGGAGTTATGACCTCTGCAAGTTCTGCCTATTCTTTCCTACGAAAATTCAATTCTCTTTAATCCTATTCTTTTATCTTCTTCATGGTTAGTTTTCTAAAATACAAATACCTATTTCAAAGCTATAATTTTATATTAAAGTATTATTTTAAAAGAGTTTTATAGCCCATGCACATTAGATTTGAGTTTATGTTGTGATAACCTTATGGTTATGTTATTTGCAAGGTGTATTCGTTATTGAACTTTGAAAGTGCGAAGTGTTGATTGATATTCGAAATCAAGGTTCTTGAGGTTCTTTTTGTGTGATTTTTCTAGCAAGGATCAAGGTACGTTTAGGTGACTAGATACCTTTGAAAGTGATTGGTTTGAACAACATGTTTTACATGATTTGATTGGTGATTGAATTAAATTGATTTGAATTATGATTTTGAAATAAATTATGTTTGAAGGTATTGATTTTTAATAAAAGTATTTTGAATGATTGATTTTTAAATCATGTTTTGAATTACTTATGGTGTTTATATAAAGGAATTGATTTTAAAAGGTTTGTTGAATTTAATAAAAGGTTTTTCAAGGAAAAGCTATTGATTTGAAAAGTTATTAATATGAGATTTTATTCTCAAGTATCTATTTAAAAGGTTTTAATTTTCAAAGTATGTGGAATTATTAAAAAGGAGTTTGAATTATATTGGAATTTACTGGATATTAAAAGGATTTTATTGAACCATTAAATTATTATTATTAATTCTTTATAAGCATGTCGGTAATCCCACTATGCGGATTTGGTTTATTGATAAGGCCTTGGACTTTGTATGACCGGGTCTTTCCTCAAGAATAACCTTGTTATATAAGGAGACTAGCTTGGGGGGTGTGCACACTTGGGTGAGGAATTGGATTAAAAGAAATTGGTTCTTAATAAAGGAATTGGTTTTATTAAATATTATTTTGAATATTGAATCATTGGAATCGGTTTTGGAATAATGAGTTTGAAATTATTGGATTAATTATTGGAATTGATTTTTAAAAGCATGTTTGCAAATAAATTGAGTTTACATTATCTTGCACTTATCGTACTTAGCATAATTTGCTAATATGTATTTCTTATTTGTTTTGGTTCGCCCTGTTTACCGTAATGGTAAGCAGTGTTGACTAATTTCAGGTGGAGTCAATAATTGAGCATATGGAGTCCCAGGAATGGTTTCCCCTAGTTTAGGAATGTTGGTCTCGTCTTTATTTGAGTACTCATAACAATGTTACTATTTTTATAAGTATTAATAAAAGAAAGTTAAGTTTCCGCTGCAAGTTTTGTTATTGAGTTAAGTATTTTGAGTAGCCTTGTGTAATCACGCGGCGGTAATACGCCTAATCTATCTCTACAGTATAATTATATGTATTATACTAGTATTTCCGTAGAGGGAGATTTAGGGGTGTTACACTTGGTGCGCTAGCACGCACCAGCCAGCCTAGGCTTGACTTGGTGCGCTTGCTAGCCACCTTGGCTATACCAAATGCCCCTAGGATTCGGTTTGCTCGGGGCATTCCGATGCTAGGGGTACTTTCGTAAATTGTTGATTAATTAGAGATTTTACCATCTCATCTTTTTGTTGGGTTTCGATGAGCCCAACTCACTACGGAAGAAAACCCGAGCCAAGACCACACTCGCAATTAATATAATCACAAAGCATAATTAATTTAAACATTAAGAATTAAGGAAAGATTAATACCTTTGACGCATGCTTCGCTCTCAACAAGAGCTCTAAGTCTTGCACGCACGAAGACCTCCAACAGAAGTCCACCCGCAACTCGACCCCGACCCCGACAATGGTCCGATTCTTAGAGGCTAGCTAAGCCCGACCTAAACCCGAGTAATTATATGTGTTTAAAGGTTTTCTCAATGGAGATGCCTTTTTTAACTCCTTACTCAAGTGATTTTCCCAATACCCCAAGTTGTGTATTTATAGGGAAAAGCATGAGTGAGATTTGCTCTTCCATCAATGTGGGAGAATTTATTATTCCTTTTATTTTTGAATCAAAAATAAAATTAATTATCAAGCAACTAATAAATCAACAAGTGGCATATTTAGGAGAAGAGTTAGGTGAGGACCACAAGGAGGGGAGGGGACCAAACTTGATCCCCAAGGAGCTCCATTTGGCTGGCCACCTATCCCCATACATGACCAATCCCCAGCTGCCACGTGGCACCCTAAGAGGGGCACAAAGGCAGCATGTTTTGGGCTGCTGCCACGGCTCGAATTTTAGACGTCTAAATATTAATTACTAGAGTGACACATTAATTCTTTCCGAATTAATTCGTCACGTCGGCTTGTTAGTTGCTTGGGTGTGACCCAAAGGGTTCACTAAAGATTAAGCTGTAATATTAATTATACATTAATATTTGACGAGGGGTAAAACTAGGTCATTGACTAATCCTCCCTCGGTCAAACTAAATTTATAAACGCTTAACAAACATAAATACAAGTAATAGAGGCAAGTCAAGGGTCGAACCCAAAGGAACGGTAATGTTCAAGCGCTTTCAATTTAGACGCCTAAGCTAGGTCGAAGCCAAAGATAATGAGAGAACACTAACTACTAACAAACCAAACAACCAAACAAATAAAACACTAGGAATGGGGATCAACAAGTAATCATGACAATTACAACAACTCGGGAACAAACATGCAAATCAATGGTTACGAAGACTAATGGTAAGAGCAATCAAAAGAGCTCGACAAGCTATCTCCTAGAGGTCTAGCTAACGCGAACTATGAGAGACTCTAATTAGGAACGTCACAAACCAAGCTCAATCGACAATTGTGAGCTACAACTCAATGGTCCGTATCAATGTAGACTCACAATGCAATCTAGCATAATTCTAAAGGCCTAATCGAGTGACACACATGCATAATTTCCATTAATCACTTTAATCTCAACAATTAATCAACATAATCCCCAAATTAGGCACAATCAATCAATCATACAAGTTTCACCCAATCCCTAGCCAAACAACTACTCTAACATCATCATCTATTCAACTAACAACTAAGTAAATCAAGAATCAACAAAATATCAAGAACAACTACACTAATCAAGCATCAAACATCAAAATCAATCAAAACAAACTTGAATATTAAACAAAGAAATAAAATGAGATGAAGTTAGAAATGCTCATTGATAATAGACAAGATCTTCAACACAATTGTCACCATTGAATCTTCAATCTCTCAATCACCATTGAAATTCCTCACTTTCTCTCTCTAAATCTACTTCTAAACTAACCCAAAAACTAGAGAGAGAAGCTCTCAACTAAGTTAAAAATATGATCAAAGATTTGCTCTTATTTCCTCTCATTCGGGTTACAAGTAGATATTGATAGGAGGCGCGAAACGAAACCGAGCAAAAAAAGGGACCATAAGAGGCGCGCCCGCGCCCGTAGGTTGCGTGACTGCCCTCCTCGAACACTAAGAGAGGTAGTTTCAAAAGCACTTGACAGGTGGTTCGACACCACATCCTCATGAGAGCACGATTTGAGAGCGCAAGAGCTAGAACTTGGAGAATCCACTTTCTTGCACCTTGAGCTTTCCCAATGCTATAAGCTTGCTCTAAATGCATCTTCTACCTTAGTAATCCATCCATATCAAGACCCGAACCTCGCACGATACCTACAACCATGAAAAGAGAACAAATAAAGGAGAAAAGACTAGAAAAACCATCAAAATGCACAAAACCTCAAAATAAGAGAAAAAATGTAGAACAAAGAGAAAAGCATGAAACTAAGCATTATTAAGAAGAAAAGCTATGAAAAGAAGGTAAAAACGACCTAAATACTCATCAAATGGGTGCCATTTATGACACCCATCAAATACCCCCAAGCTTATCATTTGCTCGTCCCCGAGCAAAACAAAACCAAGGGAAGGAAAATGACGAGCTTATTCAAACAGTCCAAAAGAAGAAAGAAGACAAGAATATACTCTAACTCACTTTCGTAGGAATCACGGTTAATTTTAGCAACTAAAGACAAGCCATTTAAACCCCTAGATCGCCCTCAAGGACGAGTAATGCTCTCGTAAGGGTTTCCTAAGAGATTGACCCATAACTCTCACAAACCAACCAAACAAGGCAAAGCATGAAAAAGACGCAAAAAGAAAAGAAAAGGAAAGAAAACAAATGTTCATGAATGGACTTTTTTCAAATGTACAAGCATAAATGAATGCAAATCTTTCTAAACAAGTAAGGGAGTGCACGTTTCAAGATATCTATGGTTGATTGAAACATAGGACATGCTAAGCATAGAGAACGTATCAAGACACAAGTCACTTTCATTTCAAAACATTTTTAGCACATTCTCCCAATTAGCTTCAAATCTACTTTTAGCAAGCATCTCAATGGTTCCTCGAAGGAACCGGAAAAAGAAAGAGATTTGAGGCTACTCGACATCTCAACTATTGCATCCCGCTCTATAAGCTTGACCTACATCTCCCTCCACCGACTAGTAACTCAACCACAAAGGTCAAAAGGTCTTGGAAAGGGTTGTAATGTAAAGGAGAAAAGGGTGAGGGTAGGCTAAAATTTGAAATTTGGTGGTATACCTAAATTATGAAGCAAAGATTTGCCAAATCTTAATACCAAATCCAAGTATGCACCAAACAAAAACACATAGCCCCCAAGCTTATTCAAAGCTAAGAATCACAAACATATATACAAAAGCGTAAGAATGCTTCCCCCCAAGCTTGAACAAAGCATTGTCCTCAATGCTTAAAATAGGGAAAAAGACACTTACATCAAAATATTTTTTGTATTTTCTCATTTTCACTAATTATTACTTTTGCCAAAGCATTTTGAATTTGCTTTGCCTTTTCTCATTTTTTCAATTTTTTTCACTTTATTTCATTGTCCTCGCCTCTTTTAACTATGGACGACTTTTTCAACTATTCATTTTTTTTTATTCACAAAATATTTACAACACAAACTTGCTTTCATTATAAGAACCAATTTATAACTCATCCATCATAATCTCCAACAAATTGATCAATTGCTTCACAAAAACCAATAATGGGAACAAGAATGAACAAAAGGCTCAAAATCTATAGATATGGCTTGAAAAGAAGGTTTGTGGCTCAAATAGTTAGCAAGTAGGCAAATGAAACCCAAAATAAAGAGAAGAAAAACTATCCTAGAAAAAGAAAAATTACCACCACGAAAAGATGCCTTTATCCTTCCTAAATGGCTCGATAGCAATCTCGGGAGATGAAAGACAAATTCTAGATAAAGCATACAATATTCAAGCGTCCATGTGCTGCTCATGTAGAAAGCTTGAAAAGAATTAATCCTCCCATGGTTGTAGCAAAAACTCACTATTAGCTTCAAATTCACCAAAAGGGAGCAATTGCAAATTTTCAAAAACAAAAGAATTCGGCTTCAAGGTCCCAAAGTTCTAAACGACTACCTTAGCATACTCTATCCTAGAGTCAACAAAATATACTCTCAAACCGTGCACACCGTTACCATTTAAGAAGAAAAGCATTCAACTATACTAGTCCAAAAGTATTATGTCCAAAGTAAGAACAAAACAAAACACATTGCAAATTTGCCTTGATAGAAACAAAAATCTTTTTGGAGTTTTTCAAAATAAAAAACATGGAAATGCATATACCAATGCACATGGCATATACGAATCAAAATCCCACCAAACATGATAGAATACCCTCCCCCAAGCTTGAATGAGACAACATGCTCAAACATAAATCATAAATACTATGGGAGGGGAAAACGAAGAGATCAATCCAACAATACCAACACATGTTCAACAAGCATCAACTATTAGAGAAAGAGCAAGGAAAGATATTACCGGATATAGGTGGGTGTAAATACCTGCAAATGACCCAATTCAACCTTTCAAAGTCGATTTCCTCTTTAATTGAATCTTGGTTTCCATATGGTAGCAAAGTAGGAGTCAATCTTCCTTGATTCTTGATTCAAACCAATGCACCAAAGTATATCAAGTCATGTACCTTGCAAAAGGCACACAAACATTTCCATAAGAGAAAACCTATTCTAAAAAGAAAAGAAAATGAAAGCAATAAAACACGGGTTACATCCCGAGAAAGGCTTGTTTAAGGCCTAAGCTTGACCGCTCTAGAAAATAATATTGCAACGAACGCAAAGAGCTTGTCAAATGCACTACTACACTTTTCATATGAAAGTAGGTATGCGCATGACAAAATGAAGGCATGCAACAAGCTTAGTGCACACCTAAGGAGTTGAGAAGAGGAATGCCAAGAAGAAGAAGGAGAGAAGGGAAAAACAAGAATATAAGAAAAAGGAAAAGAAATAAAAGAAAAAGAAGAAGGCATACTCTTCTCAACAAAATATTTTTGGTTAGAAGTCCCACCATTATCCTCAAAATTCATCAAATGAGGCACTTGGGGGACTAAAGGCTCTTCAAGAAAAGGGGATATGAGAAAAGAAGGTAATGACATGGAATAGGAGGGAACACGATCAAGCATTCTTGAAAATGATGTGTAAGGTGAAGGAATAAGAATTGGTTGCTCACTTACACCACTAACCATTGAAAAACAAGCTCTCTCATCCAATGAAATCACATCCAAAGGGTTCTCCTCCAAATCATCATCATTCTAATCAAGCTCATTCTTAATCACATCCTCCTCATAAACTTCACACCCTAAGTGAGCTCTCAAATGCTTCAAATCATCATCAAGGTTCAAAGGATGCTCATCAAAGGGTTGAGGGTCGAACTTGGGAGGTAGCTCAAAATAAACATGAGAAGTACAATCTCCCTCTAAAAAGGCCTCATCCTTCTCAACGGTGGAAAATGTAGAAGAGAATGGATCATCAAAGGTGAGAGAGGAAGGCAATGGTTGAAGATTTGAGATAGGAGTTGGAGACTCAACCTTACCAAACACTTCACTCTCATCTTCATAATCATCGAAAGTAAGATGTACCTCCTCAATCCTCTCATATTGATCCTCATCTACTTCAAAATCATTTAAGCTCGAGGCCTCACCCTCAAAGCAACCATGGTTATCATGCGAAGGAGATGAGGTAGAAGAAGATTGGTTTTCAAAATAAAATAATGGGGGAGTAAAATCACCATCAAGGGAGGTGGGTGGGGGAATTGACTCACCAATTGGTTTTTCAACACTCAAAACCTCTTGGTCCTCATCACCCTCAAACATCCAATCTCCCATGGAAACTACTTCATCCTCCTCATAATCAATCTCTTTCCTCTCAACTTCTCTACGCTTTAAAAATTGCAATGACCCATCCTTCATAACTTGAACTACCATTTCCTCAACATTAAGAGAAGCCAAAAATTTTAGTTTTTCTTCAACTCCATCTAAAGGCTTAATGGAACGAAATTCAAATGGGGAAGGAGGTACAAAACGCAAACTCTCTCTTGGAACATCCATCTCTACACCCTTTTCCTCGCTCATAGGCTCTCTAGCATCCTCCACACACACCTTGGAGCTATCAAAACAATCATCATCATCTTTCATATCTACAAATGTGGTAGAAACTTCATTTAACATTGATGAAAATTCATTTCTCATCTCCTCATTCCTCCTAAGAATGTCCTCATTACTCTCTTCCAACTTTTTCAACATTTCCATTTGGCTTCTCATAATCTCCAAATATCTCATCTCATTTGGCTCCAAATTAGAATTCATCTTCAATTCTTCCAATGAACCACCAATTTGATAATGAGGAGACTCAAAGCTAGATTCTAAAGATTAGAAAGGTGAAGAACATTGAGGTGCATCATGGTGAAAGGAATCATGTGCAAGTATGTGGAGATCAAAATTAGAGATATGAGTGACATCATCAAAATGGGGGGTGGGGGCACAAATAGGCATGCAGGATTCATCATACATGGAACATGGAACATCACAATTATCAATAGAAACATTTGAATAACCATGACCATGATCATAAGTATCTCTAGCAAACCATACATAAAAGTCCCAAGCTTCATCGATTGACAATGCTCGAAATCTACCATTAAACATGCTTTCAATAATGTCTCTAGTTTGCTTATTCAAATTATGATAACAAATCTCGCAAGCCTCCCAAAGAGCACAACCATGGTAACTAATGAACTTCTCAAGTCTATTAAAGTACACCCAAAATGGCTCATTCTCAAATTGAGAAAACGAGGTACTTTCCATTTTTTTTTTCAAAACAAGCAAAAATCAAATAAAAGAAGAGTATATACAAAGACCTAGACTCAAGTAATCAAAAACACTAAAACATAGACACTGTTCCCCGGCAACGACACCATTTTGACGAGGGGTAAAACTAGGTCGTTGACTAATCCTCCCTCGGTCAAACTAAATTTACAAACGCTTAACAAACCTAAATACAAGTATAAAGGCATGTCAAGGGTCAAACCCAAAGGAACGGTAACGTTCAAGCGCTTTCAATTTGGACACCTAAGCTAGGTCGAAGCCAAAGATAAAGAGAGAACACTAACTACTAACAAACCAAACTACCAAACAAATAAAACACTAGGAATGGGGATCAACAAGTAATCATGACAATTACAACAACTCGGGAACAACATGCAAATCAGTGGTTGCGAAGACTAATGGTAAGAGCAATCAAAAGAGCTCGACAAGCTATGTCCTAGAGGTCTAGCTAGTGTCAACTACGAGAGACTCTAACTAGGAACGTCACAAACCAAGCTCAAACGACAATTGTGAGCTACAAATCAATGGTCTGTATCAATGTAGACTCACAATGAAATCTAGCATAATTCTCAAGGCCTAATCGAATCACACACATGCACAATTTCCATTAATCACTTTAATCTCAACAATTAATCAACTTAATCCCAAAATTAAGCACAATAAATCAATCATATAAGTTTCACCCAATCCCTAGCCAAACAACTACTCTAACATCATCATCTAATCAACTAACAACTAAAGAAATCAAGAATCAACAAAATATCAAGAACAACTACACTAATCAAGCATCAAACATCAAAATAAATCCAAACAAACTTGAATATTAAACAAAGCAATAAAATGAGATAGAGTTAGAAATGCTCATTGATAATAGATAAGATCTTCAACACAATTGTCACCAATGAATCTTCAATCTCTCAATCACCATTGAAATTCCTCACTTTCTTTGTCTAAATCTACTTCTAAACTAACCCTAAAACTAGAGAGAGAAGCTCTCAACTAAGCTAAATATATGATCAAAGATTATCTCTCATTTCCTCTCACTCGGGTTACAAGTAGATATTTATAGGAGGCGTGAAACGAAACTGAACAAAAACAAGGACACGGGGTGGCGCGTCCGTGTGGGCTGGTGGCGCGCCCGCGCTCCTTTGGGTTTCTTTGGTTTTTCTCGAGGCTCCGTGCGTTCGCTAAGGGACTTCGAGTGAGTGCACAATATGATGATGATGAACACTAAGAGAGGTAATTTCAAAAGCACTTGACAGTGGGTTGGACACCACATCCTCATGAGAGCACGATTTGAGAGCGCAAGAGCTAGAATTTGGAGAATCCACTTCCTTGCACCTTGAGCTTTCCCGATGCTATAAGCTTGCTCCAAATGCATCTTATACCTTAGTAATCCATCCATATCAAGACCCAAACCTCATACAATACCTACAACCACGAAAAGAGAACAAATAAAGGAGAAAAGACTAGAAAAACCATCAAAATGCCCAAAACCACAAAATAAGAGAGATTTGGTAGAACAAAGAGCAAAAGCATGAAAATAAGCATTTATTAAGAAGAAAAGCTATGAAAAGAAGGTAAAAACGATCTAAATACTCATTAAATGGGTGCCATTTATGACACCCATCAATATTACTGATCGGTAGCGGCCTCCACCTAGGCATTCCGATCACTTGACCTCACTGTACCCTCTATCGAAATAATACACTTGTTCGAAGGACACCATTCCTATCACCCCTACTAACTATAGGAAACATGTCTTTGTTGTTTACAAGGCCTCTCGATAAGCGAGTCTGTGAAAATGCATGGCCGTGCTCAGATGGATTTTAGAAATCATCTATTGATTAACGGTCAAATCGGATTTCGAGAAACACTTCTGGACGTAATAAGGATGACGAATAATCTTACCTTATAGTTCATGAAGAGACATTAATAAGTGACATAGGAAAAAGTCTATACACTAAAAGCACACTTGTCTAGAAGGACAAGTGGGAGATTGAAAGGAATGGTCTCATTCGAACAAGTGTATTATTCCGATAGATGGTTCGGGGCTATTAGAAAGCTAATTATTCAGTTTGTTCAAGTGATCGGAATGCCTAGGTGGATGTTGCTTCCTATCAGTAATATTCATGTATAATTAATATTACATCTTAATCTTGACTGAACCCTTCGGGTCACACCCAAGCAATTAACGATCAACCACGACGAATTAATTCGGAAGGAATTAATGAGTCGCTCGAGTATTAAATATTTAGACGTTGGAAATCGAGCTAGGGGCGTCAAAACCGAGCGTCGTAAGTCGAGTCGAATAAATAGAAGACAAGACGATAAAATCAATAATTAATCAACAATTTACCGAAATACCCTTAGCATCAGAATGCCTTGAGAAAACCGAGTATTATGGGCATTTGGTATAGCAAGGGGGCTAGCATGCGCACCATGCCGAGCCTAGGCTGGCTGGCTGGTGCTGCAGCATGCCAGCACATGGCTAGCAAGCCATGCTAGCATGTGTAGAGGCAGCAGCAGTGTTGAGCTGGCAGTGCTAGCTAGCTAACAACACGCTAGCGTGCTAGCATTGCTAGCAGCGTGGCGCGCAGGGGCCTCGGCCATCAGCCCGCAAGCAATGTGTTGGGTGCTTGGCCGAGGCTGCAACACTGCCGCGCATAGCAGCAGGACAGCCACGCACACCAAGCTCCAGCGAGGCCACCTGGGTACCAAGGCTTGGCCTGCCACGTGGTAGCAACCCATTGGCGCATGTGGCTTAAGGGAGCCGGTTTTTGATAGCCTTGGGGATCAAGTATTGGTTCCCACCTCCCCTTATGGTCCTTACCCAACCTCTCCTCTTAGAATGCCACTTGGTGATTAATTAGTTGTTTGCTATTTTCTTTTGTTTTTGATTTAAAAATAAAAAGGGAAAATTGATTTTACCTACTCTCCGACATTGATGGGAGAGTGGATTTCTCACTTGAGTTTCCCTATAAATATCCCACTTGGGAATTGGGAAAACTCACTTGAGTAAGAACTCAATTAGGCATCTCCACTTGAGACCAGTCTTAAAGTATTCTCATAGGTTGATTCAGTATAGTTCCAAACGAATACCTGTGCAAATAATTTATCACAATCATGTCCTTGTAGCACAAGAAACGGTGCTATAAATCAAATTACACACTAATCTCAAGTTGTCACTAATCGTCCATCGTTTAAATGACCTTGATTAAGGATAATTTTCGATTATAATATTCAATGTTCACTTAATAAGTGTTTCCTCATCAAGACTGGTTTTGATACCCTATTTTGAATATTCTCATAATCAAATGGACTCATTATTTAATCCTAAACCACAATTAAATAGCAAATGGAGTGATAAAATTGCAGGAAATTTAAATTACTCCAAAACTTGAATGGTTTTTCTTAGTGCCTTACATTAAAAAGTTTAAAATTAACTAAAACACTAAACAGATAAATCAAAGCCATTCTCCAACGTGCCTGATTCCCATTGCCTCAACGTGCTTGTTGTGCTTCACTTGAGACAAAGGTTTAGTAATTGGATCAGCTACATTATCATCCGTTTTAACTTTACAAATTCTGATTTCACCTTCTGATTTCCATTCTCGAATCATGTGATATCGCCGCTTGACATGTTTGACCATTTGATGTTCCCTTGGCTCTTTGGCCTAAGAAATAGCTCCATTGTTTTCACAACAGAGGGCTATTAGACCCTTGATAGAGGGTACAACATCAAGTTCACCAATGAACTTACGAATCCAAATAGCCTCCTTAGCCGCTTCAGCAACTGCCAAGTATTCGGCTTCAGTTGTATAATCTGCAGTTGTGCTCTGCTTAGCACTCTTCCAACTAAACGCTCCTCCATTATGACAGAACACATATCCAGATTACAATTTTGAATCGTCTCGGTCTATCTAGAAGCTTGCGTCATTATAACCTTCAACAACTAATTCCTCTGAACCACCATACACTAGGAATTTATCCTTGTTCCTTTTCAGGTACGTTAGGATATTCTTGGCCGAAGTCCAATGGGCCTCTCCTAGGTCTGAGTGGTAATAGCTCGTAGCACTCAAGGCATACGATACATCTGGCCTAGTACATATCATGGCATACATGATCGATCCAATTAGCGAACCATATGAAATCCGATTCATCCTTTCCCGCTCATCAGGTGTCTGTGGACACTGCTTCTTGCTTAGGGTTATGCCATGTGACATGGGTAGGTGACCTCTTTTAGCCTCCTACATGTCGAATCGTGCAAGTACCTTATCAATATAAGTACTTTGGCTCAATCCAATCATCCTTTTCGATCTATCCCTATAGATCTTGATGCCCAATATGTACTAAGATTCTCCCAAGTCTTTCATTGAAAAACATTTTCCGAGCCAAGCCTTTACAGACTCTAACAATGGAAGTTGTTTCCAATGAGTAATATGTCATCGACATATAAGACTAGGAAGGCGATGCCACTCCCACTAACCTTCTTGTAAACACAAGATTCATCTGGATTCTTGATAAAACCAAACTTACTGATGGCTTCATCGAATTGCAGATTCCAACTCCTACTAGCTTACTTTAGCCCATAAATGGACTTTTTAAGATTACATACTTTCCCAACATTTTTTTGGTCGACAAAACCTTCAGGTTGTGTCATATACACAGTTTCTTCCAAAATTCCATTGAGGAAGGTGGTTTTGACGTCTATCTGCCATATTTCATAATTGTAATATGCAGCAATCGCTAGGAGGATCCGAACGGATTTAAGGATTACGACTGGAGAAAATGTTTCATCGTAATCAATACCACGAACTTGCTTGTAACCTTTTGCTACCAATCTAGCTTTGTAAATAAATAAATTTCCATAGTTGTCGGTTTTCAATTTGAAAATCCACTTTTATCCGATAGGTGTGTAACCCTCGGGTAAGTCAAGCAAGTCCTAGACTTGATTTTCATACATGGAATCCATTTTAGATCTCATGGTCTCTTGCCATTTAGCGGAGTCGGTGCTTGCCATCGCTTGCATGCAGGTTGCCAGTTCATCTCCATCCATAACCAAGATGTCCTGATTCTCGGTTAATATAATACCAAGATATATATAAGGTTGAGATCTCGGCCTCTAAAACCTATGCAGGGTAACGGACTGAGCATTTGCATTGTCAGTTTGATTTTGCACATTCTGACCATTTTGACTAACATCAACAGATGTTGTTTGAGCACTTTGACTGTCAATCTGATTTTGTTGCTCGTCCTCTCGAATTTCATCGAGTTCGATTTTCCTCCACTTGTCATTTTGGAAAGGTGCTTCTTCTCCAAAAAGACACCATCGTGAGAAACAAACACTGTGTTCTCGGATTTATTGTAGAAGTAATACCCTTTGGTTTCTTTTGGGTAGCCCACAAAGTAAACCTTGTCAGATTTGTGATGAAGTTTGTCATAAATCAATTTCTTGACATATGCTTCGCATCCCCATATCTTTAGAAAAGACAACCTAGGAGGTTTCTTCGTCCATAACTCATATGGAGTCTTTTCTACAGCTTTTGATGGAGCACGGTTCAGTGTTAGTGCCGTAGTTAGAAGTGCGTGTCCCCTAAAAGAGATAGGAAGATCACTAAGACCCATTGTAGATCTTACCATGTCTAACAAGGTTCGATTTCTCCTTTCGGATACTCCGTTCCATTGTGGAGTTCCTGGAGGTGTCAATTCTGAAAGTATACCCTTTTCTTTCAGATGGTCATCAAATTCTTGGCTTAAGTATTCACCACCTCGATCCGATCGAAGGGCTTTGATTTTCTTGCCAAGCTGATTTGCAACTTCACTCTGAAATTCTTTGAACTTTTCAAACGATTCAGATTTGTGCGACATGAGGTAGACATAGCCATATCTACTATAGTCGTCTGTGAAGGTGATAAAATATCGATGTCCGTTCCTTGTGGCGGAACTCACTGGTCCACATACATCGGTGTGTATTAGACCCAACAAGTCTCCTGCCCTTTCTCCCAACTTGGAGAATGGCTGCTTAATCATCTTGCCTAATAAACATCCTTCGCAATTCTCAAACAATTGCAAATCGAAAGAGTCAATAACACCTCATGAGCTAGTCACCTAGTCACCTCCTCCACAAGACCATCATAGTTTCCTCTAACGCTCTTCGTGACCCTGAGATTGACCACATCCTCTAAAGCTTTGAGGAGAATATCCGAAAAATAGTTGGAGAATTTCCCTTTCCATTGTTCCGGAATGGAGTTTGCCATGAGTCGAGAGACTCTCTTGCAATCATAACTCCACCCCTCATGAGCCTCATCGCTCAAAACCCCTTTTGAGTAAAAACTCGGGATGGGTGTATCCAGAATATGCTCTAGGTAGCAATTGCTGAGGGTCTTACGGAGTTCTTCCTCCCATTCCTTGAAGTTTACCAAATTCAAGCTAAATGGTAACTTCTCGGGAAGTTCCAGGCACATTAGATTGTTGTCGATAGTTGAAGATATGATTCTACAATTGAAAGAATTTTAAATGAAAAACCATTCATAATACTTAAATAAGATTGAAATCATGCATTTAATCATACTTATTTAAATGTCTTATTCACACATTAAATTGTCCCCATTTGGTGAGAATAAGTCGATTCCTAGATCCAAAGAAACAAAGAGTGGTTAAGCATGCTTTGGCTTGTCTTAACAGTTCTTTTAAGGTAAGCAACTCTTTGCTAATGGCTCCAAGCCACTGTTGGTTGGATAAATTGTCGCATCTAATGTTCTCTCAACAACTTATCCACTTTGCCACGACATGTTAGAACTCCATCACTCATATCGTTGAGTATAACAAAAACCAACTTGCATACCCGGAATGCCTTACATATCCTAGGGAGTAATAGTGATGCCTCGCTTTGGTGTAGCCCATCACTACTCTCAATAGGTCGATAAGTGTTGTTTTGGAATGGCAATTTCACTCAATATTTTAGGGACCGAGGGTTTCTATGTTGGTTGATTTAAGTGAACTTAATTAATCATCACAACATTCGAAATCCTAAACATGTATCTAACATATAATTCATATATAAATAATCATGAATATATATCGAAAACATAATTAAAGATGCATTTGGCAACTAGCATGACCCCTTGAGTCTTCAAGTCTTCAAGGGACGGCTTTTGCAACTTCACGGCTTCGTCTTCCAAGAAACTCCATCTTCAAGACATGACCATAATTATGCAAATACTAGTATCTATGATTAGGACTAATCTAAATATTAAGGTACAAAAATACTTAACTGTTCATAGACCGAATTTAGATATACAAAAATACATCACGGATCGCAGTCCGTATTTTCTATCCTAATCGGGCCCCACTAGTTGCCATTTCATAAAACCTATGAGAGAATATACATTCCATTCACTATTTGTGAATGGCCCATGCATTTTACAACAATAAACAAGTAACAATGCATAAAACACACGTAAACTAGTAACTAATGTAGGTCGTTAATCCAATTAACATGCCTAATTAAAACTAGTCAAAGTTGTTTTAATCGATTATGTAATTTAGCGCAATTAATATTGAGTCTCCCACTAAATTTCGCATCCATCTTAATTAATCCAATTAATTAAGTCGGTAAACTCAAAATTTTGTCAAAATTAAATTTTGCCAATGTCGCTCAAAACCGAGGCCTAGCCTCAAAATTTAATTAAAAATAATTAAAACCAAAACAATTAATTAAAATAATTAAAACGGAAAAATTGCAAATAAACGTAGCCTTAAAACGAGGAGTGCTAAGTGAGGGGTTATGTGCACAGTCGTGACTCATGCCAAGCGTCACACCCATAGCCTAGAATGCTGCATACGCGTAGACTCCCTACGGGGCATGCTTGCAACACAAGCCACGAAGGCCACACAAGCTTACTGCTATGCGCATCGTGCCACAAGCTCGTAGCACACCCACACGCACACCCAAGCCGCACCAAGCAACGCACACCACAAGGCTCTACCACACGCAAGCAACCACGGCAGCCGAGCCTATGCATAGTAGCCCACATGGCCGGCATTGCTGCCGCGCCATGGTGCTGCTGCTGCTTCGGCTGACAGGCCGTGCTTGCTGGCTGTGGCAGCAGCCACGCACAGGCCGCACCCTCGTGGAGGTTGCCCTTGGCAGCCACATGCGGGCTGCTATGCAGCCCGGCTTGCCAAGGGGCATTTTGCCCTCGATTTTCGTGCAACACCCCGGGTTTTTAACCCCAATTTTGCTTGACTAACTAATTAACTCCAAATTAATTTTAGAATTAACAAAATGAGCCAAAAATTAAAAAATTAATACAAGTCCAACATAAATTAAAAAATTATTAAGGTGCACATACCTAAAATTATTTCTATGAACCATTCTTTAATAAAAATTGGTTTAACTTGGTGCAACAAAATGAACATGGGTTATAACTCACTATTAATTTAATTAATTTAAATGAATCATGAGATTTTGAGAAAATAAAGGGGAGTTGGAATTATGAACACAAATATTCAATTAAAGATTCCAACTTTAACTTGTGAATCCTTGAAAAATTATATCTTCAATATGAAGATAAATGAAATTTTTATCGCAAGATTCAAACTTTATGATTCCAATCAACTTAATACATGATTAAATCAAAAGTTCAACCAAAAATTCATGGAATTTAGTAACTCAAAGTTTAATTCACTTAAAACAATTAAAGATTGAATCTTTAGTACTTAGAAGCATCAAAGAACAAATTTTTCACACTAAATGCAATAGATTTGCAATTATGTGAAAATATGTACCAATCTTTCAATCACCAATTACTACAAAGTAACCATGCATAAAGAGGTTAAAAATTGCATAAAAATTAAGGAAAGAACCAAATAAATAACCACCATAAATATGCCATTAAGATTCAAGGTTAGAAAAACTTGAAATTTTTTGTCAAAACGAAAATCCCTCGAAAAAGGCATTTCTTATCGGATTTTGGCTAAAAACACAAGTCTAAAAGGGAAAAATCATTTCTAGAACACGTTTTACACCCAAAATTCACTATTTTTGGGCGAAAATCTGGGTTCTGGACTGAAGACAACTCTAATACGGGCTTATAAATAATAAAACCGAGCTACTAATCTAATTAGCAACATAAAACAAGAAAAATTAAGCCATAAAAACACGTTGAAAATTATGATTATAAAAATAAATGAGCAAGGCTCTGATACCGTTGCTGGGTTTTGATAAGTCCAACTCACCGCGGAAGAAAACCCGAGCCAAGACCACACTCACAATTAATAAAATCACAAAACATAATTAACTTAAACAACAAGAATTAAGGAAATATTAATACCTTTGACACGTGCTTCGCTCTCAACAAGAGCTCTTACTTAGAAAGCTCTAAGTCTCGCTCTCACGAAGACCTCCAACGGAAGTCCACCCGCAACTCGACCCTGACCCCGACAATGGTCCAATGTTTAGAGGTTAGCTAAGCACGACCTAAACCCGAGTAATTATATGTGTTTAAAGGTTTTCTCAATGGAGATGCCTTTTTTTAACACCTTACTCAAGTGATTTTCCCAATACCCCAACTTGGGTATTTATAGGGAAAAGCATGAGTGGGATTTGCTCTTCCATCAATGTGGGAAAATTGATTATTCCTTTTATTTTTAAATCAAAAATAAAATTAATTATCAAGCAACTTATAAATCAACAAGTGGCATATTTAGGAGGAGAGTTAGGTGAGGACCACAAGGAGGGGAGGGGACAAAACTTGATCCCTAAGGAGCTCCATTTGGCCAGCCACCTATCCCCATACATGACCAATCCCCGGCTGCCACATGGCACCCCAAGAGGAGCACCAAGGCAGCCGGTTTTGGGCTGCTGCCACGGCTCAGCAGGTGTGGCCAAGGTGCGGCTCGGCCCAGCTAGCTGCTGGCTTTAGTTGCGGCTGCTGCCCTTGGCCGGCTGCCGTGGCTAGCACCATGCTAGCAGTAGTGTGCTAGCATGCACCAGCCAGCCTAGGCTCGGCTTAGTGCATTTGCTAGCCACCCCGGTTTTTACCAAATGCCTCTAGGCATCAGTTTGCTCGGGGCATTCCGATCCTAGGGGTATTTCGGTAAATTGTTGATTTATTAGTAATTTTACCGTCACGTCCTTTATTATTTCGACTCGACTTCCGACGCTCGAATTCGACGCTCCAAGCTCAAATTTTCGACGTCTAAATATTAATTACTCGAGTGACTCATTAATTCTTTTCGAATTAATTCGTCGCGTCGGCTCGTTAGTTGCTTGGGGGTGACCTGAAGGGTTCACTCAAGATTAAGCTGGAATATTAATTATACATTAATATTACAGATCGGATGCGGCCTCCACCTAGGCATTCCGATCACTTGACCTCATTGAATAATTAGGTTTCTAATAATTCCGAACCCTCTATCGGAATAATACACATGTTCGAAGGGCACCATTCCTATCACTTCTATTATTTCGACTCGACTTTCGACGCTCGGTTTCGACGCTCCAAACTTGAATTTCCGAAGTTTAAATATTAATTACTCGAGCGACTCATTAATTCCTTCCGAATTAATTCGTCATGTCGGTTCGTTAGTTAATTGGGTGTGACCCGAAGGGTTCAGTCAAGGTTAAGCTGTAATATTAATTACTCATTAATATTAACGATCAAAAGCGGCCTCCACCAAGGCATTCCCATCACTTGACCTCACTGAATAATTAGCTTTCTAATAACGCTGAACACTCTATCGGAATAATACACTTGTTTGAAGGACACCATTCCTATCAGATAGAGTACTAATTTACGGTGGCAGCTTAGCCAACATAATTTACATCAGCGCGTTCAAAGAGCAGAAATTAGATAAGAAAGACTTGAAAAGAGTGAGCTAGGAAGTCACTTGGTTCAATGGATCTGGATTCGTCCCTGATGGCCTAATAGAGCTGTCAGTTCGTGTCGGAGAGGGGTCAAGGTGGTGTGATGTCTGAGTTGAATTCTCTATGATCGACTCCCTGTCACCCTATAATGCGATCGTGGGAAGGCCGCTCATCCATAAGATAGGTGGTGTGGTCTCCACTTATCACCTTACCATGGCATACACAGCCAATGATGGAAGATCAGCAAAGCTCAGGGGAAACCAAAAAACAGCCCAATAATGCTATATCACAGCCTTGAAGTAGCCAGCCAAGACTAGGCAACAGCCTGGCCCAAAGCCAGGGTTTAAGAACTAGGCTAAGAGGAAGTCAAGAAAAAGAAAGCGAGAAGAGTACCATGAAGAGAAAGACCAGCAAAAGCTAGCAATGGAGAATTTTGAGCCCGTAAAAGAAAAGGTAGCCAGGCCGTTACCCAGTGGAGAGCATATAACAATTTAGCTCACAGAGGGCGATAGCTCAAGGACAGTAAAAGTTGGGAAAGACATTGATCCAGGAGTGGAAGTGCACCGCATAGAGCTGCTGAGAGCAAATAAGGACTTCTTCACATTTTCAGCGGATGAAATGCCAGGAATCGACCCAGAGGTTATGGTTCACAGGCTGAACGTGAAAGAAGACATCAGACCGGTCAAGCAGAAAAAACGAAGGTTCTCCACGGAGAAAAATCAGGCCATCTAGGAAGAGGTGGACAAGCTGCTAAAAGCTAAGTTCATTGAGCCTTGTAATTATCCAGAGTGGTTAGCCAACATGATCATGGTCAAAAAGGCAAATGGCTAGTGGAGGATGTACGTTGATTTTACTGATCTCAAAAGAGCATGTCCAAAAAGACTACTACCCGCTGCCACGAATTGATCAGTTGGTAGACTCAAACAGCGCTCATTCCTTGCTGAGCTTCATGGATGCCTTCTCAAGGTATCACCAGATCATCCTGCACAAACCAAACAAGTAGAAGACTACGTTCATCACTGAAAGGGGTGTACAATTATATAGTTATGCCCTTCGGGCTGAAGAACGCAAGGGCTACATTCCAGAAAACAATGGATAGGGTGTTCATGCACCAGAAGGGATGAAATGTCAAGGTGTACATTGACGACTCAATTGTCAAAAGCGTCACGCAGGCAGGGCACATTATGGATTTAGCGGAGACATTAGCCACACAGAACAAATATAATATTAAGCTCAACCCAAAGAAATGAGTTTTCGGAGTGAGCTCTAGGAAGTTTCTAGGCTTCCTGGTTAGTGAATGGGGAATCGATGCTAACCCAGATAAAGTGGAGGCAGTCCTTAGCCTCCCAGAGCCCAAGTGCACCAAAGATTTTGTAAGGAGGGTGTGCCCATCGTAGGGATCCTTCTCCTTATATGCCCATGGCCCTTTAAAAGCCTAGGACTTTACACTTGTTAAGTTGTATTAGGATTTGAATTCCTGAATGTTTGGGGGATCTTAAATTAGATTTGATCCTATCATTACTATTTTTTTGTAAGAAACTAGTAAGGAGTCGCCAATGAGTTTTAGGAAAACTCATAAACCTCGTTCGTGCCTTTCTCCCAAGTAAAGTTTAAGGGATAATTAGCACGACTCGTAAGTTTACCCATGCCCAAATTGGTCTACTTATACCAGAATTGAGTTCGGGAGCGAGGGTACTAAAATAGCGTTCCCTTTAGGGGGGAATCATTATTCTAGCCCTAGTGCGGCCTCTACTATCTCTTCCTTTTTCACAATTTCATTACCAAACAATATATGCAACGTGATACCTAAAAAACTAAGTTAGTTGATTTTATTTACAAGCATTAATCACGTAGGAATTACATTGCAAAAGTCGTTATTCTTATTTATTCAAATTCGTGAAAAGAACAAGAAATAAACAATATTCGCCTTGTCTTAAGTGATCAAATAACAATTAATTATTCAATTCTATTCTTTATTTAACGCAAGATGCTATGTGAAATTAATTAATTAAAAGTTTGTTTAAAGTGGTCAAACAACACTAATTAATCAATTAAAGGTTTGTTTAAACAAAAAAGAAAATATGATTGATCTAAGTGCTCGAGAATTTACCACTTTTCCTTGCTAGATCTTTGTTTCGAACACTTATGGACTCCTTCTTGTTCGGGAACCTCCACCGTAGTAACAAGTAATAAAGGGGTGAGTGTTTAGGACAACAGGGTTAAGAGTACACAAGTTCACAAAGTTTCTGCCAGAGTTTCAGGTTATTTTTTGTCTGTTAAATCCTCGTATTAACCCTCTTATTATAGGGAATGGGTGCGTTTAGGGTTTCGAGTGTTCTGCCGCAACAGGTGTCGCGCGCATCGGAATGGATTGCGCGCGACCGCCCAGTGCAAGTAATTTGGATGCGCTGCTAAGGGCAGCGCAACTGGATGTCTTACGCACAGTATTATGGTAAGATTCGATTTTATATTTTTATAAAATTTTGAATCTTTCGCGAGCGCATCACTAGAGGTTGTGCTGGGTGCCACACGCAACCTTGTGAGTTGCGCGCACCAGACCAGCGCGACTCATTGAGATGCGCGCGGATTTTTCAGCGGCAGCTTTAATTTTTAACCTAGGCGCCTCTAAATTCGTCAAAATTAGGTTTTAACCTCGGGCTTAAGCCTAATTATGATTGGGCTTAGTTAATTTGCACTTTAATTCATTTCTTTTTTGTTTAGGCTAGATGTTTTGTATTTTTGTGGCTCAATCAGTTGTCCATAAGCATTCTTCACGTTGATCCAGCACAAAGATGGTTTTATTTTATCGTCATAGCACTTCCTGTCAAGACAGGAGGCAAAAAATAGATGTCTATAGATATTATGCGGCTAATAGGGAGAATTGCAGCGTTGACCCGGTTCATCAGCAATTCAGCTGACAAAGCTTTCCATTCTATCAACTGTTGAAAGGAAATAAAGAATTTAAGTGGGGTAAAGTAGAAAAAAAGCTTTTGAGGGGATAAAAGTGCACTTGACCAGGCTCCCAACCATGATCAGCCTGGAGTAGAGGATAAAACTCCAATTGTACATTTCTGCCTCATTACAGACAATTGGGTCAGTCCTTCTGGTCGAAAGGCAGAAACAGCAGAAACCGGTATACTTTATAAGTCACGTGCTAATAGATGCTGAACAAAGATACCATCTGGTAGAGAAGTTGGCCTTCACAGTGGTGACAACGGCAATAAAGCTAAAGCCCTATTTTGATGCAGAAACAATTCAAATCCTCACAAATCACCCACTGGAAAAAGCCCTACAGAAAATGGATGCTTTGGGCAGGCTCCTGAAGTGGGTGATAGAACTCTCTGAGTATGAATTCGAGGTTAAGCATAGGGCAGCCATTAAAGCTCAAGCCCTAGCCGATTTCCTAGTAGAAGCAGTGGATGGATCTTCAGCTCAAACGGGAAGCGGAGTAGGAATAATAATAACATCGCCAGAAGGCATTGTATTTGAGTACACCATTAAGTTCAAGTTCAGGGCATCGAACAACGAGGTGGAATATGAAGCAACTCTAGCAGGTCTGAGGATGAGTATTGCTGCAGGAGCTAAAAAAGTGCACCTGCAGACTGACTCTCAACTTTTAGCCAGCCAGCTGAAAGGGGAGTATGAGGCCATAGAGCTTAGAATGCTAAGATACACAACCAAAGTGAAGGAGATAGTGGCCCAATTGATGCATTTTCAGATAGATTTGGTCACCAGAGCTGAAAATTCCCAAGCTGACGCATTATCAAAGTTAGCAAGTTCCACTCTCCAAAGCCTCACAAGGATAGTCATGGTGGAAGTCCTAGAAGAAAGAAACATTGCGGAAAGCAAATAGGTGAATTGCACCAGGCAGTAGCGAGCATGGTTCTCGGACATATTAACCTACAAGGTGCATGGCTCGCTACCTAGTGACGAGGCATAGGCTAAGAAAGTCAAAAAGGACGCCAACTAGTACGTGGTGATAAATGGGGAGCTGAACAAAAAAGGCTTCTCCAAGCCACTATTGAGGTGTATTCCAGAGTGGGAGCAGGAAAAAATTATGGAAGAAGCACACTTAGGAATCTGTGCCAACCATACTGGCGAAAAAGCCCAGGGAGTTGAAGTGCTACGAAGAGGAGCATACTGGCCAACCTTGACACAAGATGCCTTAGCATATGTCAAGAAATGTGAAAAGTGCCAAAAGTATGCTCCAGTTATGAACAAACCAGCGAACGATTTAACCCCAATCCTCAACCCGTTTGCTCAGTGGGGAATAGACATATTAGGACCTTTCACCACTAGGTCAGCGGGCAGGAAATATCTCATAGTAGTAGTGGATTATTTCACCAAGTGGATTGAAGTTGAACCCACAAAGTACATAAAATCTTCCCAAGTAAGAATGTTCATATGGAACAACATCATTACAAGATTTAGGGTGCCACAATGCATAGTCTTTGACCATGGGTGTTAGTTTAACTGTGACACCATCAAGGATTACCTAGAAGAGATGGGTACCAAGTATGCAAGCGCCTCAATCTACCACTAGCAGAGCAATGGCCAAGCAAAGGCAGCAAACAAGATGATCCTAATAGCCTTGCAAAGGAAATTAGAAGAGCATAAAGGCCTCTAGGCTAACCTAGTCCCAGAGGTAGTATAGGCAAACAAGATAACAGAGAAGGAGTCTACTGGGAAAATTCCATTCACCTTGGCTTATGGGGCAGACGCAGTAGTTCTAGTGGAAGTACAAATCCCCAACCTGAGAATCCAGCACTATGAGCAGCAGGGGAATGAGAAGCGTCTGCTGGAAGAGCTAGATTTCATTCCAGAGATGCGGCTAAGAGCGGCCCTCAAGCTGGCAGCCATTTTGACAAAGGGAAAAACTAGGTCGTTAACTAATCCTCCCTAAGTCAAACAAAATTTATAATCACTTAACAAACCTAAATACAAGTATAGAGGTAAGTCAAGGGTCGAACCCAATGGAACGGTTATGTTCAAGTGCTTCCAATTGGGCGCCTAAGCCAGCTCGAAGTCAAGGGTAAAGAGGGAATACTAAAAACTACTAAAACAAAGAATCAAACAAATAAAACACTAGGAAATGGGGATCTACAAGTAATCTAGATAATTTCAACAATTTGGGAAGAACATGCAAATCAATGGTTGCGATGACTAATGATAAGAGCTATCAATTGGAATCAAAGAGCTATCTTCTAATCGTTAAGCTAGTGGTCCCTACGAATAACAAACTAGGAGAATCACAATCCAAACCAATCGACAAGTGCAATTCCTAAATTAATTAGTCGTGTCATTAGCAATTATAATGCAATCGAGCATAATTCTCAAGGCCAAATCGAATTACACACATGCAACCTTAAAATAATCACTTTAATCTCAACAATCAATCAACACAATTCCCAAATTAATCACAATCAATTAATCATACAAGTTTCACCCAATCCTAGCAAAACTACTACTCAAAGATCATCATCTAATTAATAAACAACTAATGAAATCAAGAATCAAAGAAATACGAAGAACAATTACACTAATCAAGATCAAACAACAAAATTAAACCAAACAAACATGAATCTAAACAAAGCAATAAGATGAGATAGAGTTAGAAATATTCATTGATATTAGAGAAAATCTTCAACAAAATTGTCACCCATGTATCATCAATCTCTCACATCACCATTGGAATCTCTCACTTTCTCTCTCTAAATCTACTCCTAAACTAACCCTAAAACTAGAGAGAAAAACTCTCAACTAAGCTAAAATTATGAGGAAAATTATGTCTTAAACTTCTTCAAAACTCGGCTGAAAAATGTATTTAAAAGAGGTGCGAAAATGAAATCGAGCGAAACCAGGAAACAAGAAGGAGCGCCCGCACTCTTCTAGGTTTCTTTGACTTCTTTGTCGCTTCGTGCACTCGCAAATGGGTCTTGGAGTGCACGCAGTATGATGATGATAGACACTAAGCATGGCAGATTCAAATGGACTCCGCGGTGGGTTCAACACCACTTCTTCATGGGAGCACGACTTGAGAGCGTAAGAGCTAGAATTTAGAGCAACCACTTCCTTGCATCTTGAGCTTTCCCAATACTATGAGCTTACTCCAAAAGCATCTTCCAACTTAGAAAACCACCAATATCGAGACCCGAATCTCGTACAATACCTACAACCACGAAAAGAGGAGAAATAAAGGAAGAAACACAAGAAAAACCATAAAAACACGAAACAAGAGAGAAAAGGGAAATAAAGAGAAAATGCATAAAACTAAGCATCTATTAAGAAAGAAGCCTATGAAAAGAAGGTAAAAACAACCTAAATACTCATCAAATGGAAATGGCACTCAGCAGCCCAAAAGAGCAGAATCTTAAAAGCATTCAACAAAAGAGTCAGCTGCCGAGAAATACTACCTAGGGACTTGGTTCTTAAAAGGACTAGAACAGTAGGAAGAGGAAACCAGCATGGAAAGCTGTCAGCCAATTGGGAAGGTCCTTTCCTCATCCACGAGCAAGTGGGTCAGGTGCTTTCCTTCTCGTAGATCAAGAAGGTCAGGTTTGAAGGAATAGTTTCTACGCATATGTGTTAAGGAAATATTTTGTTTAAAGGGCATGTAGCTAAGTAGAAACTGAAAAGCTTTGTTTAAGTTATGCAAGAACTTCGGTTAAAATTATGTTGTGTTAATCAAGGCTATTTAAGCCATTTAAATTCAATAAAATACGAGCCTCTATGTGAGGAGTATACTATTGAGCTTGCCTAAACGTGTGTATTTGATAAATTATGCTTTAGCATCGTGCACTAACATGCAGAAAACACCATACATACATAAAAGTCAAAGCACAAAGCATCAAAATAAGATGCAGCAAGACATCGCTAAACTCGTGAAGACCACAGTTCCCTAAGTTTCACCTACCTACTCAAGTAAAACAAGGCACCACCTCGGGGACGCCTGAGGAGGAAGCCTGGCACGCTCAACTTAAGTAGGGAGGATCGAACAAGAGGCAAAAGAACAAGATGAGCGGGTATCACCAAGGTTCTCTTGGTTCCACCCAGCTCACCTCTTTCGTGGGAAGAGAAGAGGTAAATTAGCAATAAGCCCTTACGAAAGATAAGTAAGGATCATGAGCAATAAGTCGCAGCCAAACAAGTTGAACGACACACAAATAAGTCACAGCCAAATAAGCTGAATGACTTGAAAATAAGTCACAGCCAAGTAAGCTGGATGACATACGAATAAGTCCCTACAAAAGTTAAGTAGGTGACATAGCATACAAGCCTTCGTCACAAAGAAATGAGTGGAGTAAACCTAAAAGTAACCATTAAGTGCAGTGAAGGGCAGAAAACTAATGAAGCCCTATACAACTAAGTGAGAAAGAACCGAAACTAAATGCTATAGGAAAACCAAACCTACGAGGTTTTACCTAGTATAATGAAGGGGTTGCTGAGTTAAGGTTTAGGTACCGCTATGCCATGACTCAGCAGCAGGATTGAGCAAGCACATTGGCAACAAATTAAGCAATAAGCAAAATAACAGAAAGGTTATTAAATGCATATACTGACAAGCTGAACCTCTGTCCACCTAAATAGTGAAAACATTAAGCCAAAAGCTACAACATTCACAAAGCTAAACCTTCACCAACCAAGATGAAGAAACATTCAGCAGAAACAGATAAAAAAGCAAAAGAATTCAAGTTAAGCTTGACAAGCCTAGCAGGGAGAAATATAAAGTGTTAAGCAAAAACATGCAGAAAATACAATCTTTAGCGGCTATACACCCCAAAGACAACAACAGGCACTACTGAGTGACTACAGACTTAGGAGAGGGAAACTCTAATGAAACGTTGGAGGAAGGGGGAGATAGCCGCCACAACCTTTATTGCTAATCAGCTAGAGTCTCCACTCCAATGGCAGCAGCAACATCAGCACAGAATGGAGGAGCAACGAGTGTCTGCAAGGAAGACGAAATGCAAGAAATTTGAAAAATGAAAGTGGAAGATAAAAAGTGAAGAAAGTGAAAAGAAAAAGGGGGTGGACAGTGAATTAAATAGGGAAGTAAATGGGCAGTTAGATGGGCAATAAAGCCAAACTGCCATGTCACTTCAGTAAAAATAAACTAACCCTTTGATGGCCAACACGTGTCCCACTCATGCAAAACACTATTTCCGCCAAAAAAAAAAGAAAAACATTTCAGCGAGAGTGATCAAAATTCCTCCCTCTCAGTTAGTCATTTCTCAGACTTTAGCGTAAGTGATCAAAATTCCTCCCTGCCAGTTCATCATTTCTCAGACTTCAGCGAGAGTGATCGAAATTCCTCCCTGCCAGTTCGTCATTTCTCAGACTTTAGCGAGGCTGATCGAAATTCCTCCTTGCCAGTTCGCCATTTCTTTGAATTCAGCGGGAGTGATCGAAATTCCTCCTTATAGACTTACTGTCTTTTAGACTCCAACAGGAGTAAGAGAAACTCCCTTAAGCAAAGTCAAGCGTCATCATCACACGTAAACACACCTCAACTCCACACTTTACATAATCACCTTAAGCCTCAAAATTGTATAATCAATCTCGAGACTTGAGGGGCTAGAGGTATGTAGGAAGACTTAGTCAGACGACCTATTGAGCAGCACTGATAGAAGTTTACGTTCAAAACAATTGGCATGAGTAACCTCATACCACTTCTTGAGGGGCTAGTTGTATGATATAGCTCCTACTGAGCTATTCCCCCCCAGCTGAGCCCATCTTGAGAGGGCGGTAGCATCCAGACAAGAGTCGGCACGAATGACCTCATATCACCTCTTTAGGGGCTAGTTGTATAGGATAGCTCCTGCTAAGTTATCACCACACTCCTAGATTGGCTCACGGGGTGCACACTCACCGCTGGAAGAACAATCAGAAGGGCTCACCAGCCCGACAAAGTCAGTCAACAGGCTGACCAAGTAGGACTCTCCGTAAAGGAGATCATACACCTATAAATAAGAGATAAAGTACAACGGAAAGGAGGTTAGTCAAACATTCTATTACATATCTATCTCTCTAAGTACACTTTCTCTCTCCAAAAGCACATTCTAACTTAGGCATCGGAGGGGGGTTCCTCGAGCAACCCCCGAGGGCAATTCACGTGTGTTGCCTTGTGCAGGTCATGAACTGAACCCAGCTTGTGCCAGCCAGAACCCTTGGATCCACACCTGGAACACTAGTAACTACGATTAGGACTAATTTAAATATTAACGTAGAAAAATACACAACGGTTCGCAGACCATATTTAGATTTACAAAAATACATGACGAAATGCAGTCCGTATATTCTATCCTAATCGGGCCCCACTAGTTGCCATTTCATAAAACCTGTGAAAGAATATACATTCCATTCACCCATTCACTATATGTGAATGGACCCTGCATTATTACAACGAAAAACAAGTAACAATGCATCTACACGCATAAACTAGTCACTAACTTAGGTGGTTAATCCGATTAACACGCCTAATTAAAACTAGTCAAAATTGTTAACCGATTATGTGATTAAGCGCAATAAAATAGCTCAAATAAATAATGAAGCTCCCACTAAATTTCGCATCCAAATTAATTAATCCAATTAATTAAGCCGTTAAACCCAAAATTTTGCCAAATAAAATTTTGCAAGTGCCGCTGAAAACCGAGGCCTAGCATCCAATATTTAATTAAAATAAATAAACACAAATAAAATAATTAAATCGTCAAAAAAGCAAAATCGCAAAGCCAACCGCACGCAAGTAGCATGCGCACTTAGACTAGCTAGGCACGCGCCACTACTAGCCACGGCAGCTGCCTAGCAGCTAGGGCAATGCGGCATAGTGCGTGTGCCCGCACCACACCAACACAGCACTGCTAGGTGCTCCCGTAGGCATCCTAGAAGCGTTTGTTGCTGGTTGCACGGTGCGAGGCAAACACGTACCTGGCTGCTAGCCCCTTCCATACACCAAGCGCACAAGCAGCCCACACACACACCACAACACTAGCACGCACGAGTCAGCGCACCAGCCCGCATTCCCTCAGCAACCACATGCGGGCTGCTCGAGCAGCCCAGCTGGCCGAGGGAGTGCTCATGGCTATTATGCCTCGTTTTGAGTGCTTGTGCCTCAGGATTATTTCCTGATTTTTATGTGACGTTTCTAATCAATTCTAAATTAATTTTAGAATCAATATTTTGAGAAAAAATGAAAATTAAAACAAGTCCAACTTAATAAATTCATTTAAGTGCACAAACCAAATTAATCCAAGAACTATTTTTTAAATAAAATTTGGTTCAACTTGATGCTAAAATAATGAAGGGCTATTCTCACTATTAGTTAAACCAACATAAATTAATCATGAGACTTGACAAAATTAAAAGGAGTTGGAATAATGAACATAAATATTCAATGAAAAATTCCAACATCAACTTGTGAATCTTTGAAAAATTACATCTTCTAATATGAAGATTAATTAAATTTCAATCACAAGTTGGAACCTTTAATGACTTTAATCAACTTAAAATGATTAAATCAAAAATTAGTTCAATCATGGAATCTAGAAAGTCATGATCCAACCAAATAAACAATTAAAGATTGGATCTTTAACACTTTTGGGACTTCAAAATCACAAAATTACCATAAACATTCACGCTTGAAGCAATTGATTTAATTTGCAAAAATGTGAACTTTGAGCCAACCAAATCAAGCACCAATTATAACACAATAATCATGCTTTAAAAGATTTATAATCGCAAAAGCTTAAAAGAAAGAACAATACACATAATCATAATTAATATGCCATTAAGATTCAAGTTTAAAATATTTAAAATTTTTATCAAAACGAAAAATCCCTTGAAAAAGGCATTTTAGGGAAAATTTTGGCCTTTTCGCAACCCTTAAAAGATCAAAACTTTTTTAGAACATCGATTCAACCCAAAATTCATTAGTCTTGGGTGAAAATCTGGGTTCTTGATCAAAAATTTCTAATTTCAACGAGATAAAAATTAATAAAACCAAGCTACTAATCTAATTAGCAACCACAACCAGAAATTAAAGCCATTTTAAAACCTTGAAAATAATTACAAAAATAAATAAGCAAGACTCTGATACCGCTGTTTGGTTTCAGAAAGTCCGACTTCCCGCGAAATACAAAACCCGATCCCAAGACCCGCTCACAATTAATATAACTAATACATGCATAATTAACAACACAAACAACAAAGAGAGAGATATCCTATTTTACCCTTGTAGCGTGCTTCGCTCCTTAGAGAGCTCTTACTTCGAAAGCTACTCGAGTTTCGCAAGTGCGAGAACCTCCAACGGAGTCCACCCGCAAACATGACCCGTCCGGCCATTACCCGGAGCTTAGCCGGGCTAGACCAAAAAGACTACTCGAGTATGTGAGCAAACCTTCAACCTTATGGATGATCCTTTCAAGCTCAACTCAAGTGGGATTTCTCAAATCCTAAAGCTTGGTATTTATAGAGAAATCCCATGAACATTCCTTTCTCCCATCAATGTGGGAGAGTTGGTAAAGTCCCTTTTTTCCATTTTAATTTAAATCAAAAATCAAAACAAAAAGGCAATGCAATCAAGAATCAACAAGTGGCAAATCAAGAAAAAGAGAGTATGTGAAGACCACAAGGGGAGGGGACCATTTTCTTCCTCCCCAAGCTTCCTCACAACTGCCTTTCACATCTCTCGGCCTCAATCACCATGTACCAACTAGCGCACCTAGCCTTAGGTGCCAAGGCTGCCTTTGCTGGAGCCTGGTCCCTTGGATGGGCTTGCTGGCTGGCAGCGAGCATGGGCGGCCCAGCAAGCATGCCTCGCTTGCTAGCGGGCTGCTGCTGGGCGCTGCTTGCTTAGTGCGCCAGCAATAGCGTGCTGGCCATGCACCAGCCCGCACATGCGCACAGCAAGCCACGCACGTAATGCGGCCTACTATGGCTAGTGTGCAGCTGGTGTTGCTAGCATTGCTAGTATAGGGAATATTTCAAGCATCCCACACTTGAGCCCCACTGTGATCATACACTTAAGCATGGTGGCGTCCAAAGGGAAGAAAACTAGAGCAAAAAAGTCGCCAACAAGTTTTAAGAACTTGTAAACCGTTCACAGGGTGAAGGTTACACCCCTTCACGATCCATGATATCGCTAACTCCATAGTGGTCTGGAACAAGGCTGTCGTTTGGCGCTGGCTAAAAGATAAAACGCGCTTTTGTACAAAATCTTTTTCCTATTATAATTAAACAATTAAATTCCGTGTTTATTAATTTTAAATCAGATTTATCATAATAAAACACTTGTTTTATTTCAAATCAAATTCCATATTTCTCTAAAAGATATAATTATTAATCCTAACTCTATTAGAACTCAAACTAACCTTCTAGATTATTCTAGAAGATTAAAATCAATCCTAATAATTTTAGGAAAATAAATTAATGGGCCCTGTACTAGATCATTGGGCCATAAAACCATTTAGGCCCAATTTAGTATTTTGGCCATAACTTCCTCATTGTTTATCGGAATTGGGCTTATTATATATCATTGGAAAGCTCTTTACAAGACCGATCTAACTACACCATCATTGGACCCTTGTCATGAACCAAACTAAATTGGAGTGGCTATTTTCATAAATAGAGTAGATTTTTGAAAATAGAAGGAAAGATTTTTATTAAAACAAACCACATCACGAAACTTTCCACACTTCCACTTCGTTCGATAATCAAATGACGTGAAAAGTATTCATCACTGGGTTTGGTTTTTGGGGAGGCACAATTAGGTGTCTATAGAAGCTCCCACTTTAACTGAGTTTGGAGTAACGCATGTTACGAAAATGAAAGTCAAAGTAGCGATAGGGACGGAGAATGATTCAGAACGTTCTGCGACCCTAAATCATTCTCGTAACGCCGATACCTGCAAACTAGCGTTAGTTAAACAGATAAGAGAGTTAAGAAACGCGTATCTTGCACCGTCGAGCACACGTCTCTTGGGTAACCGAATTTATTGTTGTATTTGTGTTGTGACGACCTCCACAAGCTAGGGAACATCGCCAAAGATTGCTCCGCTTGTAGCGACCTTTTGCTTTTTTGTGACCATTTTCCGCAAGCTAGGGAACATAGTCGAAGGTGACTCTTCTTGTAGTCATCTTCAGTTTTGTTGTAACGTCCTTCCTCATCTTGGGAATTCTATCGCTAACCACCACGCCTTGAGCGATCCACTGGACGACAATCTTCCACGCCTTGGAATTCTACCGTGAACCACCACGTCTTGAGCGATTCATTGAATAACGGTATTCCGCGCCTAGGGAATTCTTATTGTGAACCCCTACATCTCGAGCAATCCATTAGATGATGGTTTTTCATGCCACAGAATTCTTATCATGAGCTTCTACGCCTGAGCAACTCACAAATGAATGATGACAAATTTCCTCGTCTCGGGCAACATGTCGTAGACTCCTTCGTCTTGAGCAGTCTTCTGAATGATGATTTTCCACGCTTTGGGAAGTCTAATAATTTAATAGTTTTCAAGCCTTGAGAGTCCTGTCGTGAGATCCTACGCCTTGAGTAGCTCGCAAGTGAAATTCCACTAAGTACCCACGCCTTGGGACGCAATCGCCAACTTCTACACCTTGGGAAGTGTGCATCAATCGACAATTTTTCTTCGTCTTGGGAAAAACTTGTCCGATAATAATGGGTCTCTTCGCCTTAAGAAACTTGCTGTACAATCAATTTTTGTTGAATCAAAGTTGTTTTGTTCAACAACCTCCACATGTTAGGGAACGCCGTCCAAGATTGCTTCGCTTTGAGCTATCTTCTCAAATCGGGTGACAACTTTCTCATCCTAGGGAATGTTGTCGAAGACCACTACGCCTTGAGTCGTCTTCTCAAATTAAGGTGACATCTTCCATATATTAGGGATATTGTCGAAGACCACTACGCCTTGAGCCGTCTTGTCAAATTCTCTCATCTTCACGCCTTGGAAGTGATAGCTTGTCATGTCTTGAAAAAACATGCATCTTTTGCCTTAAACCTTTACGAAGATCACCTGTTTGTCTACATCTATGTTTTGAACTATAGGACTTTTCTTATGTTTTTCTTAGGTTAACCTAAGGTTCGTTTTGTTTTATGATTGCTTTGCCTTGAGGTTGACTCAAGGTTTAGTGATTGACTGACTTGAGGTTGACTCAATGTGTTTTGACACGTGTGTGTAGAATCCACTGGATGTGATATGATACAACATGAATTAACATACATGACTTGTGTGTGCATTATAATGTGATTGTGCAACTTGAAACTACAAAAAAGCAAAAAATTTCCGTCATTTTTGTGGAGGGTACCGACTTTCTCTCGAAAAAGAAAGACACGAAAAAGAATCGAAGTGAGTGAAGTGTTTGCGGTGCATGTTGAATGAGTTTAGTCAAATGTATACGCTAATGTTGTATCTCATGGTATAAGGATTGTAACATCCTAGGCTATCTCAATTGTTGACTTGATGATGAAAGTATTTAGGTAACTTAGGCACGGAGGCTAAGCACTTCATACTTTGTGACACAATGATGTTTTATGATAATGAGTGATTTTGATATGACAAGGCATGCTTCAACGTTGTGTTAAGATTTCATGACAAAGGGTTCCTATGGGAAGGTTTATTTGGTCATGTATCTGTGATGTGTGTGAAAGTGACACTAAAGTTAGGCCGCAAAGGCTAAGGGTGTGGAAATATATTGAAAAGAGTCAAATAATGGTGACTCTTAGGCTAGGTAGGCTAATGCTGTAAGGATCAAGCCCCCAAGTCTAGCTCTAAATGGATAGGGATAAACATTGGAGATTCCTTGATATGATCATGTATGAATATGAATGTGAATGTGAAAGTGAATGTGAATGTGAATGAATGCATTTTTATTACGGCCGCACCCCAATGTGAAGTTGCCTGCGTATCCGTTAAGAATCAGGCCGAACGTAGCTCTAGCCGAACCTCGCACAAGTATGTGTATACCTCAAAGAGGTCTTTTGAGGGTTGAAACGTTGTTAGGCTAAAGGTTAAAGAAGAAAGGGGATAAAGGATCAAGACCCTAGATAAGCCCCCAAGGTGTGCAACCTTGCATTTGAATCTTTATATTTGTATGCTCGAGGTTTCTCACTTTTGAACTCTCTTTCTTTTGTTTATTTTTTGCTCTCTTTCTTTTTGCTTTTGTATTTTTTTTATTCCGATAAGTGTGGGCAATACCAATCATGCGGTCTATCACTCACTTGGCATTCATGTTTCTCAGGCATGGTACCGAGCACTCGATAAGAAACACAATCTGAGACGTGTTCATATCAAAGACATGCTCATATCAATGACATTGGAACACTTGCCCTTTTTCACACTTTTTTTTATTATTTATTTTTATTATTTATTTATTTTTCGAATCTTTGAGATCTAGGTAAAATCACTCAAGCTTTTGTATTGGAAATTGCATAAGTTGAACACCATCCCATCCCAAGGTTAGGTAGATGTAGGTTGAAAAAAGAAAGGTCTATTGTTAGACAAGGATCAAAGTGTTTTATCAAGAAAGGATTGTATATTTTTAAAAGGTATAGATGATATGATATGGCTACAAGGGGTGCCTCAATCACTGGTATACCTTGTGCTTAGTCCGGCATGGATTTTTTTTTTTAATGAATGCAATGCAATGATCATATGCAAGAAAAGAAATGCTCATTTTATTAAAAGGAAAAAAGAAAAAATGCTACAAAATAAATCTAAGGAAAATATAAAGGTGTCTATGCTAGAATTATTGGGGAATGGAGGAATCAAAGAAATAGAAAAAAGAGGTCACGAAATCTTGTCGTTGAAGCCTGCCTTGTGTCTTGTGCTTTATCATCACTCGGTCTTCTTGCCAGCTGGAGGTATGGGAAGCTTGTTATTATCAATTAGATATTGGATGGCTTCTTTTAGCTTCCAACAGCTCTTAGTAGTATGACCTCTACCTTGATGGTACTTGCAATGAGCGTTAGAATCCCAGTTGGGTGACCTATTTTAGGGTGCTGGATCTTGAAGAGGTCCAATAGGAGTGCTGAGTCCTTTGGCATGGAGTCGATTGAAAGCAGTATCGTAGTTCATCCCAATAGGGGTGAACTCTTTCCTTAGTTGGTTCTTAGGTCTTTGGTTTTCCATGACTAAGACTTTGTTAAGGTCAAAAGTACTAACGTTGTTTCTAGAGTGGGTGTTTCCAGAAGAAGAAGGATTATCGTTCTTCTTTCCTTTGTAGCCACTGTTGTTACTATGGTTAGTAGCTTTCTGTTTTGCAAGATCGTCTTCAATATCAATACCTATGTCATACACGGCCTTGAAAGTATTCAAATTGTGTTGATATTCCAAATGCTTTGAATACTTTTCTTGAAGGTTCTTAATGAACATCCTTACAGATTCTTTCTCACTAGGCACCTCAACCATTTTAGCAGAAGTTTCCCTCCACTTATTAAAGAAAGAAGTAAAACCCTCATTCTATGTTTGTTTTAACATCTCCAGCTCTCTATGGTCAGTTTCAACTTGAATGTTACATTTGTATCTATCAATGAAAGCGTTTACTATTCCATCCCAAGTAGAGATCTTCTCCTTATCTAGAGAAAAGAACCATTGTTGACAAACGGTTTCAAGAGATAGTGAGAATAAAGAGTGAAAGACTTTCCTATAAATCCCCTTAATGTTCATTATAGTTTCAAAAGCCCTTAAGTGGAAAAAAGGATTGTCAGTTGGTTTGAACCTAGGAATGTCATTGGCATTGAACTTCTGCGGAAGAAGCTCCTTGTCCACTGAGACCCCTTGTGAGCTAATCCCCTGAAACTTGTAATTGTTGGAAATTTTTCTAAGGCTTTCTTCCATGCGCTCAAGTTGTTTTTGCTTGACAGGATCGTTGACTTGAAGAACGAGAGTCTTCACCATCTCAGTCAGATTGTTCATGTTTTCCCTCAACTCATTAACTTCTTGTTGGGAAGCCATTAGTACGAACTTTTTTCTTGTGTCTGATGGGCTTATCGAATAATAGAACTTGAACGAAGGTGTTATCCTTAATTAAGAGTCCTTCTCTCCTTGACCAGGTGATGTGGAAAGGGAACTCATGGATGTTTATTATTAATTATTTGAGTCAAACTCAATTCAACATGCATAGATGGAGAAAGATCATGGAGGAATGAGGGGAATGATATGTATGGAGAAAGCATATGAGATGAAAGTGGTGTATGAATGTGGAAAGTGTGAAAGAAGGAAAGCATAAGATATTAATGTATGGAGAAGTGATGTGAAAGAATGAGGAAAGCTATAGAAATTTCTGGAATAGGACGGACCCCCAACTCAAATGACGGAAAGAGCGACTCATGCATGAACCTAAGACATGGTCATGGTGTGAAAAGAGTATATACAAAGTGTGTGAATACTTGTGAGTGTAAGTGATATGTTCAAGACTCATGTCATGACCATGCAACTAGATTATGTGACTAGACTCAATTAAGGACTAAATATAGCTTCTGCCGTTAATAAACTGATTAATTAGACTCGACGTGAGGACTCGAACAAAAACTGGACCGTCGCTTAATCAACGGAACTGTCGCCAAACGCCAGGACCAGCGCGATGCGACAACGCTGTCGCATAACGCCGGAAACTAGCGTGTCGCGCCACAGACCAGGCTTTTGCGTTATTGCTGAAACATTAGTCTGGGTCTGTTTCCAGTGTTTTACTCTAAGAGGACAAGCCTATAGTCGTAATAAGTCAAGTTTGATTAATTAATTTAGACTTTAATTACTCATATTAATTTATTAATTAATTAACCAAAGTCCTTTAGTCATTAATTAGTTTGTTTAGACTTATTCACAAGTCAAACAAATGGTTAGTGTAAACACACGCAAGTAAGCACAAGCAAAGAATGCACAAGTAGTCAAGTAAGCACAATATGATGCAATGAGTTTGCAACCTAACCATGGCTCTAGTTCTCTAAAGTTTAAGGATAAGGGTTAGTCAAAGAGGGTCCATGGTAATGAGTCCGGATGCACTGCGCGGAAGCCTTACCTTTGGAAGGGTTGGCGCGTGTGGATGGGCCCCACAAGTTAAACTTGCTTCCACGGTTTGGTGAATTCACAAACTCGGATGTACCCTTCGTTGCCATGAGCGTTCGATTGGGTAGATGGAGCGTGAATTCCCAGAGGGTTATGGCCATATGTAGAACACATATGGGTTTAGAAAAGTGAGAAAAACTCAATCAGGAAGTAGAATCGAGCGAACAGTACTAGAATAGGTCGAAACAAAGAAGGAAGATTTCTATCTTGGAATTGGAAGAACATGGCGCGAGACAACAGGGCCTGTTGTAATACCTCGTATTTTCATACGTATTTTCTAATTAATTAATTAGGAATTATTTTATAAAAAAGGTATTTTAGTAAATTTATTATTTGGAGCCAAGATAATATTTGAATTTTGGCGCCAAAAGTATTTTGAAAACTAATCATTATTTTGGGTAAGATTTATCATCCATTTATCTTATTTTAAAAACCGGATTATTTACATATTTCGGATATTTTAATTAAAGCAAGATAATATTTTATTAATTAATTATTATGGTCGAAAATTCCCAATAATGAGCTAAGGAATTTCAGATTTTCCATGTATGGAAAATCTGATTTTTCTTGGTTAGTTATTGGTAAATAATTATTATTTAATTAATTAATTATTTAATTATTTATTCTATATTATTTATACAATTATTTTACTCCTTAAAAACCGAGCAAAATCTTCCTAAATATATCTAGAGGAATCCGAAAATTTGAGCTATGGTAAGCTCAATATTTTCGGCCCCCTCTAATTATTTTAGGGGAATTTATTTTGGTAAAATTGTAATTTTAATTATCTCCCAAAATCTCTTATTTTCCTTAATTCTATTTCTCCATCTTCTTAATATCTAATCATCATATTTTCTTGCCATTCATTCTTCTTAATTATTCCCCAAGTAATTCCAATTTTCTTATTATTTTTCATGACATACATACATTCCATATTCAATTATACACAATCACCTTAATATCCAAACCTTCCTTAATTCTTTTACTCACTTCTCCAAGTAATCCCTTAAACCCTACTTGCCATAATTCTTCCCACATTCTCTTGTTATAATTCTTACATGAACTAGACTATAAATACCCCTCCATACCTCTCACATTCTTCACACCAATTCTCTTCTTTTCTTCTCCTCTTTTTGCACAAATCATCCCGTTTATCTTTGAAGCCAATTTTTGGGCACTTTTGGTCAGTTTTTTGGGTATTGACGTTTCACAAAAGATTGTTCCTCTCAAAAAATCCTTGAGGTTAGGCTCAAAAATCTCCCAATTCAAGGTTATATCAAAGGAGTTACAGCCTCTGCAAGTTCTGCCTATTCTTTCCAACGCAAATCCAATTCTTCTCTTTTCCTTGGTTCCTTATCTTTTCTTCTTCTCTTCTCTTATTCAATTATTATTATGGGGGATTTATAAAAATTATTATGAGTAGTTTTAATTATATAAAATCAGATTTTTAATGATGTTTATGAAAATTAATTTAAAAGGTTCATGTACATATATTTGGGAGGTTTTTAGTTTAATTATTGTGATTATTTGTTAACCTCATATTAATTAAGGTTATATTACTTATTGGGTGTGTTCGATCAAGAATCTTGAGGTTCCGTTTGTGTGTTTTGATAAGCGAGGATCAAGGTACGTTAGGTGGTTAGATACCTTGAAAAAAAAGATTGATTTGAATGAGCATGTTTGAATGATTTCTTGTGATGATTGAATTAAATTAAATTGAATTATGATTATGAAATAAAAGTATGTTCAAATAAATTGGTTTTAATAAATAAATTGGAGTATTAATTTTATATCATGTTTTAAATGAATTAATTATTATTCACGTTTAAAAGGGTTTGATTTTGTAAGCATGTGGGTTTAAAAAAAAGAGAGTTTGAATTATTATTATTAAAAGTTAGAATTATTGGATTTAAAGAGGATTTATTGAATTATTATTATTATTGCTTTACAAGCATGTTGGTAATCCCACTATGCGGATTTGGTTTGTTGATAAGGCCTTGGACTTTATATGACCGGGTCTTTCCTCAAGAATAGCCTTGTAACATAAGGAGACTAACTTGGGGGTGTGCACACTTGGGTGAGGAATTGGTTTTATAGGAATTGGATTAAAAGGAATTGGTTTTAAAGAGGAATTGGTTTATTAAATTGACTATTGATATTGATTATTGAAATTGGTTTTAGAATTTTGAGTTGGAATTATTGATCAAATCATTAGAAAGGATGGAATTGATTACAAAAGCATGTTTGCTAATAAATTGAGTTTAATTATCTTGCACTTATCGTACTTAGCATATTTTGCTAATCCATATTTCTTATTATATTTTGGTTCGCCCTGTTTACCTTAATGGTAAGCAGTGTTGACTAATTTCAGGTGCAGTCAATAATTGAGCATATGGAGTCCCAGGAATGGTTCACTTAGATTAGGATATGTTAGTTCTTATATTTATTTTTGAGTACTCGTGACAATGGTTACTATTTTTAGTCTATTATTAAATAAAGAAGATTTTTGAAGTTTTCCGCTGCAAAGTATTGGTTTATTTAGTAAGTTTGAGTAGCCTTGCGTAATCACATGGCGTTAATACGCCTAAGTCTATCTCTACGGTATAATTATACGTATTATACTAGTATTTCCGTAGAGGAAGATTTGGGGGTGTTACACCTGTCGCCAGAAGATAACCCTGTCGCCAAACGACAATACTGTCGCACGGCGACAGAGTTATCGCATGGCGCTGGCACTGTTTTCTCGGCACCGGTTCCTACATGCCTCAGCAGTTTTCTATTCTTTGAATTTTTCGATTTTTTGTAGCATTTTTTCGATCCTAGTTGTGAAAGATATTTCCCCAATTTCTTACGTGTAAAAATCCTATGTTTTTGACGCATTACGGATGGTCTATCCACTGCGGACCTTTTTTATGCTTATGCCAATAATGTCAATCAAAATTACGCACATGAATATTTAGAACTTTTCGAGTCTCATCCACTCATTCTAAATCATTGCCAAAATAAATTTTAGGAATTAAAATAGAAATCCTCCCAGCGGAGTCGCCAAAAAACTGTAGGGAATATTTCAAGCATCCCACACTTGAGCCCCATTGTGATCATACACTTAAGCATGGTGGCGTCCAGAGGGAAGGAAGCTAGAGCAAAAGAGTCACCAACAAGTTTTAGGAACTTGTAAATCGTTCACGGGGTGAAGGTTACACCCCTTCACGATCCATGAGATCGCTAACTCCATAGTGGTCTAGAACCATGACTGGATATTCGGGGATGAAGGTACAAATCCAACCTAAAAGAGATTGAACCTGCCCTAAAAATAGGCCTCTATTTTATTCTTCTCATATTCATATGCGCTTTCTAACTAACATACAATCAATATATTAATCCTAACATGTTTATCTATGTTGGTTGAATATTAATACACAAACAAATCTATTATTGGCGATCACTTGAATTAAAATCACATTAGCCTAAACCAAATTATTAATTATCTTATTAGACGTTATTACAAGTACAAATTCTCTTTAATCCTGCAAGAGAGGGCGTGATCAAGCAATAACAATAATATATTAAACAACATAATAACAACAATCATCATCATAATAATAATCTCAATCTCATGAAAGCATAATGATAATAGTAAGATCCTAGGCATGATACTAACATGATTAATAACAAATCCTAGCATGTCACTAAACAATAAAAATCAAAGCTTTATCCCTAACATGATGCTAACATGATAGAAGAAGATAGGAAGCAACCTAAACATGATACTAGAAAGCAATAAAAGCATCCTAACATGATACTAGGAATTAATATAATATAAGAAACATGATTTCTATATCAAAAGAATAATTAAGAAATTAAATTACTTACTTCGATGTCTCGTATCTCTTTCTAATAACAAAATACACGCGTTAGTAACTTCAAGGAAAATATTAAACAGTAAATCTAATTAAAGAATTGAAATAATATTTGGGACCAAACCTACAGAAATTATCAACCTTTCACGTCGAGGGCGAAGGCAACTTCGAGCTTGGCTAGGTGTGTCTAGAACTTGTGAATGTGGTATTGTGTTTGTAAAAGCTAGCTAGAGAGAAAAGCTATTACTTGAGAGAGAGAAAGAATAGAATTGTTGATGATTCTTGAATGATTGTTGATGATCAAGCTGGTTGATGATTAAAAACGGGGAAACACGACCCTATTTATAGAGAAAATAGTCCGGAAACGATAGAAAATAATTATAATTCGAATCGGAATAAAATTGGTTATGTCGCGAACGACAGGACCCAGCGCGAAACAACAGAAATCACGCATGGCGACACAGTCTGTCGTCATGCGACAAGGCTGTCGTTTGGCGCTAGCTAAAAGATAAAACGCGCTTTTGTACGGAAGCCTTTTCCTAATATAATTAAACAATTAAACTCCGTGTTTATTAATTTTAAATCAGATTTATCATAATAAAACACTTGTTTTATTTCAAATCAAATTCCATATTTCTCTAAAAGATATAATTATTAATCCTAACTCTATTAGAACTCAAAATAACCTTCTAGATTATTCTAGAAGATTAAAATCAATCCTAATAATTTTAGGAATATTAATTAATAGGCCTTCTACTAGATCATTGGGCCATAAAACCATTTCAGGCCCAATTTAGTATTTTGGCCATAACTTCCTCATTATTCATCGGAATTGGGCTTATAATATATCATTGGAAAGCTCTTTGCGAGACCGATCCAACTACACCATCATTGGACCCTTGTCATGAACCAAACTAAATTATACTGGCTATTTTCATAAATAGAATAGATTTTTGAAAATAGAAGGAAAGATTTTTATTAAAACAAAACGCATCACGAGACTTTCCATACTTCCACTTCGTTCGATAATCAAATGACGTGAAAAGTATTCATCATTGGGTTTGGTTTTTGGGGAGACACAATTAGGTGTCTACAGCTAGCAAGCCCGCATTGCCATGCGCGAGGTCTAGCACGCACATGTGTGCTGTTGGCCTTGCGATGGTGTGGCTAGTGCCATGGCTTGCCTAGCATGCTTAGCCAGCCCGCCTAGCCTTGTGATGCCTGCTAGGCATGCTCGGCTAGACTTGTTGATTGCTTGATTTCTTATTTTATCGTCTTATTAATCCGACTCGACTTGCGACGCTCAGTCTCGACACTCATAGCTCGATATCCGACGTCTATGCTCATAATACTCGAGTGACTCATTAATTCTTTTTGGATTAATTCGTCATTACAGATTATTTATATTCTTGGGTGTGACCTGAAGGGTTCAGTTAAGATTAAGATGTAATATTAATTATACATTAATATTACTGATTGGAAGTGGCCTCTAGCTAGGCATTCCGATCACTTGACCTCACTGAATAATTAGCTTTCTAATAATTCCGAACCCTCTAACAGAATAATACACTTGTTCGAAGGACACCATTCGTATCACTATTGATCAACCATACAGAGGAATACTTGAAGAAGGAGGGAAGTCAATGCTTCTATTGCGATAGATGGTCTTGCCACTTACCAGGTTGTCCCCACAACACACTAGTGATAATGGAAGGTAAGGAGTTACCTAATGTTTTTGTTGTAGAAATTAACATTACTTCCTCTTCCACATGGGTATTCGATACCGGTTGTGGTGCTCACGTCATTAATTAAATGCAGGGCTTAAGAGTGACTAAAGGGCTAGCAAAAGGGGAAATGATGCTTTGAGTAGGAAATAGAGCAATTGTTGCTGCACTTGCTATTGGAAGCTATGAACTCAAAGTACCATTTGGACTCGTTTTGGTGCTTAGTAATTGTTATTATGTTCCTGCAATTACTAAAACATTATTTCAGTTGAAGGTTTTTCTTTTGAAATTAAAGACAAGTGTTTTTTTATTTCAAGGGAAAATATTTTATGTGCTAGTGCTAAATTGGTTAATGGTTTATATGTATAGATTATACGACCCATGTCTACAACATAGATTATAAAAAGCAAAGAACAGATGGTTCAAACCCAACATACCCATGGCATTGTATAGGAATGACCATTTCGGATATCCGATCCGATCTGATCTGAAATTTCAGATATCCAAATATTTCGGATCAACAAAATGTCGATCCGAATCCGATCTGAAAAAACCCAGATATGTGGAGTTTCGGATATCCGAAATTTTGGATCGGGTCACCGGATATCCGATCCGAAATTTTATGTTAAAGTTTTTTGTTTTATAAATCTGAACGAAATGTCTAAAGCAATTTGTTTCACCCATTTTGCTTCAATTTTTTCTACCAAAGTACAAGCAATTGAGATACTGGGGACTTGATTGCTTATAAGGCAAAGCTAGCTAGCAGCAATTCAATCGTTCCTTGGACCTTGAGCGGCCCCATCACGAGCAGTTGAGCATCCCTCAATCTTCATTCATCTCTAATTCTCTCTCCTCTCTAATCATCTTTTTCCTCTTTGATTGAAAGAATGAAAGTTTTAGTTTTTTGACAAAAGAAATATTGAAAAAAAATCAAGCATGAGTTCATATTTACATCACACGAACATATGTGTGGCTCTGAAGCGCTGGTGATGAAGAATGACGCAAACAAGGCCGATAAGAATGAGACAATTGGAGTCTCACCATTTGGAAATCATGGATGTAGGTGACTTTGTGGGAATCTGGTAGAGTGGTGGCTGCACTAGTGGGTAATTAGGGTGGGGTTTTAGGGTTTTAGACATTTTAGTTTTAACATTTCACGGTTTGACAAAATTACTAAAACCTTTTTTTTAAAAAAAATATAAAATCGGATCGGATATTCGATTTTAAAAAAAATCATGATCCGAATCCGATCCGAAATATCCGAAATTAAAAAAATCAGATCGAATTTCCAATTTTTCGAATCGGATCAGATCAATCAGATCTGATTTTTTGCCCACTCCTAGCATTGTAGGCTAGGTCATATTAACCAATCGCGCATCCAGAAATTACATAAGGATGGACTCCTTTCAACATTTGATTATGAATGTGAGTCTTGCTTGTTAGATAAAATGACCAAGCCACCTTTTACAGGAATAGGTGAAAGAGCTAGTGACCTTTTAGGACTCATACATATAGATGTGTGTGGACCAATGAGTTAAAAACCTAGGGGTGGATTTAGTTACTTTATTACTTTCACTAATGATATAAGTAGATTTGGTTACATTTACTTAATGAAGCACAAGTCGGAAGCCTTTGAAAAGTCCAAAGAATTCTAGAATGAAGTACAAAATCAACTTGGGAAAAAAAATTAAAGCACTACGATCTAATCGTGGTGGTGAATATTTAACCTAAGAATTTTATGATCAACTGAGGGATTGCGGAATACTTCCACAATCAACTCCTCTAGGAACACCACAGTTAAATGGTGTCTCAGAAAAGGAGGAATCGAACCTTGCTAGACATGGTTCGATCCATGATGAGCTTTACTAATCTTCACATATCATTATGGGGATATGCATTGGAAGCAGCTGCAAAAGTACTAAACAGAAGCCCATCCAAAGCAGTTGAAAAGACTCCATATAAGATGTGGAATGGAAGAGTTCCAAAATTGTCTTTTCTCAAGATTTGGGGATGTGAAGCCTGTGTAAAGCGTTTACAAGGCGATAAACTAGGCCCTAAATCAGACAAGTGTTTCTTCGTGGGTTATCCCAAAGAGACAAAAGGGTATTACTTCTACAATCGCGAAGATAACAAAGTATTTGTTGCGCGCGATGGTTATAGACAACTGATTGTGTCTCCCCAAAAACCAAACCCAGTGATGAGTATCTTTCACGTCATTGAATATCGTGAAAGGTGAAATGTTGAAGAGTCTCGGGAATTTCCCTTTCCTAAAAATGTTTTAGTTTAGAATAATTCATTTCGTATTTCAAAAATCATTCATTTCGTATCCTATTTATGAAAAATTTCCAATCTAGTTTAGTTTGGTCCATAATTTGGTTCCAATAGTTGTGTAGTTGGATGGGGTTTGAAAAGAGTTTTCCAATGATATATTATAAGCCCAATTCTGAGTTATAATGAATAATTCATGGCCAAAATACTAAATTGGGCCTAATTTGAGCCTTATATGCAGACCCAATGATCATGTGGAAGGTTCATTGATATTAATTATATTTCTAAAATCGTTAGGATTTATCTTAAGCTTCTAGAATCTAAAGCAACCTTCTAAAAGATTCTAATTATCCTGTTTTTAAAGATAATGATAAAAGATTTTATGTCGAATAAACCATGTGATTTAATTCTGATTTAATAAAGATAAGTATGGATATACGACCAACCAAATTTGATTGGAAGTCGGATTCTGCACATATCTTATTTTTTGGAACGTATCGCATAGCGATAGAAATATCGCGATGTGATATCCCCATCGTGACGCGATGAATCAATTGCTACGCGATAGAACCTGTTTTATTCTGGATGGAATTCTAATCGTTTTCTGATCTTTTTTGGTCATTTTCTCTATTAATAGGGGACGATTTCCTCCATTTTTACTCACCCACAATCATCATCTCTCTCTCTAAGCTAAAGCATATTCTTTCTTTCTCTCTCTTGATTTTCTAAGTCCAGCCGTACAAACACACATCCTTTTGATATTTTTGTCATGATTCCTCATCCACGAGATTTAGACACACCTAGAGAAGATCGAAGTTGCCTAAGACCTTGACGTGAAAGGTTGATAGTTCCGAGGGTTTGGTCCCAAATCTATATTTCAATTATTATTTAATTGTTTGATTTAATCTTTCTTGAAATTACTAACGTGTGTATTGTTTTAATAGAAAGAGGTACAAGGCATCAAAGTAGGTAATTTGATTATTTAATTATCTCTTTGATGTAAAAATCATGCTAAGATTATTATTTTAATTCCTAGTATCATGTTAGGATACTTTTATTGCTTTCTAGTATCATGTTATGATGTCTTTATGATTCCTAGTATCATGTTAGGATGCTTTTATTGCTTTCTAGTATCATGTTTAGGATAGAGCTTTGATTTTTAATAATTAGTGACATGCTAGGATTTGTTATTAATCATGTTAGTATCATGCCTAGGATCTTGCTAATATTATTTTGAATATTATGATGATGATTGTTGTGTCAATATTATAATTAATTATATGTTGCTGATTATTCATGATATTGTTATTATTGCTTGATCACGCCTTTTCAGCTGGTTTAAAGGGAATTTTTACTTGAAATCACGCTTAATAAGATAATTAATAATTTGATTTAGGCTAATATCATTTTAATTCAAGTGATCGACGATAATAGATTTATTTGTGCATTAATAATCAACCAACATAGATTAAATATGCTTAGGATTAATTTAATAGTTGTATGTTAATCGGGAAGCGCATGAATATGAGAAGAATAAAGTAGAGGCCTATTTAGGGTGGATTCAATCTCTTTTAGGTTGGATCCGTACCATCATCCCTGAATATCCAATCATGGTTCAGGACAACTATGGAGTTAACGATCTCTGTGATCGCGAATGGGGTTTAACCTTCAAACCCGTGAATGGTTTACAAGTTCCTAAAACTTGTTGGTGACTTTTTTGTTCTAACTTCTTTCTCTTTGGACGCCACCATGCTTAAATGTACTATCACAGTGGGGCTCAAAGTTGAGTGTTGAAATATTCCCTACAATTTTTGGCGACTCTACTTGGGAGGATTTCTACCACCAGCCTGGGTCACCTATAACAATCGCGACACCCACCGGGCTATCTCGCACACTCCCTCAAAACCGCGACCAACTCGGACTGCCTAGCTCCTCTACCCCTCAATTGTAACTACAGTAGTAGCAGCACCCAATTCTCGCACCCTACCTCACAGCCCGCAATTGAGCCACCATCAGACCGCTACAACAATTAGAAACTCAAACGAACCCCAAGTACCCCAATTTCGGCTCAATTTGAATGATCTATGGCACCAATTGAATAGAGAAATCCCAATTTTGATTCAATCTCAATTATTTTTAGGAATTAGGTTGCACTAGGGATGTGGATTCCAATGGAGGAGAGAAAAAAGGTGGTCATTGTTGGTTTAATTTTTTGTGGATGGTAAGGTGGTATTTGGAGGTGATTTTCGAAAGTGGGAGGTAGCCACATAGTGGCAGAGATGGACAGGGAGGTGCAGGTAATAATGCTCAAAGGTGGTGTTGGAGGGTTGATGGTAGTAGCTACACGGCGGCAACAAGGGTAGCTTCATGGTGGAAAGGTGGAGAAAGGGAAGGAAGAGAATGATAGTAAAGAGGGAGGAGAGAGATGAGTTTTGTTTTGGGTGTTTACTGGTTCCTCAGAAGATTTACGTCACCAGGACTGATCCCACGCGGTCTGTACCTACAAAACAAGGAGACTCCGGTTGGTAGGAGCTCCGCCTCCAACGATCAAGTTAGTATCGGTCGAAGAGAGTAAAAAGTGCGGAAAGGTAAAAGTGAGATATTCTGTAATTCCGAGATCAGGTGAATTCTCTGATGTAAGAGATGTAGGTAAGATGTAATGAATGAATGTATCCCTAAAAAAAAGGGGGAAATCTCCCTATTTATAGGGTCATCGGGACTTGTGCCCTTGCCAAGGTCACGAAAAACCTAGGACTGATGGGTTGCGCCACATTGCGGCTTCCTCGGGATTTGGGCCGTAAAGGCATTCTTTTTCCCAATAATCTGGGAGGGACACGTTTCTTATAGAGGGTGATCCACTTTAGACCTCTCTTAGGGTGACATGTGTCACCTTCTAATAGGGCCACTTGGCATGGGTATTTTTACCCAAAACATTTGCCCCTCACAGATGTGACGTGGTGTGCCATGTGACATCTGTAACGTTTGTCACTCTTTTACTGATAGATTAATTTTAATTGTGAATTAGGTTTAACCTTTCACATTCCGGGGAAATTACAAGGATGCCCTTGAATTTACCCCTACATAAATATGACTTTTACCCCTCTCCCCCTATTTTGGACGTTTTCAAAAAGTCCAAAGAGAGAAAGTCAAGATTTTCTAGAGAGAGAGTGTCTTATAATCGTCTGTGCTATTCACAAACATCTTATTTTCTGTTCGCCTATCTAACCGGTTAACGACCTCTTATGATATATACAAGCAAACTAGCTTCCTGCCCGCCTGTTACGGCCGGACAACACCTGACACCTTCCAGAGCCATATCTCAAGGTACCGTCTATACCCCTTTCAGCTCACTCTTATTTTTTCCGTTTGTACATTTATATTCAATATTAGATTCATCACCAACACACACGGCACAGCTTAGGTCAGTAGTAAGCCGGTCACTTGGTACGGCTGAGTCTAGGAATGGGGGTGTCGGCTCTGGGTGTATGGAGCAGCATTGTACATCCCCGAAACCGACCGTATCTGTGTCTGTGCAAGACATAATGGCTCGGGTTAAACAAACTGCTCGGAGACGGCAAAGGAGAGACGATACGTTAGAGGTACCGTTTGACGAGGTCACACCGGTTGAGGGGGATAATATGCCGGTGGACCAAGAAGTTGACTTCCCTTCTGGGATCCCTAGCACCCTAAGTGATGGGATCTTAGCTGAGTCTGAGGATAGAGACGGTGAAGAGATTCTCCAATGTTGGCTCTCAAGAGATGGAGCCTGAAGATGAAGACGGGGAAGAAGCTGCCTCCAATGCTAGCTCTCAAGAGATGGAGCCTGAAGATGGAGATGAGGAAGAGGCTGCCTCTGCCTCTTGATCTAATGGTGATGAGGTCTCTCAAGAGAGAGACGAAGGAAACACCGCCTCTAGGTCTAGCTCTGAAGATAGCAGCGATGGCCCCTTTACCCCGCTTGAGGACAGTGAAGTTGAGGAGAGAAAAAAGTGGGACGAGGAAAGAGATCCCCTCAAAATCCATGTTTCAGCCAGAGACAGGGAAAACATGGAGAAAGGCCTTGATGCCTTTAAATTCAAAGGCCCCTTGGTGGGGAGTATAAGATCCGGGTGCCGCCTAAGCTAGGCACCATTGCTTGGAAGGATGACCAGCCTAATTGTAATGAATATTCCGGCTGCTACAAAGCGGCATTTTTGGCTGGGCACCAGTTCCCCCTACACGATGCAGTAAAAGCCATCTTACGGGGTTATGACTTAAGAGTCTGGCAGTTTTGTCCCCAAACTCTTGGGTCAACATTCTAGGCTACGTCGCGGCCTGAGAGATGCAAGGTCTGCACCCCGGCTAGGAGTCGTTTGCCCATATGCATTATCTTAATCGCAAACTAGGCAGCTGGAGGGCATTGTATACTTTGACCACTTATCCCAAATATCAAATGACTTTAGACAAACCGTCTAAGTGGGATAACTAAAAGAGCCTATTTTATCAGGTTTCCGCACCCACACGGCGTGAAAACCATGAATTCCGCCGGTGTAATAAGAAACCTGACCTTCTAGGTCAGAAGTGCAAGTTCCCTGCTACCCCGGATGAGGACTATGAGAAGATCATAGAGCCGGGATTTTTTGAGCTCACAACAGACACTCTCTCAACCGGGGAAGTAATAAGTGTTCCAAAGAACTGGATAGCAAAACATGAATGGTTGAGAGATGAGGCATTCTTATCCGTCTGCGGTCTAAGAACAATGTTTGACAAGCGTAGGTTTACCATGCATCCGGCTACTTGTCGTCTATATTGCTAAACTCAATTGCCTTGCTCAACTCTTAAACTGACATTCTTTTTTGCAGCCACTGCTTCGAGGATGCTTTCAGATGACAAGACACCCAAGCGGTCTGCCGCCCAAATCCGCAAGGATAACGCGGATGCCAAACGAGCCCAGATAAAGGCCAAGGTAAAAACCGTTTGCCCCCCCCCCCCTTTTCGTGAACATTTAAATTTAGTTATCTTTGGAGACGGTCTCTACCGGCTATATGTCTAGTGAGCAATTTCATTTGTAGGGTGGAGAGCCTCCTAGGTCCTTCCAAAAGCTGCTCAAACAAACTCGAGACGACGATGCCTCCATCCCTAACAAATCTCAAAGAGCATACAGCTCTAGATGCTCCGTCTGGAAAAGGCCGCATTAGCATCGGGGGAAGAGCATCAGCCTAAAAGGCTTCGGCCTAGGCATTGATCTGGGATAAAGCCGGGTGCCTATTCGGTACCGAAAGGTGGTGACCCACCTAAGGCGGCAGCCAGTTCTGCAACGACTATAGGCGATGATAGCCTACAGATCCTTGAAGGTATGGCTAACCCTTTCAATACTCCGCCTGAGCTTGGCTGGCCCCTGCGAGTGAAATCACACTCTCAGCAGACGTTTAAAGGATCGTTGGGTTGCCGATAACAGAGAGGTGCCGCCTATATAGCTCACTCACCTAATCTTTATTATGGTGCAGATCTCTCCCCCCGGTGGCTAGACGTACACCAACATGCCAAGTCCATGCTTGAGGCCATTCCCAAGAAGGAAAAGGACGTCATCCCTGGCATAGAGACGTTCAACTTGGAACGCATATTGGCCCTCCTGTCTAAGGTATGACATCTCCCCTTAATTTCCCAAGTACTTCTCCGCTTGCGTCCCTAACGCACTGTTTGTACTTCACAGGCTACGCTGAGAGTAGATGGGCTCAAGAGGTCATATACTCGGAAGAGAGAAGAGGTAAAGCGAGCTAATAAAGCGGCTAAAGATTCCACAGACGTTACCCAATATCAAAATACAATAAATGAACTTGAATCTAATGCCTTGGAAATGACGTAGGCAGACAACATCAGACGTCTGACGGCTGCCTTGGAGACTGCCGAAAAGAAGGCCAGCGACTTTGAGGCTGCCCTCAAGAATGCTCAGGCGGACCTCAAGGCTTTGGAGGGGGTTGACAAGGAGAACACCGATCTCCGGGCAGGCATCAACTGCCTAAAGAACAAGATGGCCTAGGCTCGGGCCAACTTCAGGATCACTTTCAGGGTGGAGCAAGACCGCCTCATCGAATAGAACAAAACCGACTGCGAAAACTGAATGAAGATAGGTTGGGATGCATTACATCTGGGGAAGGAATGCAGCATCTAGGCCCTGGCTTACCAATATGCTGATAAGGTTCAGTCGGCATGAGAGGAAGGCAAGCCGGAGCCAGAGCCATTCGATGTCTAGGCCAATAAGGAGGTTGATGAGGGGGGCTACCTCAGAAGGCAAGCGGGGGAGGAGAACAGCAGGAGCCAGAAGAGAACTTTCCCCAAGACTCCGATGTTCCCCCACCTAAGGAGGATGTTCAAGGCCACCCGTCTACGGCAGTATGCCAAGTACTTTCTCCGTCCTGGGTGCCGAGTATCTTTGTATTTTTACCGACTGTGGAGTTGAATAATTCAACAATCTTTTTTTATCTTTGCCCAAATGCGTATTCGATTGACATTATCGCCTGGCCATTTGGTCGGGTTAAATTAATGAAATATGCCGACTGAGTCGGTTTTGTTCAATTTGCTCCAATTTTTTCAATTTTTGAATTTTGAATTTTTACATACATACATATTTGAACTTTTGCCTAACTCATTAATAGCAAGCATGCGGCGACTAGCAAATCGGTTGTGCTTTGCCCTTAGGAAGCTGTGTGGTTGGCTTTAAAGTTGGATTGATTTACTTAGGAACTTTTGATACTTTGAAGAGTATGAGATGTTCCTAAGTCAATCAATCACAGTAGTGATTGCCCCAAACCTAGTACACAGCCATCTAAACGTTCAGGCGGATAAGCCATTAACCCAGGCGTTTAGGTAGTTGTATTGAACTTTCTTCCACCGTTTGGGGTATTTGCAATCCAATTATACACCCGATGTCCTTTTGCCCCGTTGGGAGGACTTGCATAATTTCAAGAAATAATCTAAGGTAAAACTTTGCTCGGTCACCGGCTGATGTCTTTAAACATCCGGTTCTCATAGACTTGGTTATTCTTTAAATTACTAAGGTTAGACGACTATTAGTTGACAATTAGGCTGTTGAATTTCGGCCGTCTGTATACGTTTATAGAGCAATGTGCCACCCAAATGGGAGATGCTTTCTGCGACGAATTCACCCGGATGGGCGTCGCCGAACGCCATACTCATGTTGGAGTAGATGGATTTATAAATTTGAATGTCATCCGACCATTGGCCTCATGTTGTCTTTTTAAGACGGTTGTTCGGCTACAAAGTTTTTAGACCTAACTTATATTTTACAAAAGAATAAGTCGTCTGCACATTGCACAAACGGTGCTTGAGACATAACACGCATGTATATAAAATAATAAATAACCAAATTGAAAATAAAAAGCAGCTTTTCATTGATAAGCTTTTCATTTACAGCAATATACAAATCTTAGAAGTAGTACTTTTTTAAGTTGTCTATATTCCAAGTCTTAGGCAGCCGCCTACTGTCTGGAGTTTCCAGGCGGTAGGTGTCGCCTCTTACTTCCTCATAGATCCGGTAGGGGCCTTCCGAATTAGGAGTTAGCTTGCCCTGCTCATTGGCCCTACCGGTTGCCTCCATTTTCCGTAACACAAAGTCCCCCTATTTCATGTACTCTCTTGTTGTAAGCTCTTATCAATCTCAGACAGTAAATCTAATGACACAAGGCAGCATTGCTCCTACGCTCCGAGAGTGAGTCCAATGCTAACCGCATGGCCTCCCAGTTTGCCTCTTCATCGTACAGCATGACTCGTAGAGTCGGCTTATAATGCTCGATAGGCAAGACGGCTTCTGCACCGTATACCATGAGAAATGGGGTTTCACCGGTTGCCCCTTTTTCAGTTGTTTGGATGGCCCATAGGACATGAATTAATTCCTCCGCCCATAAGCCACCAGTCATTTCTATTTTCTTTTTTAATGCCGTCTGAGATAAGTTTGTTGAAGGCTTCAACTTGGTCATTTGCTTGGGGTCAGCCGACTGATGCAAAACTAAGGGCCATTGTCAAAAACCATAGACATAGGTACCCCAAATCGGGTGATTATGTTCTTCCAAATGAAAGAGATGACATCCTTTGTCTTGATGTTTTTTATTGCCTCTACCTCCACCCACTTGGTAAAGTAATCCACAGCCACTAGGATGTACCGCTTTCCGCTTGGAGCAGGTGTATACGGACCTAGAATGTCCATGCCCCATTAGCAAACGGGACTGGGCTATGGATTGTCGTCAGGTCAGTGGCCGGATGATGGATGAGCTTACCGAACCTTAGGCACTTGTCACATTTTTTTACCATCTCCATGGCGTCTGACTCAAGAGTGGGCCAGAAATACCCCTACCGCTTGGCCTTGACTGCTAGTGATCTGCTGCCTATATGGGAGGCGCAGTATCCCGCGTGCAATTTTTCGAGAACTTCTTGCCCCTTTTATGGGGTCACACACTGCAGTAGAGGCTTAAAGAAACCTGTTTTGAAAAGTTCTTCGTTTCTCATCTCGAAGTTTACAGCACGTTTTTTCATGACATCCACTTCCTGTGGTGAATCAGGCAGCGTGCCATCTTACAAGTATGCCCGGATGCCGTCCATCCAAGTAGAGCTTCTGTCAAGTGCTCCAATGGGCTCTTCTTTAATAATACTTTGTTTTTCCATAACTTCCCAAAAGACTGATCGAGGCGTATCACAGGAGGCGGAGGATGCCAGCTTTGACAGTGCATCCGCCCGATTGTTCTCAAACCTGTACACTTAACTCAAATAAAATTCTTCAAGTGTCCCAGCTTCAGTTTTGACCGCCTGAAGGTATTTGATTATAGCAAGACCAGTGGCCTCATAGTCACCATGGTATTGGCTAACGACCAACTGTGAATCAGAGTAGGCGTCAATTTTCGTTGCCCCTGGCGCCTTACACATACGGATGCGGGCTAGCAAGGCTTCATACTCTGCCTCATTATTTGAGGCCTAGAACTTGAAATGAAGTACATACTCATACTTGTCCCCCTCGGGGGACTGACAGATAGTGTCTGCACCATAGTCGTTCATGGTAGAGCTCCCGTCTACATACACCTTCCAAACCAGATCAGTGTTATCCGGTGTAACCGGCCTTGTCATTTCGACAATGAAGTCGGCGAACACCTGACCCTTTACTGCCTTTTTTGGTTCCAAAGTGATTTCAAGAATTTGCAGTTCAATAGCCCATTTGAGCATTCTATCGAGCCAAAATTTAGGAATTGGCGAGACGGGAAAATGCTTCAAGTAACAAGTAAAAACCCTAGCCGCGCGAAAGGCTAGGGAAGCGCGCCAAATAGAAGTGCGCCACGTGGCAACGCCATGTGGCAGCACACGTGGCAGCCACCATGGTGGCGACGTGCCACGTGGCGGTGCGCCAAGGTGGCGACGTGCCACGTGGCGGTGCGCCAAGGTGGCGGCGTGCCACGTTGGCAGCCACCAAGTGGCAACGCGCCACGAAGCAGCGTGCCATGTGGCAACGGGCTGCCGACACGGGTGGCGGGTCATGGACGCGAGCCAAAAGGTGGCGGCCCAACCGAACCCAACTTGGGGCTCAGGTTGGGTGCCACATGGTTAGATCACAATACATGTGAGTTGCCTTCGGGAGCAAGTGAGGAAGTGGTCCTCACCTAACCAACCATGTGACACTTGTTACTTTGTTATTCCTTGGTTTATTTAACTAAGGATTGAATTCAACATTCTTTCTATGTGGGATCTTTTTGTGAAAAAGTCCCACATTGAAAGATGAGTGGAATTCACAAGGAAACACTTCTTATAAATAGCCAAAGAATACCTAGGGATTGTTCACTTGAGTAAGGTGTTAGAAAAGGCATCTCCATTGAGAAAACCTTTAAACACATATAATTACTCGAGTTTAGGTCGGGCTTAGCTAACCTCTAAGCATTGGACCTTGTCGGGGTCGTGTTATGGGTGGACTTCCGTTGGAGGTCTTCGTGCGAGCGAAGCTAAAGGCTTTCCGAAGTAAGAGCTCTTATTGAGAGCGAAGCACGCGTCAAAGGTATTAATCTTTCCTTAATTCTTGTTGTTTCAGTTAATTATGCTTTGTGATTATATTAATTGTGAGTGTGGTCTTGGCTCAGGTTTTCTTCCGCGATGAGTTGGACTCATCGAAACCCAACAGCGGTATCGAAGCCTTGCTCATTTATTTTTATAATCATAACTTTCAAGGTATTTTTATGGCTTAATTTTTCTAGTTTTAAGTTGCTAATTAGATTAGTAGCTCGGTTTTATTATTTTTAAGCCCGTATTAGAGCTGTCTTCAGCCCAGAACCCAGATTTTTGCCCAAAAATAGTGAATTTTGGGTGGAAAATGTGTTCTAGAAATGATTTTACCCTTTTAGGATTGTGTTTTTGGCCAAAATCCGACCAAAAATGCCTTTAACGAGGGATTTTTTGTTTTGACGAAAAATTTTAAGTCTTTCTAACCTTGAATCTTAATGGCATATTGATGGTGGTTATGTATTTGGTTCTTTCCTTAATTTTTCTGGAATTTTAAACCTCTTTAAGCATGGTTACTTTGTAGTAATTGGTGCTTGAAAGATTGGTTCATATTTTCACATAATTGCAAATCCATTGCATTAAGTGTGAAAAATTTGTTTTTTCATGCTTCTAAGTACTAAAGATTCAATCTTTAATTGTTTTAAGTGATTGAAACTTTGAGTTACTAAATTCCATGATTTTTTGGTTGAACTTTTGATTTAATCATGTATTTAAGTTGATTGGAATAATAAAGTTTGAATCTTGTGATAGAAATTTGATTTATCTTCATGTTGGAAGATATAATTTTTCAAGGATTCACAAGTTGGAATCTTTATTAGAATATCTTTGTTCATAATTCCAACTCCCCTTTATTTTGTCAAAATCTTATGATTAATTTAAATTAATTAAATTAATAATGAGTTATTACCCTTGTTCATTTTATTGCACCAAGTTAAACCAATTTTATTAAAGAATGGTTCTTGGAAATATTTTTGGTTAGGTGCACCTTGATGAATTTTTAATTTAAGTTGGACTTGTATTAATTTAAAAACCCGGGGTGTTGCACGAAAATCGAGGGCAAAATGCCCCTTGGCGAGCTGGGCTGCATAGCAGCCCATATGTGGCTGCCAAGGACATCCTCGACGAAGGTGCAGCCCATGCGTGGCTGCTGCCACAGCCAGCAAACACGGCTGCCTGTGGTTGCTTGCGTGTGGTTGAGCCTTGTGGTGCATGCGTTGCTTGGTCTGGCTAGGTGTGCACATAACCCCTCACTTAGCACTTGTGCCTCGTCTTAAGGCTATGTTTATTTGAAATTTTGCCATTTTAATTATTTTAATTAATTATTTTAGTTTTAAATATTTTAATTAAAATTTTGAGGCTAGGCCTCGGTTTTGAGCAGCATTGGTTAAATTTAAATTTTGACAAAATTTTGGGTTTACCGACTTAATTAATTGGATTAATTAAGATGGATGCGGAGTTTAGTGGGAGCTTCAATATTAAATGTGCTAAATTACATAATTGATTTAACAAACTTTGACTAGTTTTAATTACGCATGTTAATTGGATTAACGACCTAAATTAGTTACTAGTTTACGCGTGTTTTATGCATTGTTATTTGTTTATCGTTGTAAAATGCATGGGCCATTCACAAATAGTGAATGGATGAATGGAATGTATATTCTCTCACAGGTTTTATGAAATGGCAACTAGTGGGGCCCGATTAGGATAGAAAATACGGACTGCGATCCGTGATGTATTTTTGTAAATCTAAATACGGTCTGCGAACCGTTGAGTATTTTTGTACCTTAATATTTAGATTACTCCTAATCGTAGATACTAGTATTTGCATAATCATGGTCATGTCTTGAAGACAGAGGTTCTTGGAAGACGAAGCCATGAAATTGCAAAAGCCGTCCCTTGAAGACTTGAAGACGCAAGGGGTCATGCTAGTTGCCAATTGCATCTTTATTTATGTTTTCGATATATATATTTATGATTTTATATGTGTGTGGTTAGATGCATATTAAGGATTTTGAATGTTGGGATGATTAATTAAGTTCACTTAAATCAACCAACATAGAAACCCTAGGTCCCTAAAATATTGAGTGAAATTGTCATTCCAAAACAACACTTATCGACCTATTGAGAGTAGTGATGGGCTACGCCAAAGCGAAGCATCACTATTATTCCCTAGGATACGTAAGGTATGATGATGGGTTTGCCAAAGCAAGACATTGCACACATGTTGGTTTTGGTTATACTCAACGATATGAGTGATAGAGTCCTAACATGTGGTGGCAAAGTGGATAAGTTGTTGAGAGAGCATTAGATGCGACAATTTATCTAACCAAGAGTGGCTTGGAGCCATTAGCAAAGAGTTGCTTACCTTAGAAAATTGAGTGTTAAGACAAGCCAAAGCATGCTTAACCATTCATTGTTTCTTTGGATCTTGGAATCGCCTTATTCTCGCCAAATGAGGAGAAATTTAATGCGTGGATAAGACGCTTCATAAGATTGAAATTTGCATGAATGCTTTTAAATTTCAAACTTATTATGTTATTTTCTTGATAAATGGTTATACTTTGCACTTATATTTGTAGAATTCCAAATCAAACTATATTGTTTTCCATGATTGGTAAAGGAAATCTTTGAGAATAGTTCTCAAAGAAAGGAAAGGCATTTCTAAAATACAATTCTCATAAATGACTTTTACAAGTCCGAAAGGACGATTGGACATCATGTATTCAAAATACTAGGTAGTTTTGTTAAACATGAAGTTTTGAGTTGGAAACTCAAAATTGTCAATGCTTGACAATTAACATATCTTTTCGCTTTATACGCTGCTGAGTACAACTCATTGATATATTAATTCAAGTACGAATTAAAAGAAAAGATGGAACTTTGTTATATGGCGCATTAGATGCTTAATTATGCTTAACAAAGTATAAAAGTCAAAGACTCTTAAGAAATGATTCTGAAAGATTATAAGATAAAGAATGATAGGAAACGAGGAACAAAGAAAAGGAATAAGATTCCATTTCTGCTAAAGAGTTCATGTTATTCTAATTAACTTAGCAAGTTATTATCTTCACAAGTATCAGATACTGCTTGAGTATTACATTTGGAAAGTGACCTCAAACTATTGAAGATAAGCTAAGTTATTGACTTACAAGCTTAGAATGAAGCAAGTGGTGCTACATCAGTTGTAAGGTAGTATGATTTGTTTAAAGACCTTTTAAGCTAAGGCTGGAACAAATAATGGTTATTGTGCTCCATAATCAGCAAACAATCCATTAACATACGAAAAGACTCATATTCAAAGTAAAGAGCAATAGTTGCAAATTTATTTGAATGGCATGGTTGTCTAAACCATGAGTTAAGAATGCTTGATTATAAACAAACATTTCCCTAACATGAAAACTCACAAAGTTCAAATCATGGACATGATTTGTGTTCCGAACATCTTTAGCAATATCACATTAACAAGAACGTACTCAAGGCTATAAAGGCTCTTGATAGTTGATCAATTCGGAATCATTCTAAGACAGGCAAGTCTTACTTGTTAAAAACCGACAAAGTAAAGAGCTATTGTTCTTGGTATAGACAATTGACTCTGAAAGCTAAAGAGGATTCAATTACTTCAACGTTTCACAAAGAATTTGAACGAATATGGCTATATTCATCAAATGTGAACAAACTTGACCTTGAATAGTTCAAGGGTTCAATGAGGTACAGAATCAACTTAGCAAGATATCAAAACGTCTAGATTAGATCGAGCGATGTTTTCTTGATCCAAGCGTGATATCACAAAGTTATGAATTCATAAATAACTCCACAAAGAACGTAGTGTGTCTTCACGAAGACCTCGATGCCATTTAAAAATGACTCGAACAATAATGGATCATATCCCTTCCTATAAAGTTCTTAAAGATTTGCACAAATGACTAATGTTACACTAAACAAAATGTCGAAGCTAAGAAAGGACACCATATTCAATTATGGATAGAATTAACTTCTAAACGTCTTTCAAGTATATGTCTAAAACTCTTAGCCACAGTGGGAGCTCACTGGCTTAGTGGGAGCTAAGTGACTCAGTGGGAGCTCACCAGCTTAGCAAGAGCTAGGTGGTTCCGTGGGAGCTTAATGGCTCATTAAAGGCTAAGATAACTCAAGTAGGAGCTAACTGTTTGTTTCACAATGAACTTTTACCCAAAGACAATATACATGTCTCTTTGTAAGCATTCAAGTGAGACTACGGGCATTACCTCCACAACCTAAATGAGAACATAATGTTTGTTTCTCTAAGTGGTGTCTTTCTGGAAAGTAACACATTTTCAAAACGACAAGTGGGAGGAAAATGAACTCAATGACTATTGAGCTTAGAAACAAACTAGAACTGAGAATCTCGGAAGACTCAAAAGGGCTTCATGAGAATGATTGATCAAGAATACTCAAAAGGACTTTACAAGTGCCTTAAAAGAGAATTCATTACTCACAAAACTACTGATAAGTTGGAGTAAGATCAACATAATCAAAGGGCTTTGGAAGCACCTTGAAACTCAGTGTTTGATGCAATAACCCGGTATAGGTATAAAATTCACCAAAGTTTTGGATTGAATCCTATAAATTTTCTATTAAGTTAGAAATAAACCTAAGACTTACAAGCATACTATTTACTATTAGATAGTAAGGGAATAATGCCTTGTAAGATAGCTACGACAAATCCAAATTCCAAATAATTGTTAGAGGCCATAAGATCCAAAATAGACTCCATATTTGAAAATCATGTTTAAAACTTGATTAATTTGCATGAGGGGTGAAAGACCCATCGATCACAAATAAGTTTTCAAGGAGAAAACTAACAAATGTGGAAATGTATATGCATACATAGCTAGATTGGTTGAAAAGGATATAATTAAATTCACGGAGTTGATTTTAATAAAAACCTATTCACCAATCGGAATGTTCAAGTCTTTTCGTGGTTATTCTAGCAAAATTGCACATATGAAATATGGCAAAATAGATACCAAAACCGCCTTCCTAAAATAGGATTTTGGAAGTGACCATGAAAATAGTCTAAGGGTTTTGAAAATCTAAATAATACTAGATTTGAAAGCAAGCTCAAGAAATCCATTATGAGATTGAAGGAAGCATTGTATAAAGGAATTGGAATGTGTTTTCTCATAATTTTAATAAAAGGATTGGCTTATGAAGAAACATAGAAATTCTTATGAATAAGAAGTTTAGTGGCAGCAAGAGTCAATCCTGTAAGATCCAACAAGAAGTTTGCGAACCCTGTTGTAAATTAACTATCAAATGCTAAATGCTTAGCTTTGAAAGTATTTTCGACAATGGATAAAGCAAAAGACGATACTTAGTACATATTGGGTATTAAGATCTATTGTATAGACTTAATAAAATGTTTGAACGTGTAAAGGAATTTACCGTGTTACACATGAATTGAAGGACTTTGAAAGACTTTCAACCCGTATGAGTAAAACTAAGTAAATGTTTGAACTAAGTATGAGCTAGGCTAAATACTAAGTCAAACAAGAAAGACTCTAGTAGAGACTTTCAACCATATCACATAGCAAACAGTTTAGCAAGACTCAGTGAAACTGGATGAGCTAAAATGTAACGTGGGTGGAAAAAGATTGAGAATCATTCTATAATTAAATCCATCATGTACGCTACGATATGGAATCGTCACACGACTTACTTGCTTAGAGCATGTGAAGTATGTATATAGTACCAATCAATCTGAATCTATAGATTGTCAGATTATGGCCAAGAACATCCAAAGTACTTGGATAAGTAACAGGATGAGTTCTTGACTTGTGGAAACAAATACAATTTGAGAATTGATGTTGCAAGCACAAACCTTAACAAGGATTAGATCCTTAACAAGGATTAGATCCTTAACAAGGAAGCCATTTATAAGCACGAGCTAACAATGAGTCGTAGCTTGAGAATGGTAACATGGACGTGCATCCATGTGTAATGTGCTGAAATTTAAGGTAAATTTCCATGATCACAAGTGATTAGGGTATCCCAAATAATTGTGAGCCGTTTGGAGTGAAACCCCAGCAAAGCATCATCAGGAAGTCTACTAAAATATATGTTGAAAATATTATTGCCTTAAAGGCAATAACAAAGAAGATGTTTTATGGAAAGTTCGTTGTTGAACGTTAATGATTGTAGGTTGTCAAGTTGAAGATCTCAATCATGAAGATGAGTGGGAGCTATCACTTGGATAATAAATCCTAAATCACATATAATCCATGACACTCTCAAATTTTATCATCTTATTATGAAAGTGATCAGTAATGAAGATGCTAAGATTAGCAAAATAATTATAACTAAACCAATGCAATAAGTGAATGACAACATTCACAATTGCACGAAAGAAATCAAGCATATTAGATATGGGTGTGATTTCTATAAATGTTTTATAAGGAGTGTTACTCTTAAAACATTCGGAAAAACCATTTATCATAAGATGAACCATTCAAGTTTTGGAGTAATTTAAAATTTCTTCATGCAATTTTATAACTCCGTTTGCTATTTAATTGTTGTTTAGGATTAAATAATGAGTCCATTCGATTCTGAGAATATTCAAAATAGGGTATCAAGACCAGTTTTGATAAGGAAACACCTATTAAGTGAACATTGAATATTATAATCGAGAATTATCCCTAATCGAGGTCATTTAAACTACGGACGATTAATGACCACTTGAGATTAGTGTGTAGTTTGATTTATAGCACCGTCTCTTGTGCTACAAGGACATGATTGTCGTAAATCATTTGCACAGGTATTGGTTTGGAACCATACTAGATCGACCTATGAGAATACTTTAAGAGAATTAAAAATCGTCATAAGTATACTTCTCATTATGGCTATCGGAACCTATTTCCTCGACCATGAGTATTGTGAGTTCTCTTGTTTGAGTACTAGTCCGCTTTGATGTTGTCAAACGTCTGCCATAAAAGGGGATTATAACGGCAACACTCAGGCGGCTAGGTCCTCTTATTAAGAGAAGCTACATTACAAGACTGGGAATGTCCCCCTACTAAAATAGGGAAGATGTCTTTGTTGTTTACAAGGCCTCTCGAAGAGCGAGACTGTAAAAATGCATGGCCGTGCTCGGATGGATTTTAGAAATCATCTGTTTATTGATAGTCGAACTCGGGATCGAGAAACACTTCTGGACATAATAAGGATGACGAATAAATCTTACCTTATAGTTCATGAAGAGAATTTAAGCGACATAGGAAAAAGGCTATACACTAAATGCGCACTTGTCCGGAAGGACTAGTGGGAGATTGATGGGAATGACGTCCTTCGAACAAGTGTATTATTCTAATAGAGGGTTCGGAATTATTAGAAAGCTAATTATTCAGTAAGGTCAAGTGATCGGAATGCCTAGGTGGAGGCCGCTTCCGATCAGTGATATTAATGTATAATTAATATTACAGCTTAATCTTGACTGAACCCTTCAGGTCACACCAAAGCAACAAACAAACCGACATGACGAATTAATTCGGAAGGAATTAATGAGTCGCTCGAGTATTGTGAACAAAGACGTCGGATTCGAGCTTAAAGCGTCGGAACCGAATCTTAAAAGTCGAGCCAAAATTTAGGAATTGGCGAGACGGGAAAATGCTTCAAGTAACAAGTAAAAACCCTAGCCACGCAAAAGGCTAGGAAAGCGCGCCAAATAGAAGTGCGCCATGTGGCAGCGCCATGTGGAAACACACGTGGCAACCACCATGGTGGCAACGCGCCACGTGGCAGCGTGCCACGTTGGCAATGCCATGTGGCAACGGGCCGCCGACCCAGGTGGCGGGTCATGGACGCGAGCCAAAAGGTGGCGGCCCAACCGTACCCAACTTGGGGCTCAAGGTTGGGTGCCACATGGTTACATCACAATGCATGTGAGTTGCCTTGGGGAGCAAGGGAGGAAGTGGTCCTCACCTAACCAACCATGTGACACTTGTTACTTTGTTATTCCTTGGTTTATTTAACTAAGGATTGAATTTAACATTCTTTCTATGTGGGATCTTTTTGTGAAAAAGTCCCTCATTGAAAGATGAGTGGAATTCACAAGGAAACACTCCTTATAAATAGCCAAGGCATACCTTGGGATTGTTCACTTAAGTAAGGTGTTAGAAAAGGCATCTCCATTGAGAAAACCTTTAACCATATATAATTACTCGAGTTTAGGTCGGGCTTAGCTAACCTGTAAGCATTGGACCTTATCGAGGTCGTGTTGTGGGTGGACTTCTGTTGGAGGTCTTCGTGCGAGCGAAGCCAAAAGCTTTCCGAAGTAAGAGCTCTTGTTGAGAGCGAAGCACGCGTCAAAGGTATTAATCTTTCCTTAATTCTTGTTGTTTAAGTTACTTATTCTTTGTGACTATATTAATTGTGAGTGTGGTCTTGGCTCGGATTTTCTTCCGCGGTGAGTTAGACTCATCGAACCTAACAAGTTTAGAATTTTTGAGTACATGGCTAATGAAATAAACCGGAAGCTGGATGTCGTCTCTCTCAGCAAGGAGAACAGCACTGAGGGCATGATTTGAAATGGCTAAGTACATGTAAAGCGTCTCTTTAGGCAAAGGGCTAATAAGCCTTGGCAAAGAGTGTAGATATTCTTTCAATTTCTTAAAGGTCGCCTCAGTGTCATCCCCCCATTCAAACCTTGTCTTCTTTCATAGAAGAATTAGTTGGGGTAATTTATGTTTTAGGTTTATTACGATGTTAATTAATTTGGGTTAGTTAGATTAATTAGATTAGAGTTAGGGTTAACTGTGGTTAAAACTGAGTTGTGATGTCATACATTGGGTTAAGTGATGGGCATTAGAACGGTCGCACATTCCACACTCAATCAAACACATTTATTAACACACACCCTACAAACCAAGCATAATGATAAGTAAGAGTTCGGTCCACAAGGAACGGGATATGGTTGCTAAAGATCTTAACACTTAAGCTAATTCAAAGTCTATGGTCAATTGGGGTTCGTCAAGTAGACAAACAAACTATGATTCTAAATCGATGGATTAAAGACACTAGGGAATGGGATCCACTCAACCAAGGCAATTAGGCAAACGGGGAGTAAAATACACAAGGTATAGCAAGGACAATATGTAAAATCGACCTCATGCAATTAGAAATCAACTCACACTACTAAACTTAGATTCCTCATTAGTCTAGCAATAGATGATACATAATCAAATTGCAATAAGTAATGACATACTCAATTTACATTCCCATGTCAAACTAAGCATATCATGCTATCAAGCTCCTAAGTCAAGGGTAGCTAATCCTATCATGAAGAACTAACAAGCAATCTCATATAATCAATTTAATTGCAATACAAACATCAATGCTTCTCCCACATTTGCATAATTAACCCAAAAGGTTGAGCTTCACCCAACCCCTAGCAAGAAGACTACTCACAACTCATGTTTATCAACATGCAAACAAGTATTAGGATTCTAACTTCTTCAATAATTGGGGAAAAGTGATTAACAATTGAAATAACTATCATCCAATAACAAATTATCAAGAACTAAGAAGATTTAAATATCATGCAAGAACAAATAAAATCAAAAATTGAATGGAGAAAAGTAGAAGGAAGTTACTGATTGAAGCTTGAAAATGTTGAATACAAAATACCAAATCTTGAGGATGAATCTTGAAACCAACTATTACAAATGATTAATTTGATGAAAACTAAGCTAAATTAATGTTTCAAACTAAGAGGAGTTTTTAAAAACTAGGCTACTTCTGTCTGCCTTCCAAATGAACTAAAGGGGAACTATTTATACTCCCCGAAACACATAGGGAAATCCGTCAAAAGAGAACGGATTCCCAACGAAGGAGCGCCCGCTCCAGTTTGCTGCACTCCCTCTCCAGCTGACTTCAGAATATAGGCAGTTTTGAAAGGTTGGGGAGGAGCGCCCGCTCCTCACAGGTGCACGCCCGCTCCTCACAGGGTGCACTTGGCAGAAAGTTTACAGGAAGTTTGGAGCGTCCACTCCTGAGAGGTGAACGCCTGCTCCAGCTAGAGTGGGCTCTCCTTTCTCTAATTTTCTTGCCTTAAACAAAATCCATGCATCGAATGCTTGCCAAATTGAATCAATAAACCTGCAAAACATGGACAAACACAAACCAAGAGAGGGCAAGGCCGAGATAAAACATTTTCATTCAAAAATGGGTTAGAAAGAGGGGAAGTTAATGCAAAACTGGGTTAAAATTAACACAATAAGTGGTCAAATAAACCAGTTATTAAATCCCCCCAAGATAGCCAAATGCTTGTCCTCAAGCAATTTACATTGCCCAAAAACAAACCCAAAGATCAATTTGCTCAAAGAAAAGCACATGCATAGATACAAGAATCCTTAAGCAATAAAACTCGAGCATGAGGTATATGCCTAAGATCAACCACGATCATGACTAGCCAAGGCCTAGCTAACCTTTCTGAAAATACTCAACTCAAGTCTATTCAACACATCTTACCGCGTCCCTATCAAAAATTTCAAATCCCCCCTAATGGTAGTGTCTCGTGACTCCTCGAAGGAGCCGGAAAAACATAGATAAAGCGAGTTTCAAAACACTCGACATCTCAATGAACAAGTACCCTCTCCATATGCTTGTGAATCAACTCCCTCCACGACAAAGGCTTCCACTACTCTCCTAATCATTACAAAACTCAAGGACTATGACACAAAGTGAAGGCATAAATAGAACTAGAAGTGCATTGCAATTTGAGCCAAACTAAGATGTACGGAGTATATCATTAAGAGCAAACCTTAAGAGGTTCCTAACCTTGACCCAAGTTACAACCATGAATGAACTTTTTTTTAAAAATAAAAAATAAAAAAAAAATACACCCCCAAGCTTGTTTAGTTGCTAGGGTGGTGACATTACATCACTTCTTTTCTTTCTTTCTCCTTTTTTTTTTGAGTAGAATACAAACTTGGGTATTTACATCACTAACTACTAAATACAAAGAACTAAAAATTGGACTATGGAAATGGTAATAATAAAAATAAGGAAAAATAAAATGCCTTAACCTTTTGTGAATAAACAATACATGACACCCTTCATCAATACTAAGAGTAGTTTAGACCACGGTCTTGGGAGTTGAGACTCAAGTTCTCGATCTAGGTACTAAATCAAAGAGAATCCTTGCCACTCATGCAAAATGTAGTAGGCTTGAAAAATATTAAAACCTCACTTTTTGGAACAATGAGGGATCAAATTCCTTTGAGATAGGCGACACCATCATACCACAAACCTAGACTTTAAGTCTCGTACATTCGGGAAAGTTATTCTCACACTAGCCTAAACTAGCCAATTCTATGTTCAACCAAGGGCATCTAAACCATGCTCGAAATCTTATTACAAAAAGAAAACAAGCATCCACCACATACAATCCAATATCATCATTGCAAACCGATCAAAGGCAAACAAACTCATTTTTCCATTTTTTTTTTCATTTTATTTTATTTTATTTATTTATTTTTTTTTTTTTTATAGAAAACTGAAAAAGGTGGGGGAAAGGAGAACTAATTAAAGAATTTGGATATTAGGGTTTAGATATTAGGGAATTTGGATGTTAGAGGGGTTAGAGGATAAGAAAAAGAAATTTGGATGTTAAGGAAAACCATCATCATTAATCCACACTAATCATCATCAATAATCATCATCAAGAAAGACCAAGAGTAATACCAACCAAACCATGATACCAGCCATCATACAAACCAACCAAAACATGAACATATCAAAGCCATTCATAAGGATAAGATGCTCCAAAGCACATATATAAGGAGAAATGAGACAAACACATCAACATGCAATTATTCTAACCTAGGCGTGCCATAAAATCGAGAAAAGAGCACAATCGACCTAAAATAGGCATGCAATCTAGAACATAATGACACATGAATCCTACCACAAGTCCCAAGGGCTAAGCTAAACCTTTCATGCCAAACATTCCACATACAAACTCAAACTTCTCCTTATATAGCATAAGATCATCACAAGAAAGCACAAATCCTACCAAAACCAAAACTACCCTATATACAAAGACCCCAAGACTTCCCCCAAGCTAGATATTTGAATACAGTTCCCACGATAGATGAACACAATGAGAAACATCTCCCTCCAAGCTAGAACTTAACACCGGCCTCGGTGTTATAAATGATGGGAGAGAAGAGAAGGGAACGGTAAAAACAAATGTCTAAAGGCTACTCCCGATCATCCTCCCTAGACGGCGATGGCATGTAGTTATAATTGAGGTCTACATAGCCGGAAAAGGAAGGTTGATCCACGTATGGAGGAAGATCATAGTTGGGGCTACTATGATAGTGACCGTAGTCCGGTGCACTACTAGTACCCAACCACCATCATACCCGGGTGGAAACCCGAAGTATCCCCTCAAGGGGTGGTTATCGATCTCCTTAGGAGACATATTACCACATGTCTCGGGCATGTGGTAATAAGAAGGGTCCCCCCTAAAATCACAACCTCCTGGTTATGTATAATCGCAGGGAGGGAAGGATTGTAGCTCCGAAATAGAGCTACGGGGTCCTTGCCAATAGGAGTAGGTGGGCTGGTTGTTGTTCCAACTAGGAACCGGCCCCTCTTGCACGGGGCGGTGAGGATAGTTGACATAGGGGAGGAAATCTCCCCTCTCAACTTGGTTTTGGTAGGACATTTGAGACACAAAACTTTGATATTCATTTTCTTGAAGAATTCTTTGGTTGGTTAGGTTGAGATGGTGAAAGGCCGACTCAAGGTTAAAGGAGGAAGAAGAGGAAGAGGATTAGCCGCCCATAAAGCTAGGAATGGTAGATATGCTATGGCGGCAGGGTTGAGATGGTTGATCAAGGTCGGGAACATTCCCGGGGAGTGGCTCATTTGGCACTTGCCAAGTGGTTCCCACGGTGTTCATTACCGCCACATTAGGGAGAATGCAACGGTGTTTCCCTTTGAAAAACCAAGAGTAGGTGGTCACATTTCCCCGGATTTCCACAATCATATTCATTGTGGCAAAACCGGAAAGGTCAAGAGCATTTGAGCCTTCCACCGGGGTTAATTGGTTGACCCAACCGGTGAAACCCAATGCCTTGGCGATGATAGTGATCATCCCACCACACTTAATCTCACCCGTCAACTCCGTACTCATTTTGATATCGTAGCACCGCTTAATGAACATGTACCCCATATTCACGTTCCCCTCAAGATCCCCCTCAAATCGGGAAGCTATAAAGAGGCATTTAATCTCCTCTTTAGATAGCTTCCCGAGATCTTGCTTTGTGAAACAAGCATACCCCATAATTCTCATGAATATACGGAGTACGGGGTGGATGATGTGGCTAGCATGGCTAGACCGGGATGTGAATGCGGGGTACCCCGCGATAGTATTCCACCGATTACACTCGTCGTAACTGGTGATCTTGTAACTATCGGGTTTGGTTATTTGGTTGTTCACGGGCCACCCGAATATCTGATTGTGGCGAGTTAAGCTTATGTTTTGAGGTCGATTGAACATGTTAAACTTAATCTCGCACTCAATGGGCTCTCCCTCACCACTAGTTTTTCTCACGGTTAGGGTGGATAGGAATTCGAGAGTGAGCGATTCGAATGTTTCCTCCCTCTTTCGAAGGAAGTCTAACCATCCGAAATTTGCAGCCACTTGACGAATTCCGTCGTCTATTCCTAGCAATTACGACTCTTGGTTATAGAATCGGGTTGGAAGCATTTTTCGTGTGGAAAGTTTTTTGTGGTTGGGCTTTCGGAATGAAGTTTTTCATTTATTTGGATGCCGAAAGTAGTCTTCCTCTTCTTCCCTCCCGCACCTCCAAATAAACGAAGAACCATTTTGGAATTTAAGATTGGATTGGAAAGCTAACTTAAAACACCACAAACACACTCACAACACAACACAAACAATCTCCGAAACTTCAAACCCCCGATAAAATCCAAGTACCTGCTTACAATTCAATAATATTCCAACACAAACAACCAACAATTCCAACACAATAATTCCAACACAACAAATTCACAATTCCAACAAAATTTAACCAATTTTCATGCACAAGTTCATCAAACTTAAGCAAGAAACTAATCACAATTCTCTTACTCCATAACTAATCATAAAATTCTACAATTTAATTATCAATGGCAAGTAAATTTGTTTAATTCACCTAATCATGCAACTAATCACACAACAATCATGAAATAAACAAATTAGAAAAGATTGAAGAAAAACCCTAAGGTTTAAGAGGGAAAGTGAAGCGGGGAAGAAGATTTTACCAATTAGAGTATGAAAAAACTCTAAAATCCTCCAATTTACCCAAATTTCCTCCTCCTCTAGCAATCTTTACCCCTTTTCCTTGCTTGTTCTTCGATTTGATTTCATGGGTCTTCAAAATTTTCGCCCAAATTTGTGAAAAATTATGGTTTTTGGAGAGAGAATTTGATGGAGAATAAGAATTTGTGAATTTTGAGTGAAAAAAGTTGGGATTTGATGATGAAATTAAAGAGAGAAGTTGGAGAAAATGAGGGTTTTAGAGTGAGAAGTAGATGGGGAATGAGGAGAGAGAATAAGAAAGTATGAATGATTGGTGAAAATGGGTGAAGGAGATTAAAAGGAAGGGTAAGATTCTCTTTTTTTTTACCCGGACAAGTCGGAGCAGGCGTGCAGTGAAGAGGAGCGCCTGCTCCAGACTTGGGCAAAACGTTTTTTTTTTTTTGTGATTTCCTGTGAGGAGCGGGCGTGCAGCTTCATGGAGCGCCCACTCCAACTGCAGGAGCGGGCGTGCAGGCTTTTGGAGCGCCCGCTCCTAATCTTCTCCCAACCTTCTGTTTTTCTCTTCAAAAATCTCACCCTGTGAGGAGCGGGCGTGCAGGATGAGGAGCGCCCGCTCCTAAACGTGAGAAAACCTTCTGTTTTTTTTTTTAAATTTCACCCTTTGAGGAGCGGGCGTTCAAATATTTGGAGCGCCCGCTCCTACCTTGTTCTGTGAGGAGCGGGCGTGCAGTTCCTTGGAGCGCCCGCTCCTAACTGCTTATGGCTTGATTCATTTCCTTCTTTGCTTCATTTTTGCTTCTTTTTCCTAATCAAAACCATAAGGACATAATTCAACCAAATGTTAGCCAAAATCAGGTATCACCAACACTCTTCTTTCTTTTCTCACTCATTCATTGTTTTATTTCTCATTTTCTTCCTCTTGTCAATTTTTTTTTTCCTTTTTTACTCGGGTTGCCTCCCGGAAGCTCTTCTTTAACGTCAATAGTTTGACGACCTCTACACTCAGGAGGTAAGATTACATTGAATTGATTCTACTACACCTACATGAGCTCCCTCGTAGTAAAGCTTGAGGCGATGTCCAAATCCGAAACTTCCACGGCTCCATGAGGAAACACTTCTTTGACAACAAAAGGACCACTCCACCTTGATAAAAGTTTCCCGGGAAACAATTTCATCCTAGAGTTATAGAGGAGTACCTTATCGCCTTTAAGAAATGCTTTCTTTTCAATATTGCGGTCGTGGCAATCCTTAGTGCGATTCTTGTAGTTGCTAACACACTCATAGGCATCCAATCTTAGCTCTTCAAGCTCATGTAAATCAATCCATCTTTGCTCTCCTGCGCTAGCCAAGTCGAAGTTAATCTTCTTTATTGCCCATTGAATTCGGTGTTCAAGCTCCACCGGTAAATGACAAGATTTTCCATACACTAGCTGATATGGAGTTGTGCCTATTGGGGTTTTGTATGCCGTTATATATGCCCATAGAGCGTCATCAAGCTTTTCCGACCAATCCTTCCTATTCCTTGCAACCGTCTTCTCAAGGATTAATTTAATTTGACGGTTGGACACTTCCGCTTGTCCACTAGTTTGTGGATGATAGGTAAGGCCGAATCTTTGGTGAACCCGTGCTTTCTTAGCATCTTTTAAAAAGCACTATGAACAAAATGTGAACCGTTTGTCACTTACCACCGCTCTAGGAATTCCGAATCTTGGAAATATAACTTTCTTGAACATCTTCATGACTACCTTGTGGTCATTAGTTGGGGAGGCAATGGCTTCAACCCATTTTGATACGTAATCGACCGCCACAAGGATGTATTGATTTCCATAAGAAGTAGGGAATGGCCCCATGAAATCAATACCCCATACATCAAATACCTCTAGCTCAAGAATCGGTTGTTGAGGCATCTCATTACGATTGGATATGTTGCCGGTTCATTGACACCGGTCACAAGTCTTCACAAACCCCCAAGCATCTTTAAAGATGTGAGGCCACCACAAACTGCTATGTAAAACCTTCAACGCTGTTTTGTTGGCTCCCATATGCCCTCCACATGGATCGGAATGGCACATCTTGAGCACACTTTGCACTTGTTCATTCGAAACACACCTACGGAGCAAACCATCTACTCCTCTTTTGTAGAGAATAGGGTCATCCCATACATAGTGTCTTGCTTCCCTCTTTAGCTTCTTTCTTTGGTTCTTGGAGAAATCGTGAGGAAATTCCCCACATGTCAAGTACTTCACCAAGTCTGCGAACCAAGGAACTTTTTTTTCATTCAAGATATAGAGCACATCATCTCTCAATTCATCACATATGGGAATATCATCGTTGAAGAGAAAGGAACCAACGAAGAAGATGAGGCTTGGACTCTTTCTTTGCCACAAGGTACCTAATAGCCACATGGTCGGTGTAAACAATAGTTTTGGAACCAATGAAGTAGTTCCAAAACTTCTCAAAAGCATGTACCACGGCAAGAAACTATTTCTCCGTTGTGGTGTAGTTCCGTTTGGCTTCATTCAAGGTCATGGACATGTAGTAAATGACGTGAAGATTCTTCTCAATTCTTTATCCCAACACCCCTCCAATTGCAACATCACTAGCATCGCACATAAGTTCAAACGACAAATCCTATCTTGGCCCTTGCACGATTGGAGTAGAGATCAAAGCCTCCTTTAATTTGTTGAAAGCTTGAAGACACTTTTCATCAAAATTAAAGATGGCATCCTTTTCAAGAAGAGCATTTAGGGGTCTAGCAATTTATGAGAAATCCTTGATAAATCTCCTATAGAACCCGGCATGCCCCAAAAAGGATCTTACTCCTCTCACATTAATTGGAGGTAGCAATTTTTCAATCACTTCAACTTTGGCCTTGTCGACCTCATTCCCCTTGCTTGATATCTTGTGACCAAGGACGATTCCCTCTTCAACCATAAGTGGCATTTTTCCCAATTTAGGACCAAGTTGACCTTCTCACATCTTGCTAAGCATTTTCCCAAATTGGACAAACAATCTTCAAATGAAAGGCCCCCTACCGAGAAATCATCCATGAACACTTCTATTTCGGCCTCAAGCATGTCTCCAAAGATACTCATCATACACCTTTGAAAGGTTGCTGGGGCATTGCAAAGTCCAAACGGCATCCTCCTATATGCAAAAGTATCATATGGACAAGTAAAAGTTGTCTTATCTTGATCATCCAAGTTTATGGGGGTTTGAAAGAAACCCGAATAACCATCAAGAAAGCAATAATACTTGTTCTTGGTTAGTCTTTCAAGCATTTGGTCGATAAAAGGATGAGGAAAATGATCCTTGTTAGTGGATGCATTTAGACTTCTATAGTCTATACACATCCTCCAACCGGTCACCGTTCTAGTTGAAATGAGATCACCATTCTCATTTTCAACTACGGTCATTCCCCCCTTTTTAGGGACCACATGAACGGGGGAAACCCATCTAGAACTCGAAATGGGGAAGATGATGCCAGCATCAAGGAGTTTGGTGATTTCTTTCTTCACCACCTTCCCCGTTTGAGGATTGAGTTTCCTTTGCCTCTCAATGGAAGGCTTAGCATCCTCCTCAACTGTTATGTGGTGCATACATAAAGCGGGACTAATACCTTTGAGGTTATCAATCGTATAACCTAAAGCACCTTGGTGATTTCTTAAAACACCACATAACATTTGAGTTTGGCACTCGTTCAAAGAAGAATTCACAATTACCGGAAAAGTTGAATTAGGACCCAAAAACTCATACCTTAGGTGTGATGGTAGAGGTTTCAACTCTACCATTGGAACACCCTTACCTTCTCTTGAGGTAGCTATTTCCAAAGCATCATCACTTGTGATTCCCATGCATACTTGCTCAATGCTTTCTTCCGTACTTCCTTCAAGCATTCCTTCATACAATGCCATCTCCTTGCCTTGATCTCCTATCTTTTCCTTGTTCAAAAGAACATTCTCAAGGGCATCGTTAGTAGTGAACAAGTGCTCATGCATAGAAGTCACAATAGAATCAATAGTATCAATCATCATACAATTATCAAGATTAGAGCTTGGATATTTCATGCTCTCATTCAAATCAAATTCTATCACCTCATCTCCTACTTTTAGTGAAATTTTAGCACTTTTAACATCTATTAAAGCACACGAAGTAGCAAGAAAAGGTCTTCCTAGAATTATTGGAATGTTCACATCTTCATCCATCTCTAACACAACAAAATCCACCGGGATTACAAACTTGCCCACCCTTAGAGGAACATCCTCTACCTTACCTTTTGGAAATTTAATAGAACGATCGGCCAATTGTAAGGTAATGTTGGTGGGTAGAAGTTCCCCTATCTCAAGTCTTTGATATACCAAATATGGCATAAGTCTAACACTAGCCCCAAGATCACATAAAGAATTATCAATTTGCATATTATATATAGCACAAGGGATGGAAAAATTACCGGGGTCTTTCAATTTCGGTGGCATTTTATTCATGATAATTGCACTACAATTCTCGGTGAGATTCACCATTTCCACCAATTCACACTTTCTCCTTCGACTTAAAATATCTTTTAAAAACCTAGCATATTTAGGCATTTGCTTGATAGCATCGGTAAAAGGAATTGAAAGGTGAATTTGTTTCAATGTTTCGAGAAACTTTCCAAATTACACATCTAATTTGTTTCTAACAAATTTGTGAGGATATGGTAGCTTTTGCAATTGTTTTGTTTCTCTCTTTCTCTTTTCTCTTCACTCTCTTTTTCAAAATCTTTCTCTTTTTCACATTCTTTTTCTTTCTCAAATTCTTTTTCTTTCTCACATTCTTTTTCTTTTACATTCTCATGGTTTTGCTCTCTCTCTTGTTCAAAATCACTCTCAAGGGGAGGCTCACTCATGTTCATTCTCTCATTGCTTCTCTTAGGAATGCTCTCTTCTAACACTTTACCACTCCTAGTTGATGTAGCATTTACAGGCCTCTTGGGATCTAGTCCTTGGGGTGGAAGTTTGGAAGTGCTAGTCCCTTCCTTCAAAGCATTGGCCAATTGAGAAATTTGTGTTTCAAGCATTTTATTATGGGTCATGACTTCACTAAATTTCTTATCACTAGAGGCCATGAAAGTATTGAACATTTTGGTTTGACTTTCCATCATTTCCTCTAAGCTAGACCTACCAGGTGGTGCTTGTGCACAGTAGTTATCTTGGGGAGCTCTATTACCTCTCAAATTTGAATTGGAAGCATTTTGATTAGAAGAACCTCTATTGTTATTGTTGTTCCAATTATTCCTATTATTAGAGTTTCCCCCTTGGTGATATTACCCTTGATTCCCATAGTTCCCTTGGTTATTATGGTTATGGTTACCATAACCACCTTGTTGGTTGTAGTTACCTTGGGGATTTTGGTCCCTTTGGTTCCTATTTCCCCATTAGTTTTGGTTATGGTAATCATAATCATTTCCTCTTTGGTTATAGGAATTTCCTCCTTGTTCTCTTCGATTAGGTGGTAAGTATCTTTGATTGTCATTCCTAGGTCTATTATCATAAGACAAGGCATTGACTTGTTCATTTTCATTATCATTACCATCTTCATAATGGGGTTGAGGTTGAGAATCATAATTACAAGAAGAGGTATCATGGTCATATGACCCACAATTTTCACAAAACAAACACCCATGTGACATGTTATTAGAAGTAGAAGGAGAAGGGTTAGAATTCATACCTCTCCCCTTAACTTGGGAGGGATGCTCTTGTGTTGAACTAGAGGTCTCTAGTTTCGCCTTGATGGACGTCATCTCCTTGCCAAGGTTGGCGATTTGGGATGTCAAATTGTTGATGGCGTTGAGGTGATCAACGGAGTAAACCGCATTTCCTCCCTTGTTTAGAGACTCTCTCTCTCTCTCCTTCTTGCCAATCCATGTGGTGCCTCACCACATCCTCAATTATCTCTATGACTTGCTCCTCCGTCTTGTTCATAATCGGGCCACCCGCTCCCGCATCTAGGTTAGTCTTTCCTTGTGGGCTCAAGCCTCCATAGAAAATTTGAAGCACTTGGTATGTCGGAATTCCATGATGGGGACACTCCCTTTGATATTCTTTATACCTCTCCCAAGCCTCATAAATGGTTTCACTAGCCCGTTGACAGAAACCTTGGATCAAAGCCCTTGCCTCGGCCGTCTTCTTTTGAGAGTAGAATCTCCCTAAGAAAGCCGTGGTGACCTCGTCCCAAGTTCTCAAGGAGTTCGGCCTTACTTCTTTCTCAAGCCATTCAAGAGCCCTTCCTATCAAGGAGAAAGGAAATAGTTTTAGTCTCATAAATTCTTGAGTTACCCCATTTACCTTGATCGTATTGCAATATTTTTCAAATTCATTCAAATGTGCAAGAGGGCTCTCATGTTTTGCTCCACTAAATTGCCTCCTTTCGATCAAATTTATCATTGCGGGGCGTATTTCGAAATCATTGGCTTAAGTAACGGGCGGAGCAATGCCACTTGAAGCTCTACAAGCTCCCGGAGTTCCCAGCTCCTTTAAAGGTCTTTGGACCGGTTGTTCCCCGTCAGCCATTTGCTCTTGTCTTTCCCCGAAATTTACCTCCCTAGTTGAGGAAGTAGTTAATGGCCTAGAACCAGCTCTCCTTCTCCTCCTATAGGTCTGCTCAATCTCGAGATCATAAGGCACCAAAATCCTGTTATGATTTCTGCGCATACACTCTAAATAATTGCAATTAGTAGCAAGGCTACAAGTGTAGCTAAAAAGAAACACACTCTTTTTGAATTTTTGCTATTTTATGGTGAACTAGACTCAAGTAATCAATTAGCAATCAACAACACCGCTCCCCGGCAACGGCGCCATTTTGATGGGCGTTAGAACGGTCGCACATTCCACACTCAATCAAACACATTTATTAACAAACACCCTACAAACCAAGCATAATGATAAGTAAGAGTTCGGTCCACAAGGAACGGGATATGGTTGCTAAAGATCTTAACACTTAAGCTAATTCGAAGTCTATGGTCAATTGGGGTTCGTCAAGTAGACAAACAAACTATGATTCTAAATCGATGGATTAAAGACACTAGGGAATGGGATCCACTCAACCAAGGCAATTAGGCAAACGGGGAGTAAAATACACAAGGTATAGCAAGGACAATATGTAAAATCGACCTCATGCAATTAGAAATCAACTCACACTACTAAACTTAGATTCCTCATTAGTCTAGCAATAGATGATACATAATCAAATTGCAATAAGTAATGACATACTCAATTTACATTCCCATGTCAAACTAAGCATATCATGCTATCAAGCTCCTAAGTCAAGGTAGCTAATCCTATCATGAAGAACTAATAAGCAATCTCATATAATCAATTTAATTGCAATACAAACATCAATGCTTCTCCCACATTTGCATAATTAACCCATAAGGTTGAGCTTCACCCAACCCCTAGCAAGAAGACTACTCACAACTCATGTTTATCAACATGCAAACAAGTATTAGGGTTCTAACTTCTTCAATAATTGGGGAAAAGTGATTAACAATTGAAATAACTATCATCCAATAACAAATTATCAAGAACTAAGAAGATTTAAATATCATGCAAGAACAAATAAAATCAGAAATTGAATGGAGAAAAGTAGAAGGAAGTTACTGATTGAAGCTTGAAAATGTTGAATACAAAATACCAAATCTTGAGGATGAATCTTGAAACCAACTATTACAAATGATTAATTTGATGAAAACTAAGCTAAATTAATGTTTCAAACTAAGAGGAGTTTTTAAAAACTAGGCTATTTCTGTCTGCCTTCCAAATGAACTAAAGGGGAAGTATTTATACTCCCCGAAACACATAGGGAAATCCGTCAAAAGAGAACGGATTCCCAACGAAGGAGCGCCCGCTCCTCACAGGTGCACGCCCGCTCCTCACAGGTGCACGCCCGCTCCTCACAGGGTGCACTTGGCAGAAAGTTTACAGGAAGTTTGGAGCGCCCGCTCCAGCTGGAGCGGGCTCTCCTTTCTCTAATTTTCTTGCCTTAAACAAAATCCATGCATCGAATGCTTGCCAAATTGAATCAATAAACCTGCAAAACATGGATAAACACAAACCAAGAGGGGGCAAGGCCGAGATAAAACATTTTCATTCAAAAACGGTTTAGAAAGAGGGGAAATGAATGCAAAACCGGGTTAAAATTAACACAATAAGTGGTCAAATAAACCACTTATCATTAAGTCACTAGAAAGTGCAAATGGGTAGTAATCGGTCCTATTTAGGTGAATTAGGGGTAGTAATTAACAACTTTTTTTTAGGGTAGTAATTCACGAGGCCTCTATTTTTGAGGTAGTAATTAACAAAATTTCCAAAGTATAACTTGTGTTTAGCGGATCACTCAAAATTTGTATTATTTTAGACAATTTTTCTTATAATGAAAGTGATGCATTTAAAAGAAACACATGAGGGAGTAGTTTGGAATTGTACCGGATCCGAAAATACAGAGATTCAATTAGGGGTGTTTATAAATCGGTCTGGACCGATAAAATGGACCGGACCACCTCGAAAAGACCCCGGTCTAGATCGGACCGAATTAATCGGTCGGGTCTTCGGGTCCAGAAATTTATTTTCCCGGTGTTCGGTCCGGTCCAAAACCCTATAAAAACCGGTCTTGGATCGGACCGATTTTTTTATTAAAAATATGCGTGAAACCTTAAATAATGGTTAAGATTATTCTTAATAAACTTAGAAAACTTTAATTATGAGCTTTTTTGTACTAAATAAACCAAAAAAAGACGTTATAGTGTAGCTTTTTCTTTACTTTTTTTGAGTTATCCATAAAATTATTTAAAAACTAGCTGAAAGCCCATGCAATGCACGGTTTTTTCATACATTTTTTTTACAGGTGGTTTTTTCATACATAAATCTCAAGAAAGTTATCTTTCTTAGTTAAACCATATTATAATTTAATCAAATTACTATTGTCTATCAAAAAAGATAATTTTATTATTTTTATGTAAAAATGTGGCTTTATCAGTTGATGTTATCTAAAAAAGAAAGATAATTTTCTTACTTAAACCATATAATATTTTAATGAAAATAATTTATAATGTGACCAAATCGGTTGATGTTAGTTAAGTGGCAATTGACGTTATTGAATCTTGTAATACTAAAATAAAATAAAATAAAATAATACTAAAATAAAATAAAATATAATACTGAAATACGCTTCTTTGCCTATAAATATTGTTGGCACTTGGGATTCTCATAAAATTGTATGTTTATTTGTGTGGGTCTATGAGATGATTTTTATTTATTTTTTAAATATAATTTTAGTTTTTAAAAATAATTTCAATCTAATAAATCACTATTCGTTTTTTTTTTTTTACCAATGTGGCAAAATTCTTAAATCTCATTCATCAGTTTTACTTAAGTGACAAGTGAATTATTTAATTCTAAAATAAAATAGAAATCTAATTTTTAATTGGTTGATATAAGACCTTTGCTTATGTGGCGCGCCGAATGCTCTCGAAAAATGTCTACTTTATTTATATACTATTTTTGTATCCCATGCGATGCTCGGGTTGTTTATTGAATTTTAAGATAAATTTTTAATCTATATATCAAATTTAAAATACATCATTGATACAAAATTAGTTAGGAAGTGATGTGTTTTTGTGACGATTTGCTATTTAGTAGGCATGTAATGACTAATAATAATATTGGTGAAAATGTTCGATTTAATACATTAAAAAATAAAAAATTATTAGCAAAAAATAAATTAAATAAAATAAACGGCTATTTCACCAAATGCCATTGAGTACTTTAAAAATTCACCAAATGTCATCGGGTTTTTCAAAATTCACCAAATGCCACTGACAAACAGTATATTGTCATGGCGTGCCATTAATGAGCTATGGCTGTTAGCTATCCGTTATTGCAATTCTTAATTCACCAAATGCCACCGACTACTTTTGATTTTTCATGAAATGCCATTACTTATATAAATTATTACACAATATCCCTTTGCAAACAAGAGAATGAAAAATGGAGAAGTTACTGTTTTATCTTTCATTCTCTAACTTCCATCATATATATAGTACATAATTATAGAAAAAAACCCATCAACTTAACCGTCAAAATCAAGCAACGTTGAACCCAAAAATTAGAGCTGATCAAAACTAGCCCCGACCTGATTTTGGGCGGGTTTTGGGTAGCACTTTCTGGCCCGAAATTTTTATTTTTTGGTCGGGCTTGGGAATGCTTTATTATGCTATTTTAGTTCATTTTTTTGTCCCGGCCCGAAAAGCCCACACGGCTTGGCCATTTTGGGCGAGTTTGGGCATGAAAATTTTGGCCCACCCCGAGAAATGAGCAGATTTTTTATGCATCGGCCCGGCTCGCCCATTAATCAAGTCTACCAGAAATCACCCGGGCCTGATCGGGCTAGAAAATTTCTGCGAAAATATCAGCTCTCGAGCCCGATCGAGCGGCTGCTGTCTGATCGAGTGACAGAGCAGATTTTCTCAACCTCGCATACGCACCCGATCGAGTGGTGATGGCCCGATCGGCCGGCAATTCAGTGAGTTTTACCCTCACTTTCGCGTTCGATCGGGCTGCGTTAATGGAGTTTTCTACTCCTTGATTTGCTCTTATTAATTGTTTAATTAATTGCAACACCATTTCCTAAGCAAATAATTAAACACCATGAATTTGTCTCAAATACTCTAAATTATTCAACACTGTTGACTTCTACTGTTAAAAAACTAGAATGGCATAACAATTTAGCTGTGCATTCAAATTTATACAACAAATTGGGTGTAACGGCTAGTTTACCCCAGATAAATTCAAAAAAGGTGAAACTAACTGGTCGTTATAACTCATTAGGTCATAGGTATATTGTGTAATAATTTATATAAATAATGGCATTTCATGAAAATTCAAAAGTAGTCGGTGGCATTTGGTGAATTAAGAATTGCAGTAACGGAAAGTTAACGGCCATACCTCATTAATGGCACGCCATGACAATATAATGTTTATCAGTGGCATTTGGTGAATTTGAAAAACCCAATGGCATTTGTTGAATTTTTAAAGTACTTAGTGACATTTGGTGAAATAGCCGTAAAATAAATGTTCAAAGCCCGTTGGGTTAACCTGAACCCTAAACTTTGGGCAAGGGTTGATCATTTCTTGACTCGTAACCTGAAGTGACCCAATTCGAGATGACTCATGACCCAACCTTAATTGACAGGTCTACATAGTAATAAAATTCTATTAGACTGTGAAGTATATTATTTTAACCAATTAGTATATAAATGTATTATTTACGCGTTGAACTACTTCCTTCGCTCCAAAAAATATTATGGTATAAAAAATAAATTTATATGATAATTTTTTAGAATTATAATATGATAATTTTTTTTTTGAATAAAATTATAATTCAATTTGTACATCTGAACTATTAGTATTTTATCAAAAATAAAACTCTAAACTAATTATTTTATGCTAAAATTATATCCAAATAGAATTCTAAACTAACTTTTTTTATCTTATGAAATCTATTTAAATCTATCCAACGTGGCGCTACACTAAGAGAAAAGTTGGAATGCCAAGTGTCGCTGCCTCGTAACCTGGCTAAAAGTTTAGCTTTATATATTAGTTATTAGTTTTGTGCCCGTGCGATGCCCGAGGTTGTTTATTGAATTTTAAGATAAATTTTTAATCTATATGTGAAATTTTAAAATATATCATTGATACAAAATTAGTTAGGAATTGATGTGCTTTGTGACGATTTGCTATCTAGTAGGCATGTAATGATTAATAATAATATTTGTGGAAATGTTCGATTTAACTTAATACATTAAAAAAAAAATAAAAAATTAGCAAAAAATAAATTAAATAAAATAAATGTTCAAAGCCCGTTGGGTTGACCCGAACCCAAAAATTTGGGCAAGGGTTGAACATTTCTTGACTCGTAATCTAAAGTGACTCAATCCGAGATGACTCATGACCCGACCCTAATTGACAGGTCTACACTGTAATAAAATTCTATTGGATTGTGAAGTATATTATTTATTATGATATAAAAAATAAATTTTTATGATAATTTTTGAGAGTTATATCTAATAATTTTTTTGAATAAAATTATAATTCAATTTGTACATCTGAAATATTGGTATTTTATCGAAAATAAAACTTTAATCTAACAATTTTATCCTAAAATTCTATCCAAATAGAATTCTAAACTAATTTTTTTTTTATCTTATGAAGTCTATTTAAATCTATCCAACGTGGCGCGATACTTGGCGAAAAGTTGAAATGCCAAGTATCGCTATCTCGTGGCCTGACTAAAAGTTTAGCTTTATATATTAGTTATATGATATGATATTAGATTAGATTTCTTTTTTAAAAAAATTCTGAAATCGATCTAAAGCGATCCGGTCCGGGTTTTGGACCAATTCTTTTGGTCTAGTCTGGGTTTGGTCCTAATTTAATCGATCCGGTGTTCGGTTCTTTAAATTCTAATTTTTGGTCTTTGGTCCGGTCCGGTCCCGTCTTCAACCGATGAACAGTTCTAGATTCAATATTCACGTAATAGGTTAGTTCGTTCAAGACTTCAACCTGTAAAACACTCAATTTGTGTTAGTTCGTTCAAGACTTGAACCTGTAAAAGGAGGTTGAAGGATGCCGGTGAGAGTTTCCGAGAATTCTGTACCTTCGCAAATTCCAGGTATTCCCACATTTTCTACAATGCAATCTGCCTCAATTTCATTGTTCTTTAAATTTGTTTTGACCTTGTAATTTGGACTCAATTATATTAATATTTATGTAATTTTGGGTTAATTATATTAATTTATGTAATTTCGGCTCAATTATATTAATATTTATGTAATTTTGGGTCAATTTCTGTAGGTTCATGTTCTGGGCACACCTCTCCTCCACCTTGTACCTTACTTAGCGTTGGGCAGGTATTTTGATTGAACACTACTTTCATAATTTGTAATTAATTTTACGATTAATTATCTTGTTTTGATTGAACACTACTTTCATAATTTGTTAAATTGAATTTTGTGTTCAATTATGAATTCTGGGGTTTGGTTGTTTGGTTACATGGGCATGGAATTTCTACAAGATATATTCTGCAATGTTTTTTGTATTAAGATCCTACTAGCATTACTGGACATACGGGGAACCTAAAGCTAGTGTGTATGCTTGTGTTTAAACAGAATCATGATATATTTCGTAGCGCTTATCATTGTTTTTGTTCTGTTATGATATCTTTGTTGCTGTCTGGCTAGTGATTTATGTTTTTGTGCAATCGATATCTATTCTAAATCAGGGATTTGCTTCCCTTCAACTACCCATTTTTGTACCTTGATCATGTTTGCATCTTCTCTTGGTTGCCTTCTATTCACTGAAATCTGACTATTTGATTTAACAAAGTGATTTCTTCCTGAGTATGCTTCAGCACGTTGAAGACTTAGTGCTCAAAAAGTTGTTCTAGCTTCTTAAAAAAAGCTTTTCAGTAGCTTTGTTTCCGAAATCTTCTGTAAATTGTTTGTTTCTTCAATGTTTTCCTATATGACTAGTTAGTAACTGTAGCTATGTGATATTGTGCAAATGACAATAAGAGGAAGGAAAAATAGAATATAAGTAGTTAATGGGCTTTAGATAAGCAATTCAACAAGATTTAACAATTAAGTCAGCTTAATATATGTGTATATGTAATCTACGATATCATGTGAAACATCTTATTCCATTTGTGTTGTGTCCCCGCACCAGTGTCCAAATTTAGAGTTAAGGACGTGTTAGATAATGATTATGTACTTGCACTTGACAATCCCATGTTTCAATAGTATACGTTGGTTTCATTTGCCTGGGCATACTCCTTAAGGCATTTAGCGTCTTGGTTAGGGATCAAGCGAAGTGAGTGGAAACCTGCCCCCACAACCTACATTCCTAATCCATATATTTTCTTAGCTGGCCTTCTTAGAAACTTCTACTATATAATTGCTTAGTTTTAAAATAGCGTGCCTAAGGTGCGTCCAAGCGCAAGGCACAATGAGGCTTAAGAGTTGGCACCTTAGCTTTATAGAAAGCGCACCTTTGTGCTATTTTTTCTAGGCTGCTACTTGCGCCTTATGTTGTAAAACATCAATAACTATTGTGCAAGTTAGTTTTTTCTATAAAACACTATGGGACTTTGTGATGAGCAGGTTAATTCATTTTTTGAGGAGAGAGAAATCCCATACCCCCCCCCCCAATTTGAAGAACCCCTGGTTGTTGGTCACATGTCCCTTTCACCTTTTCACATAATTCTAATTTTACAATTATTTAATAGAAATTATTATTTTTTTTCTCTACGAATAAAATGCGCGTCACCTACAAAAGGTGAGCGCCTTTGCCTTACGCTTAGGCTCCTAGGACTTTTGCGCCTTGGTGCGCCTTGCGCCTTTTGAAACTAAGTATAATCGCTAAAATTGTCGGCCTAGTAGGCTTAGAGGTAATTGGGTTTTTGAAAGCTTTTCAAGAATGTGTTTGAATCATACTCCTTTTTCTGTGTTTTAGGGGTCATTTGGTTTATTGTATTTGGAATAGATTGATATGGAATCTCATATTTTCCGGGATTAGTTTAAAGTCGTTTGGTTTATTGTTGGAATGATTTATGTATCTCATTAAACAAATGGATTGTTATTTTTAGGGGCTGAGGTGAGCATGAATTTCTAGGGGGATGGGGTAGAGTTAGAATCCTCTTGCCCTCTTGGTATGAGGTTCCATAGTTAAAAAGTCAACGAAACAGGGTAACATTCTTCTTAAAGCAAGCTTGCTTTAAAGCTTCATTATTTACAAGATAAAATCTTGTCATTATCTCGCTTGTTTCCCTTGTCGAACTTTCCATTCACAAGCTCGATCAACCCTTACCCCCTCTTGTTGCCGATCGGCAATAGCGCCTATTTCTGAAATGTTGTGCTCACAAGCCCCTTTCTGCACCTGGTTTGCTCCCTTGCCACTAAGTAAGCAGGAGTGTGTCCCACAGTGTGACCATGACTATATGGCTAGGCCCCGAATTATCCATTTGCATGTTTTCTAGTTACCTACATCTTTTCTTTGCTGGTTTCTTTGTTATGTTCGTTATCTCCTTGATATAATAAGTTATCCCTCAACTCATGTATTGAATGAATCCCCTCCCACTAGCAAGTAAGATCTTCTCCACTCCTTCCTCTTAATGCCTTCATATCATCCATCCATTCACTCCTTTGTCTTAATGACTTCATATCTCCCCTTCATTCTCTCTCTCTCTCTCCACTTTTCAATCAAGCAAGACATAAATCTATTGTAAAAGATTTTTTTTATGAAATATGAAGTTCAATGAGGATGACACAGTCGCATTTGGTTGGCAGCAATAGCTGTTAAATAAAATTCCACTTTGGTGATCTCTATTTTGCATCCAGTTTCATAAAGTAGTAGTAGTTGACTACTTGACTACCTCCCTAAACAGGGTAACATTCTTCTTAGATTACAAATTTGGATGGCAAAGATGAGTAATCTATTTGAAGATGTCTCATCATGAATTATTTCATTCAATTGGCTTTCAAAATTCCTATTCATAAAGTATAACTAACTGTTACAAGAAAGTATAGTTTATGCCTTTTCCAAATCGTTGCAAATTTCCCCATCTTTAATTGTTTTGGCTATTGTGAGCAAAAAGGAGTTAAAAGAATGGAGGTCTTAAATTGAAACTTCTTTATGAATCTTAGTTACTTAAAGTATGAATGTCCAAAATTGAGTTTGTCCTCGTGTAATTTTGTTGAACTTCATGTACCAAACATAGACTTATGTTTATATCTGATTTCTAGTTTTTCTAGTTAATAATAACATTAACATATTTTATTATTCAACTATGTTCTAGTATGACAAATAAAAAGGTGCAAACTAAGAACATTGTTTTTGTTTTCTTCAAAATGCAAGTGCTTTATTTGTTGGTACCTGAACTTTTGATTGTAGAAAGAATTAAAAAGGATAGAGAACATGGAGAAAGAGAAAGAGAACATGGAGAAAGAGAAAGAGAAAGAGAAAGAGAAAGAGAAGGAGAGAGAGAGGGAGAGAGAGAGAGAGGGAAAAATTAGCTAAACTAGACAAATAAGGTGACAATATTAATGCATGACAATGAGAAAATTATGGGATGCTAAAATACTACTCTATCCAATCCACAATATAGTTCCTATTTTTCTATTTTGGAGACTCAAAATATTGTTCCTATATCTATTTTTGGATAGTATGTAAAGATTATTATACCCTAATTTTTTTAACATTATTCATTGAGCTTTCTGAATTACCCTTGATTTTTACACTTGCATGTACTTTTTCCCACTTGCTCTCTCTAACTTTTGCCTATAATTGTACTTTTCACCTTTTTAATGTACTTCATCCACTTTTTCCTCCCATTTTTTAAATACCGTGAAAAAACACGAACATGAACTATAATATGGGACGGAGGGAGTAGATAATAAGAGAATATATAGGATATAATTCATTATTTAGTTTACAACAACATTATATAAATGCATTTTGATTTGATTTTTGTAGTATTCACATTGAGAGAATTCTAAAGAATTATGAGAATTATTTTAAGTGCATATTTTATCTCTTTATATTTTTGTGTGATACTATTGTGAGTGTCCATCCCGCTTCTAACAAAGTGGTATCAAGAGAAAGTTTATAAAGTTTGGGGACAAAAAATAATGTCGTAGTTTTTCAATATCCTAGACTCAAAAGAAACTTATGATAAATGGTCTCTTTGCATGAAAACTATTCTAGGTGCACAAGGAGTTTGGGATATAATTGAGGATGGCTATGCACATGAGTCTAAAACTCTAAAATTGAACCAAACGGAGAAATAAGCTTTGGGATGGGCGAGAAAAAAAAGACCAAAATGCACTTATGAATTTTCGATCATCCATTATGGTTTGGATGCTGATATGTTTGAGAAAGTTGCTAATGTAACTAGGTTTGAACAAGCATGGGGCACTCTTTAAAATTCAATTGAAGGAGTAAGTAGATTAAAGAGGGTTTGCCTTCAAACTCTAAGAGATGAGTTTGAAAAACTTGAGATGGTGTATAAACAATCCATCTTAGATTATGGGATGCTAAAATACTAAAAAGCAAGATGATGTAATAATATTTATGCATGACAATAAATAAATTATGCGATGTTGAAATACTAAACAACAAGAGGAAATGTAGGATAAGAATTCATTATTTAGTCTACAATAATATTAGGTTAAACCCCATGCAATAGATGCACGGTTGTTCAATAATATTAAGGAAAATTGAAAATAATAAGCCCACTTCTGCTCAACCTACTCAAAACAACGAGCTAACCTTTGCGTATTTTGGAAACGAGCCAACCTTTGCCCCCTATTTTTTCAAAACAAGCCTTGTTACCTACAACCTGCTTAATAGGTTAAATTTTTTTTAATTGTTTTTTCTTTAATCCCTCCCCTGTCACCTTTCCACTCTCTCTTCCACCAAAACCACCACAACACAACCCCCTTCCCCAGCAACCCCCACCCCTTCCAGGAAGCAATAACCAAAATCTGCAGCAAATACGTTCTCTTTTTTTAATTTTTTTTTTTTGGCTTTAATCTCGCTCCACCAATGTATGAACATATGCCAATTGCGGCTGTTGTTTCCCTCATTTCGTATCCTTCGCTGGCTGCTGGACCATGGGCGCTTCCGTGATGGGTTACTATGATTGTTGAGGTTATTAGAAACATTTCGAAGCTCGCTGGTTTGTGGCTTCGAAAGCCCTATGACGTAAGGGGCGAGTGACGCATCATTTGACTTCCGATGATGATTAAACGACGTCGTATCCTCATTTACAAGAGGATTCAAAAATCCATCCCCAATTTGATGGTTTAATTGCTTCCTGGGAAAATGTTTGTTATTTTGATGGTTTTTGTTGTGGCTGCTAACTTGCTAGGTGCGGTAGTTGGACGTCGGTGTGGGGCTGCTGGTTGTGGTTGAGGAGTGATGGTTGTGGTCATTGTGCGGCTTTGTTGATTGCTGGTGGTGGGATGGTGGCATGCTGCTGTGCCAGGAAGGAGGGTGCGTGGTGTTGGGCGGCTGCGAGGTGCAGTGGTTGATGTGGGGCTGCTGGTAGTGGTCAAAGATCGGTGGTTGTGCAGCTTTGTTGATTGCTGGTGGTGGAAGTGCAGTGCTGTGAGAGGAAGGGAAGGTGCGTGGTGATGGGTCGGATGGTGGAGATAGAGGTAGCTAATGGGGGTGGCCCGGGGTGGGGGGGGGGTGAGTCAGGTGTGATACAAAATTATATAGAAAAGTGGGAAGATGAATACATCTTTATTACATGCTCATCTTACAAATTACAAACATGACAAATTTATAACAACATTACAAACTAAAATAAGCACCTAGTTTTAAGGAATCTATAATATTATCACCTGTAAAAATATCCATTAAGATTATTAGCACATCTTAATAAGGATGTGCTTTAAATAACCTCAACATTGCCTCCCTTAAACTGATGGTGGTACAAAATCAGTTTAACCTTCATTAGTTTCCAAAGAATGAACACCCAACAAATTTCTGAGTTTTACAAAAAGATCTCTTTTAAGAGCTTTTGTAAAAATGTCTGCAAGTTGATCTTCACTCTTACAATGCACAAGATCAACTATTCCATCATTGCATAGATCTCTTAAGAAATAATACTTGACATCAATGTGTTTGCTTCTTCCATGTAGCACCGAATTCTTTGACAACTTAATTGTTGAGGTGTTGTCACAATATATTTTAGTGGGTTGAGCTTGTTTGAACTTTAGTTCATCTAATATTCGCCTTATCCATATGGCTTGACAAGCACAAGCCGTGGCTGCAACAAATTCTGCTTCCATACTAGATAAAGTAACAATGGGTTGCTTTTTAGATGACCAAGATATAGCACCTGTTCCGAATATGAAGACATAACCAGAAGTACTTTTCCTGTCATCTTGATCTCCTGCATAATCGCTATCAGTATAACCAATCATGTTGGACTTTTCACCCTTTTTATTTGTAGATAGCGAAGGATTCTTTTAGCAGCTGACAAATGTAATTCCGTCGCATTTTCCATGTATCTACTTATTAGGCTTACAGAATATTGTATATCGGGCCTTGTTGTAGTAAGATACATTAAGCTGCCTACAATTTGTTTATAAAGTGTACCGTTAACTTTCTTCCCATCAGTGTCTCTATGTAGCTTCATTCCACATTCAATTGGAGTACTTACAGGATTGCAATCCTTCATTTGAAATTTCTCCAATATATCCCCCACATATTTCTTCTGAGAAAGAAATATTCCATTAGCTGATTGCATGATTTCTATGCCTAGAAAGTAGTGCATTAATCCAAGATCAGACATTTCAAATTCTTCCATCATGGACCTTTTAAATTCATGAAATGTTTTCTCATCACAATTTCCAGTGAATATTAGGTCATCAACGTATAAGCAAGTTATGAGCATTTTTCCGTCTTTTCCAATTTTAATGAACATGGTGTGTTCATATGGACACTTCATAAAACCGGATTTAAGAAATTAAGTCTCAATGCGACTATACCAAGCTCTTGGGGCTTGTTATAACCCATATAGAGCTTTCTTTAATCTATAAACCTTTTCTTTTCCAACCTTAACATAACCTTGTGGTTGATCTATATATACTTGTTCATTCAAGTACCCATTCAAGAATGCCGATTTGACATCTAGTTGGAAGATACACCAAGAATTTTGTGCTGCCAAAGATAATATCATCATTCTGATTGTGTCATGTCTTGCAACTGGAGCAAATACTTCTGTATAATCAACCCCAAATTGTTGTTTATATCCTTTAGCTACTAATCGTGCCTTGTACTTGTCAACCTCCCCATCTTTGTTCAGCTTTGTTTTAAAAACCCATTTCACACCTATGGTTGTGTGTCCCTTGGGAAGATCACATAATTCTCATGTATTGTTCTTTTCAATAGATGCTATCTCATCATCCATTGCTTTGCGCCACTTAGATTCATTAATGGCACTTTGTAGGATCACAATCTGCAAATAAAGCAAAATGAGAAATAGAATTCTCATCTTGATCCATTCCTGTTACGTCGTAATCTTTCATCCATTCCGGCCTTCAACGATTACGGCGTGGACATCCTTCATTTTCAGCATGAGGTGGATTTTCACTTGGTGAAGTTTCAGTTTGATTAATTGGTTCGATATTATGTGAAGGCGGCTGCTTTGCTAGTTCATCCTCGAGATCATTAACTGTATTGCCATCAAAAGTTAATGGAATAGATGACTTCTCATTCCAATTCCATGTACTTTCTTCATCAAATACCACATCTCTACTAACTTTTATTTTGTGTGTGAAAGGATTATACAATTTATATGCCTTGGAAGTTTCACTTACTCCCAAAAACACACATTTTTCACCCTTGTCATTGAGTTTCTTTCTTTGAACATCTGGAACATGGGCATAAGCAATACACACAAATACTCGAAAGTGATCAATAGATGATTTTCTTCCACTCCATGCTTCTTCTGGAGTCATGTTCAGCACAGCAAATGTAGGGCTTCTGTTCAAAATGTGAACGCTCTAATTTACTGCTTTAGGCCAAAATGTCTTTGGCATTCGCCCTCTCGCCAATAAACTTCTCACCATATTCAGAATCGTTCTATTTTTCCTTTCCGATACACCGTTTTGTTGCGGTGTATATGCTGCTGTAAGCTCTCTTCGAATACCATGCTCTTTGCAAAAACCTTCCAATTCTTTTGAGCAATACTCACCTCCAAGTTTTGATAGTTTGTCCAGATTCATTTTCAACAAGAGCTTTGAAGCATTTAAAAGAAGAGAAAGCTTCTGATTTCTCTTGTAGGAAATAAACCCATGTTTTTCTTGAAAAATCATTAGTAAAGATAATCACATATCTTTTACCTCCATTTGAAGGCGGATTAATAGGACCACAAATGTCTAAGTGTACTAATTCCAAAACAATTTTTGCTCTCCAAGACTTGCCTTTTGGAAATTGAGAACATTGTTGTTTGCCAATAACGCATTCTTCACAAACTTGAGAAGGAGGTGTGATACGAGGAAGTCCTATCACCATTTCTTTTTGTTAAAGTCTTTAATCCGCTAAAACTTAGATATCCATAGCGAAAATGCCAAAGCCATATTGGATCTTTTAAATTAGCTAACAAAGAAGAATGAATGCCTTCAATCTTCAGAGGAAACAATCTATTAAAGCTCAATGGAATTATTGCAATAATAATGTCTCTAGTAGGCGAATAAATTTCACTAGCACCTTTTTCTATGGTTATTTTATAACCCTTTTCTTGTAATTATCCCACACTCAATAGATTACTTTTGAGGTCTGGAACGTATATTACGTATGAAATTGTTCCAATTGAACCATTCTTGGTTTTTATCTTTAAATCACCGTTACCCATAACCTTTACCGTAGAGCAATCACCAAACGTTAGCGTAGAATGAAAATCTTCATTTAAATGTGAAAAAGATGACTTACCTCCGCTCATGTGGTTACTACAACCTGTATCCACATATGGCCATCAACAATGTTTCCACTTCTTTATTTTCAACAAAATTTGAACTTTGTCCTTTTTCCCTATTATTTGAGGGTACCTTCGTGTAACATTCAGAAGCATAATGACCAAATTTATGACACCTATAACATTCAATCGTTGATTTTTCTGAATTTTGATTTTTACCTCTATTTTGAAGATAGTCATGATTTGTTTTATAATTCCTACCATCATCTTTATATCCACGATCTCCTCTACCTCTTCCTCAACCTCTACCTCTTCCTCTACCCCTTCCTTTGAAGTTACTAAATTGGGTATTGGTAGAAGCCTTTAATGCTTGATCTTCTTTAGACAAATTTCTATTCATCTTTTGTTCATGCACTAATAACGAGCTTTGCAACTCATCAATTGAGAGAGTATCAATGTCTTTTGATTCCTCAATTGAACATACAACATAATTGAAGTTTTTGTCAATGTTCGTAGTTTTTTTTTACTATAGTCGTATCTGTCATAGTTTCTCCATGAAATCGCATCTTGTTGGATATTTCCATTGTACGAGCAAAGTAGCTTGTAATAGATTTGTTCTCCTTCATTTCTAATGTATCGAAATTACTTTTCAAGGTGAAGCTGTGCTCGCTTCACCCTCACAGAGCCTTGATATTTCTTTTTCATTGAGTCCCAAATATCCTTTGACATATCTTTACAAAGAACAGTCTCTAAGATGGATCGATCAATAGCCTAAAATAGAAAAATTTTTGCTTTTAAGTCTAAGCTTTTTATCTTCAAGATCCCTTTTTTCAGCGTCCGAAAGGCAGTGCCTGCTACTAATTTGGTTTCGGAACTCCAAAATCCACAACCACCCAAAACTCAATTGAGCGAAAAAAATTTCCCATTAACATACTCCAATGATCATAATGACCATCAAAACGAGGAATGGCTGCTTGGACAAAACTGGGATTTGTGTCAGAGGCCATTTAATAATATAGTGTTTAATAACACTTTCTTTTTTTTTTTTTTTTTTTCTCTCTCTTTTAAAATAACTTGGCTCGGATACCACTGATACAAAATTATATAGAAAAGTGGGTACAAATTGCAAACATGACAAATATATGACAACATTACAAACTAAAATAAGCACCTAGTTTTAAGGAATCTATAATATTCACCTATAAAATAACCATTAATATTATTAGCATATCTTAATACGGATGTGCTTTAAATAACCTCACCAGGTAGGAAGGAGCTAGTTCATTTTTTTTTTTTTTTTTTTTTTTTTTATAATTATTTTAAAAAAAGACCAATTAAGGTGACACGTGGCAAGTTACTTTCTAAAATCGGTTACCAAAAATTGGTTAAAGGCTTGTTTAGAGAAAATAAGAGGCAAAGGTTGGCTCATTCCCGGGATACGCAAAGGTTGGCTCATTTTGAGAGTGAAGGTGGGATTATTCTTTTCAATTTTTTCTAATTCTTAGTGACAACAAATTTATAAAAACGGGTTTAAAAAAATAAGGGCTCGACACACTAATCATTAAAGAGTATTAGTTGTTATTTGTATTAGTTGTCTATGTAAAAGTGTTTGGTAAGTAGCCAATAGCTACTATATTATGTAAATGACCAATAATCATACATGCCTAGTTTATCATTATGTATATTCTTAAGCTAACTTTGTAATAGGTAATAAATTTGACTAACTTTTAATAAAAGAGTCATTTTAACTTTCATAAACCTCTCTCATCAAAAAGCTGCTAATAGTAGCTTTTTGGGCACAAAGCTCTTTCTCTCTCATTTAAACACTTCTTTTAAACACTTCTATTAGAGGTTTGAGTTAGTTAAACTTCTCTTTTGCCTCAAACCTCTCCCAACATAATGATATATTAGCCATGAGTAATGATCTTTTTATTGGCAGTTATTGATTGCATTTTAATATTGTACATAATGGGAAGACTCTTATTCCTTATATACTGTAAATTTCACTTTATTCTTTTATGATTTCTTTTCTTATCTTATAAAATCATTAACTGCCATTAATACGTTGCTATTTACTTGCAAGGTTGAAGTATGAGTACCGCAATATTCTAGTGTTAATGGTGTAGGTTTAGGTATGATGTATGATTGTGATTCTCTTCTGTTTTAGGCATTTTCTGGAACTCAAAATGTTTCCAGTGTACAAAAGGACGAAGCTTGGAGAGTCAATGTACGTATACAAGGTTGTGACCTAGAGCATGGATATCTGTGTGGCACAATGGAAGCTCTTAATGTTCCAATGGCAGATACACCAGTAAGCCATTCTTCAGAATGATGATGATAATATGAATTCTTATACAAGCTCTCTATCAGAATTATTATTGCTTACTTTTGTTGATACTAGATAGGAATTGATGAAGAATTTCGGTGAATAACAATCTCATGTAATTGGAGATTTTTGCCACTTTTGAACATTGTAGAAATTTCATGTCCACCTGTTCAAAGATAACAAATTGTGTTTCGTTGGCTTCAGGTTAGCACCAGATAGTGTTTATTTATGAGACTGATACATGATAAAAGGTATTTTTCTAAGGAGAAATAGAAAAATGTTTGTAGAAAATTCGATGATTCCAGATTCCATCTCTAAAATTCCATTATACTTTTAACACCACCTTTCCTCTCATCTAGGCATCATTCATTAGCAAACATTATGCACAAGGTACAACATCTTAATTGAATTCGTTTATTTGTCTATGACTATAGCTAAAAGAATATGGCTATGTGTAAAACCTTATGTACTATAATTGTGATAGCTACGGAGCTCTTACATCTTCCCAGATTTGCACTCTCGTGCTAACTCCATATATGCCCTGAATGATGTCAATATATTTTTTTCAAAAATACCTCTAATTATTAAAAACCCACCAAAGTATCTCTGGACCTTGTCATAGGACTTTTCCAAATCGATGAAAACCATACGTTAGTGCTTATCCCAATACTTCTCCATTGGCTATCTCATAAAATAAACTACCTCGATTATTGTTCGTCCAAGCATAAAGCCAAAGCTAAATTGGTTCTCTATATTTCACTCTTCTCATCAACCTTTGTTCAATCACTTGCTTTCAAAGTTTTATAGTATAACTGTATAATTCATTAGTTTTATCTCTCAATAATGCACAATCCTCATCGGCTTCTTTTTTTTTTTTTTTTTTTTTTTTTTTTTTTTTTTTTGGTACAAAGGGAATAGAGTGCTTTTCCTCCACTTCAATGGCATCTTATTACATTTGTATATCTTGTTGAAAAATGTTGTCCACCTTCAATTCCTTTCTCCCTCAAACATCTTTAAACCTTAATAGTTCCTTTCATTCTTTTTTATTGAATGCTATATTGACTTCTCTCCCTTTTGTTAAATCCTAATAATTGATCTCCATTGAATAAATTATTAAGTAAGACCTTTATCTCCTTATCTCAAACCAAAACTTTGTATTTGATATTCTTCACACATTGCCCTGCCTATAATCCTCGTCTATGAGCAAGTCAATGCCCTTTTCCCTTCTTTCATATCCAACCTTGCATCAGCTCTAAATTCACCTTCGGTTTTGCTTCTCGTACAACTTTCTTTAATTCCCTTCTAGCTTCTTTATACTTATAAATTTATCTTTCCCATACATTGTATATTATTCTTGTTTGCGCTTTAATCACTCGTCACTTTTTAATTACACTAAGATGTGTTGTTACTTGGCAACATGCTTCCTTTTAGATTCTTTTAGGACCTTTTCCACCACTTCCTTTTTGTTATGCTCCATTTTAATTTACACTAAATCCATATCCAAATCCATGTTATAAGAAAGAAAATCTTCCTTGCTAGTTTGCACAAATTTTTGATGGTTCTTCCCCTTGAAAATTCCACCACTTATGCTTAGGATCTAGGTGTGGTCTTACATATCTCTTACAACAAAAATGAACCACAACCAATCTATGTTAGGTTGTACTCTCACCAGGATTCAACTTACAATCAATATGACCCTTTCTCCTACCATTCCTTGATAAAAAGAATTTACTTTGTTTTATGTTGGCATATGTGTTAATATCCTCCCATTTAATGTCCATAAGATGTGACTAAGGGTTTATGCCGGCCGCCACAGAGTTACCACAAGAGACCCGGCAGTGAATGCCATGTAGAGTTATTGATTGGAACTTGGGGAAAGAGAAGGGTAAAAGTCAATTAGTAGAAGAGAAACAAGAATGTAAAGAGAATATATATGATGGAGAATCAGCTCAAAGGATGATAGGAAGTAATTATTTAGGGAGGGGGAGACAGGCCTATTACTGACTTTAATAATTTTTAAATGTTTGCATAAATTGTTTTTTCTGCTTCCACAGTCTATGATGCATTGCTGACAAGCTTCTCTGTTAACAACATACAGGTGGTGACTTTTTGGGAAGGGGAAATTGTTGATACCAAGAATTATACCTTCTTCACTGGAAAATGGGAGGCAACGTGAGGTTTCTATCCCTTTACTTGAAAGAATATGGGAGGTTTCTTTTTATAATTAGGCTCCTTAGCTTTCATTGTGAGGATTATCTAAGCTATAAATACGAGGTCGGTTTAACATTTTCTAAATTAAATTTATCTCTCGGCTTGAAATATTGTTGTAGGCCTGAGGATGATATTAGGCACTGGACAAAATTTCAGTCCTTTGCTCCCCTTTTGGTAAGTAATTCCAAAATATATTTTGTACCTGAGCAGAATATATTATCTTTGTATTCTGATATGATGTCTTATTAGAGTCAAGTGGAGGTTGATGGTGGGAAGTCACTGGACTTGAGTAACTATCCATTCATTTTCATGGTAAGTTGGTGTGATTTCCTGCTATATCAGAAATGGAAGGATAACTTAGGGTATTGATTATAATTTAAACCATTTTTTTGTGGATCTAACACAGAGATGGAAGGAACAGTATTTTGTAAATGTTGGTACTGACTGCGGCTTAACAATAGCGGGCTTTTATTATGTATGCTTCTCCTGTAATGATGGCTCCATTAATGGCTTCTACTACGATCCTAATAGCAGGTATTAACATATTGCTTTTAACAGTAATACAGGTCCTCATGTTATTTTCTTGAAGATGAAAACTGGGGTAAGGTTGGGGAGAGGGGTTTTGAATGTAAACTTTGTGCTATTTGTGGATCTTGTAGTGTTGATTTTATCATGAATATGGTTTTGCAGTCCTTTTCAGAAGCTGGAGTTAAAATCTAGTAATGAATGGAGGTCTGGCTTTAGTTTTTCAACATACGAGTTGCAATGAAGATTGTATAATCATAGTAGTGAATGCTGTTGAAACTGCCCTGACTAAAGATATCCCAAAATGCAAATTCAGATTTATTAGAAGTCGACTTGTAAAATTCGGGGCTGCTTGGTTGTAAATCAAAGTTGTAAGATTCTCGTTTTCAGTTGTATACATCACATTCAATTATTCATAGAATGGGTACCAAAATCAAGAAATGTTATTCTAACAATGAGTGTCCTTTGATGCTTTGTTTTTGTTAGTGAGCTATGAGTAATTGACAGGAATTATTTCCATGTCTTGGTTCACTCAAAAACTAACCATTTTAGCTAGTTGGCATGTAGTATTCAAGTCTAATAAATCTTCGTCAGTATTCCCTGGTTATTACCACCTACTATAGTTGACGATTTAGTAATTACCACCAATAATTTTTTTTATTTTTATTTTACCACCAACAATTCTTCAAAATCTTAAATTTTACCACCACTTTACCGAATTTTTCAATTGTGACGTCATGTTGGGGTCCACTAACTATCTCCTATTTCCCTCCTTTTCCCTATTCTCTCTATTCTCACTCTTTGTTCTTATGCCTTTTTCAAAATCTGTAATTTTGGGAAAACATTTCAATAAGTTAGGAGTTAGTTAAATTAGGGTTTTCATTCGGCATTATTCTTCCATCCAAACGACAATGCAACCTAGGAGAAAGGTATGTATCTAACCAAGCCTTGACAACCTGAATGTAACACCTTAAATAATTTCTAAGTTTTAAATACTGTGTTTGGATTTGCTAAACTCTGAATTATGGCTTGTATTAAGAAGTCTCATGCATATTTCAGTTGTTAAATAAGATTGTTTTTTATTCCTACTTGGCCACAATACTTGTACTGCTTGCAAAATATGTAGGGTTCATCCTTTTTTCTTTTTTTTTTTAAAAAAAAAAAAAAAAAAAAAGTGTTCAAACCTGCACAAAGGTGTTACAATGCCAACAAGTTCAGCGCAATGGCAAATAAACAACATACTAACCATGGCTAGCACTACCCCTCCCACTGCAATTTCCGTGCTAATATACACTATGCAAGTCTCCGGGACTGAAGTAATTCTTTTTGTTTGTCAAAAGAAAGGTAGTAGACAGTAGTTTTTTAGATGGTTTCGAGTTGTGGCAAACTTTCAGACTAGCTGCAGATGGGGATAAGCATCTCTTCAGGTATCATGTAATGAGCACCCCTGAATGTAATGTACAACCAATCAAACCATAATCCAAATTTATACTGCATTAGCTTATCCCCTAAATGCTTTAATTTAACAGAGTGTCCGAGTACTTCATTAAAAATTGCAAACGTAAGCAACAGAATTCTTGCTAGGTCCTTTGTATCTATATTCAAACAAACTTGAAACAACAAAATACTTATCACAAATGAAAACCAAAGTTGCATTATTAAACCATAATCCAAATTTATACTGCATTAGCTTCACCATTAACATTGCAAACTATATTTCATTTAGTGAACTACAACAGGAAATCCAAAATAAGACCTTAAAATAATTTTGAACCAAAAAAAGCTTCAAAGAAACGCAGCCTAGGAAGAAGCATTTGTAGGGCCCTCAGTATTGTCAGCACTTCCATTGGAGCTACTTTGAATGCAAGCAGAATCCGAAGAAAAACTAGGACCTAAGAGCAAAGGAGTCTCTTTCTTTGCAGGCTCCGAAGGCTTCTCAGGATCGCGTTTTGGTGCCCAAGCCCGAAGAGGAGGTTCAAAATGTTTGCTGGCAACATCTGGTGGAGGTGAATCTTGGTCTTCACCAGGAAGAACAAGAAGACCCTTCTCCCGAAGGGCAGATGACTCATTGTAGAAAGCATTCCACAGTGAGTCAATCAGCTGCCTCTCTTCCTTCACAGCCCCAAGCTCTTCCTGTGACATAGTGCTGATGCTTTGAATTCGTTCTTCAAACAGCTGCTTCAATTTATCATCTTCAATTGATTGACCAGTGGTCTCATCAAGTTTTCCACGTGCAAGCTCCAGCAAACCCTGTAGGGCAGCTTCTCTAACAGATGTATCCTCACTAGAAGCAAGGTGAATCATGATACGGGAGAACCCTAGTTCAGTTACTACACAGCCATCAGATCGGTTTTCCCGTAGAAGATAATGAAGCAAATGCAATGCTTTCCTGCAAAAAAAATATACTTCCATAAGGAATCGGCAGATGGCAGAAAAGCTAGCGAAGAGCAAAATATACTCAGAGATTCCCTTCCTAAATCATTATAAAAACATTAATACCTTTGAAATCTAACATTCTCAGAGCTTAAAGCATCTTTCAATGCCGCATAACCATTTGCAAGGCGAAATGCTGCAACTCCAGGCTTGTTGTGACGGATTAAAGCTGCAACCAACACCAGGAATACACATCAATATTTCAAGGCAGTGCCAAGGGAAAGAACAATCACTCTCGTGGATGAAAGGTAAATAGGGTTAAAAAAAAAAAAGGGAAATTCTATAATAAAACCCACTACTTTTAAAAATTCTACGATGTACCCTTACTTTTTGAAACTTCTATATAGTAACCCGCAAGATCATTTAGTAACAACATAGTAACCTTGCCGTTATCCCACCGTTAATAAATTCCGTTAGTGGGGCCCACTCTCCAATTTTTAATATTTTTTATTGATTTTTGCGCGTTGTAAAATGTTCCGTAAAAGGTTTAGGGGGCTATTTTGGCCCTAAAGGGCCCAAATTGAGCTTAGATTTGCTAAAAAACAAACGTAAATACCTCGTTTTGCATATTAAAATATAAAACGCAAATCAAGACATTTCTTAATACGCAAAATATCTGAGCTCAATTTGGACCTTTTAAACCCAAAATAGCCCCAAAACCTTTAACATAACATTTACCAACACGCAAATCGATAAAAAAAATATTAAAAATTTGGGAGTGGGCCCCACTAACAGAATTTGTTAACGGTGGGATAAGGACAAGGTTATTGTATAGTTACTAAATAAACTTGTAGGTTACTATATATAAATTTCAAAAAGTAAGGGCATGGCGCAGAATTTCTAAAAGTAGCGGGTTATACTGTAGAATTTCCAAAAAAAAAAAAAAAAAAAAAAAAAAAAAAAAAAGAGGCGCTGGACACTCACATGATAAAGCACCCAGTGCCTGTGTACGCACTTTCATATCAGGATCTGAAATGAAGTTTGTAAGAAGTGGTTCAAAGCCATTTGCTTCCATTACTAGTTGTTGACTCTTAGGATTATTCTGAACAACAGTAGTCACAACATCGGCAGCCTTTGCACGTATATTCGCATGCCGATTTTTAAGATAACCAAGCAGAGGAGACAACCCCCCAATCGATTGAAGATCTGTCAGAAGTAATCAAGCAAGAAAAATAAATAATCCACCTTGATAATGGGAATGTCAAGAAGGTATTACACATTGGGTTTTAAAGGCAGTGTGGAATTCGTATAATTTCTTTATTTTTCACCTTTTTGTAATGTTGCACACAGATTAGATGTAATTCCTTAAAAATTATCATTGCTCATTCTAACCATGATTTGCAGATCCATCAGTTTCAAGCTTTCAGTTTAGCAATTTCTATAATATCTTCAACTACGCATCATACAAAATTATAAAAGGTTGAAAATTAGAAACTTCACACTGAGCTGAATCTAACAAGATACCACACGACAATTCATAGTAAAAACAGTGCTGTTAAGAGAAAAGATTCTTGCACAAAATCACCATGCACGTTGAGGAGAAAACTTAAGAATGCTGAACATCATTCATTAAAAATATAAAACATTAAAAAATAAATTAAAATAAAAACTTCATCCATTTTAAATAGGAGTAGGACACAATGAACTACACGCAGTTCAGCAGCGAATCTCATCTTAATATGGAGCTTCTAATCATGGAATGGCTTAAGTGGATTCTTTCCTATATAGTTCCTCCGCTTTTTTTACTTGCAACACTTCCCTAAAACGGAAATATCACAATACTTGCAACATACCATATATGGAAACTTTTCTTAGCCAAAGTTACAAACTTGCCCTTACTTAACCAATTTAAGTTTCTTTAAAACCCACTTGCCCACCCTCTTTAAAGTAATTTTCTCTCTCCTCTCAATACTTACATACCCACTCCTCCATTACTCCCACCTAGCAACCAAAATCACCACCACTATTCCCACGTCCCACCATAAACACCGCCCACCTCACCCAAATCACCGGCCACCACTTTGTTCAAAACCACCACCCAATCCCGTCGAGCCACCGAAACTACCACCCAATCCCACTAAGCCACCGAACAACCACCCAATCCAGCAGGCCACCGGAAACCGCCACCCCACCTCTACAAATCTCACAAAAACGACCACCCTTCTACACCACTTTCGCTAAAAAACACTAAGTTCATCACGTTCTCCGCCTTGTGTGTTAATGGTGGATAATTGAATTTTCTCTCATCTCAATAATGGTTGTGAATATGGTGATAGATTTGAGGAAGAAAGGTAGATAAGATGTTTTTGTGATGGTGCTATGGTGGTGGTGATAAGCAATCAAATTTTTTGCTAAATAATTTTAATTAGTTTTCTTAGATCTGGATATTTTTCTTACATATTATTGTCAAGTTTTTTTTTTTTTTTTTTTTTCAATTAATTTTTTTGGTGATAGTGGAGCTTGTGGCGGTTAGAGTGACGGTAGCGACAGCTTCGGCAGTGGAGATGCCGATGATGAATGGGTGTTGATTAGTGGGTTTGTTTATTTTGCAGGGATAAGTTTAAAGCAGTGGGTGGGTAATTAAAAGTGTTAATGGAACAGTTAAAGTCACGTGGGGACCAGTGAACAGTAGTTTTCTTAAAATGTGTGCTAAAGGGTGTGTTGCATGTATATAAAAACGGAGGAAGTAATACAGGGTATGGGTCTTTCCCAGATTTCTTAGATAGTGACCTAGCTCCTTAAATGATATAGCTACAAGATTTTCAACTCTACTTAATTAGCAATGTGTCCCACTCTTGACACTTGGGCAGGTCAAAAATCAAAGATGGATTCTGTCAAAATTGATAGAATAGTCAGGCCTAATGTACTGTGCACTACAGTAATGCCTCGTGGGGTCATAGAGCTGATAACCTTGAGTCGCCTAGGTTCTTAACTCATGTTCTATTTGAGATTGAGATTTAAACCTGGCTTATGTGTTTAAAACACACAACTCAGTACAGAGATATCATATTGTTGGATTTTGTTGTGGGCTTTCCCTTGGCTTAAGTGCCAGTTAGGACCAGGGGCGGTTCTGGCCGGAGCGACGGAACAGGGCCCCAAATTTGAGGGGCCCCAAAATTCAGATATATGTAATTAAGTTGGGTATAATATCACAAGATTATAGTTGGAGTAGTGGTTAGAGTACTTTTGCTTTGGATATGAGATTCGGTTTCAAGCCTTAGGGCCATCATTTTTTTTTTTTGGGAAATAAAGTGTACAGCTGTATGTCACTATGTGGGTTGTGAGTGTCAGTCAAATACAATGAACTAACTTTCTCTAGAATCCTCCGCCCAAAAAACCTTTCCTCTTCTCAAATATTTTTCTCCAAAAAAATTTTCAATCTATCATTCTAATTCCCAAAAAACTATATATTTCCAAAATTAATTTCACACTTAACTACTAAAACATCTTGTTTTCAACATTTCTAATTTACTTTTTATTAGCATCTTCAATTATACAATTAATGTACAAATTTTTCATCTTCCAAAATAATTTTGCCCATATTAATTCATAATTTCAACGGTTAAATCTTCAATTTTAAGATGAAATTAATTATTAAATCGTTGTTAATCCCCCAAATTTTTCTATATATGCATTTTACTCGGTTTTTCAATTTTACGAATAAAAAAGAAATCTTTAAGATAATATTAATTTCAAAATTATTTGCAAGTACTGTGAATATAGCTAGTAATTGGAAAAAATTTCATCACAAACCTCTTTGGAATCGACATTGGATATGGATACGCCTATGGAGTACGGTATGTGTTAAATCTGTTTTTTTTTTCCCCTGTTAAATCTGTTAATGTTTGATAATATTATGCTTTTTAATTTTTTTGTTAAATTTTGGCAATTATTATGTATAAATTATTGATATGTTTTTATTTTTTTTATACTGATTACAGCGGTTGATGAATGGTTTTGATGGAGTATTGGATTATACATAGCAATTAGCGATCTCGGATCTGTCGAATTCAATCGTTGGCTTGTTACAAGCTTTTTCCATAGATATCTAGAGAGAGAGATCCGCCTGCGTGAGCAACCCGACGGGGCAGGCTTGCTTGAGCGGATATGCGAACAGTAGCATGGAGAGAATCTCGCTCATGGAGGAAGAGTACGCGTGCGGTGATATTTTTCCTCTCTATCAAATATTTTGTGTAATTGTGTTTAAATATGTTTCGAAAGTATCCATCTGGGCATGAAAAACGCAATAAAAAAAAGAAGGAAGATCAATTCATTCAATCACAAAAAGGTGCTTTAGATAAGTTTTTTTTAAAAGTGCCACAGTCAAGTGAAAATCCTATTGATTCAGAGTTAAAAGAAAATAATGATAATGTTGGTGGTGATAATGTTAATGTTGATAATGATAATGTAGATGTGATTAATGACAAAGTTAATGTTGATGATAATAACATTAATGTTAAGCAAGAAGATGTTAATCTGAATAATGTTGATGATTTTGAACAAAATGTGGAGGAAAATTCAGACCATAATATTCCCAATGTTGAAGAAAATGATTTTGTTTCTCGTGATATATATGATCCAAGGATATGGGAAGTTCTTGATGAGAAGTCGATTGATATTTTGGCTCTCAATGGCCCTAAAAGAGACTTAACCATAGTGAAAGGCCTTAAAGACAAAGTATCTAAGAGATTTACTTCAAATTTATATACTAGGTATTTGCCTAATGGTGAAACTTGTGATAGAGATTGGCTTGTTTATTTTAAAGATATTAACAAAGTAATTTGTTTTTGCTGTAAAATCTTCAAAAAGGGTATCGGAAAAGGTAATTTGGTAAATGAAGGATATAATGATTGGTCGCATGTTAGTCATAGACTTAAAGAACATGAAACAAGTGTTGATCACGTTTTGAACATGGGTGCTTGGTGTGAACTAAGAAATAGATTGAAAAATAATGAAACAATAGACAAAGTTGCCCAAGACCAATTTCAAAAAGAAAAGGAGTACTGGAAAAGTGGCATTATTAGAATTATTGCTATTGTGAAGTTCCTTGGTAAAAATAACCTTGCATTTCGTGGGAAACACGAAAGGTTATATCAAAGTTGCAACGGAAATTTTTTAGGTTTGATTGAAATGTTGGCTGAATTTGATCCTGTGATTATTGAGCATGTTCATCGTATTGAGAATGGGATTATTCATCATCATTATCTTAGCCATGACATTCAGAATGAATTGATACTCTTACTTGCTTCCAAAATCAATAATGCTATCGTGAAGAAAATAAAAGAAGCAAGATATTTTTCTGTGATGTTGGATTGTACACATGTAGTCATCAAGAACAAATGACTTTAATTTTAAGGTGTGTTGACAAATGTTCAAATTCTTATAAAGTGAAAGAATTTTTTATTAAGTTCTTACAAGTTAATGATACTACTGGTCTAGGACTGTTTAAAGTGTTAGAAAATGTGTTAATATCTCATGATCTTGACATAGATAATATCAGGGGACAAGGATAAGATAATGGTTCTAACATGAAAGGTAAACATCAAGGTGTGCAAAAGAGACTATTGGATTTGAATGCTAGAGCTTTTTATTCTCCATGTGGTTGTCATAGTCTTAATTTAGTTTTGTGTGACATTGCAAATGCTTCTCCTAAAGCAAGGGAATTCTTTGTTATACTCCCAACGCATTTATACTATATTTGTTGCTTCTACCAAGAGATGGCATATTTTAAAAGAAAATGTTAAAGGTTTAACTCTTAAATCATTATCTGCCACTCGATGGGAAAGTCGTGTTGAAAGTATCAAAGCAATTAGATTTCAAATACCCGAGATACGTGAAGCATTACTTGAAGTAGCTGATGCTGACAATGATCATAAACTTCAAAGTGAAGCTAGATCTTTAGCAAATAATGAACTTGGTAGTTTTGAATTTTTGCTTGCTACAATCATTTGGTATGAAATTTTATGTGCTGTAAACTTTGTTAGTAAACAATTACAATCCCAGGATATGCTGATTGATATCGCCATTGGTGAGATTAAAGGGTTGATTTCCTTTTTAAAAAAATATAGGGAGAATGGTTTTTCAAAGGCCATGGATATTGCAAAAAAATTAACTATTGAAATTGGCATTGATCCTGTATTTCCTCAAAGACGTATAATACGTAGAAAAAGACAATTTGATGAGATAGATGGTGATGAAACACTATTATCTCCCGAGGAATCATTTAGAATCCAATATTTTATATACATTGTGGATCAAACTATTGCATCATTGGAAAAAAAGGTTTGAACAATACGAATCGTATGAGAATATCTTTGGCTTTTTGTTCAATTCTGATAAGTTGCATTCAATGGATGATGAGAAACTTTTATCTTCTTGTTTTGCTTTTGAAAATGCTCTTAAGGTGAGGTTTCTGATGTTGATAGAGAGGATTTATTTGTTGAGTTAACTTGGTTTAGAGAGTTTTTACCCAAAGGAGAAAATGGGAGCAATTGATTTATTGAATTTTTTAAAACGATATACTTGCTTCCCAAATGCAACAATTGCATATAGGATATTACTAACAATTCCTATTACTGTTGCTTCTGCAGAACGGAGTTTTTCAAAGTTGAAGTTGCTAAAGTCGTATTTAAGGACGACAATGTCACAAGAAAGATTAAATGGACTCGCTTTGATGGCTATTGTATCTGATCTTTTAGATGAAGTCGATATGGAGAATGTCATCAATGACTTTGCTACAAAACATACAAGAAGAGCTACTCTTTTTAAGTGATTTCTAGGAATTTTTAGGATTTCACTTTACTTTTGACGAATTTTCTAATGTAATGTATTTTTTTATCAAATAAAAATTAGGTATTAAATTTATGAAGTAGAAGGCCCCATTTTAAAAAGTTGAACAAGGCCCCAAAAATAATTTGCAATTTTAGCCCCGGCACTGGTTAGGACTAGTAGAATGGTCTTCTCTTAGAGTTTATTTTTTAAGCGGAACGGAAGCTGCACATTAGCACAAGATCACTGTCTTTTCTTTTCTCGGTCCTGGGCCCTATCAAAATTAGTACCGGTTTTTTCCCCTTGCTACTTGGAAAACTCCACTCCATACCAACAATGGATGAGGCAATCTTAAAAGTATATAGTCTCACTAGCTATGCCAAAAGTATTGCCTGGCTTGAGGCAAGCAAGAAGCACCTACTAGAGAGGGATCCCTCACAAACCTGGCTTATTACAGAAATAAGGCCTTTTGGGAAGGGCAGCATTTACAGCAATCATCACTATTTCTTTTTAGGACTGCCAAAACTGTTTATTTGAGAACAAGACAGAATTTCATAAGATGTAGATTTTGGATCCCAAGAGGGACTGCAGATTGACTTTCTAAGCCAAAGCAAGCAAATATCTCAGAAGAATCCTGAAGCTTTGATTCTAATCCTATTGTTAAATCCTAGAGGCTTATATTAATCTACTTGCTTTTTCTCCACTTAAAGGAGCTGTGTCAAATTCAAAGTACTTTCTAGTATGCACTTTGGTTTTCAATAAGGACTTAATGGGCATCACCCATGCTGGCAGGGAGTTTGGAAGCTGATCTTTATAAAATAATGACACCAGCCTGGCTCATTCTTATATAAAGAGCCCTAAGCCCCTTAAACATCTTTCCTTGTCCTTAATCAAACAGACAAAGTTGTGTCTTTGACTTTCCATTACGAAAGAAACGCTTCACATGCTCTAAGCCCCTTTTAGTCGTCTTTCCTTGTCCTAAATCAAACTGAAGAAGTTTTGTTCTTTGTCCATTACAAATGAAACGCTTCACCTGCTCCCTCCTCATGTCCACCAGCACTCAAGGCAAACCCAAAACCTCATCTTTTCATTAACACCAGTTGCTAGAGGCTATAACAAGGGGTCTCAAATCAAACAATAGAATCTAACTCTAACCTTGCTCATTATCCAGCTTTCAATGCAGAAATGATATACATAGCATGCTAAAGGATGAGCAATTCTACCACACCAACATTTGCCAAATAAGGCATCAAAACCTTGGATGCAGCTATACAGCAATTTCATCCAAGTTCAGTAACTGAAGTAAACAGAAGGAACTTTTGATTAGTCCATTTCTACCTAACGAGCATCAAATATGCCTAGATATGGAGTCATTCACAAGATTGTCTACACTGATGCAGAAGGCACAGAAGATTAAAAAGGGTGTTAAATGTTAGTGCGGATCCATAGTCTAGCTATAATATTTTATTTATTTTTTTAGAATCCTATACATATCACATGTAAAGAAGGATACTTTTGATCCCATGTTAACAGACCAAATTTGTTAATATCCGTTCCAATGCTTCACCCCAAGAACAAGATTCCCAAGTACTACTTGCCTTAGTAACAACATCACATCTATATTTTTACCATAAAGAGTACCATCCATTGCTTAAGGAAAGAATTTTATCATTAACATCCATATATTGATGCTCTTTACATAGTTAGGAGCACAATTAACTAATTTGGTGAACACCTCTCTTTGTAGGACAATTTTCACCATTATTATAGGAAAATAGGGAGCTATGCTCATCTTTTCTCAGCATCAATGACATACAAAACCACCACCACCATCATACATGTAACAAGATTTGTTCAGCTCAGCAAACCAACAGAAGACTTGCCAAACATAGGCTTAAATACAGGACAAAATCTCCAAAACAATTCAAGCAAAAAACTAGAAGCAATCCAATTTCATTCAAGTACAACAACATAGCAACTCCTGCAACCGAAGGAATGCAATACCCTAAGCTAAAAACTAAATAAATGATGGAAAATCCAAAACTTATAATTTAAGTGAAATTCATATCTGTCCATTCCTTTCATCTCTCTCACTATCTGAATGGTTCAAAATTATCAACATTATCAAAAGGAAATAACAGAATATAACTAAACAATAATGACCACATTTACTTAACTCGTGTCAGCAAAATCACAATACAACAAGTTTTTATCTAATTTAATACTGGTTAAAAGAAAATATATCAATTTGTCACAGGAATTAAAATACACCAATGCCATAGGGGGCATTTCAACACTGCATATTTTGGAACTCATTCCAAGCAATATAAGTGTTATAAGCATGACATTGACAAACAAATAAACAGAAAAGAAAACAAATCTTTAACCTCACCATTTGCCATATCAATTGACTCTACATGCTCTTGCAGCTCATCCAACATATCTGTAGATTAACAGAACCAAAAATTATTAAAGTTTGCAAAAGAATATATGTATATTATCACATACTTCCTCCATTCTATTAGTATTGCAACAAGGATGAAATTACGCATCCCAAAGCACATTTTATATGCTAAATATCTATAATTGTGTAAAAGTAAAAATTATAAAAAGTTGATATTGTGAAAGTATTTTATGAGACGAATCCAACAAGATCCCACATGACTATATTTTGCTTAACGTATAAATCATATTATATGGTCAAATAAGAAAGATGAATAGTGCAAAAAGTCCATTGCTGCAATATTAATAGAACTGAGGAAGTATCATATTGCTAAGACAGGGCAAACATCGCCATTACCTTCAATATCACCGGGACTAACTCCTTGAGAATCTAAAACTTCCTCTGGAGTTTGCATAACTTGAGTTATCTCTTTCATTCGCTTGACTACATCAATGGTTTGTGACTGCATGGCTTCCATAAACCATTTTCGGTCTTCTTCACTGGTCATCCCAGAATCAAATACATGAGGCCAGAATAAAGCATGAACATTTGTGCTGGTTAATACTGTGAGGGTTTGGTTTACCCATTGATTCAACACATGCCAGATAGGCTAAATAAATATAGAAGTAAAACTCCAAACAGTCTTTAACCCCCACCCCCCTAACAAAAAAAAAATGATCATAATCAACTCAAGATAAAAAAAAATGTGGCAAATTAAGCAATGATGGAATAAACTATGAATCACCCGTCATCAGAATGCAATTCAGTAATCGCTTTTCCCACCGTTTCAGTATCTCTTTGTGATGGGCTTGATTAAAATACTTAATTGCACCATATTTCAAATTTGAAAAATTTATAATAATTGCATTATTTCCTCTAATGGTATGGATTTAACTACAGTTGCCCTCTAAAACTTTTACTTCCACTCTCCTCTTTCCCTCTCCAACCATCATAGACCTTGCAATTTTGCAATTGCCATGGCTGCCAAAATTCATGATCAGGGCAATTGCTCTACTCCTTTAACCCCACAACCAGACTCAATCAACACCACCACCGGGAACCAGCCTCAGCCTGACAAATACCTTAACCACCCCCCAACCACCACCCTCCTTCATTAAGACTTCCACAACCACCAAAACCACCACCCTCCAATAATCGACCTTCACCACCAATCTCTTTAAAACCAGAGCCCCACAGCCTTAATTACCAACCCAAAAAATTTCAAGAAAACAATTATGAAGCAACCATGGAGTACCTTGAGCAAAAATCAAGTTAGACCTAAGCTTTTGGTGGTACACTTGTGTCTTGTCTTGTCAATCCGACCACACATCTTTTTTCTTTTTTTGGCAGTGGTATGATGGCGGCAGTGATTTGCAAGTTGCAACTATGAGTGTGGTGGGTTGGTGGAATAACAAAGGTCAGTGGTGGTGGCGGTGGCAGTAACGGTGGTTGGGTTGCAAAGGAGTGAAGAACGGTAGAGTATTCATTTTGACATCTGCTTTCCTTTTTCTTAAATAATGTGACATTTGGAAATTGTGCTACTATTTTGTAATGGAGGAAGTACTATTGTCCTACTCTGTATCATACTTAAAATGTGTACAAGAATACTCAGCACATCTGTTTTTCAATTCTAGAACAGTTACAGAAAGAGCACATCTAAACTGATACCCTTTCAAATACAAAGATTTCCTCAGCAATAGTTTAAAAAAGGAAAATCCTGCAACCAATTCTTCATCGGCCACATAGTTTATGCTTAATTTTAATTTTACTTTCAGCTTTGTTTTTTTTTTTTTTTTTGGGTTGATGGGTCAAAATGTCAAATTCCTTGAAATCCAGCAACTTCAAAAAAACCATCCTTTCTTAACTCTTATCATTTACGAGTACTTAGTACGAAGTAATTTTGTATAAATAGTCTATCAGATAATCAGAGTACTTTCGTATAAAGCAAACCTGCAATGAATTCATCATCTGCCGCATAGTAGCCGCATTGTAACCGCATAATCTTAAATTAAGTATACGTAAGTTGATAGTTCTAATTAGTTGAAATCTTTCATTTTCAAAACAGCTAAACAAATTCTTTATCACCATTTATACAGAAAATCGTAAGAACACTCTAAAACAAAAACAACCGATTTCAATTCAAAACCCGGAACTCAATAAACATGAAAACGCTTGCAAAACCAGCAATCAATACATTATTATAGGAAAACCCAAATTCCCATTCGGAACAACGATTGAATACATTAATATCAAATTCAAAGACTGGTGAAAATAAATTGAAGAAAACAAAGAGGGAAAGATGAGATACCTTAATTGGCGTGGAGGTTGACTACCGTCGGAGTGTGATAGACTCCATTTTAGGAGTCCTTCCCAATTGGGGTTGTCTTTACTCATGATTTCAGAGGAAAACTTTGTGAGGTTTTGCAGAGATGGGGAATTCCAGAAACCCTGAGAAGAGTGAGAAATAAGATTGTTCGAGCCAATTGTAGAGGACTGAATATTTATACGTAATTAATTAAACAATTGTAGAGCTAATTAACGGGTTCGGTTTGACTTTTTCTTTTTACCTTTGTCTTTGCTTCTTTGAACGTGTTTTTTGTTGAGTCATATTCACTTGTCCCTATAATTGCTTCTTCATTTGTGTCAATTGCAGATGTTTCTTCCTAGTTTTTAAAAAGGTTAATTTAAATGTTATCTTTAAAAAACCGTTTTTGTAATCTATTAAAAATTGAATGCATACATGTGTTATTTACCTTTTTGATTTCCTTTTTAATTGTTTGAGCTATAACATCTGTTGATTCAATGACACGACTCACTGTGAATTTTAGTATCTTACGCGCCAAATTGAAGTCATTTAATTTTACTTCGAAGTTGCAAGATTTTCCATTTAAATTTTTAATTGTGAGGGATCACTCGTTCATCGCTACCCTGTAAATATGAAACAAAATTAGTTGGGTATGCACGATCAGTACATCAAACTTTATGATATGATATATACATTATTTTTTAATTTAGAAATATCTCTTTAAATGTGCTTAAAAGTGTTGTTACAGGAACTTTTATTAATTTCTCTGCATGTTTATCAAATAATACAAATGTTGATTTTGTCGTATCATCTTCCACCTCTACTTCTACCCTGTATCTATGCAATTGGTTACTTTTAGTAGTTGAAAAGATCAATAGACAATAGTAATGTTGTGTATAAATTTGATTATTACCTTAGTATGGGGAAATCGTGAGCTTCCATGCATTTGAATTTTGATATCATCATTATTAGTGTATGGTTAAGCTTCATTTTTATATCATCATTATTAGTCTCTAGCTTACCTGCCAAAACTTTCCTAAAGTGATTTTTTCGTGTCAAGTCTCTCATTAGTTGATTTAGCTTCATTTTGAATACACGGACGATTATGTCCGGTCTTTCTTCTACTTTTTGTCCAGGCATATTGTCCAACATTGTTTGTATCTCAGGCCATTTTGGATTTTGCGGCGAAGGTGATGAATAGGTCTGGGTTTCCGTAAACCCTGCAAATAGCCATAGCATCTTGGTAGTTTGCTACCTTGTATCTTGGTCCACTCGTGAAACTGGAGGGTAGTACAACAGTTTTACCAACTGATATTGGGTCGTTATCTCCCCTTGCTACTGCATCTTTTAGCCCTTCATATGATTCACTCCTTAGCTTTGTCTGATTGTTTTGTACATAACTTAGCCTTTCTTCTTCTATGCATGTGTATGCGTCTACGAAAAATTGAAGGAGTAAACGTCCTCCTTATAGTAAGATGGGATTCATCATCTATTCGTTATTAAATCAGATAACAATAGTATTCACACATAGTTACGAATTTCCTCTTTTATGTCCTATTTTCCTCCTTGTCTATACTCAATGTCTGTTTGATATCCATCTTCCCCGTAAGGAAATAAAAGTGGATATTGCATTGCCATATAACTTGGATGTAACTCAATGATTCTTTGCAAGCCTTCAGTGTTGTGTTCTATGAATATTCACGATGACCAATAGTATCCTCATAGTCACCCACTATAAGAGCTGCAACTTTAGAAGCAATTGGCATGTTGTATTGTCTTGCGTCTTTAGAACGATTTCCTATCAGCTGTACCCAAACAGGGATGAAATCATCTTCTCTGAAACGGTCTCTTACCATCCGAAAAGCTTTAGCAAGTTCGTTGTTTTCATCTAGCATTTCCAGTAGATCCTGAACTATCTTAGGGTCCAAATTTTTTTGATCTTCTCCAGGATTAATGGCATTTAGTCTATTCTCAACTTCATTCTCTGTATCATATATGTATAACTGTAAAAACTTAGGTTGGTTTCCATCAATCGGGAGTAGCGACCCAATTTTGTGGTGATTTTGCCCACTAATTCGAAATGCATAAGGTCCTTTGCCATTGTTTATGTCCTTATCAATCTTGCCACCCATTGATGTAAATGCGAAGATGAAATTATATCCTCTTACGTTGTCACGAAAATTTTTAGACTCTTTATCAGGTTACATAAGCTTCTCCAAAACATGAGGGGCTCTTTTGCGGGGAGGTATTATCACCCGACCATCTTGACAACAATTTTTGTAACTAGGGTCTCTTGCATTTTTTTCTTTTTCTAGACATTCTTCCAACCAAAATAAATGCTCCACAGTGTTTACATGTATGGATGGGGTTGTTATTCTCTGATTTAAAGTGTTCGGATTGACTTTTTCTTTTTACCTTTGTCTTTGCTTCGTGGAAGGTGTTTTTTGTTGAGTCATATTCACTTGTCCCTATAATTGCTTCTTCAGTTGTGTCAATTGCAGATGTTTCTTCCTGTTTTTTAAAAAGGTTAAATTAAATGTTATCTTTAAAAAAAGGTTTTTGTAATCTATTAAAAATTGAATGCATACATGTATTATTTACCCTTTTGATTTCCTTTTTAATTGTTTGAGCTATAACATCTGTTGATTCAATGACATGACTCACTGTGAATTTTGGTATCTTACGCGCCAAATTGAAGTCATTTAATTTTACTTCGAAGTTGCAAGATTTTCCATTTAAATTTTTAATTGCCTGAGCGATCACTCGTTCATCGCTACCCTGTAAATATGAAACAAAATTAGTTGGGTATGCACGATCAGTCCATCAAACTTTATGTTATGATATATACATTGTTTTTTAATTTAGAAATACCTCTTTAAATGTGCTTAAAAGTGTTGTTACAGGAACTTTTATTAATTTCTCTGCATGTTTATCAAATAATACAAATGTTGATTTTGCCGTATCATCTTCCATCTCTACTGCTACCCTGTATTTGTGTAATTGGTCCTTTTAGTAGTTGAAAAGATCAATAGACAATAGTAATGTTGTGTATAAATTTGATTATTACCTTAGTATGGGGAAATCCTAGGCTTCCATGCATTTGAAGCAAAAAAACTACCACAATCCTTTTGGAGCTTAGATCTACACTTAGCGCATGATGAAAATAGCCAATCACTGTCTGTTTTAGTTCCGGTTATTATAGCTTTGCATACCACTTTAGTACCATCTTTGATATTGTTGCTAAATAAAAGCTGCGTAAGTTCATCTAATTTCATCGACTTTGATTCATTATTGTTTTCTGTATTTGGTAAGGTAAGTACTTCTATGCAACTATTTGTTCTCCTGTGAAAAAAAAATAAAATAAAAAAATTGGTAGAAGTATGATACTTATAATACATTGTTAAATTGACGCTAAATATGAATAATATGATTATTGTGCAATTTGTTAATTACCCTTGTATGAATTCATTTACTTCTAGTATATCTATGTCTTTGTATATTTTTGTTGCTCCATTGGATGAAAAAGTTATATTACTTGTAATGATTAGCACAATACACAATTCACAATTCACATACACAATGTCAATTGATTGGAGATTCAAATACATACCATTAAAGGTTCTAATTCTAAGAGATGTAATGATTAACACAATTGGTACATTTTCTACGCTGAGATGGTAGTTGAATGTTTTGGCTGTTTTTCCCCATAATGTTAACAAGTATGTTTGTCCACTATATAAAAAATATGAAAATAGTGTTTGATTAGGTAATTAATATATATATATAATTGGTTATAATTTTTTAATACTTAATAATTATACCTTGTGCGTTCTAATGTAATTTCTCGTAATAGAGACCTTCCCGACTTCATGTTTAGATCTCCAATTCCTCATAGTTGGCCTAACACATCTGCATATAATAAATAAAGTAGAACAATTATATGTGGTATATATAATGATAATTAAAGACTCGGTTTGAATAGTGATCTAAATATATAAAAACCTGTGAGTTGAACAATTGAGTTGCATCGTTGCTTGATTAACTCATGATCTCCCAGTTCAAACTTATGTCTAGGGATTTTTGGATCATCTTCCTCTAGTAATTGAATGGAGGTTGCAAAATTGAAAAATATCATGTGCTCATTTGTGACAATTATCCACTCTTTCTTGTTAGGTGTCACATTGAAGTGCTTAATCATATAAATACATCCCTCTTTGAGCTTTTCTCTAAAATCAGATGCATCTTCTCTTTTAATTGAAGCATGTATGTGTTGATCCTGTTTCAGTAGCTTAATTAGTTCTTTTTTTTTTTCAAAGACATATTAGATCAAAACAACTATTGGAAAAATACGTAATACTTTTTGTGCAAAATACTTATGTCTTCATCTGCTAGTATCATGTCAATACCTAGAAACTGATTGTTCTTCGGGCTAATTACATCCCACATTCTAGTAATTCTTACTTTTAAAGTCCAATCTTTTATCTCATTGCTAATCTCCAAGTCCTTGATGTGATTGTAGTTGTTTAGTTCCATCGATGCCCTATTTCTAAAAATTCATAATAAAAAAAGAACACATATTAATTACATACAAAATATAAAAGGATAAAAAAATCTGACTATTGACCAAGTTGATTAAATTGGCAGTTGACTCTATTCTAATTGACCGATTAAACATACTCGTACTAAAAATATGCGATTTAGTCATACCTTTTACCATTTTTGACAGCCATTGATTGTGCTAAAACATATGGTGAAAAAACTGAAAAAGTAAAGAAATTATGATTAATAATTAATATAATCATGTATTCACAATTTCACTTGTGTTAATGAAAATTAAAGGCTTTAATATTTGCTAAAAAATTTAAAATATATACTTCGTACCTGTTAAAAATTAAAGTCGTGAGTGTAAAAATTGAACGTCAAAGAGCAAGAGAGTGCGTGCGCAAATTGAATGTTAACAAATGTTGTTGAGCAAGGGTGAGGTTTGAGGGCAAGGGTGAGGTTTGAGGGTTTATATAAACATCAATCTGACTCCTTGTATGAATAGAATTCTTATATTAATTAAATTTAATTAGTTTTCTCATATGAATAAAATTCTTATATTACTTTGATTTTATTATTAATAAATAAAATTATATAGGATAGTGTAATTATAAAATTTTATCGTGTATAAAGATGATATTTGTAATACAATTTGACTAATCTTAGACTTTTAGTACTCTTAGGTCTTAGCATTGAACACATACTAATCTACTTTGGTTTGGTTCCTTACGGGTTTTATGGAGTATATGAATAAATTTTCTTTTTCCTTTTTTAATTTTTATTTTTTTTCTTAATACTAAACGCTGCTAAGATCTCTAATCATATGGGCTCTACTAATCTCCCGTTGCTAATATGTTTTGATAGAAAATATAAACTCATGAAAAACAATGTTATTTTATTTATAATAGGTTGTATCCACGTGTGATTAATCAAGATTTTTATCTATTTCTACAACAAACTTAACTTTTTTATCTTTACTTTAATAACTTTTTAATCTTATTTACCATCATGACAAGTCGCCTACGTGGCACAACACTTGGCAAAAAGTTGGAATGCCAAGTGTCGATGCCTTGTGACATGACTAAAGTTTAGCTTTGTATATTAGTTATATATATATATATATATATATATATATATATATATATATATATATATATATATATATATATATATATATATATATATATATATATATATATATATATATATATATATATATATATGTATATATATATATAAGAGGAAGGATCATATAAGAACCCTCCTCTATATAAGAACCCATTATATGTAAGAACTAATCTACACCGTGAGATTAGATTTGATCTGACCACTCAAAATGAATTGGTTAGTAATGATACTTTTGTAATTTTTGTTGTACACTTTCCCATTTCTCCTCATTCACGGTTTCTTTCCCTTTTGTTTCTGTGTCTAGACATGATACATCATACAATTCTCTATATCTCTCATTGTTTTGGGTGCAAATTCCTTCAAGAAATTAGGGTTTACTTCAAGAAATTAAGGTTTGTTATCCAATTCTTATGATTCAATTCTTTCTATTCATTATAATCTTATGATTTTTGCTGCGATTTTTCTCAATTTTTTTAGCGATTTGTTAAGTTTTTTCTCAATTTTTTCCCCGATTTTTGCGATTTCTATGCTCAATTTTGTTCGTATTATGTTCAATTTTACAATTTTTATGCTTTTTGTTCGATTTTTATGATTTATCATTTTCATTGTTGATTTTATTCGATTTTTGCGATTTATCAATTCGATATTTTTTTTCCGATTTCATCAGTTTTCGATTTTCTTTTATTTTTGATTTCATCAATTTGGTTTAGCAGTTGCGTTTTTTTTTTCTTATTTATGCAATTAGGTTAATTTCAATTAATGAATGTTAATGGTTTTATGTTTATTATTTGTCTTCCTATTAAGTGTTATATGTCTTATAAGTTATAACCAACTGTTGCATTTCCCATTAGTGGTAGTGTGATTTGTGATGATCATGAAATGAAATGCTGATTTACTGGTTGATAGTGAAATGGTGGTCTTACGTGAATATTACTGCTAAATTATTGCTATTTTCCCCTTGATATGAGATTCAGAATATTTTCAGTGCCTTTCTCTAATATTTTTGCATATGCTCTAAAATACAAGTATGATGCAAATGTTCTAAACTTTATTCTTGCCAATTAATGTGTCTTGAGTAAGATTATAATGAGCCTAGTAGAGCCTTTGAAGACTTTTGAGTATGCTAATAAATTATTAATGAGCTACAAAGCCTACAATCTGCTCGTGCTAATTTAGCGACAAACTCAATCTCATCCCACTTCTTAGATGTCTCTAGGTGTAGAGCAAGTAAGGGTGAATGTAGACACAAGTATGCCAGGTGAGAAACTGAGATGGATATGTATGTGATTAGGAGTTGTGTTTAGGAATAAAGAAGGTAGTATTATGACAGGGGCTTCAATACAATTTAACAAGCCCCGGTAGCTGAATATTGCTGATGCAAGGTTATTATTTGGGGGATGGAGATAACCAAGAGCTGAATTTGAATAATGCAGATCATTTATACTCATGTTATCAATTCTTAGGCACATTGAAATGCATAAAGCTTTGTAATTAGAGGATTAGACGTGGGTATGTCACCAAAATGTTGACCATTGCATTTGTTCCTACTAATTGTTTTCTTATTAAGGTGTTGCAGAAGTAATATCTTGCTGCTTTTGGTGCCTCAACTCAAATTGGTAACCTGACTATTGGCAAGTAAAAGCGCATTTTTTTTTGGAAACTAATAAGCTCAATACAAACATGTCTGAACTAAGTAGCTTGAAACACTTAATTTTTTCTTAACACTGGCTACTCTTGTCTTTATGTAGCTTGGACACTTTTTCTGTTTTTCATATGCTAGAACAACTACATGTTAGTCACTCTACATGGGAGTTCCATGTGTTACCAAGGCTGGCAGCCTGGCAGGGTGCATGTTCATAATATTGGTGTTAGTCTCCTAAGTAAAGTTGGTAAAAAAAACTACATCCTATAAACATATACTCTATATTTGTTCTTTTTGCAGGTTAATTTACTATATTTCATCATTTTCATATTGACCATAGTTAATTAGTTAGTATGAATAGAAGGGTTAAACTCCACCAAGAAGGCACCACCAACTAAAAAAATATATATAAACAGGTTATTGATTTGACCTGTAGAACAAAGTAAACCTTTGCTGGTGAGGATATGAGCAGAGTAACATATTTGACCTTGTGAATTTTTTACTTTATTTGATAGGATTTAGAAAATAAAGTGCATGATATTAATTAGTATGTCGCTAGTCTAATATTGTCTAGCAGTTGTTTATATCTTATATAGTAGGTAAATTCGAGTTTTATGTCCATTTAATATTTTATATACATTAGCCTACTAGCTCAACGGGTAGAGCATTGTGTAAATGCACAAAGATGTGGGTTCGAATCCCACGTAGGTTCATTTTTCTAATGTGGAGATGAGAGTTTGTAAAAAAGCTTAAATGTAACAATTTTTTTACTCGCATTGCACTTATCATTTCTAGCTAATTTTTTTAGCTATACAGTACATAACTTAGTGCTAATTTGATTTATTTTTTTTAGTTATTATGCATGGTTTACATACGAAGAATTTTAAGCTATTTTTAGATATAACCTATGTAGGAATCGAACCTACATAGGTTTTAGCATATGTTCTAAAATAAACTTAATAAGTTATTAAGTTTTCTGCAAATGTTCTAAATTGAGCTAATAGGTAAATGTTCTAAAATCTTTTGCATGTACATGTGCAGATTTAGAATAAACGAAGAATGTTGAATATATTACATAAAGTATGTAGTTTAGAACATAAAGTATTTAATTTAATACATAAATTATAGTATAGAGTTCATATTCTAAATTTCTTTCGAGTTCATGTTCTAAATTTTTATCCTATGTTCTAATTTTTTTCTTTATGCTCTATAACTTTTAATTTTACTCTGTATGTTTTAAATTTTTTCTATCTAAGTTCTAAATATTTTTGCCAATGTTCTAAATTTTTATGCCAATATTCTAATTTTTTTTTTCTATGTTCTAAAATTTTTTTGCCAATGTTTTAAAACTTTTTTTTTATGTTTAAAATTATTTTTCCTATGTTCTAAAATATTCTGCTTATGTTCTAAAATTTTTAGCCTATATTCTAAGTTTTATGCCTATATTCTAAATTTTTTTGGTATGTTCTAAACCAATGTTCAATTTTTTTTCCTATGTTCTTTTCGTATGTTCTAAACTTTATTCCAATGTCTAAACATATTTTCTAATTTTTTCCTACATTCTAAAATTATGTACCTATGTTCTAAGTTATTTTTTTCATATGTTCTAAATTTTATTATCATTTTCTAAATCTTTATTCCAAATTTTTAAATTACTATGTTCTAATTTTTTTTGTCTATGTTCTAAAATATTTATGTCTATGTTCTAAATTTTTCTCGTGTATGTTCTAAATGTTTTCTTATGTTCTAAATTTTTTTTGGCTTATGTTCTAAAATTTTCTCTCATGTTCTAAAATATCTTTCCTATGTTCTAAACCTTTTCTTATGTTCTAATTTTTTTTTCCAATGCTCTAAATTTTTTTTTTTTTTGCCTATATTAAAATTTTCTCTCATAATCTAAATTATCTTTCCTATGTTCTAAGCCTTTTAATTTCTTATGTTCTAAAATTTTTTGCCATGTTCTAAAACTTTTCCTATATTCAAACTTTTTCCTATGTTCTAAATTTTTTTCTCTCTATGTTCTAATTTTTTTCCAATGTTTTCTAAATTTTTTTTACCTGTGTTCTAATGTTCTAAATTTTTTTTTTGCCTTTGTTCTAAACTTTTATCCCGTGCTCTACATTTTTCCTATGCTCTAATTTTTTTTTCTATATGTTCTAAAATTATTTCCTATGTTATAAAATTTCCAATGTTCTATATTATTTCATTATGTTCTAAATTATTACATTTGTCCTAAATTAGGCTAAAAGGGAAAATAATTAGGATTTTTTTAAAAAGTTTTTTTAGTTATTTATAAAGATAACCTATGTAGGATTCGAACCTACATCTTGTATGCATTTACATAGTGCTCTACCACTTGAGCTAATAGGTTTTAGCCGTTTGTTATTGATCACCACTCCTCCTTTAGAAACAGAGGAAAACAATCACATGTAAAAACTCAAATATCCCCATTACTATGCCTGGCTACATGCCTCCATTCATATTTTACAATCTCTCGAACCAAAGGCTCCCCGCCTAATACTCCACTAATTTTTTACAGCAGCTACTACTACTATATAACCGATAATTATCATACTAGAATGCTGCACTGGCATTGATAATAACTAATAAAAAATGGCCACATTGTATCAAGTTAAAATGCCCTCATCTTTTTTTTAGATAAAGGTGTACTTAAATTAAATTAATAGAAAACCAAATACGGCTTAGTTCCAAGGTTCAACAGAGACAAGCAAAGTATCTCTGCTTATGTCCTAGCAACCACAAATTATCCAATAACTCAAAGATAAACTAGCAAAAACCAACAGACACAATCTGCTAAATCATCACTCCATAAGCGAAAGCTAATAAAGAACAACCAATAACCATCTTAACCCGCCAAGGCATCTACATTTCATTTTGAGACAATTAAGTTTGCAACATCATAAGCATGTTATAAGTCCATCCACCTATTTTAAGCCTTAAACTCATTAATAATGCCCAGCTAGCCAGCATACTCCCCTCACCCCCCCACCCCTCTCTCCCTGTCTCTTTCTCCCCAATCCCCAAGTTCTCCCTCAAAGATAATACATGTCAATCAATTAATCTAAGGGAAGCACTAATTCATCCATCTAAAGGGGGTATAAGGTAGAAGTAAAATAAAAGGAATTCAATTCAATCAGTTAATTTATTTATTTACCATCACATCTTTGAAGAGTAGAAGTAAAATAAAAGGAATTAAATTTCATTGAGAATCAAGAGTATAATCAAGAGTAGCGCCGACCAACCACCCAATAGATCCATGAAAAATGATATCACTAACAATTAAGAACGCAATAAGAGGTATCACTAACTTAGGACATGCTGAAATAGAGTTTAGAACATGATGAAAAAGAGTTTAGAACATGTTAAGCTAATTTACAATTCACAGAAGTCAATTAATTCATTTAGAAATTCTAAAATTACATAATTAGTTGCTAAACATAATAGACAAATCGCATTTTGCACGGATATACAATAAATCATCGAAAACTGGAAAAAAGAAATTGCAAAAAAAAAACTGATAAATGAAGCAAAAAAATTAGCATATAATCAAACATAGACTATTTAATAAAAGAAATAGAGTACAGAGGTAACAATATACTCGAAAATACTACTAAAATGAAGCAAATAAACAAAAAAAATAGAAAAAATAGTAAAATGACGCAGAAAAAAAATCAAACAATAAATAATCAAGAGTAGTGCTGAAATTACCTAATATTGCTGAAATTCGAACACTAAAATTGCTGAAATTCTAACCCTAAATCCACTGAAAATTCCAGCCCTCAAATCGCTAAAGTTTAAACCCTAAAATCGCCGAAAATTAATGAAAATCAAATGAGAAAAATCAAAAATCGACTTGAACTCATGCGAAATTCATCAAAATCAAATCAGAAAAATCGTAAAAATCAAATAAGATAAATCACAACAATCGACTTGAACAACATGCGAAATTCATGAAAATTTGAACAAAATCGAAAAAAAAGGTACCTGATTTGAAAATCCTTCAAATTACAACTTCTATGGAGATTTTTGGAGGGGAGAGGAAGTCATGAACGTATAAGTGTATAACAAAGAGAGAGAAAGTTCTATGGAGATTTTTTTTTACTGTAGAAAAGATTAAAATTGGTTTTTATTTTGTTTTAATCGTTACCACTCATCTCAATCTAATCCTACGGTTGAGATTGGTTCTTATATAGATTGGGTTCTTATATAGAGAAGGGTTCTTACCGGATCCCTCCCCAGAGGAAGGCTCATGTAAGAACCCTCCTCTATATAAGAACTCAACCTTATATAAGAACCAATCTTAGCCCTTTATTAGTTTTGATCTAATCATCTAAAATGATCCTTTAGTAATGACATTTCTGTAAATTTTTACATTTTTTTTACACTTCTAACAAAATACCCTAAATCTTAAGGTTATTCTTTCTCTCTCCTCAGCATTTTCTCTATCCTCAGCACTTTCTCTCTCCTTGGCATCTTCATCAACGAAATAACTTGGTAAGTTTTATTTTTTGTTCGATTTTTTTTTCCAGATTTTTAGTTCGATTTTCTTCCAGTTTTTTTGTTTGATTTTTCTTCCAATTTCGTTCAATTTTTATCCAAAATTTTTCAGATTTTTTTGTTCGATTTTTCCCAATTTTTTGTTCGATTTTGTTTCATTTTTTTTTTCGATTTTTTTGTTGATTTTCTTCCAGTTTTTTGTTTTTCATTTACGATTCATATGCTCGTTTATTAGGAGTTATGTTTAATTTATAAAATTTGTGTTTTTTTGTTCGATTTTTTTGATTTTTTTTTAATTTTTTTATTTGCGATTTTATTGTGTTTTTATTTTTTATTTTTTTTTTTGCGATTTTCCTTGTTTTTGCAATTTTACTATTTTTTTTTTATTGTGTGATCTTTATATTTCTTTGTTTTTATTTTCAATTTGTTTGTTTAAATTTTCGATTTTTTTTCCAATTTTTTTTCCTAATTTCCTTGAGTTTTTTTCCCCTAATTTCATCGATTTTTTCTTCTAGTTTTCTAGTTTTTCTATTGGATTTTAATTTCAGATTGGTTTTTTTGCTACAATTTGTGTTTTTGAAATTAGGTGTTTGCATATTCATGGATTTAGATGATGTTGAACATAATTCTCCTTCTTCCTCTGTTACTCATTCTGGTAATTATAATTGTTTTTAATGCTTTAATTTCAATTTACTTACATGTTCTAAAGTTTCTTTACATGGTCTAAAATTTTTTGTTCTATGTTCTAAATTTTTCCAGCTATATTCTAAAGTTTACTAATTTCTAAAGTAATTTACTATGTTCTAAAGTTTCTTTACATGCTATAAAGTAATTTACTATGTTCTAAATTTTTTTTTCACTTTATTCTAAATTTTATTATGTATGTTATAAAGTAATTCACTATGTTCTAAAGAAATATGTTATAATTAAGTTCCTAATTTACTATGTTTTAAAGTTTATCCTTAATGTTCTAAACTTTTCTCTGTATGTTCTAAAGTTTTCTATGTATCTCTCTTTATGTTTAAAGTTTATTTTAATGTTCTAATGTTTTCTTCATATTCAATGACATTTATTGTATGTTCTAAAGTTTACCTTCTAGTTTTAAATTTTACTTTTTATCTTTTAATGCAGTTGGTGTTATTTATCGTACTCCTGAGGTTGTTGGATCATTTAGCCCTGGCGGTACCACTAAGGAATGGATTCCAAGTGTTCCCGAGGAGTTAAAACCCCGTCTAGGGATGATATTCAAAGATCCCGAAGAGGGTCTTAGTTTTTACAAAGCATATGCAAATGCCGCTGGGTTTACTTCTAGGAAATCTACTATTTCAAGGAAGAAGAATAACAAAGATATAATTGCTTTTCAATATGGAATTTGCAATAAGGAAGGTTTCAGGGCAACAAGAAAATCTATTTCTTAACAAATAGTTGATGAAGAGGGAAAAGTTCGTATTACTAGGAAATGTTTAGTCACTCGTGTAGGATGCAATGCTCACATATGTATAAGATATGATGCCGGAAAGTATGTTGTTACTCATTTCAAAGCAGAACATAATCATTCTTTATATACTCCAAGTTGTGCAAAATTTCAAAAGGATAATAGAAAAATGCATATTATGCATAAAAAGTTGATTGTTGATAATTCAAAGGTGATACATTTTTATGTGCTAAATATTTTTTTCTTTGTTATGATTTACTATGTTCTAAAGTTGATTCTTAATCATAGTAATTTTTTTTTTTTACTTTTTTTTTTTGTAAACAGGTAAATGTTGGTCTTGTGAGGTCTTATACTATGATGAAAGAATTAGCTGGATCACATGAAAGTGTTGGTGCATCTAAACAAGATTTCAAATTTTTTTTATAGAGATTTGAAGGCTTATATTGCTGGGTCAGATGCCCAAATGTTTGTGGATAATTTTCAAAATAAGAAATTGCTTTGAAGTGCGTTTTTTTTACTATGATGTTGGTGAAGAAGGTAGACTTTGTAGAGCTTTATGGGATGATCCTATTTGTCGACAATATTATGCACTTTTTGGTGATATGGTTTCTTTTGATACCACATTCAAAACAAACAGGTGATGTTCTAAATGTAGATTTCTTTATGTTCCTAAACAAATATCTATCATGTTTTGATGTTCTAAACATATATTTCTTATGTTTAAAACTATGTATGTCTAATGTTCTAAACATAGATTGCTGATGTTCTAAACATAGATGTCTTATGTTCTAAAATATATCCGTCATGCTTTCATGTATTAAACTTTATGCTTGTGTGTTTTACACTTTATGCCTTGTCTTCTAAACTAATATCCATCATGTTCTGATGTTCTAAACATTATATCTTGTGTTCTAAACATTATGGCTATACGTTCTAAAGTTTACTTATTAGGTTTAAAAGCTTCATTCTATATTCTAAGTTTATTGTTTATGTTTTAGGTAATTCATTATGTTTTAAAACAACTACATTATTGGCAAGTTTAATAATTAAAATAAATTACTGTGCTCTAAAGTTTATCCTTAATGTTCTAAAGTATACCTTTATGTTTTACAATTTACTTCTATGTTCTAAAGTTTACCCTTATGTTCTAATATTTTCTGCATATATAATTTGTGTATGTTACAGATATAACATGATCTTTGGTCCATTTACTGGAGTTGATCATCATAAAAAATGTGTTACTTTTGCGGCTTTTTTTTTAGCTCATGATGATATATCATCTTTTGAATGGGTTTTCAAAACTTTTCTTAAATCAATAGGAAATAACGAGCCTTTGTGTTTGATTACCGATCAAGGCCCTGCAATAAAGTTGCTGTTCGTAATGTTTTTCAAACTACAGAACATAGGTTTTGTATGTGGCATATTATGAAAAGGGTGCCTAAAAAAGTAGGTCGGGCAATTGCCCAAGACTTTGATTTTTTGAAAAAAATTTGTGCATGTGTTTGACATTTAGAGATTGAGCCGGCAGAATTTGAAGAAAAGTGGAACAAAGTTATTTCAGAATTCAATTTGAACGATCATGAATGGTTGGCACACATGTACAACATACATGATATGTGGATTCCAGCGTATTTCAAAGATTTATTTTTGGGTGGCATCATGAGGACCACATCTAGATCAGAAAGTGTAAATAATTTTTTCACTATGTTCACATATCCCCAACTCACTTTGATTGAGTTCTACATGAGGTAATATGTAGTTGTCTAAATATGTTCTAAAGTTACTCTCTATGTTTAAAAGTTTTTCTTCTATGCTCTAAAGTTTTCTTTTTTATGTTTTATAGTTTTACTATTTATTTTATAATTCTCTTTTATGTTCTTTTTTATGTTCTAAATTTTGTCTTACATCTTAAAAAGTTTTTGTTTAATGTTTTAATAGTATTTAGATCATAATAAGCATGTCATGTGTATTATTATAATATGTTCTAATGTAATTCACTTTATGTTCTAAAGTTATCTTCTATGTTCTAAAGTTAATTTCTATTTTCTGTAGGTTTGAATGTGTATTGGATGCTCAAAGGCACACTCAAAATAAAATGGATAATGATTCGAAGAATAAGCGTCCGAAGTGCAAGACTCCAATTCCTTTAGAGAAAGATGCTTCAGAGTTGTTTACAACAACAATTTTCTATAAATTTCAATATGAGCTTGAAATTGGATGTTTTAATTGTGGTGTTGAGGAGATGAAGAAGGACAATGAGATTTACATTTTCACACTAAGGGAAGGATCTAGGAGGAGGACTTTTGATGTTGTTTTTGATCCAACTACCTTAGATACCAAGTGTTTTTGTAAAAAATTTGAACGTGATGGTGTGCCTTGTAGGCATATGATTTGGGTGTGGAAGGCAAGGATGTTAGAAAAAATTCCCAAGACATACGTTCTAAATAGATGGTGTACAATGGCTTATAAGAAGCCCATTTTTGATTTAGAGGGTAATGTGTTGGAGGAATGTCTTAATGCAGTAGATAAGAAGATGCTATTAAATGATTTGTGGTCTGAAATTCATGCTTGTGTGAGTTTAGTGCAAAACAATGAAGATGATCTTAGTGATCTTGTCAAAAAACTTCAAGCCATGAGGATAGATTTGGAACAGAAGAAAACAACAAATGGAAGCAACAATCTTTCTAGCAAAGTTAAAGACATTAAAATGCTTATTGGAGCTAGATTACCTTTTGAAGTTTTGATAAAACCTCCTAAAATTTCAAAAAACAAAGGTACAGGGGTTCATGTTCCAAATCAGGTTAATGTTCCAAATGATATCAATGTTCCAAATGATACCTATGTTCCAAATGATACCCATGTTCCAAATAGTGACAAGAGAATGAAGAGTGTCAGAGAAAAAGCCGTTGAACAAAGTCAAAAGAAGAAAAGATTATGTAGAGCATGTGGAGAGCTTTACTATCATGATAGTCGTAATTGTCCAGGGAAAGTCAAGTGATATTGTGAGTAAACATTTTTTAATTTTCTTATGTTCTAATTAGTAATAAATTAAAATTATTATTATTATATAAATACTTTGAGTTTTTAATTTAATAAATGTCTCTTCATATCATTTTGTATATGTTTTAAAATGCATGAAATATGTTCTAAAATTTATCATATATTATAATGTGTTTATGTTCTAATTATTTTTTATTTCAGTTTGATGGATATGCTATTGGTACAACCGCACAGGACATTTTATTTTTAGAAAATAATCTCATTTACCTGCACATGGAAAAAAATTTTGTGTAAATTTTTTTTTATATTTTTTTTGTATTCTTTTTATTATATTGAGAACATAATATCATATTATTTTTTGTCCAATTATTCTCTATATTCTTATGTTTACAATTATATTAGAACATGATTATGTTATAACTCTTATTTTTTTTCCTTTTTGTAAATACCATGACTTCTACCACCACCAAACTCCACTCGAAACAAAGATGGGTATTGTTGAAACTAAGATCTTAAGCATGATTATTGAAAAATAAAGGTAAATAGTTAACTATTAAGCCAACCCACCACTAGCAACTATATTGAAACCACCCATCACCACCAATAGTAGCATAGAAACCATCCACCATCCACCACCACCACCACCAAACCCACTATTGCAACTTACCCTCACTTACCCTAGCAACCTATCAACCTCAATTAACCCATAAACCAACCATAAACCCGTAGATCGATCCACAAACCACTGACAAACCCACCGATTTGAACCCATCAACCTACCATTGACGAACCCCGCGATGTGAACATATTACCTACGACCTAAAATCATGACGAATCAACAATTGGAAACCACAACAACGGAATTTACCATGAGAATGGGGTTGGATGAGGAGGAGAGAAAACAATTTTTTGCGAGTAATGTGAACCATCTATTTTTGGCAAATTTTGCAAGTAATAATAACCGAAGGTAATATTAACTTTTTGACTGCATTTTTAAACCAAAATATCAAAACCATAACCTTATCATCAATCCCATAAACAAGAGTACTAAAGAAACATATGTCTTGTATAATATATTTATATGTACATAAAAAAATGTACTATTATATTGTTTTAAATGTCTTTCTAAAGATATATACTTGAGATTTACACAATCATATATCAAATTTTATTGATCTTTGACCACTTTCTAGCCATCTTCATCACTCTTTTCCGTTGTTCATTTACTTCTGATGTTATAATCTTCCCACAATACTCCACTTTTAACCTTTTCATTTGCTCAAACTGCAAAAAAAAAAAAAAAAAAAAAAAAAAAAAAAAAAAAAAAACGTTTAGAAACATAGACATGTAATTTAGATTATAATAAAAAATACTTTAGAACATTCCCATGTAATTAAGAACATAATCCGATTGACTTTAGAACATAGACATGTAATTTAGAACATAATCAGAATTACTTTAGAACATAGACATGTAATTTAGAACATAGATATGTACTTTAGAACATAATCAGAATAACTTAAAATTAGGTTAATGTTCCAAATCAGGTTAATGTTCCAAATGATATCAATGTTCCAAATGATACCCAAGTTCCAAATAGTGACAAGAGAATGAAGAGTGGCAGATTGAACATTGACATGTAATTTACAACATAATCAAAAATACTTTTGAACATCGACATGTAATTTATAACATAATCAGATTGACTTTAGAACATATACATGTAATTTAGAACATAAACATGTAATTTAGAACATAATCAGAATTACTTTAGAACATTGACATGTAATTAAAACCTAATCATATATGTCTTTTTCTACACTTACATTGTCCTTTTCTAGCCCCGAATTCCATTGTTTTTCACATTATCCTTCATATGTTTCCATGTGCTTCAATAGAAATACTCCACAATCATGTTTGTTTGCATTGCTCTTCCATTTCATCTCCAAGTTTCTTGTTTCATAAGTGGAGATAATGTTACTCTTGTTATCAACTTCTTGATAGAATTCACCAAATGCATTCAACTAAAAAATTAATAATATAATTAGAACATAATCAGAATTAGAATATAGACATGTAATTTAGAACATAATTTGAAATACTTTAGAACATTGACATGTAATTTAGAACTCAATCAGAATTACTTTAGAACATAGACATATAATTTAGAACATCATCAGAATTACTTTAGAACATAGACATATAAGTTAGAATATAATTAGAAATAAATAGAACATAAAATTTCTTTATAGCATGATAAGAAAGTAATAATTAACCAGGTCAAAACTCTACACCTTACCATATTTGTAAAGTCATCTCCATATTTATCTTCAACAGAAACATTTGGTGGAAGAATTCTATTATCAATCACATCAATTGTTCCTTCCAAAAAGTTAACACATAACATGTTTTGGGTGTTTTTGTCCCTCGGGAGAGTTACAGCTCGAAGACTGGTCGGGTGACGCCTGTACCTACAAAATAACGGAGACTCCGGGTGGTTGGAGCTCCGCCTCCGACGATCAAGTTAGAACGTGTTGGAGAATACGAAAAGGTGCGGAAAGTAAAGAGAGATCGTTTCGGATTCCGAGATCAGGTGGTTTTTCTAATGTGAGAGAATGTAGGGTAGTGTAATAAATGATTGAATGTGTTCCCGAAATGGGGGATATCTCGCTATTTATAGGGTCGTTGGAAAATGTGCCCTCTCTTAGGTTACTCTGACCTAGATTTGGTGGGCTGTGCCGTTTTGCGGCTTTCTTGGGAATTGGGCCTTGAAGGCCGCAATTCCAGCTGATATCTAAGGCTGACACGTGTTAGCTGGTGAGTGTCCCATGTGGGCCTGTCCAGGCTTGACACATGTCCCTCTTTGATTTGTCCACGTGTCTAGGGTATTTTTACCCTAAACATTTGCCCCTCACAAGGGTGACGTGGCAGACCACGTTGCGCCTATGACACGCGTCGTTTTGTGAGTGGTGGACAATAAAAAGACTGTTCACCTTCCGGGGTGTGATGGGGATGCCCCCCGTTTTACCCCTCTATAAATAGGGATTTACCCCCCTCGTTCCTCTCACTTGTTTGACTTATTTTTACTTCTTAGAGAAAGAAAGAGGGATTTCTAGAGAGAGAGAGAGACTCTGCCCCCGCCTGCAGCGAGTATTTGAAGCTTCCGTCTGCGTTCTAGAAGAACAGAACCGGTCACCGTCTGAGGCTTTTTTCAGATTTTTAGAGTTTAAGATAAAGGTAACCGCCTCTACCCTCTTCCAGCTTTTTATACTTTTTCCGTTTGTGTACATAGACTTCCAAAATAGCATGGGCTCTTCATCGACACACACGGCACTGCCTAGGTCATTCAGCCGGTCTCCTGGTACGGCTGAGTCTAGAACAGGGGGTGCCCTTTCTAGACATTTGGACCTGCTTTGCTCATCCACGAATCCCTCCGTCTCTGTGTCTATGCAGGACACAATGGCTAAAGTTAAGCAGACGGCTACCAAGCCTAGGAGGCGGCGTCCTCGAGAAGTGCCCGCCGATGAAGTTACTCCGGATGAGGAGTACGAGGGATCGGAGGAGCAAGCAAATTCTTCTCCGGGTGGCACCCCTTCCACCCCAAGTGACACAATCTTGAGGGAGTCAGACAACGAGGATGCTGTTGAGAGGTCGTTGAACGATCCGGATCAGAAGCGTCGGGCTCTGATAAAATGGATGTTGCAGCTGACTATCAGCAGCCGCCTAGGGGGCCAGCCTTGCCGAATCCTTTAGAAACGGGCATGCTTCCCAAGGACATTGCTACCTTGAGAGGTAGCTTTTGAGCGTTCATAGATGCACATCCCATAGGGGAAGGCTGGCGGATAGAGGTCTCGCCTGTGGAGGCAACGATTGCTTGGAAAGATGACATCGATAACGCCGATAATTGTTTCGGCTACTATGAGGCCATGATTAGAGCCGGTTTTCGCTTCCCTCTCCATAGGGGGACTAAAAAGATTCTAAAGGGGTACGAGTTAGGCGTCTGGAAACTCACCCCAAATTCATGGATAAATATATTAAGTTACATCACCGCCTGCGAGTTTCAAAATATCGAGCCAAGTTTTGCAGGCTTTGCTCATATGCACTATATGAGCCGGGAGTTAGGCGGGTATGGGGCATGGTACACATTGACCATCCATCCACAATATCTGATGACCTTGGACAAACAGTCCAAGTGGACCGGCTGGAAGGAGAAGTTTTACTTAATCTGCTCGCCCAAGTAGGGACACAACCGGTTCTTACGCTGGTACAATAAAGACCCGGCTTTACTTGGAAAGAAGTGCACCCTTCCTCGCATTCCGTCTAGGGCTTACGAACAAATAATGGAGCCCAGATTTTTTGAAATTACGGCTGAGCTCCTGGATGATGGGACCCATATAATTGTTCCTAAGAACTGGATACCGCATCTGGATTTTTGGAAGGACGAGGCCTTCCTTTCCGCCTGCGGTCTTTGCACTATGTTCCCACAGGGTAGATTCACTATACATCCAGCAATTCTGCTGCCTCTATTGATGCACTAACCATTTTATTGGTTTATTTAACTAACTGTTTTCTTGCTTTTTTGCAGAAGAAGCGCTGAACATGGTAGATCCAAACAAGATGCCTGCTAAGTCTGCTGCCCTGTTGAGAAAGGAGCAACTGCTGGAGAAGAAGGCCGCCTTAAAGGCCAAAGAGTCTAAGAAAAACGGGGTAAGGCCGCCTGCCATGCTTCCTAGCTTTTTGTTTTAACTTAATTATTCACCAGCTGTAACCCTTTTTCTTCCTTTTCAGAGTGGGAATAGATCCATTCCACGCTCCATTACCAAGTTGTTCAAACGGCCGGGGGATGAGCTAACAAAGACCTCGGCTAAGACAGTGAAGAAGAATTCTTCATAATCAAACCCTTCAGCCAACCAAGATCATCCTACAACCGGGGGTAAAAGCCCGGCTGTGCTGAAGGCTTTGAGCGAGAGCTCGGAGCGCGCTTCTGGGAAACTGCCGGAAGCCTCTACGACATCGAAGGGTGGCGAGCCACTTAGTGTTGCAGTCGGCACTGCAACGGCTGAAGGGGGAGAGTCATCTCAACCTAAGATCCAAGGTAAGATTTGTATTAAACTCACTTGCCCGCTTGACTTCATGAGAGTCAAGACTCGAGTCAGCCCCTCTGGAGGTTCGATCAGCAGCCTGCAGAAAATGGATACCGTCTATGCTGCTTTCTCACCAAGTACTTCTTTTGGTGCAGATGCTACCTCAGAGCCGCCTGATGTCTAGGCGTTTTCCAAGAGGATGGTTAGGTCTCTGACTTGATCAGAGAAAAGCTTAGTGCTTGATCTGCAGGTAGTGGACTTTGACCGGATCCAGGGTTTGCTGGTTGAGGTAACTCAAAGTTCACTTCAAACTTCATTCTTTTCTTTTCTCATTCAAGTTCTTAACTTGTCGTCTGCATCCCTTTAGGCAATGCTAAGGGTAAATGGGCTAAGGGCCCCCTTCAGGCGGAAACAAGACGAGGTAAACGATGCTAATCAAAGGGCCACTAAAGTTCTCAACTCTGCTGAATACAGTAAAATAATGTGTGATGTAGAAATTAAAGCAGTGGAGTTGAAATAGGAGGAGCTGGTAAAGAGTCTGACGGCTGCACCTGACGCCGCCAACGGCAAGGCCTCCAAACTTGAGCTGGAGTTAAAGAACGCCAAATCTGATCTTGCGGCATTGGGGGAGGCGGAAAAGGAGAATGCTCAGCTGAGGGAGGATGCCAGCCGGCTTAGACTGGAGATTGTTCAAATGAGGAACAATTATCAAGAATAGCTCTCCAAGGAGCAAAGCCTGCTGGTGGCAGAGAACGAGCGGGACACTGAAGCCCGCCTAAAGCTTGCCTGGAAACTTCTCCACCCGGATGTGGACTTCGAGTATTTCATACTGAGGTACGATTACGCCACAGAGGTGTATGATGCCGAAGTCTTGAAGGAGCATGCCTCGCCTCCCTTTAAAGAGTGGGCCTTGGATCAAGGCTTTGAGGATTCAGATGGAGAAGAAGAGAATGGGGAGGACCAAGCTGACCAGGTCCTAACTGGAGTCGTCCCTGAGAAAATTGAAGTCGTCCTCACTTCAGGCCAAGACCAGCCGGAGCAGGTTTAGCAGCCGTAATTTAACCATCCTTGTAATATTCTGCGGCAGTATGCCATCTTTTATTTTCTCTGGCCCGTGAGCCGTGTATTTCTGTATTTACCGACTGAGGGGTCGGGTTGACAATCTTAACCTTTACTTTTTCTCATGATGTATATCCGGCTAACAATATCACCCGGCCTTTTGGCGGATTTTGAATTAATGAAGTTTGCCGACTGAGTCGGTTCATTCAATTTGCCTAAATTTTTGCACTTAAATTCTTGCATACGTATATACTTGAATTTCAGCAATTTTTGCCTAACTCTTTTAATAGCATGCGACATTCAATAAACCGACTGCACTTGCCACTGGCGGTTGTGTGGTTGGTTTCAGTACTTCTCTGATTGATTGACTTAGGAACTTTTGATACTTTAAAGAGTATGAGATGTTCCTAAGTCAATCAATCACAGTAGTAATTGCCCCAAACCAAGTACACAGCCGTCCACACATTCAAGCAGGTAGCCGTCAGCCCAGGCGGAGAAGTAGTTACACTACACTTCTTCTCCTCCGCCTGACACTTCATGAGGCAGGAGGCAAATGGCAGCCTGACAAATGGCCCCTAGACGGCTCAAGAACCGTCTGGGGTAATTGTAATCCATTGTACTTTGTCCGTCTGCCACATTGGGTGGACTTGTACAATCTTGAAAAATAATCTAAGTTAGAACTTCGGACGATCACCAGCTAGTGAACTTAAACATCCGGCTTCCGGCTTTCATAGACTTGGTCGTTCTTTAGATTATTTGTGTCAGATGGCTATGAGTTGACCAATTAGGTCGTTCAATTTTTGCCGTCTGTATGAGTTGGTAGAGCACTTTGTTACCTGGATGGGAGATACTCTCTGCGACGATTCCACCCGGATGGGCGTCGCCGGACACCTTACTCATGTTGGAGCAGACGAATTTATAAAATAAGTATTATCCGGCCATTGGCCTCATTTTTTGAATATTGATTTAGCCGCTAAGTTTTAACTTAGTTTAATTTTATCATTGTTAGTTGACCATCTGTGCATTGCACAGGCGGTACTCTAATACTACGCATGTATATAAAAAATTAAATAACAGGTTTGAAAACAAAACGCAACTTTTCCATTGATAAGCTTTTCATTTTCAAAAGTTTACAAATCTCAAAAGTAGTACTTTTTCAAGTTATCTACATTCCAAGTTTTAGGTAGCCGCCTGCCGTCTGGAGTTTCCAGGTGATAGGTGCCGTCTCTTACTTCTTCATAGATCCGGTAGGGGCCTTCCCAATCAGGAATTAGCTTTCCATGCCCATAGGCCCTACCGGTTGCCTCCATTTTTCGTAACACAAAGTCCCCAACTTTCAAGGGCCGTTTGTGTACTCGTTTGTTATAGGCACGGGTCATTCTCAAACAGTAAATCTCATGATGCAAGGCGGCATTGCCCTGCGTTTCGGGAGAGAGTCCAATGCTAGCCGCATGGCCTCCCAGTTAGCCTCTTTATCGTATAGCATGACTCGAAGAGTCGGCTCATAATGCTCGATGGGCAAGACGGCTTTAGCACCGTATACCATGAGAAATGGGGTTTCACCAGTTGCCCCTATTTTCCCAAGCGTACCGTCTGTCAAATATGCCCGGATGCCATCCATCAAGGTAGAGCTTCGGTCAAGTACTCCAATGGGTTTTTCATCAGATATACTCCGTTTTTCCATAACTTCCCAGAAGACTGACCGAGGCGTATCACAGGAGGCGGAGGATGCCAATTTCGACAAAGCATCCGCCTGATTGTTTTCAGACTTGGGAACTTGACTTAGATGGAATTCTTCAAGTGTCCTAGCCTTAGCTTTGACCGCCTGGAGGTATTTGAACATTGCCGGATGGGTGGCTTAATATTCACCATGGTATTGGCTAACGACCAACTGTGAGTCAGAACAGGCGTTAATTTTTGTTGCCTCTGCTGCCTTGTACATGCGGATGTCGGCTAGCAGGGCTTCATATTCTGCCTCATTGTTTGAGGCCTGGAACTCAAACCATAGTGCATACTCATACTTGTCCCCCTCAGGAGACTAGGAGACTGACAGATTACACCTGCACCACAACCGTTCATGGTAGAGCTCCCGTCTACATACACTTTCCAAACCTGATCAAGATTATCCGGAGCAACCGGCCTTGTCATTTCGACAATGAAGTCGGCAAACGCCTGACCCTTCACTGCCTTTCTTGGTTCGTAGGTGATTTCAAGACTTTGCATTTCAATAGCCCATTTGAGCATTCTACCGGATGACTCCAAGGTTGTCATTGGCCGCTTGAGAGGTTGGTATGTGTACATCGCAACCGGATGTGCCAAGAATTAAGGTTTCAACTTCTTGACAGCCATGTAAAGGGAAAGGCCAAGTTTTCAACCATGGGGTATCGTAGTTCAGTATTTCTGAGAAGATGGCTAATGAAATAGACCGGGAGCTGAATTCCGTCTCTCTCAGCAAGGACAACGGCACTGAGGGCATGATCTGAGATGGCTAAATACATGTAAAGCGTCTCCTTGGGCAGAGGGCTAACAAGCCTTGGCAAGGAGTGTAAATGTTCTTTTAATTTTTGAAAGGCCGCCTCAGCATCATCTCCCCATTCAAATCAAGTCTTCTTCCTGATTCCTTGGAAGAAGTAAAGGCATTTGTCGCTTGATCGGTTGAGGAATCTCCCCAACATAGCCAGGCAACCAGTGAGCTTCTGCACTTCCTTTACAATGCGGGGTGACTTCATGTCAATCACCGCCTGTATCTTCTCGAGGTTAGCCTCTATCCCCTTTGATCAATCAGGAATCCGAGAAACTTCCCAGACTCAACACCAAAAACACACTTTTTGGAATTTAACATGACCTTATGCCGCCTGAGTGTGGTGAAGGTTTCTCGGAGATCAGCAAGGTGATCCGTCTGTAGCTTGGATTTGACTATCATGTCATCAATGTATGCCTCTACATTCCTCCCAATCTGATTAATGAAGACAGTATTAATCATCCGTTGGAAAGTAGCCGGCACTTTCTTCAAGCCAAACGACATCACCGTATAACAGAACAACCCCTAATCAGTGACGAAGGCCGTCTTCTCTTGATCTTTTTTCCACAAGGGTATCTGGTGGAAGCCTGAGTAGGCATCCATAAAACTCATCAAGGCATGCCCGACTGTAGAGTCGACCAGGCTGTCAATCTTTGGAAGCGGGTAACTGTCCTTTGGACATGCCTTGTTCAAGTCAGTGTAATCTACACACATGCGCTAGGTACCATTCGGCTTCTTCACAAGCACCACATTCGCAACCCAATCAGGGAAGTTACATGGCCGAATGAACCTAGCGTCTAACAGCTTTTTAACCTCGGCAGCTGCCGCCTGACTTCTTTCCTCGTTGTGATTTCATTTCTTTTGCCGGATAGGCTTCTTTTTAGGATCCACGGCGAGTTTGTGGATAGCAAGATCCGGGCTAATGCCTGGCATATCTTCCACTTCAAAGGCAAAGATGTCTTTGAATTCTTTCAGCAGGAGGTGCAAGTCTGCGCCTAACCTTTCAAAAGTAGTCGTCCCCACCTTAACAGTTCGCTCTGGACAACTATCTAATCACAGGTTAATAGGTCATTGGGACTACTAGCCTAATCAAATAAATTATTTATAAACCTAAATCTTTCACTAAACTAGTTAGTTGCAAAAATAGGGTCAAACCACGAGGAAGCACACAAGTTAAACATCAAATCCACTAATGCAAGAGTAAATGAGAGGATATTTTTGTTGGTTTTCTTGATTAAGTAAACTAAAGCAATTAAGAAAGGAAGATAAAAAGGATTAACCAAAGATAAACAAATGCTAGGGGTATGGGAGTGTCAAACATGGATGGACAATGATGATTATCATGGATAGCATGCCATAGAATGCTAAGTCCTACTCAAACAACTCACTTTCATGCAATTTCTTAAGCAAATCAATGAACTAAGTCTTGTTCTAATCGAATCACTTTCATGCATCCAATTAGTCACTAATCATGGCAAGAGATTAAGAGTGCACAATACATAAAACTCTACTTAAACAATTCATTTTCATGCAATCATCAAAGTAAAGGCGATCTTAGCCTAATCCAAATCATTCTCATGCATTTAGATTAGGGAACATCAAATAATGTGCTACTAATAATCTCAAGCTATCAAAAATCATATCTTTCATCAATTTATGGCATGAGTTCAATCAAGTCATCATCAATCATCAATATTAACACAAGTTTTCCACCCCCTTCCCCTAGCTAAAAACTTTGCCTAGGAAAGAGAAACTAACCATCATAGCAAAACCAAATAAGGATTCAATAATCACAAAACTAATTATGATAACAAATAAAAACAATATCAACAAGTTCAACTGAAGAGATGTATGAAAATAAGCAATAAGAAAGCAAATAAATCAAACTAAAAGAAGGGATTAAAGATTACTAAAGAGGGGCTTGATTAAAGATGAAAACTTGGAACTTTGCCTTGATTGAAATAAACTTGACCAAAATGTTGAATACAATGAAGAAACTTGAAGAATAAGCTACTTTCTCTCTCTAAAATACTAGGTCTCAATGTTGATTAAAAAATTAGCATTCTTAAAAACTTGAATAAGAAGGCTATTTATATGCATCTAAAAGTCGAAAATAAAACACCAAGGATAGCCCTCTAGTGAGTTGCCGCGCCCTCTCTAGGCAGGGTACGACTTTGACCTGCCCAGAAAGCCGCGCCCGCGGCCTAATGTGCCGCGCCCGCGGGTTGAAGGAGGAGAGGCCTCTTCCAGGGCGCGGCTAGGCATCTACTAAAATAATCGTCCAAGTGCACAGCAACATCCCGCGCCCGCGGTCCTTGATTCCGCGCCCGCGGCTCCCTGACTTGCTTCCACCTTCACCTTGAGCATCTCTTTTCCCTCCATAGCTCATAATGCATCCATAGGCTTCTCCAAAAGGGCTAACAATCTACAAAACAATGAACAAAAATAAAGAAAAACATACAAAAAGGGAGACACGGAGGGGAAACACAAGAAAGGAAGAAACAACACAAAAACAAAGATAAATCGCTTTGATAGGGATCAAACAAGTGCAAATGAGGGGAAAATTCTTAGAGAAAAAGGATAAAAGAGTGGCTTAAATGCCACTCATCACTATCATCTAGAGGAATATCAATGTGCTCACCAGCTGGCTGGGGACGGAGTTCATTTGACCGTTCCCCGGTCAGTGATTGCTATTTCTTTTCTTTCTTCACCTCCACCAGCTGATCAGCTTTTCTTTTCTTCCCGGCTGCTGGTGGGGCTGAGTCAGAGTCGTTGACATCGTCAAGGTATATTGGCTCCTTTGGCTAGCCGGCTGCAGCAGCCGTTGGTTTGACGTCTATGAGGTAACACTCCCTTGCCGTCTTCTTGTCCCCGTTTGAGGGAGCCAACAAAGCCATCATCCTTTTCATACTTGAGCAGCATGAGAGCTGGGATGATGACGGCTTTGCACTCATTCAGAGTGGGTCGGCCAAGAATGATGTTATAGGCGGTCAACTCTTTAACCACTAAATACTTGATGATCATATGTCACCCTTTTCCCTTCTGCCCCAGCCGGATGGGTAGATCAATTTGTCCGACCGGGTGCACGACCCTTCCCCCAAAGCCAACAAGTGGATGGAAGACGTCGCGCAGGTTGTCCAGCTTATAGCTTAGCTTAGGCAGACACTTGTAGCTAATGAGGTCAGAGGAGCTACCAGTGTCAATAAGGATCCGACCAACCATTTGGTTGGCAACCTTACGTTCAATGACGACCGAGTCATCATGCGGTCGACGGACTTTGCCCCGATCCTTCTCAGTGATGAGGACGTTTGGGAAGGTACCACTGGTGGACCCCTGTTCATCATCAATTGAGTGGATCATCTTCTTTAGATGATCCTTGGTACCCCAAATGGTCGGGCCACCACTGGCAAAGCCGCCTGCTATTATGTAGACCGGATCCTTGTCGGTCTACATAATAGTAGGCTGGGGGATCTTTTTGGACGACTGCCCCTTCTTCGTCTTCGAGGTGGCCTTAGACCTGAGGATGTATGACTTCAACTCCCCTTGATCAGCTAGACGGTCCAACAACCGCTGGAGGCTGAAGCAATCATTGGTGTCATGGCCAATGTCCTCATGGAACTTACAATATTTATTCTTGTTCCGATTCTTGGAGGAACCTTTCATGGCCGCGAGGTTCTCAATAGTCACCCGGTCCCGTATCTCCATGAGGATGGAGTAGCAGTCTTTATTAAACTCGTACCTCGGGGCGTACGGTTTGAGTTCCTTCTTTTTCTTCTGGGACGATTGGTCAAAATCTTCAATCGCCCAGACTTCTTTTCTCTTTTTGCTTTGATCAGACTTGGGAGCCGGCTGAGCAGACCTGCTCTCCTTTTGTTTGCCAGACTTCTTGGAGTCTGACTGATTACTGGACGTACAGAGGTCAGTTGCTTGTATGAAGCTTTCCGCCTCTATCAACGCCTCTTGGAGGGTAAAAACCCTCTTTCTGACAAGGTCAAACTTGAAAGTTGACCCGTCCTTCAGACCCTTATAGAAGTCTGTATAGGCAACTTCGTCAAACAGTCCTTGAATCTGGATTCTTACCAGATTGAACCGCCTGACGTAGGAGCAGAGCTCTTCTCTCTCCCCCTGCCAAATAGTGCTTAAGTCAAGACTTGATTTCTTGGCAGGGATGTTCATCGAGAAGTTGGAAGCAAACAAGAAGGAAAGCCTCTTGAAGCTATCTATACATCCGGATGACAGGTTGCCGAACCATTGTTGGGCTATGCCCTTCAAAGTAGCCGGAAAACATCTGCACCACATAGCATCCTCTAACCCCTGCATGTGCATAAGGTTGGAGTAGGCCATGAGGTGGTCCTCAGGGTTGGAGGTACCATCATAAGCACCAACCAAAACATTCTTAACCTTGGCCGGCTGTGCCGCCTTGGTTATCTCCTTGGTGAACGCAGAAGTTTGCTCACCAAGTTTGAGCAGACGGAGCTGCCAGTCCAAAAGTTGGACATTATATGCCGCTTGTCCTCCAAAGAGGGTCGGCTGCATGAAATGAGGGGTATATGGCCCGTATGCCATCTAAGGCACGTACGGGGCATTCCCAATCATCTGAGGGCCAGAGTGGACGGACTTGCCGCCTGAATGGCTCTCAAGCAAGGACTGAGTATTCCTTGCGGATGTATTCTTGAAGCTGTCTGGAAAGCTCGACGTAGAAGCCGACTCAGACAGTTGCTGATTCCGATTTTGCTCGATGATATGTCGAGCTTCGGTGAAGGTTTTCTTGCTGCCATCCGGCTGAACAGCTCGGATGACCTTTCTTGTGCTCGTCTGGGGCAGAAGGATCTTAGTCTAGTCAAGGGTAGGCGTAGTCTTCTCCTTTGGATGTGGAGCAAGCTGCCTATCTCTGACTGATTTCCTTGCGGCTTGAAACTTGTCATGAATTTCATGAGTTCGTCTCGGGTTACTGGAGCCTGACCTCCTGCCGCTTGAGTATTACCAGGCGGTGGTCCAGCAGACTTGCTGTTACCAGCTTTATTGTTTACTCGCTCCAACTTATCCCTGGAACGAATGTGTTTAGCAATGAGTGACCCGTTAGAGGCCACATACGTTTCGACGTCCACATCATGGTCGTCTTCATGGTCTGTAAAGACCTCCTTATCAACCATAGGAAGGCTGGGGTCTGGCGGTGGTACAGACTCTTGAACCATCTTTGAGGTACTCTCCCCACAGACGGCGCCAAATGTTTTGGGTGTTTTTGTCCCTCGGGAGAATTACAGCTCGAAGACTGGTCGGGTGATGCCTACACCTGCAAAATAACGGAGACTCCGGGTGGCTGGAGCTCCGTCTTCGACGATCAAGTTAGTTAGTGTTGGAGAATATGAAAAGGTGCGGAAAGTAAAGAGAGATCTTCTCGGATTCTGAGATCAGGTGGTTTCTCTGATGTGAGAGAATGTAGGGTAGTGTAATAAATGATTGAATGTGTCACCAAAATGGGGGATATCTCCCTATTTATAAGGTGTTTGGAAAATGTTCCTTCTCTTAGGTCACTCTAGCCTAAATTTGGTGGGCTGCGCCGTTTTGCGGATTTCTTGGGACTTGGGCCTTGAAAGGCGCAATTTCCAGCTGAAATCTGAGGCTGACACGTGTCAGCTGGTGAGTGGCCCATGTGGGCCTGTCTAGGCTTGACACGTGTCTAGGTTATTTTCACCCTAAACACAACAAATAATAGTGATCCGGTAAAACAACCGGAAAGAAAACCTACGTTTAGAACATAATCAGATACTTTAGAACATAAACAAACATGTATTTAGAACATAATTCGATACTTTAGAACATAAATAAAAATAAATAGAACATAATAAAATGAAAAAAATAATATGTTACCAATTGAAAGTTGTTAAATGTTGTTACTTCGGTATTTGTCATTTCCTTTCTCATTTGATGAAACAAAGCTTTCTTTCGATCTTCCAAACTTTCTGTATTTTTGATGTATTTTTCGGTGCAAAGAATGAGCTGAAAAAAAAAGAAATTAAAACTTAAGTAATTAGAACATTGACATATAATTAGAACATAATCAGAATTAGAACATAGACATGTAATTTAGAACATAATTAGAAATACTTTAGAACATTGACATGTAATTTAGATTTCAATCAGAATTACTTTAGAACATAGACATATAATTTAGAACATCATTAGAAATACTTTAGAACATTGATATGTAAATTAGAACATAATCAGAATTACTTTAGAACATAGACATATAAGTTAGAATATAATTAGAAATAAATAGAACATAAAATTTCTTTATAGCATGATAAGAAAATAATAATTAACCAAGTCAAAACTCTACACCAAAACCTTAAAAAAACCTTTAGAACATAACCAAGATTACTTTAGAACATAGACATGTAATTTAGAAAATAATCAGAAATATTTTAGAACATTGACATGTAATTTAGAATATAATTAGAATTACTTTAGAACATAGACATATAATAGCATGATAAAAAAAATTAATTAACTAAGTTAATTCTCAACATCAAAACCTTCTTAACCAAATAAAACCACAAAAAACTAATCATATATGTCTTGTATAATCTATATGGTAAGATATTTAGAACATATATATCATTCAGTAGAGAAAAATAATCTACTCTTCTTGTCTACACCACGCCTTTTGTTTTCATAATTCAATATGAAAACAAAAGCATCTGCAATGTTGTTGAACATGTGACTATTTCCTGAAAGACTATCCATCTCATCTCTCCTAATCACCGTTGCCGTTTTGTCAGCATACAAAAGTTCCCTAAAATGAGAACAAAAAACTATATTAAATCAAAACATAATTTTGAACATAAGCATAATACTTTAGAATATAAGCAAATAAGTTTAAACATAAACATAGAACTTTAGAACATAAGCATAGTACTTTAGAATATAAGCTTGTAACATTTAGAACATTTACTTAGAAAAAATATATAGTTTAGAATTAAACTTATAAATAATAACATAATTTATAGCTTTGAACAAATAATTTAGAATATAAATACCAAATTTAGGGCGTGTGCATATAGTTTCAAACATGTACTTTAGAACATAAGCATCTACCTTAGAACATAAGAACAATGTTTAGAACATAAGTATAGATTTTATGACATAAGCACATACTTAGATTATAAGCATATAAATATAGAGTGTTGAAATCTTACGTGTTATCTCCTTGAGCAAAAGCATACTCAACTATCATTTTATGATCTACATTGTTGAAGAGTTTTCCATGATTAACAATAAAAGGCGAACGCAAGTACATTGAAAGCTTATCCTTTCCTCTTTTTTTTCTTGTTTCTTCTTCTTCTTCTTCTTCTTCTTCTTGCTTCCTATTCAATTGAATTGAAAAAAAAACAATCAACAACTAAAATCAAATAATAATTAAACAACAGTCATAGCTTAAACCTAATTTCTAATGTTTTCAAAATAATTACCATTGCTTATTCTCTTTGTTTTTCTTTTCTTCATCATGCTTCTTCTTTTCTTTTTTGGTTTTTTTTTTCTTCTTTTTCTTCATTCAATGTAGGTGGATGATCTTGATTCAAAAAAATCACAATTAACAAATCCTCATAATTAATTTCGAATATAACCAGAAAAAATTTAGAACATTAAAACAACTTTTTACATAATCAGAAATTTATATCATACAAATTAATTATTATAAATATCCAATAAACATATAAGAAATAAAGTTTAAATAAGTTAAAATTACCAACTATTGGTGAGGGAGACAACAAATTGAAGCTTGGAGGAGAAATATCTTTATGTGTCTTTTTTGGAGGAATTGGTGTCTTTGGTGTGTCCTTATTCCTTTCCTCTTTCTTCTTCGTTGTATGCAAGAAAAACTTAAGCTTATTCTTTGTCTAAACATAAACAGAAATACTTTAGAACATGGACAAGTAATTTAGAACATTATAAAAATAAAAATAATTAATCTAAGTCAAACATCAAAACCGTCATAACCAAATAATTATGTATGTGTTGTTCTATTCCTAGTTCATAACCAAAGTTGTAAACTAATTAATTATGTAAAAATCACAACCAAACCACACCAAACCACACTAAACAAACTTGTAACAATATAACATAATAAAAAAATTCAACTAATAACAAACCCAAATCAAAACCAATATATATAACTAGAACACACAAACCATTAATTCTATATTAAAGTTTTAATAAATCATCTAACATGTGTTCTAATCCAAAACCAATGTTTTAAATATTCCTATTGCTAAGTTACGTTGATTACCCTTCCTTTACTTCAACTTTCTTGTTCATCTCTTTATCCTCCTTTTCTCCTTCCTTGGTTTCTTCTTGCTTCTCCTCTTGTTCTTGTTTTTCATCTTTTTCTTCATCCTGTTCTTCTTGCTTTTCCTCTTTCTCTAGTTTTTCCACTTTTTCTTGTTCTTGATTTTCATCTTTCTCGTTTAGTTGCTTCTCTTTGTGATCACTTTCTGGGTTTAGAAAATCACAACTAAGAACACGTTCAACAATTTGATCATCTAGAGCAACTGTGAATGAAAAAGGATATAAGAAAATAGTTAGAACATAAGAACTTTGAAATATAAGTACAAAATATTTTATAACAAAGACATGTAATTTGAATAAATGTGAATTTACCAATTTGTGGTGAGGTCAACAGGCTTTTCTCTTCATTCTCCTTGTTTTTTTTGTCTCCTTTATTTTGTTCACCAGTCTCATCATCATTCTTCTCTATGTTTCTCTCTTCATTACCCTCTTTGTTCACATTAAAAATATTGAGTAGAAACAATTAGTACACAACCTAGAAAAGTAAATAAGAAAATGAGTTTGAAAATAATTTTAAATTACCAACTATTGGTGATGATATATTATCATTTTTCTTCTCATTGCTTTTCTTTTCTTCATTGTTCTCTTCTTTTTCTCCTTCATTTGATATCAAATCTTCAAAATAATTATAAAACACAATATTAGAACATAATTATATCATAAGGATTTGATTTGGAACATAAACATTAACTTTAATTTAGAACATAAAGTGTAAACTTTAGAACATATAGCGTAAACTTTAGAACATAAGCATATACAAACATTCTATTTCATTATTTTTAGTACTTTTCCTTTTCCAAACCAATTTATTCAAAGAACATTAATGAGAAATGAGTTTGAAAATAATGTGAAATTACCAACTATAGGTGAGGAGATACTATCATCTTTCTTTTCATTGCTTTTCCTTTCTTCGTTGTTCTTTTCTTTTTCTCCTTCATTTGATGTCAAATCTTCATAATAATTATAAGACACAATTTTAAAACATAACCATATCATAAGGATTTGATTTGGAACATAAAAAACTTGATTTAAGAGCATCATTTAGAACATAGGTATAATTTAGAAATTAAGCATGTAATTACCATGTCCCAATGTCTTTGGTGACTTTTCATCATTGAATTTCTTCCATGCTCTGTTCATCAACATATCCAATTCTTCTATGAATGCCGGCTCATCGAAGAAATGTTGATCTTGACTAAGTATAGAAGGACTTTTCTTCGGTTGCTTTTCCTCTTCTTGATTTTCTAATGGCTTTATATAAGAATACATAAGTTAGAGTCCAATAAGGCATTTATATATGTTGAACTATTTTAAATATAAAAATTACACTTTAGAACATAGGTTGAATATACTTTAGAACATAGGCTGAAAATAGTTTAGAACATAACCAAAAGCTAATTTAGAACATAAGTACTTTAGAACATGATTATAATACCTTTGTGGTATACTTGCACCAAATGTTGTCTATAAGATGATGCATTTTCCCTGTTCTTTCTTCCTCAACAAAAATATCTTTTGCTTGGTCCAACATGCTATACATCTCTTTCACATTCGATGCAAGAGTTTTTGCCACATCTCCAAATTTGCTTAAAAAGCCCTAATAATTTAGAACATAAAGTAATGAATATTTATAACATAATAGAAATAAGTAAATAAATCAATAAACAAAAAATATTAAAACATTATACCATCTTGTCATTTGGAGAAGTGATAGAATTACAAGCTATGGATTGTTTTTCCATAACTTTCTCCTTTCCTTTGTCTTTCCCTTGCTTTTTTGACAATGCCATGGGTTGTTTTTTCATTACTTTCTTCTCCCCTTGCCTTTCTCTAATTGCCAAGGGTTGCTCTTTCTTCTTGCCTTTGTCTTTTCCTTGCCTTTCTCTAATTGTCAAGGGTTGCTCTTTCTTCTTGCCTTTGTCTTTCCCTTGCCTTTTTTCCAATTCCTTTTTAAATATAAATCACAAATCTTAGAATACATTCATAAACATAATGTATGGATAAATATAAAATGATAATTACCATTGATGGACCTTCACTTTTTTTTTTCTTATCCTCCGATTCTTTCTTCTTGATTCGACCCTACAAATCATAATATGAATAAAATTACAAATTTTAGAACATACATAATAAACTTTAGAACATAAAATAAACATGCATAATAAACTTTAAAACACATATACAATAAACTTTAGAACATATAATATAAACTTTAGAACATATAGCGTAAAATTTAAAACATAAGCATATACAAAAATCATACAACATTCAATTTCATTCTTTCTAATACTTTTCCTTTTCCAAATCCAAGGTCTTTTTCAAACTTCAATGTCGTATGAAATCTTTCCTTGTTCCACAATGCTATTAATGGAACTTCACGTGGTAGCTTCAACCCTTTCCTTTGTACACGATCAAAATAGGATACCTACAAGAATTAATTAGACTATTTTAGTGCATTTTGATCATAATATAAATAACATATATAAAGAATGGTAAAAAAATTAAAAATTACCGTAGGAAAGATTAAAGAACCCGTGAAGAAAGATTCTCCATCTAGCCATTTTTTAGAACTTTTCATCAAGTGATCCTTAACAAACTTGCACCAATCCAACTTAACTATATTCTTCGTATCCTTGCTACTATACAAAAACTTAATGTATAGTTGTGTGCTATTAGTTGAACGGATACAACTATTAACAACACAAACCAAGAAATTCCAAATGAACTCATCGGAAACTCGTTTTTGTGCTTTATCTACCTCTTTCACCATTTCAATCCTACTAATCAAATGTCCATTTGTTGGAGCACCTTGTAAGACACAAAATAAAACATATAAGTTAGAACATAGGTGGAAGTAATAATTAATATGCAGAAAATATTTTAGAACATAAGGATAAATTATTTTAGAACATAAGCATAAATTATTTTAGGACATAACAGGTTATAATATCAACTGATTTAGAACATAGAGTATAATTCAAAACAACACTAGTAAATAAGTAGAAAATATAATTTAGAATATAAGCCAAATAACAAGTTTAGAATACAAGCACACAATGAAAATATTCATACCTTTTCAAGGTCAAAGTTTTTTCTCCATTTTTGAATAAACTTTGCACATTCCACATTTGATTCTTCTTTTGTATCATGAATTTCGACATCTCCCATTGACAATCCATATGTCATGTGAACATCAATTTCATCAAAGAATATTTCTTCTTCACTCCCAGGTAGCATCAAACACATCTTTTGGGATCAAAATTCGTAAGAAGTTGTTCTGTCAACCTAGATTTAAATTAATGGTTTAGAATACAAAATACATAGAGATTAGAATAGAAATAAAAATAAGAATTAACATAATAATTAAACTTTAGAACATTAATTAGAACCTTATAAGAATTAGAACATAATAATTGATATTTAAAACATAAAAATAAAAATAAAACTTAATGCTAGTTCTTACCAAGAATCGACATAATGTGATGCATCCAATTCCAAAAAAACTCCAAATCCAATTTCCTTAATTGCTTGTTTATTCTTATAAGAAAGATCTACTAACACTTGTTTCATCAATTCCTTAGCAGTAACTCTTTGATAAGATGATCTCTTATTTTTTTCCTCTTTGATTACTTTGACATCCTCATCATCCTTTTCTTTTTCAATCTTTCTTTTCTTACTTTTCACATTTTTTTTCAGAACCACCTGAAAAAAGTAGAACATTAGAAAGAATTTTAAGATAATAAAAACATGAATTTTAGAGCATCAGCATAAAGTGTAGAACATAAGCATATAGTTTAGAATACATGTACTTGTTAAAATCATGTACTTTAGAACATAAGTACATAGTTTACAACATGAACACATAGTTTTATAACATGCACAATCATATCAGATTATGAGAATACAAATTAGGAGAAAAAAAGATTTGAATTAGAACATGAACTTTATTGTTTAGAACATGTAACTTAGAACATAAGCATATAGGTTATTGTTATAAAAATAAAGTTTAGAATATATTATATATATATATATATATATATATATATATATATATATTTATTTATATATATATATATATATATATATAATTTAAAACATAAACTTGGGAATGTAAGTATGTAGCTTACAAAAATGAAGTTACACACATAAGCAAACAATTTAAAATATAAACATTTACATTAGAACATAATAACCTGATTTTAGAACATAAACATATTAATTAAATCATTTACTTTAGAACATAAGCATGAATGTAGAATATAAACATGCAATTTATGACATAAGCATATAATTTAGAACATTAACAAATAATTTAGAACCTTTTTACTATCATCTTTCACGTCCTCTCTTTCATCATCTTTCTCCTCCAACTTTAGTCCATCCATCTCATCATTAATATCATCGTTATTATCATCATCATCATCATCATCGTCATCATCTTCTTCTTCCTTTTTTTTCATTTTTCTAGGCAGTTGAATCTTTGATTGAAGCTTGCTACTTTTTTTTCGTTTTAGACTTTTAACATGTTTCTCAAATTCAGCTTTGTCAATACTTCCGCTTCATTTTCAACAACTTTCCTTTAAAATCAAATATAATGATTTAGAACATATAAGATAATATTTAGAATATAATCAAAAGTACTTTAAAACATTGACGTGTAATATAAATAATTTCAAACATATATGATAATCTTTAGAACATAATAGAAAACTTTAGATCATAATAGAAATACTTTAGAACATAATAGAAAACCTTAGAACATAATATAAATACTTTAGAATATAATAGTAATACTTTAGAACATAAGGGAAAACTTTAGAACATAAGGGAAAAATAATACATAAACTTTAATTACCTTTTTCTTCAATAAGTAATTTTTTTCATCTGGTATAATAGTAATTTCTTCTTCTGATTTTTCTTCATTTTGGCCTTGCATTTTGCTGCAATTTTAAGAAATAAAAAACATTAGTAACATTCCAACATTAGTAATATATTTTAAACATAAAAATAGTTTAGAACATGCTGAAAAATAGTTTAGAACATGCTATCATAATTATATCACTAACAATTAAGAACACAACAAGAGGTATCACTAGCTTAGAACACGCTGAGAAAGAGTTTAGAACATGATTAAAAAAAAAGAGTTTAGAACATGCTGAGAAAGAGTAGAAAATGATAAAAAAAAGAGTTTAGAACATGCTAAGCTATTCTACGATTCACATAAGAAAATTAATTCATTTAGAAAAGAAGTTACATTAATCCTAATATATTCAACCAAATTAACCCAAGAATCAGAATTGCTCAACCAAATTAACCCAAGAATCAGAATTGTTAATGTGATTCATCAGAATAAAGGCGCTCTTTTCGGAACTCCTTTTCTGCTTCTCTTCCTTTTATTAGCATAAACAGAATCAATACTGATAAGTATTATTCTTTGTTCTAAAAACTCTGTGATCTTTATACTCTGCAACCACTTCTATTTCCGTAATTGAATTTCCACCACATTTAACACAAATTTGTATGAGGTAGCAAAATTATCGAAAAAAACTACTAAAAATGACGCCAAAAAAACCAAAAAAAAGAAATTTGAGTTTTATAACCACAAACTAGCTATACAAGTGTGTTTCTACAACTAAACCTTCTGGCCGTGGCCGTCGCGTGAGCAAGGACAGTAGCAAGCTGAGTAGAGGAGTTGCGGGAGCAGGGTAGTGAGTTACGGGATCAGAGCAGGGAGTTTAGAGGAGGCTGATTAGCAGCAGCGCACAAAGGAGGGGCAGTTGCGTGAAGCTGGGCAGTAGGCAGAGTCGAAGAGGCTGTAGTAATAGCCGTAGCAGCGACGAACTGAGGCAGCGTAGTAGCAGTGGCAGCGCCTTACTAATTCAAATACACAAAAAAATTCAAAAATTGAGAATAATTTGCAACTAATTTGAACAAAAAAATAAAAAAAATCGACAGATCTATATTGTTCGAACAAAAATAATTCACAAAAATCGAACAAAATAATTCACAAAAATCGAACAAATAATGAACAAAAATCGAACAAAAATAATTTCACAAAAATCGAACAAAATAATTCGCAAAAATCGAACAAAATAATTCGCAAAAATCGAACAAAATAATTCGCAAAAATTCAAACCCTAAATTTGCAAAACTCGAACTAAAAAAAAAATCAAACTCCATATGAAAAATCAAACTAAAAAAATGAACCCTAAATTGGAACCCTAAAAATCGCAAAAATCACATCGAAAAACCGCAAAATCCACGAACATTATGCTAATTTCTTGAAAATTTGAACAAAATCGAAAAGAAAAACATACCTGAAATGAATATCCTTCAAATTGCAACTTCTATGGATATTTTTGAGGGTTTGAGGAGAGAGAAAATGAGAGATCTGTGAGGAAGAGAGAGAAAGTTAGATGAGAGAGAAAAAGTTGGGAAGTGGGTAAGGGAATTGAAAAAGTTGGATACGTGTTTTAATCTCAACCATCCAAACTAACTTAATCCTACGGTTGAGATGGGTTCTTATATAACTAGGGTTCTTATATAAGGAGGAGGGCTTCTTACCGGATCCCTCCCCTATATATATATATAAATATATTTATATATTATATAGAAAACAAATTTTCCATCAGTACATAAGGGGCAACAACAGGAGGACAATGATTCTCCTACACTTGCTCATTGCCAAACGGTACTATCCTAGCAAGATGATGAGCAACATAATTCCCATCTCTACGAACATGTAACCAAGAAATAAAGCTAAAATCTTTGCATAAAAACATAACATCATCAAGAATAGAATCCAAATCAGAGAAATAGGTGACTTCTTTCGAGAGACGGTTGATGACAACTTGGCTTTCCAATTCCACAATCAACTTCAAAACCCTATACCTTCTTGCGAGCTTGAGACCAAACAATATTGCCATACATTCTGCAATTTTAGGTGGCCAACTACCACGGGTCCGTCGAGTTTCAGCAAAATGTACATCACCATTAGCATTGCGAGCTATAGCTCATAGGCCCACCCACCCTTCATCACAAAGGCTAGCATCACAGTTTATCTTGATAAAGTCTGATGGGGGAGGCCTCCTAACTTTCGGGCTTTTCCTCCTTTCTGCACTAACACAGCCATAAATTTTGGTCAAGTACTTTTGACAATCATCGACCAATCTTAGAACACTGTCTCGAATGACCAGATGAGGCACCTCTTTAGCATTAAACACCTTGTCATTACGCTTACTCCAAATATACCACAGCAAAGCCGCACCCTTATTGCATTTTTTGGAGTTAAACTTCTGCCAACGAACGAGCATGCTCCTGAAATCTTTGTTGGGGTCAGCAGGAACAAGGTCATCACAGTCCAGCTCCCTTCATAAATCCCTCACCATATTGCAGAAAAAGAAATTATGCCCCAAAGACTCACAACCAGCAGAACACCAAGGACAGAGGTTTCTCTCCGTCATGTGACGGTAATGCAGCAAATCACGAGTTGGGAGAGAGTTAGTATAAGCTCTCCAAAGAAATTGCTTCACTTTTGGAATCGTATCCAAGTTCTAAAGCACCACCCAAGCTTCATGAAACTCCTCCAAGTTACAAGATTTACTCAAAAGGTACGCCGTCTTCACAGAGTCCACCTCGTCATGTGAGAAAGCCCAAGTGATCTTGTCATCAGGTGCACGCATACTGAAAGGGATTTTCATGATGCAATTGATATCCCTTTCCTTGAAATTTGCAGAAATAAGATCATAATTCCAGCAATGCTCCTCGCCATCAATTAAATCACTAACAACATTCAGGCCATCAACTTTCGGAGACGCAATAAATCTTCCTTGGTCATCTGCAATTCATGGATCAATGTAGATATTGATGGATGACCCGTCACCCACCCTCCATATAAGTCCTTCCTTAACAAGTGCCTTGGCACTCCAAATGCTCCGCTAGGAGAAACTTCCATTCAAACCCAAAGAAGCACTTAAAAAATCATAATGAGTGAAGTACTTACATTTCAACACTCGACCAAGCAGAGAGTCCAAATCCGAGATTAATATCCACACTTGTTTGCCTAGGAGAGCATCATTAAAGACCACTAAGTCACGGAAACCCAGGCCACCAAGACACTTTGGTTTGCACATCTTCTCCCAGGTTAACTAGTGAACTTTTCGATGGTGGTCAGTGTGACCCCACCAAAATTTAGCAACCATTGACCTAATCTCCTCAACCACACTTAAAGGAATTTTGTAAACTCCCATTAAGTATGTCGGAATAGCCTGGATAAACGCCTTGATAAGAACTTCCTTGGCAGCTCTGGACATGAATTTCTCCTTCCACCCGTTAAGGTTTTTCCAAATCCAATCCTTAACCGCAGCGAATACCATCTTCTTAGACCTCCCTATAATTTTGGGGACTCCCAAATACTTCTCATGCTCATCAACTAGTTTCATTCCCATAATCTAGATCAATTCCTCTTTTTTTGACTCCTCCACACCTTTGCTAAATGAGACCTCCGACATGTCATAGTTATTTTTCTGTCCAGAAGCTGCTTCATAAACGTTGAGTATATCAACAATCTTCGAGCATTCCACTCGGTTGGCTCTAGCAAAGAGATGGCTATCATCTGCAAAAAAGAGGTGAGTAATTCTCGGCCCATTTTTGCTAGCACCTGCACCATGAATAAGTCTATGATCCGAAGCCTTTTTTATCAAGGCAGAGAAAGCATCTGCAATGATGATGAAAAGGTACGGAGATAGTGGATCCCCTTGACGGAGGCCGCGTGAAGGAACCACATTTCCACACACGTTCTTGTTCATGATGAATAAATAAGACACCGTGGAGACACAGCTCATAACAACCTTTACCCAAGAATCTGCAAACCCCATCTTCAAAAGAAGTTTCTCAAGAAAGAACCATTCAACCCTATCATAGGCCTTGCTCATGTCAAGGTTCATTGCAATGGTCCCCTTTCGGCTAGTACTTCTCTTCTTCATGGTGTAAAAAAGCTCCATGGCAACGAGTGCATTGTCAGTAACTAACCTTCCTGGAACGAAAGCACTCTGATTTTCCGAGATGACTTTCGGCAAAATCCCTTTTAAACACTAAACAAGGCAATCTTGTAAATAACATTGCAAAGGGCAATTGGTCGGAACTCGGACATGCTTGTAGGGGCGTTAACCTTCGGTATCAATGCAATGTTTGTGCTATTCACCGATTTTGGGGATAAAGAACCCGCTGAGAATCTGATTCACTTGCCTAAATACAGCATCCCCAACTATGTGCCAAAATTTTTGATAGAAAATGGCATGTAAACCATCCGGACCCAAGGCTTTGTAAGGATGCATAGCACATATAGCCGCATACACCTCATCCTTGTCAAAAGGCTTGAGTAAAAAATCATTATCCTTAACCGATATAGATGGTGAAATAGCATCAAGAACCTTCGTACATTCAGTCGTAGAGGGGCCTTTAGATGAGAAAAGATTAGAGTAAAAATTTTCAACAATATGTTCAATATCCTCTTCATTGGTGCACCACTCTCCTTGAGCATCAAAGAGACCCCTTATTTCATTTCGCTTCCTACGTTGGGAGGCCTTATGATGAAATTACTTAGTGTTGCGATCCCCATCCTTAATCTCCAAAGCTCTCGACCTTATGTACCAATACACTTCCTGTTTTTCAAAGAGGTCATCTAATTTTTTTCTCTAAATTCGAACAAAGCTCAATAGTATCAGCTAAGACCCCCTGACCTTGAGCTTTTGCTAATTGTTTTTCGGCCTCATCAATTTTCCTATCAAGGTTTGAGAACTTCTTACCACTCCATTTTTGCAATGCATCAAGAGTTGAGCCAAGTCTACGCTCAAAGGAAACCCAAACAGCTCCACTCCAAGCTTCTCTAAAAGGCGCTTCAGAAGACGGATCAAGCAACCACGTATTCTCGAAATGCAGCCTCTTCTTCTCTTTTTTCTTCTTCTTTTTACTCTATGCAATCTCAATAAAATCGGGGCATGGTCTGACTTATATCTCACCAGATTTTCAACTTCAGCCTTGGGGAATAAGTTGCGCCACAGAGTGTTACTACAAAAGCGATCAAGACGTTCTCTTACAAGAGTTTCCTCAGTCAGACCCCTCTCTCGCGTAAATTTTGACCCCAAACATCCCAAGTTGTGCAAATTACAATCATGGAGAAGCTCTCTAAAGTCTGCATGTGCAAATTATATATATATATGGTTTAAGGTTAAATGAGAAGTTTCTTAAAATGAGAAGGATGATAATTGAGAAGGATTTTATGTGCATTTATTTTGTATTGAATGTGCAAATTTTTTAAACTAAATGTGCAAATATATTTTTGACTCGAATTTTATGTGCATTAATTTTGAATAAAATGTGCATACTTTGCTTCTAAATATGCTTAATATTTACGATTACTTCATTCGTAAAGGGACCTTACTTCTATCACTCTCTCATCCTCTACCTACATTAAGATACTACACGTGTGTTCAATCGAAAGAAACCTACAGTTCATTGTGCATAATTTTTAAACTAAATGTGCATAAATCTACTTCAAAATATGCATGATATTTACTCTATTTATTCCTTTATCTAAGAGAGCCTTTAGCTGCAGGTGTTCGAGTAGCATTACAATAAACCTCAAATTATATATGCAAAGCCATGACAAATATAGTCCAAATTATGAGTATAGTACGTGAAATCGATGACATTTTTGAGGAATATTAAGCAATTTGGAACTTAAGCTAGCATCAATGGCAGATTTCTTCCTTTGAAAGATTCGTTACTTTAAAGCTTTCAATTAATATTTCCCAAAAAACCTTCTTATGTGCAGTAAATTGACTAATATCTACTACTAATTAGATATTAACGCTCACAAATTTTTTGTATTTGATTCATATAAAAGACATGACTACTGGAATTTGATTACCCCAATGTCGAAAAGTTGTACGAACTATTTACTCCCAAATAATAAAAAGGAGGAAAGAGTAGTAAAGAAAATTCCCTTCTTGAATCTCAAAACAATGGATACTTTCTTTGTTATCTTTAAAATAAAAGTTAGAACTTTAAATAAGCTTTAATGGTAGGGAGAAAGATCACAGAGAGAGATTGTCGCTGTTAAGAAGAAAATTGAAAGTAAAAATTGAATGTGCATAACTTTTGTATTAAATGTGCATATTTTTTGTGCTAAATGTGCATTTCGCGTAAGTGAAATGCGCATCGTTGGATTTATATGTACGATCTCCTTCTCATCCTTCTCATTATGAGATCCTTCTCATTGGATCCCAACCCTATATATATATATATATAGGGCAGGATGGTTATCTCAAGCCACAAAGGGGTATGTGGGTAAATTTAATTATAGATGTAGTGTTTTATTTTTTTTTTCAATAAAGTTGAGTATAAAGTGGGGAGGATATAATATGAATTTTTTTAAAATATGATATGAACACTAGTGCCATGCACGGTTTACAAAGTACTTATAAATAAATTTCAATTTTGAAATACAAAAAAAAAATCCTTCTAGTAACAGTATTATATAAAAATAATATTTTGCATAAGAACCACTTGATCTCCAATTTATTCGAAATTTCCCATAAAAACCACTTAAAATTCACAAATTTGGGGTTAAATTATAAAGAAACCCTAACTTTAGTTTGCTCATATGCCCAATAATTGTTCAAAATACAAAAGAAAATATAAGTAGAGGATTGAGAATAATTGTTCAGAATGGCAAAAAAAATTATCTACTCACCCTAGGTGGAAGAGGTGAGAATATCAACCATAATTGGAGGTGGAAGGGGAGAAGAGATGGAGGCTAGAGGACGGCGGCCAATGGAAGGAGTTTCGGGGTTGTGGAGCGACAGTTATGGTGAAACTTGGGGCTGCTCTTATGTCGCTGCTAAGAGGGGAATAAAGAGGGGAAGGAACTCAGCTCGTGGTGGTGGAGTCACTTTGCGGCGGTGGTGGAGGGGGTTCCAGTGCAGGTGGCGGCTGTATAGAGGAGGCGACTGTGGTCGAGCTATTGTAAGAAGGGAGAATGAAGAGGTAGGAACGAGAAAAAGAAAGAAAGTGGAAAAATGCAAGTGAAATACAATGGGAAGAAAGAGAAAAAAGAAATAAAGGGGGTGTGTTCTTTTTTTAAAAAATCGTTTTCGCACCGGTTTGGTTTGAACCGGTGCGATTTCTTTTTTGTTAAAACCAGCCTATTTTTTTGCATCGGTTTTTAAAAACCGTTGCGCATTTCTCGGTGCAAATTTATGATTTTCTACTAGTGTATACTCAAACATTTCATCCTAACTGCAATAGCGGTCTAGCGAGTATAAATCTAAATTTTTTTTTCATATTGCTAGTTGCTCAAGTAGGTATAATTTCTAATAAATAATATGGAGTAGTACATGTTTTATGTTGCACTGACCAATTTATTTACCTAAAATTACAAATTATTTATTCTACCCCGGTTTCTTCTTCCCTAAGTAAGCTTGAACTATTACACAACATACTCATACAACTAAATAAACCGATAAAATCTAATGCATAAATATTTAGATATTGGTATAAATCGATAATTTTCATATGAATCAAAGATAAATGTTAGTCATAATTCATCTTATAAATAATTAAACATGTAATGTATTCTTATTATTATTAATCACATCGCATAAGAATCATAATCTATATAGTTATATACGTGTAGTGGTATACAAATTATAAAATTGTGAGCATTAATATTTGTACGGAATTGTATATGAAAATTTTGTGATTATCAAAATGAATATATTCTCCACTTTATTAAGGTTTTTGAGACCGCATCTATCGATCACTAAAAATAGCAAAAATGATCGCTGGAAATAATTGTGACCGTCAACAGCCGTAACGTGGTGGTTGGTATTCACTTGGTGCAAAAAAAATATTTATTACGACCAGTTGAATCGCAAAAAGATTATTTTACTTTAGAATTATTTTTAATTGTTCAAACATCCTTACGACCGTCTAAAAGGCCAAAAACGGCCGTAAAACGATCGTAAATCTGCGATCGCTTTCAGAAGGATTGTAAATTTGTAATATTGCAAGCGAGTAAAAACGGTCGCAGATTTCATATCTTAATTCATATGGGTTGAAAGCCTTTCATAGTCCTTCATGTTTAACACGATAAATTCCTTTACTCGTTTAAACATTTCATTAAGTCTATGAAATAGATCTTAATTCCCTATATGTACTAAGTATTGCCTTTCGCTTGGTCCATTGTAAAAAATACTTTCAAACTAAGAATTTAGCATTCGATAGTCATTTCACAATGGAGTTTGTAAACTTTTGTTGGACCTTACAAGATTGACTCTTGCTCCCACTAAACTTCTTATCCATAAAAATTTCTATGTTTCTCCATAAACTAAACCTTTTATTAACTTTATGAGAAAACACATTCCAATTCCTACATGCAATGCTTTCTTCAACCCATAGTGGATTTCTTGAGCTTGCTTTCAAATATAGCATTATTTAGATTTCTAAAAACCCATAGACTATTTCCATAGTCTCTTCCTAGTTTAGGAAGGCCGTTTTGGTATCTATTTTTCCATATTTCATATATGCAATTTTCCTAGAATAATCATGAAAAGACTTAAGCATTCCGATTGGTGTGAATAGGGTTTTATTAGAATCAATGCCGTGAATTAATTGTATCATTTTCAACCAATCTAGCAATGTATGCATATACATTTCCACATTTGTTAGTTTTCTCCTTGAAAACTTATTTGCGATTGATGGGTCTTTCACCCTTCATGCAAAATAATCAAGTTACAAACATGATTTTCAAACATGGAATCTATTTCGGATTTTATGGTCTCTAACCATTATTTGGAATTTGGATTTGTCGTAGCTATTTTACAAGACATTATTCCCTTACTATCTAATACTTTCCTTATTTTTTTTAGTTGACATCTTTCTATTATCACGCTTGCCAACGCATGTTTTTAATGATTAATATCTCTAATTATCAACATTGTAAAATTATAAAAAGTGGATATTAATAAAATATACATTGAAACGATTCAAACAAGATATCACATGACTATGTTTTATCGTATCCATAAACCACAAAAGCGAGTCAAAGTGTGTTGTGGGAGTAGTGTAAAAGTCAAACGGTGTCAACTAAAAAAACGGAGGAAGTAGTAAATAATATGCTTGTAAGTCTTAGGTTTATTTCTAACTTAATAGAAATTTAAAGGATTCAATCCAAGCCTTTGGTGAATTCTATACCTATACGGGGTAATTGCATCAAACACTGAGTTTCAAGGCGCTTTCAAAGCCCTTTAATTATGTTGATCTTACTCCAACATTTCTGAAGTTTTGTGAGTAATGAGTTCTATTTTAAGGCACTTGTAAAGTTCTTTTGAGTATTCTTGATCAATCATTCTCATGAAGCCCTTTTAAAGTCTTTCGAGATTCTCAATTCTAGTTTGTTGCTAATCTCCATGGTCTCGAGTTCATTTTCCTCCCACTTGTCGTTTTGGAAATGTGTTACTTTCTAGAAAGACACCACTTAGAGCAACAAATACTATGTCCTCAATTGGGTTGTGAAAGTAATGCCCGTAGTCTCACTTGAATTCTTACAAAGAGACATATACTTCCTCCGTTACGTATTATGTGTAACATTTTCCAAAAATGGATGTTACACATTATCTACAACAAACTAAAACTTTCCTCTTTTAGTAATTTTTTTACTTAAAATGACCAATGTACCCTTAGTTAGCTTTACTAACACATATTAAATGATTAAGATTATAAGTTATTAACATATTAACCAAAATTAATTAATCAATTATCTAGACTCCTCCCAATCTCTCTCCTCCCTCACAACCACTGCACATCGACCACCATTATCACCAACTTTTCTCTCACCTGCCTCGTAGCCGCCCCCGCCACCGCCGCCACCACCACCACTTTTCTCTCTCTTCTCTCACAGCGACGATACGAATCCACCCCAGCCGAAATCCCCCACCCACCCACCCAGCCCCAATCCCGAATCCCCTTGAGTAGTGAGCACCTCCCCTCCATTTATGTCGCCGTGAAATTCCCCACCAAAGTCACCCAAACCTACCCCTGCCGCGCCGAGATCTTTAGAAAAATCCCAATCAATTCCATCCCAAACCTTAACATTGCTTATTTATTTCCTCACTTTGCTCGAAAACCACCGTCGATCGAGTCACCGACCTCCTTTTCCATGACATAGTCGCCGATCCTCCTCGAAATTGAATTCCTGAAAATTGATTAGGGTTTGCGGTGGTAAGAGAGTGTGTAAAGGGTGGTTTTATGGTGGTTGCGAACTAGGTGAGCTTGGTTGCGGTGGTTTCAGATCTTAGTTGCGTCGGTTTTTGATCTGGCTAGTGGGGTTTTGCGATGTCGTGTCACTCAGGGGGTGGGTTTTCGCGATTTGGCTGGTGGGGTTTTGCTATGTCGCGATTTTGCTCAGGTAAAGGGGTTTCGCAATTTGGCTGGTGGGTTTTCGGATCATGGTGGTGGTGGTGGTGGTTACGGGGCAGGCCTAGATAGGGTGGTGGTGGTTACGTGGTAACGCCGAGTGGGTGGTGGTGGATGTTGCTGCTGGTAGGTGGCGTAGAGGGGTCCATGGCAGTTTGTGGTGGTGGCCATTAATTCTCTCTCCTACCCTTAATCACACACCTTTCACTTATTTAATCAACATTAACAAATTTTATCTTGGGAAGCGTGTAACAAGGTTTGTTGCACATAATGCGTAACGGAGGAAGTATATTATCTTTGGGTAAAAGTTCGTTGTGAAACAAACAGTTAGCTCCCAATTAAGCTATCTTAGCCTTTATTGAGCCATTGATCCCTACTGAGCCACCTAGCTCCCACTGAGCCACTTAGCTCCCACCGAGCCAGTGAGCTCCCACTAAGCTGCTAAGAACCTTAGACATATACTTGAAAAGACGTTTAGAAGTTATTTCTATCTATAATTCAATAAGGCGTCCTTTCTTAGCTTCGACATTTTATTTAGTATAACATTAGTCGTTTATGCAAATCTTTAAGAACTTTATAGGAAGGGATGTGATCCATTCATTGTTCGAGTCATTTTCAAATGGCATCGAGGTCTCCGTGAAGACATACTATGTTCTTTGTGGAGTTATTTATGGAAATTTCAATTTCATAACTTTGAGATGATCACACTTGGCTTAAGCAAACATCGCTCGATCTAATCTAAACGTTTTGATATCTTGCCAAGTTGATTCTATACTTCATTGAACTTTTTGTGCTACTCAAGGTCCAGCTTGTTCACATTTGATGAATATATTCACGTTCTTTCAAATTCTTGTCAAACGTTGAAGTAATTGTCTATACCAAGAACAGTAGCTGTTTACTTTGTCGATTTCAACAAGTAAGAATTACTTGTCTTAGAACGATTTCGAATCAATCAACTATCAAGAGCCTATTTAATAGAGCCTTGAGTACGTTCTTGTCAACGTGACATTGCTAAAGATGTTCGGAACACAAATCTTGTTCATGATTTGAACTTTATGAGTTTTCATGTCAGAAATTTTTTTGTAAAATCAAGCATCCTTCACTCATGGATTAAACAACCATACCATTCAAATAAAACCAACAATTACTACTCTTTTTTGAATGTGAGTCTTTCCGTGTGTAAACAGATTATTTGCTGTTTATGGGACATAATAACCTTTATTCGTTCCAGCCTTAGCTTAAAAGGTCTTTAAACAAAGCATACGACCTTACAACTAATGTAGCACCATGTGCTTCTTTCAAGCTTGTAAGTCAGTCAATTAGCTTAACTTCAATGGTTTGAGGTCACTTCAAAATTAGACCACTCAAGAAGTATCTGATACTTGTGAAGGTAATGAGTTGCTAAGTTAACTACAATAACATGAACTCATGGGTAGAAATGGAGTCTTATTCCCTTTCTTTGTTCCTTGTTTCCTATATTTCTTATCATACATCATCTCATAACCTTTAAGAACAATTTCATTAAGTGTCTTGACCTTTATACTTTGTTAGACATATTTAAGTAACTAGTGCGTGACAGGCTAAAGTCGTATCACCTAGTCAAAAGTAATTCCTAAAACCACTAACTAATAATAGATAGGGAAGTAGGGTCGAATCCACAAGGAAACAAGTCTTTCTATTCCTAATTAATTAATATAATCTAAATTATTAAGTAACCAAAAGTTGTTATTTAAAAGAACTATACTACGAAGAATATGAATAGGGAGAAATAAAAGTAGGGAGAAATCAAGTAATAAAAGACCTAGGGCATAGGTTCACCAATAAATAATATTGCAAGGTAAAACATAACAATCAATCATCAATGCATCAATTAATCAGATCATAAAGGGTTTTCGCTACGTATTACAATCACAGAGTTAATTTACCGGTATTAAATCTCATCTCTCCAATCTCGACCTAACCATTTATAAATTAGTCTGCCTATTGAAACTAAGCCTCAACATCAATTCTCATCTCTCGAATCTCGAATCAATATTGCTAAACTCATACGAATTAAATCTGGCCACATTAAATCAATCAATAGGAAATTAATTAAGCATTGACAATTAACAATAATAAATTACCCCTTCATATTATTTATGGATCCCCATAACCCTAGAAAGAAAACTACTCACACATAATTAAATATAAACTAAACAAAGCAATTAAACAAGTCATGATGAAAGAGAGAGAATAAATAACTGAGATTAAAGGAGAAGAAATTGTTACCAAAGTAATCGGAATTAAAGAGTTGAATTAAGAACAAAGTTAAGAACAAAGTTGTAGAGAGAGAAAATAATCTAGAGTTTAAGAGGGGAGAGAGAGAAAAGTTAGAGAGAGAGAAAGAGAGAGAGAGTAAGGAAAGGGCAGAGAATCCCCCTCAACTCGCTTAACAAAAGCGTATATATACTAAGCTCGAAAATCCTAAGTTAAAACAACTTAAACGACGCTTAAACTTCTTCTCAGAAATACGCGCCCGATCGGGCGAGGCACTGCCCGATCAGGCTCGCCTTTTTTTCTTCTTTTCTTCACTTCTCGCGCCCAATCGGGCGCGCCTTCGAGTGGAGACCCTTCCACCGGGCGGTGACACTTAGGGCTACTTGGACTCCTTGTTTGGGCTTGTAACTCGGCCCAAACCAAATATCCTCCTTGGGGCTTTAATCATTCGGTCCAATGCCTCATCTTCTCATAAGTCGAGCCCTTAATCACCGGTTCGATGACTGTAACCGATCTTTGGCTACGAAAGATGGTCGTGCTCCTCTAATGCTCGTAGTCGCTCCATAAAATCCCGGGAAAATGCTCCAAGAGTGCAATTCCCTATAATACTCAACCAAAACTACGAAAACACTAGAAAACACATATTAGTAATAAAAGGGGCTCTAAAGAGCCAAAAGCACTACTAATTATGACCAAGGGACGGGGGTAAAATACTATATAAAATAGACATATCAAACTCCCCCAAGCCGAACCTTTGTGTAGACACCCAAATGTGTCTCCCCAAAACTAAACCCAGTGATGAATACCTTTTGCGTCGAATGATTATCGAATAAGGTGAAAATGTGAAAGGTCAAGTGTTGCGGTTGGTTTTTATTAAATTCTTTCTTTCTATTTTCGAAAACAACTCTATTTTATGAAAAACAGCCAATCCAGTTTAGTTTGGTCCACGACAAGGGTCCAATAATAGTGTAGTTGGATGGGGCTTGCAAAGAGCTTTCCAACGATATATTATAAGCCCAATTCCGATGAATAATGAGGAAGTTATGGCCAAAATACTAAACTGGGCCCGGTTTGATCTTTACATGCGGCCCAATGATCTAGGGGAGGGCGCAATGTTAATTATTATTCCTAAAGTTATTAGAATTAATTATAGTCTTCTAGAATTCTCTAGAAGGTTCTCTTTAATCCTAATAGAATTAGAATTAATAATTATATTTTGATAAAGTTTTATTTGGAATAGAATATTATTTTATGAAAGATACGATTTCAGTTTCATACGGACTTTACAAATAGATTTTGATTCATATGTGGACTCCGTGTTGAAAGCGCGTAGAAATCCAGGCTGTCGCCACGCGACAGACCTTGTCGCCAAGCGACAAGGTCGGTTTTGCAGCGACAGCGTGGAGTTTTATTCCTTATCAAATTCTACCTATTTTCGGACTGTTTTCTTATAAATAGGGTCCTGAACCTTCGTTTTTAAGTATCTACAATCAACAATCAATCTACAACAATCATCTTTCTCTCTAAAGCTAGAAGCTTTCTCTCTCTTTTTCTAAACCTTAGCTCTTACAAAATTCCGCATTCACGAGATCTAGACACACCTAGCCAAGTTCGAAGTTGCCTTCGCCCTAGATGTGAAAGGTTATAATTTCTGAGGGTTTGGTCCCTAATCTCTACTTCAATTATTTAATTTAATTGTTTGATTTTATATTTTCCTTGAAGTTACTAACGCGTGTATTTTGTTATTAGAAAGAGATGCGAGGCATCAAAGTATGTAATCTTATTGCTCTATTCTTGTAGAAAGCGTGTTTAAATTTGTTTAATTCCTAGTATCATGTTAGGATGTTATTATTGCTTTCTAGTATCATGTTTAGAGTGCCTTTTACCCTTTCCTAATAGCATGTTAGTGTCATGTTAGGGCTAAAGCTTTGATTTTTATTGTTTAGTGACATCCTAGGGTTTGTTATTAATCTTGTTAGTATCATGCCTAGGATCTTGCTATTATATTTAAGCTTTATTATTAACATAATTTTGATAATTATGATTGTTTTTATGATTATAATTATGATGATTATTATGTTGCTTAATGCTTATTTATTGTTATTGCTTGATCACACCTCTCTTGCAGGATTAAAGGGAATTTATACTTGTAATCACGCTTAATAAGATAATTAATAATCTTGTTTAGGGCTAATATGATTATAATTCAAGTGATCGCCAATAATAGTTTTGCTTGTGCATTAAGTTCCCCCAACATAGATAAATAGGTTTAGGGTTAATCTGTTGTTTGCATGCTAGTCAGAAAGCGCACATGAATACTAGAAGAATAAAGTAGAGGCCTATTTAGGGCAGGTTCAATCTCTTTTAGGTTGGATTTGTACCTTCATCCCCGAACCCTATTTGGTTCAAGACCTTTTGGAGTTGACGATCTCACGGATCGTTAAGGGGTGTAACCTTCACCCTGTGAACGGTTTACAAGTTCCTAAAATTTGTTGGCGACTCTTTTGCTCTAGCTTCCTTTCCTTTGGACGCCACCATACTTAAGTGTATGATCAAAGTGGGGTTCAAGCTTGGGGTTAATGGCTTGAAATATTCCCTACAGTTTTTGGCGACTCCACTATGGAGGATTTCTATTTTAATTTCTAAAATTTATTTCGGCAATGATTTAAAATGAGTGGATGAGACTCGAAAAGTTCTAAGTATTTCATGTGCGTAATTTTGATTAGCATCATTGTCATATGCATAAAAAAGGTCCTCATTGGATAGACCATCCGAAATGAGTCAAAAACATAGGATTTTTACACGTAGGAAATTTGAGAAATATCTTTCACAACTAGAATTGAAATAACGCTGCAAAATTTGGAAAATTCTAAGAGCGTAGATACCTGCTGAGGCATGTAGGAACTAGCGTCTAGAAAATAGGGCTTGTCGCCTGAAAAGTGCTTCTGTTGCTTGGCGACAGGGGTAGTTTTGCGGCGACAGTCCCTGTAGTCTGGCGCCAAGTTCTTCCAATACCGAGCCAGAACTCTGCCTTCTTGTTTTGACCATTTCTAGCACTGTTGGCTCGATTCTACTTCCTGATTGAGTTTTTTCTCTTGTTTCTGAAACCCATATGTGTTCTACATATGGACATAACCCTCTGGGGGTTCACGCTCCATATACCCAATCGAACGCTCTTGGCAATGATGGGTACATCCGAGTTTGTGAATCTACCAAACCATGGAAGCAAGTTTTTCACTTGCGGGGTCCCATCCACTGGTGCCAACCCTTCCAAAGGTAAGGCTTCCGCGCGGTGCATCTTGACTCATAACCATGGACCCTCTTTGACTAACCCATATCCCGAACTTTAGAGAACTAGAGCCATGGTTAGGTTGCAAACTCATTGCATCATGTTGTGACTACTTGACTATTTGTGCATTCTTTGCTTGTGCATACTTTATATGCGCTAACCGTTTGTTTGACTTGTGTTTAAGTCTAAATAAACCAATTAATGACTAAAAAGGACTTCGTCTAATTAATGAATTAATTAATTAGTTTGACTAATCAAAGACTAATGAAGTAATTAATCTGACTTAGTATGACTTTAGGCATGTCCCCTTAAAGTAAAATTACTGGAAACAGTCCCAGATTAATGTTCCAGCAATGGCACATGAGTTTGGGCTGTGGCGCCACAGTTTACTTCTTGTCGCCTGGCGACAAGATTTAAATTGTGGCGACAGTTCTGTTGTTCCGGGGACAATCCAGATTCTTACTCGAGTCATCACGACGAGTCTAATTAACCAGTCTGCTAATCAGTTTAATCAATTTGTTAAGTCCTTAATTGAGTCTAGGCACCTAGTCCCATGGTCATACACAAGAGTCAAACCATGTCACATACACTCACTAGTGTTAGCACACACTTTATATAGTCACCATAACCATGTCTTAGGTTCATGCATGAGTCGGTTTTTTCCGTCATTTGAGTTGGGGGTACATTCTATTCCTAATTTTTTCATATCTCTCCATCTACATCATCTTTCCTTTCTCTACATGCTTTCCCCATATCACAATATTCATTCTTCCTACCTTCCTCGATCCATTGCATGTTGAATAGAGTTGATTCAAATAATTAACAACGAATATCCCTTAATTTCCCTTTCCACAGTACTTGGTCAAGGAGAGAAGGAAGATTAATCAAAGACAACACTTTTATTCAAATTCAACTTTTTGATAAGCCAATCGGTCGAAAAAGGAAAGCTAAGAAGATAATGGCAAGTCAAGAAGAAGTCAACGAACTCAAGGGACAAGTGGCTAACATTGCTATAATGTTGAAGAATCTGACTCTCCAAATCAATGACCCTGTGAGACAACAGCAAATGGAGCCCATCCATGAAAATTTGAGCAAATTAGCCAATGACTATAGATTTCAGGGCATTAACTCACAAGGGGTCTCGGTGGACAAGGATCTTCTTCCGTAGAAGTTCAATGCCAACGACATCCCGAAATTCAAGGCAATGGATAACCCTTATTTTCATTTAAGAGCTTTTGAAACTGTAGTGAATATTAAGGGAATAGACAAGAAAGCTTTTCATTCTGTGTTTTCTCTATCTTTAGAAACCGTTTGTCAGCAATGGTACTTTTCTCTTGATAAAGAGAAAACCTCTAGTTGGGAGTCAATTGTAAACGCTTTCATTGATAGATATAAATGCAATATTCAAGTTGAAACTGATCATAGGGAACTTGAAATACTTAAGTAGAAAGAGAATGAAGGCTTTACTTCCTTCTTTAATAAATGGAGGGAAACTTCTACAAAGATGGTTGAGGTGCCTAGTGAGAGAGAGTCCGTGAGGATGTTCATCAAAAATTTACAAGAAAAGTATTCAAAGCACTTAAAATATCTACACAACTTGAATACTTTCAAGGTCGTCTATGACATAGGCATCGAGATCGAAGATGACCTCGCAAAGCAAAAAGCTGCTAACAATAGTAACCATAGTGGCTGGAAAGGAAAGAAGAACGACAATCTTTCTTCTTCCGAAAACGCCCACTCTAGTGACAATGTTAGTACCTTTGATCTCAGTGAAGTCTTAGCCATGGATAACCAAGGATCTAAGAAGCAACTAAGGAAAGACTTCACCCCCATTGGAATGAGCTATGATACTGCCTTCGATCTACTCCATGCCAAGGGACTCCTTACTCCCATTTGACCTATTCAAGATCTCGCGCCTGAAAAAAGATTGCCTAGTTGGAACCCCGATTCACATTGCAAGTACCATCAAGGTAGGGGTCATACTACTGAGAGCTGTTGGAAGCTAAAAGAGGCCATCCAGTACTTGATCGATAATAACAAGCTTCCCATACCTCCAGCCAGCAAGAAGAGCGAGTGATGATAAAGTGAACGATACAAGACAAGAGGCGAGCTTCAACGACAAGATTTCGTGACCTTTTTTTTCTATTTCTTTTATTTATCCCTTCCCCAATAAGTCTAGCATAGACACCTTCTATTTTTCCTTAGATATACTTTGTAGATTTCTTCTTCTTCCCTTTTTAATAAAATGAGCATTTATTTCCTTACATGTGATCATCGCATGCATTGCATTTAAAAAAAAAAAACTATGTCGAACTAAGAATAAGGTATACCAATGATTTGAGGCACCCCCTTGTAGCCACATCATATCACCTCTCACCCTTTCAAATATATAATCCTTTTTCTGATAAACCACTTTGAGCCTCGTCTACGATAGACCTGTCATTTTTCAACCCATATCTACCTAACCTTGGGATGGGATGGTGTGCAACTTATGCAATTTTCAAAGAACGAAAACTTGAGTGATTTTACATAAAACTCAAAAAATTCAAAAAGCAAAAATGATAAAAGTGTACAAAAAGGCAAGTGTTCTAATGTCTTTGACATGAATATGTCTTTGATATGAACACGTCTCAGATTGCGTTTCATATCGAGTGCTCGGTACCGTGCCTGAGAAACATGAATTGCAAGTGAGTGATAGACCGCATGATCGGGATTGCCCACGCTCATAAAAAAGAGATTTGAATTTGAAAAATGATAAAGCAAAAAAAAGAGAGAGTAAAATATAAAGAGTTCAAAAATGAGAAACCTCAAGCATAATAATACAAAGATTCAAAAGCAAGGTTGCACACCTTGGGGTGGGGGGGCTTATGTAGGGTCTTGAGCCTTTATCCCTTTCTTCTTCAACCTTTAGCCTAACCACGTTACAACCCTTAAAAGACCTTTTTGAGGTATACACACTTGTGCGAGGTTTGGCTAGAGCTATGATGAGTGACATTTTATGTCACTCCTAGGATAGTGTTTATGCCTTGTTTTAGCTTGTCTTAGGGTGTTCTGCAGTTGTTTTGTTCAAATAATGCGTGCATACATGTCTCGATGTATTTTTAATGAAATCGCGTATATTTTTGAATGCTTGCCTTCAGTGCGCGTTTTGCACCGTTCCCTATACCTTATTGCTTCCCTTGGTGTTTGTGCTTAGGTATTTGAAGTCTTGGATTGCAAAGAAGAAGCCAAGGAAGCATGAGAGAAGAATAGAAGAAAGCAAGGTGCAAGGGCGTGAATAATGTGCGGGCGCGCAGCACTGTGAGAACCCGCGCAGGAATGCTTCAAGAACAGAACACAAACAGAAGGTTTTGTGCGCCTTGTGCGCGCTTTGTGTGCGAGCGCGCGCCTTTGATATGTGCGGGCGCGCAGCCCTGGGAGAACCCGCACAAGACAGCAGCAGAAGCAGAGCCAAAACAGGGAGTTGTGTGCGCCCTGTGCGCGCTTTGTGTGCGGGCGCACACTCTTCAAGCGCGAGCGCGCAGAATGCTGGGAGAAGGCGCGCATCCATGGGTCTAATTCCCCGTACCCACAGATCTGCGGGCGCACAGCGGGTCCTGTTCAGCGTTTTTGCGCGATTCTTTACATATTGCGGGGCTTGTTTTGTAAAAAAAAAAAGAACTTCATTCTTTTAGATTTTTTTCCCTTGTTTTTAGGAGAGCTTCTCTCTCTAGGTTTAGCTTAGGATTAGAGTAGTTTAGAGAGAGAAAGTGAGGGTTTCACCATTGTTGAGCTTGGATTTTGAAGAAGAAGATTGATCATCTTGTTTGTAGACTTTCATCTTCAATCAATGAGAATCTCTAACTCTCTCTCCTCTATTTTTATTTGCTTTCTCTTGACTATTATTTTTGTTGTTGGTATTGCTTGTTGATCATGTTGATTCTTGATTATTTGTTGATTAATCTTGTTATTATCATGATTAGTGAGTAATTTCCCCATTGAGGGGATGGTTGTGGAGTAGTTGGATCTTGAGCATGTTCTAGGTTTAGAGTTGATTTATTTGTGATTAAAGTCTTTATATGCTTGATATTCTTTAATCTCCTTGCAATTGCACATTGTTGGTTGATTAAAGGTGAATCTTTGCTAACAAGGAACGAAAGTTGACTTAGTTAAGGTTCAATAGTATCGATTGTTATTTAATAGTACCTCCTAGTATATGGTTCTAATGTGGAAACATAGAGGCTATGTTAGGAGAAGCCAATTGACCCCGGAAGGCGGCTAGATTGGATCCTTTATTTCGATATTTGAGCATGTTTAGTTCATAATTAATTCAATTTCTATGCCTTTGTTTATGTTCAAGTGAATGTTATACCTAAACCATTTCCCTTAATGTTTTATTTCTTGTTTTAGCATTTTTAGACTTTAGTTTATTTATCTCCTATTCCGGACTAGCTTAATTGTCGATAACATTTGGCGATGTTTATCTGTTCTCTGTGGTTCGACCCCTATGCTTGCCTTATACTCGTATTAGGTTTGTTTAGGTTGTATAAATTGTATTTGATCTAGGTGTAGTCGTTTGACGACGCGATTATTCCCTTGTCTAATTGGCGCCGTTGCCGGGGAACGGCTTCCATTACCGTTGTGTTATCTTATTGAGACTAGTCCATTGTATATATTTTTCCTTTGATTTATTTTTGTTCTCTTTGTTTTGTTTTTGTTGTTGAAAAATGGCACGTTTTTCTTTTCCTCAATATGATGGTGAGCCTTTTTATGTCTATTTCCATAGACTTGTAGAGTTTTTGAACTATAATGGTTGTAATCCTTGTGAAGCTTGTGAGATTTGTTATTATGGCATGAATGAACAAACGAGATATGAAGTTGAAAGTAGGTTTAATGGTGAATTTCAAGCATTAACGGTTCATAGTGCTTGGAGCTTTTTTGTACGGTTTGCTAAGGATGTACGCAATAGGGCATGTAATGTTGCTAATTTTGATTCTCAATGTGATAATAGTTTTATTGGTGGCATGAATCCCCATGATTTGTCTTGTGATCCTATATGTGAACCTAGTACAAGTGATTTCAACTCTTTTTCTCGTATTGTTGATAATGAATCTCATTTGCTTGATTATGCCCCCTTTCCCCAATATGATGATGCTCATGTATATAATGTGAATGATCCTCCCTCCTCATCTTCTTGTTCTTACATGGCTCCAAATGATTTCCCTTATGCTTCTAATGAATCCTTTTATGAGGGTAATTCTATGAAAAATTTGAAGGAAGAGAAGATAATGAAGATAATGGAGATGATGGAGAGGTATAACGAGATGAGGGAAGTTGAGAATAGGGAGGTGGAAGCTAGAATGAAGATGCTTGAGAGCCAAATTCTCCAATTAGCCAACTCTCAAGAAAATGCCCTTCCTTTTTCTTCTCTTCCCCATATGAGTGAGGATCCCATTAGAGAGCATTCGAGTGATGGTGAAGGAGTAGAGAATGAAGAGAGTGTTGATTTTGAAAATCCTAATCCTCTTTCCCATCTTGATGAGTCTCAAGTGTATGTTTGTGACCCTTCAATCTACGAGTATATAGACTCTTTTGAGGTAATGTCCCACATATTTTTCGAGAGTCATATGAGGACTTATAGATTATTGGATGATTTCATCGAGAACGCTTCTTGGGACTTAGATGAGTTTGAGATGAATCTACCTCCATTCATGCACGATTTTGGGACCTTGGGTTTTGAGATAGTTGAAGGAAAGGTTGTCTATTGTGGTGAAAAGGAGGATAAGGTTGATTCCCTTGGAGTTTTTGAGCTTGAGGGAGGTGTAGATCGTGAGTGCCCTTCGTTTGAGGACTCTATGATTGATTTTCATGCCCTCATTGGCGATGTGAGGCCTTGTGGTGAGGGAGTAGCTACCCCTTTTCCCGTTTCTCATACCCCTTTTTCTCTAAGGTTTGACCACATCCTTCCTTACCCTATTTCTCTCCCTTCCTATCTCAAAGAGCCTATTGGGGAGCCGCCCTCTATGGATGATTTTCACGTCCCTCCTTCCATCATTGTTGAGGATAAGAGGAATTTTGCCAACAAAAAATTTTGTGATGAGGATTTTCCTTTTTCCTTTTCTTTCCATTCTTCTTTTCCTTCTTCTACTTTTTACTTTCTTGAGTTTCCTTTCGATCCTTCTTCTTCTTTCTTTTGGCATCTCCCTCTTCACTTACGTGCAATGATTTTATTGCACGTTCTTATTCCGTCATTTGCCTATTTACACCCCCATGAAATTTGTAATAGTGCATTTGACAAGCTCTTGCGTGCGTTGAATTATTATTTCCTAGAGCGGTCTTGCTTGGACGTTAAACAAGCCTTTGCGGGAAGTAACCCGTGTTTTATTGCTTTCATTTTCATTTGTTTTTAGATTAGATTTTCTCTCATGGACGTGTTTGTGTTCCTTGCTAGTATATACTCTTGCGTATTGATGATGATCAAGAATCAAGGAAATGTGCCTCAACTTACCTATCATGTGGAATTCAAGCCTTATTTGTAGAGATTGTGGCCCATATGAGGTTATTTCGGGTTTTTTTTGTGTGATTTTGCATTTATCCCATATCCGGTAATATCCTTCTTTTCCCTCTCTCTCTTACTTATTGTGACTTGAAGATCATGTGTTGGTAATGTTGGATTAATTTTTCCTTGTTTTCCCCTCCTTGGTTTCATCGTTTATGATTTGAGAGCTTGGTTTCATTCAAGCTTGGGGGAGGGTATTATATCATGTTTGGTGGGATGTTGATTCATATATGTCATGCACTTGAGTATATGCATTTCCATGTTTTTCATGCTTTTGGAAAATCCAAAAATATTTTTGTTTACTTCAAGGCAAGTTTAGCAAAATTGTGTTTTGTTTGTTCTTGATTGGACATTATATCTTTTGGATTTGTTTACTCTTGAATGCCTTTCTTCCTAAGTGGTTAATGTGTGCACGGTTTGAGAGTGTCATTGGTTGACTCTAGGATATTACATGCTAAGGTAGCCGGGTTAAGAACTTTTAGGAATCCCTAGTTCACGTGGTATGTGGTAAGATGGTGTTGCTCTCTATAGTGGATTTGGCACCCTTAGTTGGTATTTGCTTAGTTATAATCCCGTGTGAGGTAACATTGTTCTAGCCTTCATCTCTTGTCCATATATGAGCTTGTGTTTGCTTTTTCTCTTCGTGTTTCTTTTCCTTTTCCTTTTGTTACCTTGCCTTGGTTTTTCTCAAGAGTTGTGGGGTAAGCTCTTAGGAAACCCTCACGAGACCTCACTCGTCCTCATAGGCGACTTTGGGGTTTTAAGGGCTTGTTGTAGCTAAAAACAACCGTGATTCCTACGACAGTGAGTTAGTGTACATTCTTTCTCCTTGTTTCTATTTTGTTTCTTTTGCTTTCAATAATTTCGTCTTGTTCTCTTTTGCTCTAGCTTTGCTCGAGGACGAGCAAAGGTTTAGCTTGGGGGAATTTGATGAGTGACATTTTATGTCACTCCTAGGATAGTGTTTATGCCTTGTTTTAGCTTGTCTTAGGGTGTTCTGCAGTTGTTTTGTTCAAATAATGCGTGCATACATGTCTCGATGTATTTTTAATGAAATCGCGTATATTGTTGAATGCTTACCTTCATTGCGCGTTTGCACCGTTCCCTATACCTTATTGCTTCCCTTGGTGTTTGTGCTTAGGTATTTGAAGTCTTGGATTGCAAAGAAGAAGCCAAGGAAGCATGAGAGAAGAATCGAAGAAAGCAAGGTGCAAGGGCGCAAATAATGTGCGGGCGAGCAGCACTGTAAGAACCCGCGCAGGAATGCTTCAAGAACAGAACACAAACAGAAGGTTTTGTGCGCCTTGTGCGCGCTTTGTGTGCGGGCGCGCGCCTTTGATATGTGCGGGCGCGCAGCCCTAGGAGAACCCGCACAAGACAGCAGCAGAAGCAGAGCCAAAACAGGGAGTTGTGTGCGCCCTGTGCGCGCTTTGTGTGCGGGCGCACACTCTTCAAGCGCGAGCGCGCAGAATGCTGGGAGAAGGCGCGCATCCATGGGTCTAATTCCCCGTACCCACAGATCTGCGGGCGCACAAGATCTGCGAGGGCGCACGTACAACATCTGCGCGGGCGCACAGATCCTTGCGCGGGCGCACAGCGGGTCCTGTTCAGCATTTTTGCGCGATTCTTTATATATTGCGGGGCTTGTTTTGTAAAAAAAAAAAAAGAAGAACTTCATTCTTTTAGATTTTTTTCCCTTGTTTTTAGGAGAGCTTCTCTATCTAGGTTTAGCTTAGGATTAGAGTAGTTTAGAGAGAGAAAGTGAGGGTTTCACCATTGTTGAGCTTGGATTTTGAAGAAGAAGATTGATCATCTTGTTTGTAGACTTTCATCTTCAATCAATGAGAATCTCTAACCCCCTCTCCTCTATTTTTATTTGCTTTCTCTTGACTATTATTTTTGTTGTTGGTATTGCTTGTTGATCATGTTGATTCTTGATTATTTGTTGATTAATCTTGTTATTATCATGATTAGTGAGTAATTTCCCCATTGAGGGGATGGTTGTGGTGTAGTTGGATCTTGAGCATGTTCTAGGTTTAGAGTTGATTTATTTGTGATTAAAGTCTTTATATGCTTGATATTCTTTAATCTCCTTGCAAGTGCACATTGTTGGTTGATTAAAGGTGAATCTTTGTTAACAAGGAACGAAAGTTGACTTAGTTAAGGTTCATTAGTATCGATTGTTATTTAATAGTACCTCCTAGTATATGGTTCTAATGTGGAAACATAGAGGCTATGTTAGGAAAAACCAATTGACCCCGGAAGGCGGCTAGATTGGATCCTTTATTTCGATATTTGAGCATGTTTAGTTCATAATTAATTCAATTTCTATGCCTTTGTTAATGTTCAAGTGAATGTTATACCTAAACCATTTCCCTTAATGTTTTATTTCTTGTTTTAGAATTTTTAGACTTTAGTTTATTTATCTCCTATTCCGGACTAGCTTAATTGTCGATAACATTTGGCGGTGTTTATCCGTTCTCTGTGGTTCGACCCCTATGCTTGCCTTATACTCGTATTAGGTTTGTTTAGGTTGTATAAATTGTATTTGATCTAGGTGTAGTCGTTTGACGACGCGATTATTCCCTTGTCAAGCTACGTTCGGCCTGATTCCTAACGGATACGTAGGCAACCTCACATTGGGGTGCGGCCGTAATAAACATGCATTCATGATCATATCAAAAGATCTCCAATGCTCATCCTTTTCCACTTAGAGCTAGACTTGGGGGCTTGATCCTTACATTATTAGCCTACCTAGCCTAAGAGTCACCACCATTTGACTCTTTTCAATATATTTTTCCACACACTTAGCCCTTGCAGCCTAACTTTAGTGTCAATTTCACACACTACACAAATACATGACCAAATAGTCTTTCCCTTTAGGAACCCTTTGTCATGAAATCTTAACACAACGTTGGAGCATGCCTAGTCATAACAAGATCACTCATCATTGCATCACAAAGTATGAAGTGATTAGCCTCGTGCCTAAGTTACCCAAATACTTTCATCATTGAGTCAACAATTGAGATAGCCTAGGATGAGTTAATCCTTGCACCTTGAGAGATAGTATCAAACAACGTTTGACTAAACTCATTCAACATGCACCTTCAAAAACTTCACTCCGATTCTTTTTTTGCGTCTTTCTTTTTTGGGGGAAAGTCGGTACCCTCCACAAAAATGACGGAAAAATTGTTTCTTTTCACAACACTATGCACACACAGGTCGTGAGTCACACGTGTCATTTCACTTCGAGACGAATCAACCTCGAGTCAATTACAGCGAGTCAAGTTTATACCTTGAGTCGTGTCAAGTCAATGAGTCAAACAACACTAAGTCTTAGGTCAACCCTAAAGAAAGATAAGCAAAGTCTTATAGTCAAATATAAATGCAGGAGCATCCCAGTAAAAAAAAACATTCCCGGATTTTTTCAAAAAACCACGAACATGACACGATTCTTCCAAGATGACAGGAGTTACATAGATTACTAAATTAGAGATGAGGAGCTTTAATTTACAAAAGATTTGAGAAGATAGCACGAGATGGGCGGTCTTCGACAACGTTCGCTAAGATTGTGGAGGTTGTCACCAAGATTTGAGAAGATAGCACGACATGGGCGGTCTTCGACAGCGTTCGCTAAGATTGTGGAGGTTGTCACCGAGATTTGTGAAGATAGCACGAGATGGGCCGTCTTCGACAGCGTTCGCTAAGATTTTGGAGGTTGTCACCAGTATTCGACAGCGTTCGCTAAGATTGTGGAGGTTGTCACTGAGATTTCAGAAGATAGCACGAGATGGGCCGTCTTCGACAGCGTTCGCTAAGATTGTGGAGGTTGTCACCAAGATTTGAGAAGATAGCACGAGATGGGCGGTCTTCGACAGCGTTCGCTAAGATTGTGGAGGTTGTCATAGAGATTTGAGAAGCTAGCACGAGATGGGCCGTCTTCGACAGCGTTCGCTAAGATTGTGGAGGTTGTCACCGATATTTGAGAAGATAGCACGAGATGGGCCGTCTTCGACAGCGTTCGCTAAGATTGTGGAGGTTGTCACCGAGATTTGAGAAGATAGTACGAGATGGGCCATCTTCGACAGCGTTCGCTAAGATTGTGGAGGTTGTCATCAAGATTTGAGAAGATAACACGAGATGGGCGGTCTTCGACAGCGTTCACTAAGATTGTGGAGGTTGTCACCATGATTTGAGAAGATAGCACGAGATGGGCCATCTTCGACAGCGTTCCTTAAGATTATGGAGGTTGTCACCAAGATTTGAGAAGATAGCACGAGATGGGCTGTCGTCGACAGCGTTCGTTAAGATTGTGGAGGTTGTCACCAAGATTTGAGAAGATAGCACGAGATGGGTCGTCTTCGACAGCGTTCGCTAAGATTGTGGAGGTTGTCACCAAGATTTGAGAAGATAGCACGAGATGGGCGGTCTTCAACAGCATTCGTTAAGATTGCGAAGGTTGTCACCAAGATTTGAGAAGATAGCACGAGTGATGAGGCGGTCTTTGACGGCTTTTACTATGATTGGGAAGGTTGTCACTATGGTTTAAGAAAAAAGCTCGAGATGTAGCAGCAATGATAGACGACGTTCCCTAGGATGTGGAAGATGGTCACAAAAAACTGAAGATGGCTACAAACAGAGTTATCTTCGATCGTGTTCCCTAGGATGTGGAAGATGGTCACAAGCGGCGGAGAATGAATACAAAGCAGAGTCATCTTCAACAATAGGAGGCAGCTACAAGCAGAGCGGTCTTCAAAGAATGCAACAAATCGATTACTCCAGAGACGTGTACTCGACGGTGCAAGATACGCGTTTCTTAACTCTCTTATCTGTTTAACTAACCCTAGTTTGCAGGTATCGGTGTTACAAGAATGATTTAGGATCGCAGAACGTTCTGAATCATTCTCCGTCCCTATCGCTACTTTGACTTTCGTTTTCGAAACTTTCGTTTCTCCAAACTTAGTCAATGTGGGGGCTTCTGTAGACACCCAAATGTGTCTCCCCAAAACAAAATTCCGCATTCACGAGATCTAGACACACCTAGCCAAGTTCGAAGTTACTAACACGTGTATTTTGTTATTAGAAAGAGATACGAGGCATCAAAGTATGTAATCTTATTGCTCTATTCTTGTAGAAACCATGTTTAAATTTGTTTAATTCCTAGTATCATGTTAGGATGTTATTATTGCTTTCTAGTATCATGTTTAGAGTGCCTTTTTCTCTTTCCTAATAGCATGTTAGTGTCATGTTAGGGCTAAAGCTTTGAATTTTATTGTTTACTGACATGCTAGGGTTTGTTATTAATCTTGTTATTATCATGCCTAGTGTTTTAGGTGTTTTTGTCCCTCGGGAGAGTTACAACTCGAAGACTGGTCCGACTGGCTCTGTACCTGCAAAATCAACGGAGACTCCGGTTGGGTGGAGCTCCTCCTCCGACGATCAAGTCAGAAACTTGAAAAAGGATAAAAAGTGCGGAATTAAAGGTGGGGATCTGCTTGGATTCCAAGCTCAGATATTCTCTGATGTGAGAGAAAATGGATGTAATAAATGATTGTGAATTGCCCCCAAAATGGGGGAATATCTCCCTATTTATAGGGTCATGGGGAAAAGTGATCTCCACTAGGTCATTCTGACCTAGGGCAGGTGGGCTGCGCCGCAAAAGTGCGGATATGGAGAATTGGGCCCTTGAAGGCCCCAATTTTGAGAACTGATCTGGGAGTGCCACGTGTCAGCTGGGGTTTGGTCAGAGGTGACTTGCCAGCCTCTGACACGTAGCAGGCCCTCATTGGTCCAAGCGTTTAAGGTAAAAATACCCCAAACATTTGCCCCTCACAGGTGGCACGTGACAGGCCACGTGGGGCCTGTGACACGTTTCCACCCGTGAAAGGTGAACAGTAAAAACAACTCTTGGGGGAGGGTATTATATCATGTTTGGTGGGATGTTGATTCATATATGTCATGCACTTGAGTATATGCATTTCCATGTTTTTCATGCTTTTGGAAAATCCAAAAATATTTTTGTTTACTTCAAGGCAAGTTTAGCAAAATTGTGTTTTGTTTGTTCTTGATTGGACATTATATCTTTTGGATTTGTTTACTCTTGAATGCCTTTCTTCCTAAGTGGTTAATGTGTGCACGGTTTGAGAGTGTCATTGGTTGACTCTAGGATATTACATGCTAAGGTAGCCGGGTTAAGAACTTTTAGGAATCCCTAGTTCACGTGGTATGTGGTAAGATGGTGTTGCTCTCTATAGTGGATTTGGCACCCTTAGTTGGTATTTGCTTAGTTATAATCCCGTGTGAGGTAACATTGTTCTAGCCTTCATCTCTTGTCCATATATGAGCTTGTGTTTGCTTTTTCTCTTCGTGTTTCTTTTCCTTTTCCTTTTGTTACCTTGCCTTGGTTTTTCTCAAGAGTTGTGGGGTAAGCTCTTAGGAAACCCTCACGAGACCTCACTCGTCCTCATAGGCGACTTTGGGGTTTTAAGGGCTTGTTCTAGCTAAAAACAACCGTGATTCCTACGACAGTGAGTTAGTGTACATTCTTTCTCCTTGTTTCTATTTTGTTTCTTTTGCTTTCAATAATTTCGTCTTGTTCTCTTTTGCTCTAGCTTTGCTCGAGGACGAGCAAAGGTTTAGCTTGGGGGAATTTGATGAGTGACATTTTATGTCACTCCTAGGATAGTGTTTATGCCTTGTTTTAGCTTGTCTTAGGGTGTTCTGCAGTTGTTTTGTTCAAATAATGCGTGCATATATGTCTCGATGTATTTTTAATGAAATCGCGTATATTGTTGAATGCTTACCTTCATTGCGCGTTTGCACCGTTCCCTATACCTTATTGCTTCCCTTGGTGTTTGTGCTTAGGTATTTGAAGTCTTGGATTGCAAAGAAGAAGCCAAGGAAGCATGAGAGAAGAATCGAAGAAAGCAAGGTGCAAGGGCGCAAATAATGTGCGGGCGAGCAGCACTGTAAGAACCCGCGCAGGAATGCTTCAAGAACAGAACACAAACAGAAGGTTTTGTGCGCCTTGTGCGCGCTTTGTGTGCGGGCGCGCGCCTTTGATATGTGCGGGCGCGCAGCCCTAGGAGAACCCGCACAAGACAGCAGCAGAAGCAGAGCCAAAACAGGGAGTTGTGTGCGCCCTGTGCGCGCTTTGTGTGGGGGCGCACACTCTTCAAGCGCGAGCGCGCAGAATGCTGGGAGAAGGCGCGCATCCATGGGTCTAATTCCCCGTACCCACAGATCTGCGGGCGCACAAGATCTGCGAGGGCGCACGTACAACATCTGCGCGGGCGCACAGATCCTTGCGCGGGCGCACAGCGGGTCCTGTTCAGCATTTTTGCGCGATTCTTTATATATTGCGGGGCTTGTTTTGTAAAAAAAAAAAAAGAAGAACTTCATTCTTTTAGATTTTTTTCCCTTGTTTTTAGGAGAGCTTCTCTATCTAGGTTTAGCTTAGGATTAGAGTAGTTTAGAGAGAGAAAGTGAGGGTTTCACCATTGTTGAGCTTGGATTTTGAAGAAGAAGATTGATCATCTTGTTTGTAGACTTTCATCTTCAATCAATGAGAATCTCTAACCCCCTCTCCTCTATTTTTATTTGCTTTCTCTTGACTATTATTTTTGTTGTTGGTATTGCTTGTTGATCATGTTGATTCTTGATTATTTGTTGATTAATCTTGTTATTATCATGATTAGTGAGTAATTTCCCCATTGAGGGGATGGTTGTGGTGTAGTTGGATCTTGAGCATGTTCTAGGTTTAGAGTTGATTTATTTGTGATTAAAGTCTTTATATGCTTGATATTCTTTAATCTCCTTGCAAGTGCACATTGTTGGTTGATTAAAGGTGAATCTTTGTTAACAAGGAACGAAAGTTGACTTAGTTAAGGTTCATTAGTATCGATTGTTATTTAATAGTACCTCCTAGTATATGGTTCTAATGTGGAAACATAGAGGCTATGTTAGGAAAAACCAATTGACCCCGGAAGGCGGCTAGATTGGATCCTTTATTTCGATATTTGAGCATGTTTAGTTCATAATTAATTCAATTTCTATGCCTTTGTTAATGTTCAAGTGAATGTTATACCTAAACCATTTCCCTTAATGTTTTATTTCTTGTTTTAGAATTTTTAGACTTTAGTTTATTTATCTCCTATTCCGGACTAGCTTAATTGTCGATAACATTTGGCGGTGTTTATCCGTTCTCTGTGGTTCGACCCCTATGCTTGCCTTATACTCGTATTAGGTTTGTTTAGGTTGTATAAATTGTATTTGATCTAGGTGTAGTCGTTTGACGACGCGATTATTCCCTTGTCAAGCTACGTTCGGCCTGATTCCTAACGGATACGTAGGCAACCTCACATTGGGGTGCGGCCGTAATAAACATGCATTCATGATCATATCAAAAGATCTCCAATGCTCATCCTTTTCCACTTAGAGCTAGACTTGGGGGCTTGATCCTTACATTATTAGCCTACCTAGCCTAAGAGTCACCACCATTTGACTCTTTTCAATATATTTTTCCACACACTTAGCCCTTGCAGCCTAACTTTAGTGTCAATTTCACACACTACACAAATACATGACCAAATAGTCTTTCCCTTTAGGAACCCTTTGTCATGAAATCTTAACACAACGTTGGAGCATGCCTAGTCATAACAAGATCACTCATCATTGCATCACAAAGTATGAAGTGATTAGCCTCGTGCCTAAGTTACCCAAATACTTTCATCATTGAGTCAACAATTGAGATAGCCTAGGATGAGTTAATCCTTGCACCTTGAGAGATAGTATCAAACAACGTTTGACTAAACTCATTCAACATGCACCTTCAAAAACTTCACTCCGATTCTTTTTTTGCGTCTTTCTTTTTTGGGGGAAAGTCGGTACCCTCCACAAAAATGACGGAAAAATTGTTTCTTTTCACAACACTATGCACACACAGGTCGTGAGTCACACGTGTCATTTCACTTCGAGACGAGTCAACCTCGAGTCAATTACAGCGAGTCAAGTTTATACCTTGAGTCGTGTCAAGTCAATGAGTCAAACAACACTAAGTCTTAGGTCAACCCTAAAGAAAGATAAGCAAAGTCTTATAGTCAAATATAAATGCAGGAGCATCCCAGTAAAAAAAAACATTCCCGGATTTTTTCAAAAAACCACGAACATGACACGATTCTTCCAAGATGACAGGAGTTACATAGATTACTAAATTAGAGATGAGGAGCTTTAATTTACAAAAGATTTGAGAAGATAGCACGAGATGGGCGGTCTTCGACAGCGTTCGCTAAGATTGTGGAGGTTGTCACCAAGATTTGAGAAGATAGCACGACATGGGCGGTCTTCGACAGCGTTCGCTAAGATTGTGGAGGTTGTCACCGAGATTTGTGAAGATAGCACGAGATGGGCCGTCTTCGACAGCGTTCGCTAAGATTTTGGAGGTTGTCACCAGTATTCGACAGCGTTCGCTAAGATTGTGGAGGTTGTCACTGAGATTTCAGAAGATAGCACGAGATGGGCCGTCTTCGACAGCGTTCGCTAAGATTGTGGAGGTTGTCACCAAGATTTGAGAAGATAGCACGAGATGGGCGGTCTTCGACAGCGTTCGCTAAGATTGTGGAGGTTGTCATAGAGATTTGAGAAGCTAGCACGAGATGGGCCGTCTTCGACAGCGTTCGCTAAGATTGTGGAGGTTGTCACCGATATTTGAGAAGATAGCACGAGATGGGCCGTCTTCGACAGCGTTCGCTAAGATTGTGGAGGTTGTCACCGAGATTTGAGAAGATAGTACGAGATGGGCCATCTTCGACAGCGTTCGCTAAGATTGTGGAGGTTGTCATCAAGATTTGAGAAGATAACACGAGATGGGCGGTCTTCGACAGCGTTCACTAAGATTGTGGAGGTTGTCACCAAGATTTGAGAAGATAGCACGAGATGGGCCATCTTCGACAGCGTTCCTTAAGATTATGGAGGTTGTCACCAAGATTTGAGAAGATAGCACGAGATGGGCTGTCGTCGACAGCGTTCGTTAAGATTGTGGAGGTTGTCACCAAGATTTGAGAAGATAGCACGAGATGGGCCGTCTTCGACAGCGTTCGCTAAGATTGTGGAGGTTGTCACCAAGATTTGAGAAGATAGCACGAGATGGGCGGTCTTCAACAGCATTCGTTAAGATTGCGAAGGTTGTCACCAAGATTTGAGAAGATAGCACGAGTGATGAGGCGGTCTTTGACGGCTTTTACTATGATTGGGAAGGTTGTCACTATGGTTTAAGAAAAAAGCTCGAGATGTAGCAGCAATGATAGACGACGTTCCCTAGGATGTGGAAGATGGTCACAAAAAACTGAAGATGGCTACAAACAGAGTTATCTTCGATCGTGTTCCCTAGGATGTGGAAGATGGTCACAAGCGGCGGAGAATGAATACAAAGCAGAGTCATCTTCAACAATAGGAGGCAGCTACAAGCAGAGCGGTCTTCAAAGAATGCAACAAATCGATTACTCCAGAGACGTGTACTCGACGGTGCAAGATACGCGTTTCTTAACTCTCTTATCTGTTTAACTAACCCTAGTTTGCAGGTATCGGTGTTACAAGAATGATTTAGGATCGCAGAACGTTCTGAATCATTCTCCGTCCCTATCGCTACTTTGACTTTCGTTTTCGAAACTTTCGTTTCTCCAAACTTAGTCAATGTGGGGGCTTCTGTAGACACCCAAATGTGTCTCCCCAAAACAAAATTCCGCATTCACGAGATCTAGACACACCTAGCCAAGTTCGAAGTTACTAACACGTGTATTTTGTTATTAGAAAGAGATACGAGGCATCAAAGTATGTAATCTTATTGCTCTATTCTTGTAGAAACCATGTTTAAATTTGTTTAATTCCTAGTATCATGTTAGGATGTTATTATTGCTTTCTAGTATCATGTTTAGAGTGCCTTTTTCTCTTTCCTAATAGCATGTTAGTGTCATGTTAGGGCTAAAGCTTTGAATTTTATTGTTTACTGACATGCTAGGGTTTGTTATTAATCTTGTTATTATCATGCCTAGTGTTTTAGGTGTTTTTGTCCCTCGGGAGAGTTACAACTCGAAGACTGGTCCGACTGGCTCTGTACCTGCAAAATCAACGGAGACTCCGGTTGGGTGGAGCTCCTCCTCCGACGATCAAGTCAGAAACTTGAAAAAGGATAAAAAGTGCGGAATTAAAGGTGGGGATCTGCTTGGATTCCAAGCTCAGATATTCTCTGATGTGAGAGAAAATGGATGTAATAAATGATTGTGAATTGCCCCCAAAATGGGGGAATATCTCCCTATTTATAGGGTCATGGGGAAAAGTGATCTCCACTAGGTCATTCTGACCTAGGGCAGGTGGGCTGCGCCGCAAAAGTGCGGATATGGAGAATTGGGCCCTTGAAGGCCCCAATTTTGAGAACTGATCTGGGAGTGCCACGTGTCAGCTGGGGTTTGGTCAGAGGTGACTTGCCAGCCTCTGACACGTAGCAGGCCCTCATTGGTCCAAGCGTTTAAGGTAAAAATACCCCAAACATTTGCCCCTCACAGGTGGCACGTGACAGGCCACGTGGGGCCTGTGACACGTTTCCACCCGTGAAAGGTGAACAGTAAAAACGACTCTTTTAACGGAGGTGTGACGGGGATTCCGCCGTTTCACCCCCCTATAAAATAGGGATTTACCCCCCCTCCCCCCGCCTCTCTCCACTTCACTTTTTCAATTTTCATTGACTTTTTAGAGAGAGAAAGAGAGATTCTAGAGATAGGTGCTCTGATCCCGGTTGCGTTCTAGCAAATTCAAGATCTCCGTGTGCTTTCTTAAAGTCACCCGGTCACCGGTTGTTGCTTGTTTTTAGATTTCAGAACTTAAAGTAAGGTAACTATCCGTTCCCTTCTTTCAGTTTTTTCTCCTTTTAGCTTGTATACATTCATTTCCAGCTGTATACATTAGTTTTTCAAAACATATAATGGACTCTCCATCCGCACACACGGCACTGCCAAGGACATTCAGCCGGTCTCCTGGTACGACTGAGTCTAGAACCGGGGGTGCCTTGTCTGGAGTTTCAGAAATGCTTTGCTCATCTCCGGCTTCCTCCCTCTCTGTGTCTGTGCTGGACACAATGGCTAGAGTAAAACAAACGGCTACCAAACCTAGGTGGCGGCGCACTAGGAAAGTGCCCGCTGATGAAGTTGTGAGAGAAGAGGACTATGAAGTTGCTGATGAGCAAAGTGACTCCCAGGAGGATGCCCCCTCCACTTCCTCTAGTAACGAAATGGAAGAGGGAGACGGTGAGGATGCCGCCTCCTCTCCAGAGCAACAAAATAACTCAGACTAAGAAGCCGCTGAGAGGTCAGAGGCTGAGGCATCCGGCTCTGACCAAGAGGACCTTGCTGAGGCGTATCGCCGTTCAGCAAAAGTAGTAGAAAATCCGGATCCTACGAAGACCAGGATGCGGCCGGGAGATATCTCTCTCCTGGAAAGTGGCTTCAAGGCCTTCAAGCAGCAACATCCCTTTGGAGAGGGATGGGATATCATAGTCTCGCCTGCCGATGCTGTAATGGCTTGGGGGAACGATATTGACAACGTAAACAACTATTTCGTTTGCTATGAGGTGGTGATAGAAGCCGACCTCCGCTTTCCCCTTCATAGAGGCATCCGGAAAATTTTGAAGGGGTACGATTTAGGAGTGTGGCAACTGACCCCAAATTCTTGGGTCAATATTCTAAGCTACATTGCCGCCTGCGAGCTCTAGGATATTGAGCCCAGCTTTACTGCATTCGCCCATATGCACTACCTAAAGAGTGCCCCAGGCGGATACGGGGCGTGGTACACTATTTCCACGCTCCCGGAATACTTGATGACTTTCGACAAGGTGTCCAAATGGGGAGGATGGAAAGACAAATGGTACTAGATCTCCTCCCCTTCCTTGAAGATGAATGAAATTCTCTGGTTCTACAATAAGGAGCCGGCTTTGGTGGGCCAGAAATGCGTGCACCCGGCTTTGTCTACCAAGGCCAGGGAGCAAATAATAGAGCCGGAGTTTTTCAAGACTACAACTGAGCCCTTAGGGGATGGGTCTCATATAGTTGTACCAAAAAATTAGATCCCCCATCCGGATTTTTTCTCGGACGAGAGATTCTTATCCGCCTGTGGGTTGAGCACCATGTTTCCCAAGGGTAGACTCACTCACCCACCCGGCAATTTACCGTCTGCATTTTATGCTTCAGTGATTTCAATTATTCTTGTTCTGATCCTTTTTTCTTTGTTTTTTGCAGAAGAAACAAGAAACATGGTGGACCCTGCAAAAACACCAGCTAAGTCTGCAGCGCAGCTCCGCAAGGAGTCGGTGCTAGCCAAAAAGGCAGCCGCAGAGGCCAAGAAAGGCGGGGTAAGATCATCTATATATTTTATCTTGAATTTATCCAAGTTCCTTTGATGCCGGATGACTAACTTTCATTTTGTTTTGCAGGCTCTTACTTGCATCCTCCCCCGGTCCATTACAAAGGTCTTGAAAAGACCTGGGGATGAGCAGTTGAGAACACCGGCTGCCAAAGCCGGGAGGAAAAGCTCATCGGTCTCTGGCTCTACTGCCAAAGACCACCCCACAACCGGAGGCAAGAGCCCCGCCGCCCTGAAGTCTCTGAGTGAAAGCTCAGAGAGAGAAGGCAAGAAAAAGCCGGATGCCCTAGAGACATTAAAGAGCGGCGAGCCACTCAAACTGCAGGTGGAGGGGAGGAGACGGCGAAAGCTGGCGCCAAAGGTAAGATTGAGATTCCTTGCCGCTTGACTTCATGAGAGTCAAGACAATGGTCGACCCTTCCGGGGGGTCAGTTAGCAGCCGACAAAGAATGAATGCCAAACATGCTGCTAGTCTCTCACCAAGTACTTCTTATGGTGCAGATGCTACTTCTGGGCCCCCGGACATGGCGGGGTTTGCAAAGAGAATGGTGAGAACTGTCACCGAGTCGGAGAAGAACTCCTCCCCAACCGCCATGAGGTAGATTTTGACAAAATCCTAGGTCAGCTGGTAGAGGTAAGTTGGACTTGACACTTGACTTCTTTTCGTTTCATTCTTCTTTTTTCTTTTTTTTTTCTTTTTTTTGTTTGATTTTCCGACTGACCCTATGTAGGTTATGGTCCGGGCGGATGGGCTCCGGGTGCCCTTCAGGAAAAAACAAGATGAGGTAAATGATGCCAAGAAGAGGGCTCAACAAAACCTCAACTCTGCTGAATATGCATATTATATGTCTGATCTTGCCATTAAAGCAGTGGAGTTGAAACAGGAGGAGCTAGTCAAGACCCTGACGGCTGCTAACGACGCGGCTACCAACCGGATCAATGATCTTGAGCTTCAGCTGAAAAATGCCGGGTCGGATCTTAGGGCCTTGGAGGGAGCCGATAAGGAGAATGCGAATCTCCGGAAGGATAACTCCCGGCTGGTTGCCGAGTTGGCCACCCTGAAGGCCAAGCACAAAGAGGAGCTCGAGGCTAAGCAGAGCCGACTCATCAATGAGAACGAGTGGGACAATGAAATCCGCCTGAAAATGGTTTGGGGGCTCCTCTACCCGAATGTTGACTTCGAGGTGTACAAACTTCGGTATGATTACGCCACTGCGGTGTACGATGTCGAAGTCCTTGGTGACCCAGCTCCACCTCGTTTCAAGGTTTGGGCAGCTGAGCAGAGGGCTGAGGTCTCGGATGACGAGGAGCCGGAGGAGGAAGAGGGGGAACAGGGCAACAAGGATGTCCAGCCTGAAGAGGCTGTTGATCCGGAGGGAGTTCCCCCTACAGGCCAGGTCCAGCCGGAGCAGCCCACTCAGTAGCTTTCAGCTCTTCTCTTTTATTTCTGCTGCAGTATGCCAAGTTACTTTCTTCCCGGCCTGTGTGCCGAGTATTTCATGTATCTTTACCGACTGTGGGGTCGGGTAACATTAGTCTTTTCACCGGATGTGATTCTGGTTAACAATTGCTTTGGCCTTTGTGCCAATTTTAAATATCTATGAAGTATACCGACTCAGTCGGATTTTTATACTTGCACATTTTTTTCTCAATTTTTCAATTTTGCATATACACTTGATATATACTTGTGATTTTGCCTAACTTATGAAAAGCATGCGGCAGGTACAAATCCGGCTGTCCTTGCCCCTGGACGGCTGTGTGGTTGGTTTCATCTGAAACTGATTGATTGTCTTGAAAATTTCTTATACTTAGAGAGTATGAGATGTTTGTAAGACAATCAATCACAATGGTGATTGCCCCAAACCGAGTACACAGCCTGACAAATAACAGGCACACAACCTCTGCCCCAGGCGGTATTTGACCGTCTGGTAACAATCATAGCCATTACGCGAAAAGTAAGAGCTTGTGATGATACTCCGGCTGATGTCTAGGGACATCCGGAAGTTCACAGTCTTAAACATTCTTAGGAGCAATTCAAGTCAGACGGCTATGAGTTGGCTAATTTAGCCGTTCAATCTTTGCCGTCTGTATGGATACGTAGAACGAGCAGGTAGGCTGTTCTCTGCGACGATTGCACCCGAAGGGGTGTCGCCGGACGCCTCTATCCATGTTGGGATAGGCGAATTTATGAAAAAGACAACCATCCGGCCATTGGCCTCAGGTCTAGTTGGAGACCGGCTGCATAGCCACTAGGCGGTTTTGTGCCTAGCTTTAGGATCTGGTCATAGGCCACATGTCACTACGGACATTAGAATTTAATACTAAGTTTCAAACTTAGTTGGTTATCTGGCCATTGGCCTCATGTCATTCAGACGTTGAAGTGAGATACTAAAACGTATGGGGAAAACCCAGACGGAACTAAGAAAAGCAAACATAATTGAAAATAAAAAGCACTTTTCATTAATACTCTTTGTTACAAAAATTTACAGGTCTCAAAAGTAGTACTTTTTCAAGTTGTCCACATTCCAAGTTCTGGGCAGGCGTCTACCGTCTGGGGTTTCCAGGCGGTAGGTGCCGTCTCTTACTTCTTCATAGATCCGGTAGGGGCCTTCCCAATTTGGAGTTAGCTTTCCAAGCTCATTGGCCCTACCGGTTGCCTCCATTTTGCGTAACACAAAATCGCCCACTTTCAAAGGGTGTTTGTGTACTCTTTTGTTGTAGGCTCTAGTCATTCTCAGACGGTAAATCTCATGACGCAAGGCAGCATTGCCCCTGCGTTCCGGGAGGGAGTCCAATGCCAGCCGCATGGCCTCCCAATTTGCCTCTTCATCATAGAGCATCACTCTGAGCGTGGGCTCATAGTGTTCAATGGGTAAGATAACTTCAGCACCGTACACCATGAGAAATGGAGTTTCTCCGGTTGACCCTTTGGCAGTTGTCCGGATGGGCCATAGGACATGAATCAATTCTTCTGCCCATAAACCACCGGCTCTTTCAATTTTCTTTTTTATGCCGTCTGAGATGAGTTTGTTGAAACCTCAACCTGGCCATTTTCTTGAGGACGGCCGACTGAGGCAAAGTAACTTGAGATCCCTTGATCTCCCAACCAAGTCTTGAGCTGGGGTGTCTCAAACTAAGGGCCGTTATCAAATACCATAGACATAGGTACCCCAAACCGGGTGATGATGTTCTTCCAAATGAAAGAGATGACATCCTTTGTCTTGATATTCTTAACTGCCTCCGCCTCCACCCACTTGGTGAAGTAATCCACAGCCACCAAAATATAGCGCTTTCCGCCTGGAGCAGGCGTATAAAGACCCAAAATGTCCATCCCCCATTTAGCAAACGGGACTGGGCTGTGGATTGCCGTCAGATTAGTAGCCGGGCGATGTATAAGCTTGCCAAACCTTTGCCATTTGTAACATTTCTTCACAAATTCCTTGGCGTCTGCCTCAAGGGTAGGCCAAAAATAATGCCGCCTGGCTCTGACGGCTAGGGACTTGTCGCCTACGTGGAAGGCGCAAAATCCCGCATGCAGCTCTTCGAGAACCTCTTTCCCCTTTTCTGGGGTAACACACTTCAGCAAGGGCTTGAGAAATCCAGCCTTGATGAGTTCTCCGCTTCTCATCTCGAAGTTAGCTGCTCTCTTCTTCATGACGGCTACTTCCTCTGGTTAATCAGGGAGCGTGACGTCTGTTAGATACGCCCGGATGCCATCCATCCAGGTAGAACTTCGGTCCAGAATTCCAATGGGCTCTTCATATATACTTCTTTTTTCCAGAATTTCCCAAAAGACTGACGAAGGCGTATCATGACAGGCGGAGGATGCCAATTTTGACAATGCATCCGCCTAGTTGTTATCTGACCGGGGCACTTGACTCAGTCGGAACTCTTCAAGTGACCCAACCTATTCTTTGACAGCCTGAAGATATTTGATCATAGCCGGATGGGTTGCTTCATATTTTCCCTCTTACTGGCTAACGACCAACTCAGAATCAGAGAAGGAGTCAATCTTTGTTTCCCCTGCTGCCTTACACATGCGGATTCCGGCTAGCAGGGCTTCATACTCTGCCTCATTGTTTGAGGCCTGAAACTTGAACCGTAGTGCATACTCAAACTTATCTCCTTCTAGAGATTCATAGATAATACCTGCACCACAGTCGTTCTTTGTAGAGCTCCCGTCTACATACACCTTCCAAACCTGATTAACATTATTCGGAGGAACCGGACGAGTCATTTCAACAATGAAATCGGCAAACGCCTGACCTTTCACTGCCTTCCTTGGTTCATAGGTGATTTCAAGACTTTGCATTTCAATAGCCCAATTTAACATTCTGCCGGATGACTCCAAGGTAGACATTGGCCGTTTGAGGGGCTGGTCGGTGTAAATTACAACCGGATGTGCCAGAAAGTATGGCTTCAGCTTTTTGAAGGCCATATATAGAGAAAGACCAAAATTTTCAACCATGGGGTACCAGAGTTCAGCATTCTTTAACACATGGCTAATGAAATATACCGGGAGCTGGATGCCGTCTCATTCAGTAAGGAGAACAGCACTGAGGGCATGATCTGAGACGGCTAGGTACATGTACAACTTTTCTCTAGGCAAGGGACTAACAAGCCTTGGCAAAGAGTGCAAGTGTTCTTTCAATTTCTGGAAGGCCGCCTCGGCATCATCCCCCCATTCAAACCTAGTCTTCTTCCTGATTGCTTTGAAGAAGTAAAGGCATTTGTCACCTGACCGGCTGAGGAACCTCCCCAATGTGGCCAGGCAACCGGTGAGTCTCTAAACTTCCTTGACAGTGCAGGGTGACTTCATGTCAATCACCGCCTGTATCTTCTCAGGGTTAGCCTCTATCCTCCTTTGATCAATCAGGATTCCGAGAAACTTCCCAGACTCAACACCAAAGACGCATTTCTTAGGATTCAACATAACCTTATGCCGCCTGAGTGTGGTGAAGGTTTCTCGGAGATCAGCAAGGTGATCCGCCTGCTGCTTGGATTTGACTATCAAGTCATCAATATATGCCTCTACGTTCCTCCCAATTTGATTAATGAAGACTGTATTAATCATCCGTTGAAACGTCATCACAGTATAACAGAATAACCCCTGATCAGTGACGAAGGTCGTCTTCTCTTGATCTTTTTTCCACAGGGGTATCTGATGGAAGCCGGAATAGGCATCCATAAAACTCATCAAGGCATGACCGGCTGTAGAATCGACTAAGCTGTCAATCTTTGGAAGTGGATAACTATCCTTCGGGCATGCCTTGTTGAGGTTTGTGTAATCTACACACATCCGCCAGGCACCATTTGGCTTCCTTACAAGCACAACATTCGCCACCTAGTCGGAGAAATTACATGGCCGAATGAACCTAGCATCCAGCAGCTTTTTTACTTCGGCAGCTGCCGCCTGACTTCTTTCCTCGCCGTGATTTCTTTTCTTTTGCCGGATGGGCTTCATTATTGGATCCACTGCGAGTTTGTGGACAGCGAGATCCGGGCTGATGCCAGGCATCTCTTCCACTTCAAAGGAAAAAATGCCTTTGAATTCTTTCAACAGAAGGTGCAAATCTGCACCTAGAACAGCATGAGCAACCGTCCCAACCTTTACAGTTCGCTCTGAACGGCTGTCATCCAGAGCAAGATCAATACTTTCACCAGCCGGTTGGGGACGGAGCTCCTCTATCCGTTCACTGGTCAGTGATTGCTATTTCTTTTCTTTTTTCACCTCCACAAGCTGTGTAGCTTTCCTTTTCTTTCCGGCTGCTGGTGGGGGTGGACTGGCATCCTTGACATTGTCAAGGTCTATTGGCTCCTTCCCTTGGCCGTCTGCGACCACAGTATCTTTGACGGCTGAGAGGTAGCACTCCCGGGCCGTCTTCTGATCCCCGTTCAGGGAACCAACAGAGCCATCATCCCGCTCATACTTGATGAGCATGAGAGACGGGATGATTACCGCCTTGGCTTCATTGAGGGTTGGCCTGCCAAGAATAATGTTGTAGGCAGTCAACTCCTCAACGACCAAGAATTTGACGACAATATGTCGTCCCTGGCCTTTCTCTCCCAGCCGGATGGGTAAGTCAATTCTTCTGGCTGGGTAGACCATTCAACCCCCAAAACCAACCAAGGGGTGGGTGACCGGATGCATGCTGCTGGAGTTGTATTTCAGCTTCTGCAAGCACCAGAGGCTGATGATGTCCGACGAGCTGCCGGTGTCAATAAGGATGCGTCCAACCAATTGGTTGGCGACCTTACATTCAATGACGACTGGGTCGTCATGCGGACAGCGGACGTTGCCTCTATCCTTCTCAGTAATGAGGACATCTGGGAAGGTGAAACTGGCAGACGCCTGCTCGTCATCATCCTTGTCCATCTTTCGAAGATGGCTTTTGGTGCCCCGGATGGTAGGGCCACCACATGAGAATCCGCCTGCTATAGTGTAGACCGGATCCTTATCGGTATCCGAGCTACTAGTAGGCTGGTGGGTTGTCTTGGAGGACTGACCCTTATTCTTCTTCTTTGCCCCGGCTAGGGACTTAGAAATGTAGGACTTTAAGATCCCTTTGTCAGCCAGACGGTCCAACGCCCGCTGAAGACTGAAGCAGTCGTTGGTGTCATGGCCAACCTCCTCATGGAATTGGCAGTATTTGTTCTTGTTCCGTGACTGGACGGAACTCTTCATTGGATTCGGCTTCTCAATAGACAGCCGGTCCTTTACCTCCATGAGGATGGAGTTGCAGTCTTTGTTAAACTCGTACCGGGGAACGTACGGTTTAAACACTTTTTTCTTCTTCTGGGACAGCTGCTCAGAGTCACTGACCGCCCAGACTTCTTTTCTTTTCTTGCTCTCTTCTTTTTTCTTTGCTGGCTGAGCAGGCCGGCTCTCTTTTTACTTATCGGACTTCCTGGAGTCCGACTGGCTGCCAGGCGTGCAGAGGTCGGTTGCTTGAATATAGCTTTCCGCCTCCCTCAGGGTCGCCTGCAGCGTAAATGCCCCTTTTCTGACAAGGTCGAACTTGAAGTTTGACCCATCTCCCAGACCCTTAAAGAAGTCTATAAATGCTACCTCGTCAGGCAGCCCTTGGATCTGGATTTTGATCAGGTTGAACCGCCTGACATATGAGCGTAGCCCTTCTCTCTCTCCCTGCTTAATGGTGCTCAAGTCTAAACTTGTTTTCTTAGCAGGGATGTTCATTGAGAAGTTGGTAGCAAACAAGAAGGCTAGCTTCTTGAAGCAATCAATAGATCCGGCTGGCAAGTTGCCAAACCCTTGTTGGGCAATGCCCTTCAATGTAGCCGGAAAACAACGACACCAGGTGGCATCGTCCCAACCCTGTAAACACATAAGGTTGGTGTATGCCATCAGGTGGTCTTCAGGGTTGGTGGTACCATCATAAGTACCCACCAACACATTCTTAACCATAGCCGGCTGGGCCGCCTCGGTTATATTCTTGGCGAACGCAGAAGGCTGTTCACCAAGCTTCAACAGCAGGAGCTGCCAGTGGCTGGACATTGTTGTATGCTGCCTGACCTCCGAATGGGGGTAGCTGCATAAATTGGAGGCCATATTGCCCATACTGCGCCTGGGGTGCGTATGGCATATACCCTATCATGAGTTGAGGTTCGGTGTTGACGGTCTTGCCGCCTGTTCGACTCTCATGCAAGGATAGTGAGTTCCTTGCAGAAGTTTCTCTGATGTTTTCTGGAAAGCTTGATGTAGAAGCTGACTCAGACAACTGCTGCTGTCTTCTTCGATCAATGATATGTCGAGCGTCGAAGGCAGACGTCTTGTTGGCCTCCGGTTGTTGTTGCCGGGGCTGCCTCTGGGGCAACAGAATTTTAGCCCAGTCAAGTTTTACGGCTGCCTTCTCCTTGGGATGTGGAGTTTGTTGCCTGTCCCTGACTGGCCTCTTCCTCCCGACAGAGGGAGTCTTTTTAGCCGGCTGACCCTTCCTAGAGCCAGCCTTGCTCTTGTTGATCATCTCCTTGATTTCACCCTTGAAGGAGTTCATGAATTTCATGAGCTCATCCCGGGTGACCGGAGCTTCTCCTCTGGCCTTCTGGGTTTCCCCTTCTGGCCGCCCAGGGGGCCGCCTGCTCGGACTCGCCTGGTCTTCATTGCGTTCCAACTGATCCTTGGAACATATGGACTTGGAGATGAGAGAGCCATCCCTGGTTGTATAGGTCTCCACATCATCATCATCATCCTCTTCTTCCTCAGTAGAGACCTCCGGCTGAGGCTGGGAAGAAAGCCGAGGAATTCCAAAGCTACCCGGTTGAATAACCGATTCAACATTATCAAGGTTACCCAGTTGGATAACCGGCTACAGAGTAGTAGAGTTAGGAATCGGTACAAAATCTTGAACCATCTTGAGGTACTCTCCCCACAAACGACGCCAAATATTTTGGGTGTTTTTGTCCCTCGGGAGAGTAACAACTCGAAGACTGGTTCGACTGGTTCTGTACCTGCAAAATCAACGGAGACTCCGGTTGGGTGGAGCTCCGCCTCCGACGATCAAGTTAGAAACTTGAAAAAGGATAAAAAGTGCGGAATTTAAGGTGGGGATCTGCTTGGATTCCAAGCTCAGATATTCTCTGATGTGAGAGAAAATGGATGTAATAAATGATTGTGAATTGCCCCCAAAATGGGGGAATATCTCCCTATTTATAGGGTCACGGGGAAAAGTGCCCTCCACTAGGTCATTCTGACCTAGGGCAGGTGGGCTGCGCTGCAAAAGTGCGGATTTGGGGAATTGGGCCCTTGAAGGCCGTAATTCTGAGAACTGATCTGGGAGTGCCACGTGTCAGCTGGGGTTTGGTCAGAGGTGACTTTCCAGCCTCTGACACGTGGCAGGTCCTCATTGGTCCAAGCGTTTAAGGTAAAAATACCCCAAACACCTAGGATCTTGCTATTATATTTAAGCTTTATTATTAACATGATTATGATAATTATGATTGTTTTGTGATTATAATTATGATGATTATTATGTTGCTTGATGCTTATTTATTGTTATTGCTTGATCACGCCTCTCTTGCAGGATTAAAGGGAATTTGTACTTGTAATCACACTTAATAAGATAATTAATAATCTTGTTTAGGGCTTATATGATTATAATTCAAGTGATCGCCAATAATAGTTTTACTTGTGCATTAAGTTCCCCCAACATAGATAAATAGGTTTAGGGTTAGTCTGTTGTTTGCATGCTAGTCAGAAAGCGCACATGAATACGAGAAGAATAAAGTAGAGGCCTATTTAGGGCAGGTTCAATCTCTTTTAGGTTGGATTTGTACCTTCATCCCCGAACCCTATTTGGTTCAAGACCTTTTGGAGTTGACGATCTCACGGATCGTTAAGGGGTGTAACCTTCACCCTGTGAACGGTTTACCAGTTCCTAAAACTTGTTGGCGACTCTTTTGCTCTAGCTTCCTTCCCTTTGGACGCCACCATACTTAAGTGTATGATCACAGTGGGGTTCAATCTTGGGGTTAATGGCTTGAAATATTCCCTACACTTTGCTTGTCCCTAAGTAAAGTGCTCATCAATGAACACATAAAACATGCCTCACCCCAAATAGTCAAAATCAAGCACAAACAATTCAAGGCAAATCTAATAAACATGCTTCTACATCATTTAATCTCATACATCCAATCACTCATCCTCCCTAACAATTGTCAAATAGAGCAAACCACAAGAGCATATAGAATTCAAGACTAGTGCTCACACACTCAACTCTCATTTATGTGGCGAGTAAAAGATGTACTCGATCGTTCTCCATCCCAACCCCTTTAATTGTGAACAATGCCCTCCCAAACTCACAACACTGGTGTGTTTAAAAAGACAAGCACTCAACCTAGTAGTCGACTTGGAATATGTCAAATCATTCCTTGCATTGATAGGAAACACTTTCACATCTACACAACTCTATGCACAAGGTCAGAAGGTCTTTAAATCTTGTAATGTAAGGCTAAGGTAAAAGGGTAGGAAATATTTGGGAAAAAGTGAGAGAAAAGCTATGCTTAAGGGAGCAAAACCCTAATAAAACCAAGATCAAAAATAAATAATGACCAATCATCTCCAACATACTCAACTCCAACAAAAGTTCACCAAATATAACTCCAAACATATCAAACAATCCCAACACTTACAAATCTCACTCATAAAGATATGATGATATATAACTAGAGTGAATAAACAAACTTTGAACTCAATTTTGATACTTTTTTTTTTCTTTCTTTTCTTTTGAGTGACCCTCACATAGAACATTTGATCATTGAAACATTTTTTTTCTTTTGCTCTTTTTTTTTTCTTTTTATCTCGCATTGGAATTTAACTTTGAAACACAAATTCTTATTTTTTTCCAATCACAAAACCAAAGAACAAATTACTCATCTTATATTCCTACATTGTACAAATTATATGCACACTACAACTCCCTCACCTCACTAACTAAAAGCTCCCCCAAGCCAAGCTTAATACTAGTAACCAATGGGGCTAAAAAGGCTTGTAATGTGGCTAATAAACAACAAAAGGGCACAAGCAACAACATGGGTAGCAAGAAGGGAACAAATGTATCTAATATCGTCTGCAGGCTACCTAAAAGAATGAACGCCTTCGTCCTCCACAATGTGCATAATGGTGAAGCCATATAAACATTACTCATAGTTGCAAACCAATACTCACATTCATTGACATACCAGGAACTATCACACATTCCTAACCAAATCAACTAGTCAAGCACTATATTCACAAGTAGTTGGACAAAATTGACGCATGTTAGGATATCTAAGCAATCAAAATTCAAATCATGATAAAAAATCCACAATGCTCATCGTCATATACCAAGAATCAAAACAAATTTTTTCAAGTATGGGGCATAGGGAAGCATGATTTACAACTCATTGGAACGTATTTTTGGATTTTTTGATTTTTCAAATTTTTTGATTTTTTTTTATTTTTAATTTCTTTGTTTTTTGTATTTTTCAAATAGGAAAGCAATAACACTATACTAGAAAGCAGTAAAAGAAAGAAACCATACCTCAATCTGAAAACTCTCCCAAGCCAGAATTAGACAATGTCCTCATTGGCTCAGGAATTAACCTAGCATGGCTAAACGTCATCTGGTTTTAAGAAAGAGACAAGGCGAAGAGGGAAAAGATAAAAAGAAATAAAGGAAAGAAAAAGGAAAAAGAGAAATAAAGCAGGAAAAGGGGGGTATGGGGCGCCCGGTCGGGCGAAAATAAGGACATAAACTCGTTAACCTCGCGCCCGATCGGGCGGCTCTTCGCCCGGTCGGGCGATTTTGTGTCCTCGATAAAGTTCTTTCACGCGTCCGGTCGGGCGCGATTTCGCTCGGTCGGGCGAAATTTGTCGTATACGGACCTCTTCTCCTGCCCGATCGGGCGAGACTTCGCCCGGTCGGTCGGATCTTCCGTAGCTTGTACTAGAGGTTCTTTATCATTAATTGCAAAGGACACCTCCTTAGGCTCAAATTGCCTTGGTTCCCCACTCGACTAAGCCACTACTACTTGATTAGGTGGGACTCCCACTAAGGGCTCAATTATCGCAACCTGTTCACCTTGCTCCTCGTCCTCATCATAAAAAGCAAGCCCTTCTCAATATAGAGCTCGTTTTATTGCATCCACTTCTTCCTTCCGTGTCTTAGTTTTACCTATAGAAGATGCAACACAAGATACCGCCACCAAGGGATCTTTAAGAAGAGCTTGGGGCTCATTAGAACAATTATTTTCAATCACATCAATGCTTAAACACTTCTCCTCAATCATGGGGCTTTTAGGGGCATAATTCAAATTAAAAACAATATTGTCATCCCCTACTAATAGTGTCAATTTGCCACCTTGTACATCTATAATTGCTCCCGCAGTATTAAGGAATGGTCTACCCAAAATGATTGGAGTTTGCAAATCCTCAGCCATATCAAGAACAACAAAGTCAACAGGTATAAAAAATTTACCTACTCTAACGGGAACATCCTCTAAAATACCTAGGGGGTATTTAAAAGAACGGTCGGCCATTTGTAGAGTAATATTAGTAGATTTTAATTTACCCATATTTAGCTTAGAACACACAGACAATGGCATGACACTAACGCTAGCACCCAAATCACATAATGCATTATCAATTATTAGATTGCCAATATGACAAGGGATAGAAAAACTACCCGGATCTTTTAGTTTAGGTGGAGATTTATTTTTTAGTACGGCACTACATTCTGTAGTAAAACCGACTGTCTCTACCTCACTAATAGATCTCTTTCTAGTCAATATTTCCTTCATGAATTTTGCATATGCAGGAATTTGTGTAATTAATTCTGTGAAAGGAACTGTTACCTGCAAATCTTTCACCATCTCCAGGAACTTACCAAACTGCTTATCCACTTTAGTTTTCAAATGTCGGTTGGGGAATGGTAGTTTGATAGTTGGTTTGGAGCATTATTGCTCTCTTATCTGAAGCTGCTATCTTCCTTGGAGTTGTACCCTGCAATGTATTATCAGAAATATTAGTACTACTCTTTAGCCATGTAGGGCTATTAGCAACATTGTTAGGTTTAATGGAATCAAGATTAGCATTATTCATTAAAACAGGTTCTTCATCTCTGGGTATAGGGGGCCCTTCATAGTGTGAACCACTCCTTAGAGTAATTACGAAAGCTTGATCCGTAGGCCTGGTTAGTTGTGCTGGCAGGGCTCCCTGTTGACGAGCTTCTAGAGTAGAAGAAATCTGCGCAATTTGATTATCTACTATTTTGTTATGTGCTATGATCGAATCAATTTGAGCATCTCTACTCTCCATGTGCTTTTGCATACTAGCCAGCATCGCTCTAATTTATGTCAAAGCAGAGTGGGAAGATGAGGAGGGTTGTTGTGGTTGGTTCTTCTGGCTAGCATTGGGTGGTAATATTTCTGCTGTGGTTGTTGTGGCGCCTGTGATTGTTGTGGAGGTGAAGGGTTTTGTATATTGGTGCTCTGGTAGGAAAGGTATAGATGATTCCGAAACCCAAGATTGTAGGTGTTAGAGTATGGGTCATTCTGCCTATAAGCTTGAAAGGCATTGACTTGCTCCACGGAACTCCTGCAATCTTGCTCCCAATGACCTACAATTCCACAGTTTTCACAGAAAGCCTCATTAGCATTTTTATTAATTGCAGAAACATTAGCTATATTTGCAGTACTAAGGGCCTGTTCTCATTGACTGAACTCAGCTGAACTGAACTGAACTGAACTGAACTCAGCCGAACTGAACTGAACTAATCTAAACTGAACTGAACTGAACTCAGCTGAACTGAACTGAACTGAAATGAATATTTTATAAGAGAAGGAAATTAGGAGCTGAACTGAATTGAACTGAACTGAATTAAGCTGAACTGAACTGAACTGAACTGAACTCAGTTGAACTGAACTGAACTGAATTTCAACGTAAGAGAACAGGCCCTAAGATTATCTAATTTTTGACAAATAGAGGTTAATTGAGCTTGTAAAAAGGATATAGAGTCAACACTATGTTTCCCTTTGCTAGCAAAGCCTCTAGGATTCCCATATTGGGAATTGTGGATTGCCATATCTACGATAACTTGACCTACATCATCAACATTAAGGTTCATAAACCTCCCACTAGCTGCAGAATCCAATATTGTTCTAGATAAATTTCCAATCCCATTATAAAAGGCTTGGATTAACTGCCACTGTGCCAAATTATGGTGGGCACACTCCTCTGCAGATCTTTAAATCTTTCCCAAGCCTCATAAAAAGTTTCATTTGGCTCTTGGGCAAAGTTTTGAATTGTGCTTCTTAGAAAAGTTGTCCTCTCTACAGGGTAATATTTATTATAGAAATTAAAAACAAGAGTGTCCTAGTTAGTTATACCAAGTGCAGTTCTATTTAATCCATTATACCATAATTTGGCTTTTCCACATAAAGAAAAAGGAAAAAGAATCTCCCTGATTTGTCCTGTGTGACCCCAGCTTGCCTGATGGTATTACAATATTGAAAGTAGTCTGCAATATGAAGATTCGGGTCTGCACCCTTAGCTCCACTGAATTGCTTCCTTTCTATCATCGTGATAAATTGGGGTTTAATCTCGAATTGTACCCCATCAAGAGTCGGAATGGGAGTAAGATGTGGAAAATCTATAAGCGTCGGCTGTGAATAATCACTGAGCTTCTTAGGTGCCGTCATCTCTGATTCTGAATCTGAAGGTACTTCTGAATCACTAGAATCAGTTGGAGAGTCTCGGCGATTATTGTTATCCCCAGAACCCGCCAGGATTTTCCTGTGAAGATTATTTTGTCTATGAAAAGAGCGTTTGATCTCAGGATCGAATGGGATATAACCTGATTTGGAACACCTGGGCATACACAAAAAACTAAAAAGCAAATATGAGACTTGCCTCAAAGAACTAACGTTCTCTAAGACAAGAAGAAATAACCTAGACTACAGAAAACAATCAGAAATAAAAATAAAACCGTTTCCCCGGCAACGGCGCCAAATTTTGACAGGCTAAATTCGTATCACCTAATCAAAAGTAATTCCTAAAACCACTAACTAATAATAGATAGGGAATTAGGGTCGAATCCACAGGGAAACATGTCTTTTTATTCTTAATTAATTACTATAATCTAAATTATTAAGTAACCAAAAGTTGTTATTTAAAGGAACTATACTACGAAGAATATGAATAGGGAGAAATAAAAGTAGGGAGAAATCAAGTAATAAAACACCTAGGGCATAGTTTCACCAATAAATAATATTCCAAGGTAAAACATAACAATCAATCATCAATGCATCAATTAATCAGATCATAAAGGGCTTTCTCTACGTATTACAATCACAGAGTTAATTTACCGGTATTAAATCTCATCTCTCGAATCTTGACCTAACCATTTATAAATTAGTCTGCCTATTAAAACTAAGCCTAAACATCAATTCTCATCTCTCGAATCTCGAATCAATATTGCTAAACTCATACGAATAAATCTGGCCAAATCTAACCGGATAGAATTAAATCAATCAATAGGAAATTAATCAAGCATTGACAATTAACAATAATAAATTACCCCTTCATATTATTTATGGATCCCCATAACCCTAGAAAGAAAACTACTCACACATAATTAAATATAAACTAAACAAAGTAGTTAAACAAGTCACGATGAAAGAGAGAGAATAAATAACTGAGATTAAAGGAGAAGAAATCGTTACCAAAGTAATCAGAATTAAAGAGTTCAATTAAGAACAAAGTTAAGAACAAAGTTGTAGAGAGAGAAAATAATCTAGAGTTTAAGAGGGGAGAGAGAGAAAAGTTAGAGAGAGAGTAAGGAAAGGGCAGAGAATCCCCCTAAACTCGCTTAACAAAAGCGTATATATACTAAGCTCGAAAATCCCAAGTTAAAACAACTCAAACGACGCTTAAACATCTCCTCAGAAACACGCGCCCGATCGGGCGAGGCACCGCCTGATTGGGCCCGCCTTTTTTTCTTCGTGGGCTTCCCTTCTCACGCCCGATCGGGCGCGCCTTTGGGCGGAGACCCTTGCACCGGGCGGTGACACTTCGGGCTACTTGGACTCCTTTTTTGGGCTTGTAACTCGGCCCAAACCAAATATCCTCCTTGGGGCTTTAATCATTCGGTCCAATGCCTTATCTTCTCATAAGTCGAGCCCTTAATCACTAGTTCGATGACTCTAACCGATCTTGGGCTACAAAAGATGGTCGTGTTCCTCCAATGCTCGTAGTCACTCCATAAAATCCCGGGAAAATGCTCCAAGAGTGCAATTCCCTATAATACTCAACCAAAACTACGAAAACACTAGAAAACACATATTAGTAATAAAAGTGGCTCTAAAGAGCCACAAGCACTACTAATTATGACCAAGGGACAAGGGTAAAATACTATATAAAATAGACATATCAGTGCATCGTAAAAAAAGTTTCTTCTTTTGCTTTAATTCGTAATTGAATTACTACATCAATAAGTTGTACTCATTAGTGTATGAAGCGAAAAGATATGTTGGTTGTCAACTATTGACAATTTGAGTTTTCAACTCAATACTTCATGTTTATCAAAACTACCTAGTATTTTGAATACATGATGTCCAACCGTCCTATCGGACTTAGTTATAAATTTCATTTATGCGAAGGATATTTTAGAAATGCTTTTGCTCTCTTTAAGAACTATTCTCAAAGATTTCGTTTACCAATTATTGAATAACAATATAATTTGATTTAGAATCCTACAAATATAAGTACAAAGTATAACCATTAATCAAGATAATATCATAATAAATTTGAATTTAAAGCATACATGCAAACTTTCAATCTTATTAAGCGTCTTATCCACGCATTAAAATTGTCCCTTTAGGCGAGAATAAAACGATTTCAAGATCCCAAAAATCAGATTATGATTAAGCATGCTTTGGCTTGTCTTAATGCTTAATATTTTAAGGCAAGCAATTCACTTTCTAATAGCTCTAAGCTATTCTTGGTTCGATAAAGCGTTGCGTCTAATGCTTTCGTGACTCTTATCTCCATTGTCACGACATCTAAGGACTCCTTACTGATATCATTGAGTTTAACCAAAATCAACGTGTATATGATGTCTTGCTTTGGCAAACCCATGAACATACCTTACGTTCCTAGGGAAATAGTGATGCCTTGCTTTAGCATAGCCTATCACTATGCGCATTAGTTCGGTAAGTGTTATTTTGGAATGGCAAATTTAACTCAATATTCTAAGGGACTTAGGATTTCTATGTTGGTTGATTTAAATGAACTTAATTAATCATCACAACATTCGAAATCCTAAACATGCATCTAACATATCATTCATATATAAGCACAATATATATAGTAAACATAAGTAAAAGATGCATTTAGCAACTAGCATGACCCATTGTCTTCATTGCAATTTTAAGGCTTCGTCTTCTTAGAAACGCTGTCTTCAAGACATCACCATCAATTATGCAACTTATAGTAATTAAGATTAGGTCTAATCTAAATATTAAGGTACAAAAATACGCAACGGTTCGCAAACCATATTTAGATTTACAAAAATACATAACGGATCGCAGTCCGTATTTACTATCCTAATCGGGACCCACTAGTTGCCATTTCATAAAACCTGTGACAGAATATTCATTCCATTCACCTATTCACTATATGTGAATGGCCCATGCATTTTACAACGAAAACAAGTAATAATGCAACATTACGCGTAAACTAGTAACTAACTTAGGTGGTTAATCCGATTAATGCGCCTAATCAAAACTAGTCAAAGTTGTTTAACCAATTATGTGATTAAACACGATAAAATAGCTCAAGTAAATAATGAAGCTCCTAACTTAATTAATTCGATTAATTAAGCCGGTAAACCCAAATTTTTGCCTAATAAATTTGCAAGTGCCTGTAAAATCCGAGGCCTAGCCTCATTTTAATTAAAATGAACAATTAATCAAATAAATAAAGAAGACGTCAAAATGCAAAATTGCATAGCCCAACGATGCCCAAGTGCGTAGCACCAAGGCTTGGAGTGCCTTGCGTGGCCATTACCCGCACAACTGCTTGGTGCGCCAAGTACATGGGAGTGAGTTACGATGTCGCTTGTGCGTTACATCGACCACATCAGCGCACTTGCACGCATACAAGTCACGGCCTCAAAGGCCTTGTTGCGCGAGCTTGTGTGAGCCTTAGCCACACCCTGCAGTCCACGTACCGCACCACGCTGCTAGCAAGCAGCGCACTATGCTGCAGCAGCCCCTCCCACACCAAGTGCGCACCAACCTCATGCACACACTCGCACCAGTAGCAACACATCGACACACCATCCCTGCAGCCTCAGCAGCCACTAGCAAGCAGCGTAATATGCTGCAGCAGCCGAGGTCTTTGCTTGGTTTATGCCTCGATTTGCGTGCACATGCCTCGGGATTTTATCCCAATTTTTGTGTGACGTATACAATTAATTCTCAACTAATTTTAAAACCAATATTGAGTAAAAATGAAAATAATACAAGTCTAACTTAAATAAATGCAATTTTAAATGCACAAACCAAAAATTAATTCAAGAACCATTCTTTAAATAATTTTGGTTCAACTTGATGCTACAAAAATTGAAGGGTTATTCTCACAATTAATTTAATCCAAACATAAATTAATAATGAGATTTTACAAAATTAAAGGGAGTTGGAAAATTGAATACAATCATTCAATGAAAAATTCCAACATCAACTTGTGTATATACTTGAAAAGTTACATCTTCCAATATGAAGATTAATTAAATTTCAATCACAAGTTTGAACCTATATGACTTTAATCAACTTAAAAAATGATTAAATCAAAATAGTTCAATATACAATATGAAATCTAGTAAGATAAAGTTCTAACCAAATAAAATAATTAAAGGTTGGATCTTTAATACTTAAGGGATTCAAAATTACAATTTTTTCACACTTGGAGCAATTGATTTGCAAAATTGTGAAAAATGAGCCAACCAATTTAAGAACCTATTATAACTTTATAATCATGCTTAAAGGGGCTTATTAATGCAGTAGATTAATTATGTTACCATACACATAATCAACAATTAATATTCCATAAAAAATCAAGGCTTAAAGATTTAAAATCTTTCGAAACGAAAAACCATTCGATAAAAGCATTTCTAGGCAGATTTTGGCCTCTGGACAACTATCAAAGAGGGTCAAAACTGATTCAGAACATTGATTCCACCCAAAATTCACTAGTTTTGGGTCGAATTTTATGTTCTTGAGCCAAAATTAGAATAAAACGAGATTAAAACTAATTAAAACGAGCTTCTAATCTAATTAGCAAGCAAAACCAGAAATTTAAATCCATTTAAATCACCTTAATTTATTAGTTACAATAATTAAATGAAATTGGCTCTGATACCATTGTTGGGTTTTGTGATGTTCGACATCACGCGGAAAAAAAATCCATCCTATGACCCACACACAAATTAAAGCAACTAAAATATGCATATTACTTAACTGCATAATTAATTAACAAGAGAGAGAGAAAACATTCATACCCTCAACGCGCGAATTCCACTAGCACAAACACGGACTCAAGAATGGCAAAAGGGCCCCAAGGGTGACCCCTCCAATGATGTCCACCCGCGCGCCCAAACTAGGCTAATATTACCGGCTAGGGTAATACTATCACTACTAAACAAGAGGATCTCTTTATAAGTTTTTCTCAATGGAGATGCCTTTTATAGAGTTTAACTCTTGTAAAGAATTCCCAAGGGAGGCCTTGGGTATTTATAGGAGAAGCATCTCCATCCCATTGATTTCCACTCAATGTGGGACTCTTGCAAAGTTGAGAAAATCTAGTATTTAATTTAATTCTATAACAAATTAAATAGCTAGAACAAATAGTCAAGTAACAAGTGGCAATCACATGGGAGTGGTTAGGTGAGGACCATAAGGAGGACCACATGGTCTCCTTGCTCCCCAAGAAAAAACCTCCACCAATCACCATTACCTTATTAGCTTGAGCAATAAGGTTCGGGCAGCCGGCCCTTGGGCAGCAAGGCTTTGCACGCTGGCAGCCACGCACTCAAGGCCTAGCCAGCAAGCCTAGCTAGCTGGCCTCGCTACTGCGCCAGCATAGTAGCCCATCGCTGGGTGCCTACCAGCGCATGCGAGCCCCAACTAGCAAGCTAGGCGTGACGTACAAGCAGCCTGCAAGCGCAAGCCATTAACATGCTGGGCCTTGCTTGTGCTGCTGCCGTGCAGAGCTGCTAGCCAATGCTTGCGGCATGGCTTGGAAGCCCATGCAAAGCATGCTTGCTCGGCCATGCCATATGATCATAGTGTGGCAAGGCCTCGTATCTAATACGATATGTGTTGACTTGACTTATTTGTACGTCTCGTTAATCCCTAGAGTTTAACTCAACGTTTGATGTTTGGTTTCGACGCTCCAAGCTCGAAATATGTCGTCGGAATATTTATCCTTTTGTTTGATATATTAAGGCCTCTGGCTTTATTCGTCGCCTTAGTTTGGTTGGACGCTTTGGTGTAACCCGAAGGGTTTAGTTAGGTAAAGATGTGAGATTAATATAATTAATCTCACTGATCAGAGATGGCCTCTAACCCGACTTTACAATCACTTGACTTCACTGAATAATTAACTCCGATCCGTAATTGATTCTGAACCCTCTATTGGAATAATACACTTGTTCGAAGGACATCATTTCTTTCACGGATTTCCTCCGCGGTTATCTTACCCAAGTCTTGCTTATTGAAAACCATATACCTAAGAATTCGGTGTAGAAGACGAAGATCGGGGTGCATGATTTGACTAGCCAAGGAGTACTTAGCATTGAAGTTATCCATTCTTGAGATGCTCCTCCACCATGGAAGGGGGTTATAGTCATGTAAAGCTTCATGCTCGGGAAAGAAAAGATTGGCATCGGAGTTAAGATCTAGGTTTTGATTGAATTGACGATGATTCATGGTTACTTTCTTGTTGATAAGTTGGAAGGAGATTGAAAGGTCTTTTTCTCCGGTGGCATGGCATTCAAAGGAGGCTAGAAATTCAAGGGTAGGCTCTCGGTAGGTTTGATATGCTTTATCCACAAAGGAACCTAACCTTAAATTGTTGAATAAAAACCAACAATCCTCATCTATGCCAAGCTTAGTTGTTGTGTCTTGGTGGCAATTCTTAGTAGGTCGGATTTTTCGAGATAGAAAGTTGTCGTATATGGGTTTGTGGTGTTTTTTTTTGGAATTTGAGTGGTGGCAAGGGTGGTGGTGGTTGCTCATTGTTTTGAGGGGTTTGAAAAGTGGAACTTTGAGGCTCCTTCCCACTCATTCTCTTCTTAGAACCAATCACCATATTCATAATCAACACCACTCCAATTACAAGTAACAATCACACTTACTACACCAAACTTTCACAATTCACACACTCCATAATCCACCAAACAACACAAAACAACCAAGATCAATTATCAACAACCAAAAATTTCAACCAACAAACAACAATCAGCCAAGAATTATCAAGTTAATCCAACATAAACATCCATACAAGTTTCCAAAATCACCAAATAGTACTATAAATATAACAAATTCCATCACCAAAACAATGCTCAAAATTCAAATAAAAACTAGAGATAAAGTGATTATACCCACAAATTGTGCTCATAAATCAACTCCAAAACTAGCCCAAGAACCTTAGTACCAAGCAAGCATCAAGCACCGTCAATGGCAACCCGCGCAAAATTCAGACCAATATGTAGTAGAAATGGTGAAGATGATGAATTTGATGGATTTTGATGAAAATTTGTAGAAATTTGAGTGAGATTTTGTAAGAAATTGGGATTTTGTAAAGGAATAAGGGTTTAAGGGGTTGGGAACTTTTTTAGAGTGAGAAAGAGGAAGGTCAAAATAAGAGAGGAGTGAGAAAGAGAATGAAAATCGTGGTATTAATCCGGGTTAAGAGACCCAAAATGCCGCGCCTGTGGTAACACTGATGCCGCGCCCGCAGCCTTAGGTGTCACGCCCATGGTGCCTAGTGTCGCGCCTTCTCCCAAGGCGTGGAGAGCCTTATGCAGGAACCTAAAGATGAAATTTTAAAACCCTGTTTGCTCCCTCTCCCCTAGTTGTCGCGCCCGTGGGTCCTTGGAAAGGCCTCTCCTTGGGCGCGGGCAGCGTTTTAAAATTTCATCTTTGAGTTTCTATAGAAGGCTCGCCGTGCCCTAGGAGAAGGTTGAGCACAAAATTCCCCTGTCCGCGCCCGCGACCTGAACACCCACGCCCACGACTTCTACAACTACGCCCGCGGCTTCTACGTCCGCGCCCACGGCTACCTGCAAAGCAGCGAGCCCTCTCCTTTGAGCATCTCCACCTCTTTCTTAGCAAAACTTGCTCCTTTAACTCCATCCAAAAGTTCAAAAAACCTTCAAAATCAATAAAGAAAAGATGGAAAACAAAAGAAAAGATAAAAGAAGAGGAAAAACACAAGAAGGAACAAAAATAACCAAAACAAAGGTAAAAACGGCTAGAGAAGGAACAAACAAGTGACAAATGAGGGAAAATCATTAATAAGAAGGGTGAAATAGTGGCATAAATTCCGCTCATCTCATACCAATTGGAGTCTATTGTTTCCCTTTCTTGTTTTAACAACATTACAAACCTAGTGACCTATGTTTTACCAACCCTCTTAGTTAGTGAAGCATTTAGTATGTGAAGTTTGAGTTTTGAGCATGTTGACTACGAACAAGAAACACTTTGAGAATTGGTTTAAGTAAGGAATTGAAAGTTGAGCTTCAATATAAATATGCAAGAAAAGTTTGAAAAGAAAGATTCAATTCAAGAAAATCAAATGAAGTTTCAAGAAAAAGCCGTCCGTAGTAAAAAAAAAAATGATGATGAAAAAAAATATAAATAAAGAAAGCTTTGAAGTTCTTTTTCCCTTGAATAAGTGTGGTAATGTTAAGAATTTTGAATTGATGGTTGTTTGTTTGAGATTTGGTTGATTTCTTAAGTTTGTTTTTGAGAGTTGGCCACTCTCACTACTACATTTTTGACCTATTTCAATCCCCAAATTCGTTGCATTAGGCATCAAAATCTGTGGCATTAGGCCTAATGCAATGGCCATGTACCGTGGCATCTGCTGGCGTTGCAATAGGTTACTATAACGACATATGACAACTAATGCCATGGTATCAATAATCCATTGCGTTAGATCAATACCTGATGCAACGACAACATTATTGACGTGGCATTAGCTATAATACCTAATGCCACGGTTTCCTATAGCTAATGCCACGGTGCATATACCCTAATGCCACGGTTCCCATACAATGCATTTACCTAATAATAATAATAATAATAATAATAATAATAATAACAATAATAATAATAATAATAATAATAATAATAATAATACAATTATAATCTGAATTTTTTTAAAAAAAAAATTAGACTTTTATTAATGTAAATTAAAAGTTTGTGCATTGTTATCTATAAGGAAAATTACAAAATTAAATTATCACTAGTTAAACTAAGAAAAAATAATTTACAGTTAAAACTAAATCATTTTGTCCTCCGCATTATCATTTCTTTCTCCCGCTTCTCTAATCTCTCAAGTAAAGCAATTCTGGAAGCATCTTCTTCAGCTTCAGTATCTACATGTAACATTGTTTACACATATCCAATGGATCTAAATCCCCTGATAAACAAAACACACAAACAAATCAAAATGGGATTATAGAAGAATTAAGCACTAAAAAAAAAGAAAGGAACTTGATGATATTTTTTTTAATTTTTTTTTTGTTCCTCTCTAAAATTGAAACAGGGGGCCCTTGACTAATTGCCAGGAAACTTGACGGCCCTATTTCACCATCTACATTTTGGCTGCTTTAGTCACTTCCAAAGGGTTATCATCTGCTTGTGTTGTCGCATGGTTAATTGGTCAATTGACATTTAACCATTAAGACTTATATCACATGATTCTATCAATTCTAATAGCCAAAAATACAATTAAAAATTTTAGTTGAACAATCGCAAAGATTAATTAGATATACAAAGTTCATAAAAAGGTTCTTTCACTTAGTTAAGAAGGTAATCATCACATTATATCTCTGACTAGATTATAGCATATACACATTTATAGCAAAAAACTACTCACACTATTCCTCCATTGTTGGTACTACTAAGATTTCCCTAAAGTTATTTCATTATTTTTAGGATTTTGCAGAGTTTAGCAAATTACTCAGAAGACAAGAATGACTGTTGTACTCTAAAGATGGCTAACCTGTAAGCATTTTAATCCTAGGAAGCAAAAACAGATCATCATTTGTTGTAATTTGCAATTATAGCATCCATTAAAGTTGTAATTTACAAGAAAAATACCTCAATCGTAGTCATGTATGTCAAGTGTGAGCTTGTTCAATGTCAAAGTTAAGCAGCTTTTGCTTAAAAAATACCTAGGATTTTCGAGCTACAGAAAATGGTCTCAACTTCATATGATTTCGTCCACTACACATTTGTACTAAGGCTACAGAATACTAACCATTCAGCTTAAACTTAAGGCTTTTTTTAAATGGATATTATTTTAAAGAAACCAAATTTAAAAAACTTTCCATACTTCATAACAAGATGAAATAATAGTGGGACAACAGACGTAGTTAAAGGAAGGTATACCAATTAATATTTTTTGAGAGGACTAATACATCTGACTTAAAACAACCTTAAACCTCAAACATCCACAATCAGCTACATGAACTTTTACTAAATTGGGACATTAAACTGGTTTACATTTTGTAAATCAATTTTTTAGACCTAGAAATAGAAATGACATTGAACAGAAAAAAGTTAAAGAATTCATAAGGAAGGGAGAGATGTGGAAGCAAATCAAAACCCTAATGTTTTGATCAAAAAGGGAATGAAATATATTAATGAAACAATTGAATGAGAGAGAGGAGGAAACGAAGATGAAACTGGTGTGAGGAGAGGGAAAGGAAAGCATGGCAGGATTTTGATAAAGATATATAAAGGGTTTTGAAATTTGGGGAAAGTAGGAGGGAAGGTAATTAAATGTACGCGCCTATGCCATGTTTTCATTTATTTCTTGAGCGCCGCGTTAGGGTGGTCTAATGCAATGGTTTTGAATATGCCGTTGTATTAGAGTTTAGTCGTTGCGCCAGGTTAATTTGTTGCAACGACTATAAGGAAACCATTGCATTAGCTTTGTTTAAGTCATTGCATTTGATTAAAAATGTAGTAGTGTCTTTTGCTTCACTTAGAAATTGCCACCAAATTTTCAAATTATTTTCCCACTTATACCTTTAGCTATGACATTATAACCCTAGAAAAGACCCTTAGACTTTAGAGGGGTGAGGTCAAAGACCGATGGAGGGAGATGGATTTCACCTATTGAAAGAGTAAGAATAGTTGGGATGACCTTATGTTTCCACAAAATGTTTTTTTTTTCCGGTTCCTTCGTGGAATCATGAGGAGCTAACCAGGGGGTGATTTGAAGCTAGTGGGGAGAACGCGGATCATTTTGGATGGGACTAGGGCGGAGAATGAAATCATTTGTTCTCTATGCTTAGCTTAGGTTTGTCTCTTTCAACCATGAGCATCTTAGGACATGTTTTCCCTCGTTTAATTGAGAAAGGTGAGTATTCTTTGGCACTTGTCTTTTCTTTTGAGTCCGAATGGAGCAATTTCCACCCTAAATTTGATTGGTTTTTTTAAGCCTTGCCATGTTGTGTAAGTCTTTGTAGTGTTTTCTTTTTCTCTTTTCTCTTAGTTTTGCTTGAGGACAAGCCTTTCCATGGTCACCCTTTTTATTAAAGATGTTCCCTCATTTGTCACTTGTTTGTGCCCTCTCTGGCCATTTTTACTTTTGTTTTGGTTATTTTTGTTCTTTCTTGTGTTTCTTCTCTTCTTTTATATTTTCTTTTGTTTTCTAACATTTCTTTATTGATTTTGAAGGTTTTTGGCACTTTTAGATGGAGTTAAAGGAGCGAGTTTGGCTAAGGAAGAGGTGAAGATGCTCAAAGGAGAGGGCGCGCTGCTTTGCAGATAGTCGCGGGTGCGGAAAAGTAATTTTGTGCTCAATTTTTGAACCTATAGAAGGCTGGTCACGCCATTGTAGAGAGCTCTCCCCAGTCACCCGTGGCCGCGGCACCTAAGGCAACATGCGCGACATTTCAAGGCATGTTTTCCCCTGTTTCTCAGCCGCGAACCTCTCCCTAGTTGAGAGAGGCCTCTCCATCAGCTACCGCGGGCGCAGCCTCGTGGGTTTTGCAATTTCCTAATCAGCTTGGAGAGGGTGTGACATTGCTAGAGAGGGCTCTCCTTGGGTCGTTATTTCCGTAGTTTTGATACACTATAAATAGAATTTCTCTTGAATTTATGTTTTATGCTATTTCCCAATTATAATTAGAACTTTTTAGTCAGAGAAACTCTAGTATTTTAGAGAGAGAAAGTTGCTTAATCTTCATATTTCATCACTGTAATTAAGATTTCTTCAAGTTTTCTTCAATTTGCAAGTGTTTCATGTTTTCTTCATCAATCAAGTTTTATCACTTTTATGGTAGTAATCTCTCTACTCTTTCCTTATTGTTTTGTTTAACTGCTTTTGATAGTGTTGATTTTCATCTACTTCTTTGATTTTACTTGTTTTGATTAAGTTTTCTTGATTTTGAATCATGTTTGGCTTTGTCAGGATTGAATCCATGCTTAGTGTAGTTATGATGGCTGTTTTCTCTTCTCTAGCTTATATTTCTAGTTAGGGAAGGGGGTTGAAGATCATGATTGATTGGGATTATTTTGATGATTGATTGGATTTAGCCTTGAGTTGATGATTTATGCTTAAATTGCTTGGAGTTATTGATGTGCACCTCTAATTCCTATATTTGAGTTCTAAATTAGATGTATGGGAATGATCTTGTTTAGGTTTGATCTATTTCATCAATTTGCTGGAGTAATTGCATGGAATTGAATTATTTGAGTAGAATTTGTATTCCTTGGCATGAGTCCATGTTGATTATCATTGTAATCTTAGTTCATCATGATTGTAACTCCCTCTCCTTAGTGTTTTAATCATATTTCTCTCAAATCTAGTTTTTCATCCTTATTTTAGTGTTTCTATTTTTAACTTTCTTAATTTGCTTTTTTTTATCATTTGTAGTAGTCTATTTGATCTTGAAAATCACAAACAACAATTAAAATACCCCTTGTTACTTGCAATAGATTCTTAATTCCACTTTGATTGTGTAATACCTTGTTTCCTTGTGGTTCGACCCTAGCTTGCCACTATCTAGTGTGATTCTTGATAGAGTTAAGTTAGGTAAATAAATTGTAGATTTGATTTAGGACAGTAGACATACACGACCTATTATCCGACGATCAAGAACAATATGTGATCAACACACTTAACTCACTCCCGCGCAATTAAGCATGTTAATTATCCTACTAAGCTAATTCAATCCAACAAAGTTGCATAGGTATGGAGGGATCTAGACTATCAATCAACTAACTTCCAACAATTGATTCAAAGCTCAATTAGAAACCTAGAATCAATTATCTAGAAAGACTCTAAGAAATGTAAACATCATCCACACACAATAATCAAGAATCAATTGCATACTAATAACAGTCAATAATTCAATTCTTTAATCATAACCTTCATCCATTTCCCAAGAACAAAATCTAACAATCATAACGAAGAAAAACATGGAAAACAAAGTAAAACAAGAACTAAAGCAAGAGTTAAACAAGTAATCTAATGATCTACTCTAATCAACAAAGAATTAAGATAAAACAAGAATTAAAGAAAGCAATAAAGGTGAGAGAAAACTAGCTAGAAAAGCTCATTGAATAAATGGGAATAGAATCCACATAATTGCTTCTTAAAGCTCTCAAATCTCTATTGAAATCCCAAGCTTTCTCTCACTAACCTACTCCTAAACTAAAGAGAGAAGGTACTAATCCAACCCTAATCCTAATTAGAGGAGAGACAAAGTGTAAAAATCTGCTAAAAGAAGTCCCCTTTGAAAATAGGGTCGAGCACTATTTATATTACAAGAAAAAAAAAGTGAAAAATCAGGGAATAAGCGCTAGAAAAACCCAGAAGACCGCGCTCGCGCACCACACGACCGCGCTCGCAATGGGACATCTCTGGGCCATCTCTAGGAATGAAGTGAAAATTTGGAAAATGAAGTACCGCGCCCGCGATGAACAAAGCCAAACTGACACGCCACGACAGGGACCAACGTGTCACAGCAGGTCTGCCGCACCATGACAAAGTCCCCTCTGCCACGCCAACTGCTGATTGCTCCTGCTTGGCGCCTGTGTTGTGCGTAGGGATGCTCAGGCACTGGTTCTAAACTTAAGCGTTGAACCTTTCTCAACTTCTTTGCTTCTTCATGGCTTCAAGGCTTCTTCTATAAAAAATTTCGGCCTTCTCATTGGTCATCAACATTGAGGAAAGTGCCAAGTACCTAGATAAATCGACCAAGAGAGAAAAGAGTGAAAGATCACATAGAAAAACACGCAAATCAAGCTACAAACCGAGCAAAAAGCGCATAATTCATGACTAAGGCCTAAAAACATAAAGTACGACTTTATTAGCTAAAACAAGACTAAAAGGATTGGAAATAACAAAGAAATATCAAAATAAACCTAAAACTAAGGGAGAAAACCACCCTAAAATGTGTCCTAAATGACAATAATTAATTCCCCCAAGCTTAACTCTTGCTTGTCCTCGAGCAAGAAAAAAACAAAAGATAAAATGATGGACTTATTGAAAGCAATAAGACGATGCATTTAGCGTATGCATCAAGCCATTTAAACCCCAAAGTCTCCTATGAGGACGAGTATGCTCTCATGAAGATTTCCTAAGAGTTAAATCCACAACTCTTGAAAAAAACTAAGGCAACGCAATAAAAAGAAAATAAAAAGAAACAAGAACTGCTATTCCATCCCCATGGAAATTAAGTACGTCCAAGAAGAAAAACAAAGAGTTTAAGCCGTACATCCCCAGGTACGAGTTTAGCAAGGACTGCTATTCCATCCTCATGGATATCAAGGACCGGATGGTAATTGAGAAGCCCTCGGTGATGAAATGTCCGGCTAAAACCAGAGACAAGAACAAGTACTATCACTTCCATGAGGGCATTTGCCATGACTGATAGGAATGGTGTCCTTCGAACAAGTTTATTATTCCGATAGAGGGTTCGGAATTATAAGAAAGCTAAATATTCAATGAGGTCAACTGATCGGAATGCCTAGTGGGAGGCCGCTTCCGATCAGTAATATTAATGATATTAATATTACATCTTAATCTTGACTGAACACTTCGGGTCACACCCAAGAAACTAACGATCTGAGACGACGAATTAATTCGGAAAGAATTAATGAGTCGCTCGAGTATAAAATATTTAGACGTCGGAAATCGAGCTAGGAGCGTCGAAACAGAGCGTCGCAAGTCGAGTCGAATTAATAAAAGACGAGACGGTAAAATCAATAATTAATCAACAAGTTACCAAAATACCCTTAGCATCGGAATGCCCCGAGCAAACCGAGTGCTAGGGGCACTTAATGTAGCATGGGGGCTAGCATGCACAACAAACAAAGCCTAGGCTGGCTGGTGGGTGCTGCGGCATGCTAGTGCACCACTGCTAGCATTGTTGCTAGCACATGGCTAGCAAGCCGTGCTAACATGTGCGGGCAACAACAACAATAAGCTAGCAATGCTAGCTGGCTAGCAGCGCACTAGTGTGCTAGCAGTGTGGCGCGCAGTACCCTCGGCCAGCAGCATGCAAGAATGCGAGGTGTGCTGGGTCGAGGCAGCAGCACTGCCACACATGCGTGCGCCCAGCAGCAGGCCTAGCTGCGCGCACCAAGCGCCAGCAAGGCTGCTTGGGTGCCAAGGCATGGCCTGCCACGTGGCAGCCGCTCATTAGAGCCGAGAGAAATGAGTGGCGGTTTATGGGAGTCTTGGGGATCAAGGTTTGGTCTCCCCCACTTGTGGTCCTTACCTAACCTCTTCTCTTAGAATGCCACTTGTTGAGTAATTAGTTAATTGCTATTTTCTTTTATTTTTGATTTAAAAATAAAAAGGGAAAATTGATTTTACTAACTCTCCCACATTGATAGGGGAGTGGAATTCTCTCATGACATTCTCAATAAATACCCACCTTAGGATTTGGAGAAAGTCACTTGAGTAGGAACTTAATAAGGCATCTCCACTTGAGAGAAAACCTTTAAGTACATATAATACTTGAGTAGTGTTTTGGTCCGACTTGGATAAACTCCAAGTAAGATATTGGTCTGGGTTGAGTTGCGGGTGGATACCGTAGGAGGTCTCTGCGCTTGCAAGACTTGGCTTCGAAGTAAGAGCTCCGAGTGAGAGCAAAGCACGCGGCAAGGGTAAGATCGTCTTTTCTCTCTCTCTTGTTATTTATGTCGTTTTAGTTATATTAACCGTGAGCGGGTCTTGGGGTCGGGTTTTGTTCCGCGGTGAGTTGGACTCATCGAAACCCAACAATGGTATCGGAGTCTTGCTCATTTATTTTTGTAACTAAAATTTTTTCAAGGGTTTAAAAATGATTTAATTTCTAGTTATGTTGCTAATTAGATTGGTAGCTCGATTATATTAATTTTAATCTCGTTTTATTAAGAACTTTGGCTCCAAAACCCAGATTTTTGCCCATGACTAGTGAATTTTGGGAGGAATCTATATTCTAGAAACATTTTGACGAAAAATTTGCCCAAATTTTTCCCAAAAATGCCTGTTTTGAGGGATTTTTCGATTTGATGAAATTTTTTAAATATTTTAAACCTTTAATCTTAATGGCATATTAATTGTGATTATGCACATCCATAATCAGGATGTCCCGATTCTCGGTTAATACTATACCAAGATATCTATCAGGTTACGATCTCGGCCTCTGAGACCTACGTAGGGTAACGAACTGAGCATTTGCATTGTCGGTTTGACTTTGCACATTTTTACCAGTGTCAACAGATGCTTTTTGAGCACTTTGACTGTCAATCTGATTTTGTTGCTCGTCCTCTCGAACTTTATCGAGTTTGCTTTTCCTCCCACTTGTCATTTTGGAAAGGTGATCCTTCTCCAAAAAGACACCATCGCGATCAACAAACACTTTGTTCTCAGATTTATTGTAGAAGTAATACCCTTTGGTTTCTTTTGGGTAGCCCACAAAGTAAACCTTGTCAGATTTGGGATGAAGTTTGTCAGAAATCAATTTCTTGACATATGCTTCGCATCTCCATATCTTTAGAAAAGACAACTTAGAAGCTTTCTTCGTCCATAACTCGTATGGAGTCTTTTCTACAGCTTTTGATGGAGCACGGTTCAGCGTTAGTGCCGCAGTTAGAAGTACGTGTCCCCAGAAAGAGATAGGAAGAGCACTAAGACCCATTATAGATCGTACCATGTCTAACAAGGTTTGATTTCTCCTTTCGGATACTTCGTTCCATTGTGGAGTTCCTGGAGGTGTCAAGTTTGAAAATATACCCTTTTCCTTCAGATGGTCATCGAATTTTTGGCTCAAGTATTCACCACCTCGATCTGATCGAAGGGCTTTGATTTTCTTACCAAGCTTATTTTCAACTTCACTCTGAAATTCTTTGAACTTTTCAAACAATTCAGATTTGTGCGACATGAGGTAGACATAGCCATATCTACTATACTCATCTGTGAAGGTGATAAAATATCGATGTCCATTCCTTGTGGTGGATCTCATTGGTCCACATACATCGGTGTGTACTAGACCCAATAATTCTCCTGCCCTTTCTCCCAGCTTAGAGAATGGTTGTTTAATCATCTTGCCTAATAAACATCCTTCGCAATTCTCAAATGATTCTAAATCAAAAGAGTCAAGAACACCTTCTTGTAGAAGTTTCTTGATGCGTTTGATGTTAATTTGGCTAAGACAACAATGCCACAAGTACGTTTAATTTGACTCCATGGTCTTAGCCCTTTTGGCGGTATTATTCACATTATAAACTTGTTTATCTAAAGAAAGCACATAAAGACCATTTTCAGAATGTGCAATACCATATAAAACATTATCGATATAAAACGAACATTCATTGTCCTTTACTCGAAATTCAAAACCCTTGGCGTCCAACGCCGAAATTGAAATGATGTTTTTGGTAATGTTGGGAACATAATAACAGTTTTCAAGTTCCAAAACAAGCCCAGAAGGCAAAGACAAACTGAGAGTTCCTACGGATATGGCTGCAATTCTGGCTCCATTACCGACCCGGAGTTCAACCTCTCCCTTTGCTAGCTTCCTAATGTTCCTTAGTCCCTGAGAATTGGAACAAAGGTGTGAGCCACATCCGGTATCTAATACCCATGATGTTGAGCTAGTAAAGTTTAAGTCTATAACGAATATACCTGATCCAGAAGCAACAGTTCCATTCTTCTTATATTCCTTGAACTTCAGGCAATCTCTCTTCTAATGTCCCTTCTTCTTGCAATAGAAGCATTCGGAATCAGATTTAGAAGACGCTACCTTCTTCTCCTTATTATCCTTGGTAGCTTTAGACTTAGGCGGAAAGGTCTTCTTCTTACCCTTCCCCTTAAAGCCTTTCTTCTTCTTGCCTGAGAATTTGAACGGCTTGCCCTTTTTTATCATGAGCATATCATGCTTTCCTTCATCCTTGAGCGTTTTCTCGGCTTGCTTCAACATACCATGAAGCTCGGTGAGGGTTTTCTTCATGTTGTGCATATTATAGTTCATCTTGAACTGATCATAGCCTTTGTGCAGCGAGTAGAGAATGATGGCAATTGCCATCTCGGTTGAATACCCCGCATCAAGCCTTACCATGTTCTCAAACAATCCTATCATTTTGAGTACATGTGGGATGACTGGCTCTCCTTTCTTGAGCTTGCTCTCAAGGATCTGCCTGTGGGTTTCAAACCTTTCAGTTCGGGCCTGCTCTTGGAACATATTCTGTAGCTCGGAAATGATCTCAAAACCTGCTCCTTTTCAAAGAAAGTATTTTGAAGCTTAGGAGACATTGTGGCCAACATAATGCATTTAACATCCCGATTGGCAATTTGCCATCGGTTTAGGGCAGCCTGAGTCACCTCCTCGTTGGGAGTCTCGGGCATTTCCTCATGAAGGACATATTCCCACTAGTAGAAAAAAAAAATTGGCAAGCGGTTCAAACCCCCCAATGGCAAGCGGTTTTGAACCGCTCCCTAATGGGGGGCTTGCCAATGGCCATTCAAATGGCAAGCGGTTCAGAACCGCTTGCCTTTTGATGAGAATGGCAAGCGGTTTTGGCGCCAAACCGCTTGCCATTCTCTTCAAATGGGAAGCGGTTCTGAACCTAAACCGCTTGCCATTCCTTTTTTTTTTTTTTTTGCCAAAATTATTATTAATTTGTAATAATATAATTAGTGACCTGTTTTAATATAAATAGTCATGTCTTAATTATAATAGGGACCTGTCACAATAATATTAATATTATTAATAATAATAATATTATTATTATTATTAATATTAATATTATCAATAATAATACAATAATAACATACATGAAATAAAAATTACATATATATATCATATCAAAAGTAACATCATTGTAATATTAAATTAACAATAATATGTAAGTACACCAAAATGTGTAAAGATATATAACACCATCAATAGCTACGTACTAATCATAATTAATGTTAATATAAAAAAAAAACATATACTAACTAAAATAATGTTCATCATACTAATAACTAAACTCAAGCTCACTAATTAATTTGGTGTGTGTGCACCCACTCCGACAATACTAATAGATGCCATCAAATGTCACGAAATAAGCCCACATGTCGCGAATTTCATCGATTTCTTTGCTTGTTAACGGGCCTTCCCTTTGAATCGCGCAAACCTTTAGGAAAAAAAAACAAACATTATATATATAACACTTGACTATTATAAAAAAAATTCAAATAATTAGCTATCTAGGACTAATTTATGCCATTTACAAATCACATCAAAAGAGCATTATGCCATTTACAAATCACATCAAAAGAAAATTACGCATTTTACCCATTGAAGCCCCACATAAGTCCTATATGACTTGTACTTTTCCCATTTTCTACATTTCATATCATATGCACTAATTCTCTATCAAAACTAGTCAATATTACCTAGTCTTAGGTGTCTAAGGCTTGAAATCACATCAAAAGAACATTTTACTAAGTTTTAGGACGTATTTTATACAAGATGCCCCAAATAAGGCCTATATGACTTCTACTTTGCCCATTTTCTACATTTTTTTATCAAATGCACTAATTATTTCATAACATGTCAATATTACCTAGTATTTGGTGTCTAAGACTTGAAATCACATCAAAAGAACATTTTACTAAGTTTTAGGACGCATTTTATACAAGATGCCCCAAATAAGGCCTATATGACTTCTACTTTGCCGATTTTCTACATTTTTTTATCAAATGCACTAATTGTTTATCATAACATGTCAATATTACCTAGTACTTGGTGTCTAAGACTTGAAATCACATCAAAAAAACATTTTACTAAGTTTTAGGGTCTATTTTATCCAAGGATGCCCCAAATAAGGCCTATTGGACTTCTACTTTGCCCATTTTCTACTATTCTAGTCAAATGCACTAATTCTTTCTCATAACATGTCAATATTACCTAGTCTTAGGTGTCTTAGGCTTGAAATCACATCAAAAGAACATTTTACTAAGTTTTAGGACGCATTTTATACAAGATGCCCCAAAAAAGGCCTATATGACTTATACTTTGCCCATTTTCTACATTTTTTATCAAATGCACTAATTCTTTATCATAACATGTCAATATTACCTAGTATTTGGTGTCTAAGACTTGAAATCACATCAAAAGAACATTTTACTAAGTTTTAGGACACATTTTATCCATGGATGCCCCAAATAAGGCCTATATGACTTCTACTTTGCCCATTTTCTACATTTTTTATCAAATGCACTAATTCTTTATCATAACATGTCAATATTACCTAATATTTGGTGTCTAAGACTTTAAATCACATCAAAAGAACATTTTACTAAGTTTTAGGACACATTTTATCCATGGATGCCCCAAATAAGGCCTATATGACTTCTACTTTGCCCATTTTCTACATTTTTTATCAAATGCACTAATTGTTTATCATAACATGTCAATATTACCTAGTATTTGGTGTCTAAGACTTGAAATCACATCAAAAAAAAATTTTACTAAGTTTTAGGGTCTATTTTATCCAAGGATGCCCCAAATAAGGCCTATTGGACTTCTACTTTGCCCATTTTCTACTATTCTAGTCAAATGCACTAATTTTTCACATAACATGTCAATATTACCTAGTATTAGGTGTCTAAGGCTTGAAATCACATCAAAAGAACATTTTACTAAGTTTTAGGACGCATTTTATACAAGATCATATTGCTCTTGCATGAGAACTATACGCAATTTCCTTTGCTAATCAAGAAAATTTGGCCCACTCAACTTCTCCTTGTCGAGAATTGAGCGTAACGAGAATTGGTTGTTTGAGTTATTTGAAGACATGATTCTACAATTGAAAGAATTTGAAATGAAAAACCATTTATAATATTTAAATAAGATTGAAATCATGCATTTTAATCAAACTTATTTAAACGTCTTATTCACACATTAAGATTGTCCCCATTTTGGTGAGAATAAGTTGATTCCAAGATCCAAAGTAACAAAGAGTAGTTAAGCATGCTTTGGCTTGTCTTAACACTCAATCTCCTAAGGTAATCAACGCTTTTCTAATGGCTCCAAGCCACTCTTGGTTGGATAAATCGTCGCATCTAATGCTCTCTCAACAACTTATCCACTTTGCCACGACATGTTAGGACTCCATCACTCATGTCGTTGAGTAACCAAAACCAACATGTATGCGATGTCTTGCTTTGGCAAACCCATCATCATACCTTATGTATCCTTGAGAGTAATAGTGATGCCTTGCTTTGACGTAGCCCATCACAACTCTCAATAGGTCAATAAGTGTTGTTTTGGAATGGCAATTTCACTCAATATTTTAGGGACCTAGGGTTTCTATGTTGGTTGATTTAAGTGAACTTAATTAATCATCACAACATTCGAAATCCTAAAAATGCGTCTAACATATAATTCATATAAAATACTCATAAATATATATATTGAAAACATAAATAAAGATGCATTTGGCAACTAGCATGACCCCTTCAGTCTTCAAGTCTCCAAGGGACGACTTTTGCAACTTCATGGCTTCGTCTTCCAAGAACCTCCGTCTTCAAGACATGACCATAATTATGCAAATACTAGTATCCACGATTAGGACTAATCTAAATATTAAGGTACAAAAATTCTCAACAGTTCGCAGACTGTATTTAGATTAACAAAAATACATCACGGATCGCAGTCCGTATTTTCTATCCTAATCGGGGCCCTCTAATTGCCATTTTATAAAACCTGTGAGAAAGTATACATTCCATTCATCCAATCACTATTTGTGAATGGCCCATACATTTTACAACGATAAAACAAGTAATAATGCATAGAACACGCGTAAACTAGTAACTAATTTAGGTCGTTAATCCAATTAACATGCCTAATTAAAACTAGTCAAAGTTGTTTAAGTGATTATATAATTTAGCGCAATTAATAATTAAAGCTCCCACTAAATTCCGCATCCTTCTTAATTAATCCAATTAATTAAGCCGGTAAACCCAAATATTTGCCAAAATTAAATTTTGCCAATGCCGCTCATAACCGAGGCCTAGCCTCATAATTTAATTCAAATTAATTAAAACCAAAATAATTAATTAAATAATTAAAACGGCAAAATAGCAAACATGAAGCCAACCGCATTCAAGTGGCTCACGCACTAAGTACGTTCCATATGCAAGCCAAGGTCGTCTAGCAACCCTGGACTATACGGCTTGGTGCATGTGCCTCCACCACCACGTAGCACTAGCTAGGCCGAGCCTAGTAGCGTTTGCTACGGGTTGCCTGGTGCTAGGCACATGCACTAAGGCTTCTTGCCCCTTTGCACCAAGCACCAAGTATCGCACACACCCGCTCAAGCTCGCACTCCACGCAACACAACAGCACGCACATGCTGCACTATGGCAGCAGTATGCACGCACACAGCACAGCCGCAGCGTGTTGCTGCCTGGCTGGTGCTGCTGTGGCTGGGCGCACTAGCCACGTTGCTAGGGTGTGGCATGCACCAAGCAGCACCAACCTTGGCAGCCACATACGGGCTGCACAGCAGCCTGGCTAGCCGAAGGGGTGTTGCCTTGGTTTGCGTGCCATACTCACGAAATTTAAAATCCGATTTTTTGCGTGACATATAATTAATTTTAAATTAATTTTAGAACTAATTCAATGAGAAAAATGGATTAAAAATTAAATTAAGCTACATATAACCAAAATTATTTTCAAGAACCATTCTTTAATAAAATTGGTTTAACTTGGTGAAATAAAATAAATAAGGGCAATAACTCTCTATTAATTTAATTAATTTAAATTAATCATGAGATTTTGACAAAATAAAAGGGAGTTGGAAATATGAACACAAAAGTTCAATTAAAAGATTCCAGCTTTTACACTTGTAAATCCTTGAAAAATTATATCTTATAATATGAAGATAAATGAAATTTCTATCACAAGATTCAAACTTTATGATTCCAATCAACTTAATACATGATTAAATCAAAAGTTCAACCAAAAATTCATGGAATTTAGTAACTCAAAGTTTAATTCACTTAAAACAATTAAAGATTGAATCTTTAGTACTTAGAAGCAACAAAGAACAAGTTTTTCACACTTTAATGCAATGGATTTGCAATTATGTGAAATTAAAAACTAATCTTTCAAGCACCAATTACTGCTAAGTAACCATGCTTAAGGAGGTTTAAAATTGCATATAAATTAAGGAAAGAACCAAATACATAACCACCATAAATATGCCATTAAGATTCAAGGTTAGAAAGACTTAAAAAAATTCATCAAAACGAAAAATACCTCGAAAAAGGCATTTCTGGTCTTTTTTTGGCAAAAAACACAGTCCTACAAGGGTAAAACCATGTCTAGAACACCTTTTCCACCCAAAATTCACTATATTTGGGCAAAAATCTGGGTTCTGGGCTGAAGACAGCTATAATACGAGCTTAAAATTAATAAAATCGAGCTACTAATCTAATTAGCAACATAAAACCCGAAAAATTAAGCCATAAAAACACCTTGAAAAATATGATTATAAAAATTAAATGAGCAAGGCTTCGATACCGTTGTTGGATTTCGATGAGTCCGATTCACCGCGGAAGAAAACCCGAGCCAAGACCACACTCACAATAAATATAATCATAAAGCATAATTAACCTAAACAACAAGATTAAGAAAGAGATTAATACCTTTGGCGCGTGCTTCGCTCACTAAAAGAGCTCTTACTTCAAAAGCTCTAAGTCTCGCTCTCACGAGAACCTCCAACGGAAGTCCACCCGCAACTCGACCCCCGAAAATGGTCCAATTCTTAGGGGTTAGCTAAGCCCGACCTAAACCCGAGTAATTATATGTGTTCAAAGGTTTTCTCAATGGAGATGCCTTTTTCAACACCTTACTCAGGTGATTTCCCCAATACTCCAACTTGGGTATTTATAGGGAAAAACAAGAGTGAGATTTGCTCTTCCATCAATGTGGGAAAATTGATTTTTCCATTTTATTTTTAAATCAAAAATAAAATTAATCATCAAGCTACTAATAAATCAACAAGTGGCATATTTATGAGAGAGGTTAGGTGAGGACCACTTGGAAAAAGGAGGGGACCAAACTTGCTCCCCAATCCTCTCCCATAGCAAGACACCTCAAGCTTCAAGCAACGAATCCACGCGCACCACGTGGCACCCACACTTGGGCACCAAGGCACCCAAGTATGGGCTGCTTGCTGCTGTCGTGCCTTTGCCCCAACAGGCCACATACATATGTGCGGGCTGCTTGGTCGAGGCCTGCTTCTAGCAAGCCACGCACTAATGTGTGGGCTGCTGGCCGTGGCCTGCTAGCATGCCTCGCACATTTGTGCGGCTGGCCAGGCTGCTGCTAGCTGCTACAAGCTGGCGCGCCATGCGTGCTATCCCTTGCGGCTAGCTGCTGCGGCATGGCTGCTAGCACATGCGCGCTTGGTGATACGTGCTACGGCCCGCCTAGCTAGCCATGGTGCGCTAGCACGCACCAGCCAGCCTAGGCTCTCGAATTTCGATGCTCGGTTTCGACGCTTCAAGCTCGAATTTCCGATGTCTAAATATTAATTACTCGGGCGACTCATTAATTCCTTCTCAATTCATTCGTCGCGTCGGTTCATTAGTTGCTTGTGTGTGACCCGAAGGGTTCAGTCATTTAAGCTGTAATACTAATTATACGTTAATATTAATGATCGGAAGCGGCCTCCACCCAGGCATTCCGATCACTTGACCTCACTGAATAATTAGCTTTCTAATAATTCCATACCCTCTATCAAAATAATACACTTGTTCGAAGGACACCATTCCTTTTAGAGGGTACAACATCAAGTTCACCAACGAACTTACGAATTCAAACTGCCTCCTTAGCCGCTTCAGCAGCTGCCAAGTATTCGGCTTCAATTGTAGAATCAGCAGTTATGCTCTGCTTAGCACTCTTCCAACTAAACGCTCCTCCATTTACACAAAACACATATCCAAACTGTGATTTGAAATCGTCTCTATCTGTTTGGAAGCTTGCGTCGGTATAACCTTCAACAACTTATTCTTCTGAGCCACCATATACCAGGAATTTATCCTTGTTCCTTTTCAGGTACTTTAGGATATTCTTGGTCGCAGTCCAATGCGCCTTTCCTAGGTCTGATTGGTATCGGCTCGTAGCACTCAAGGCATTCAATACATATGGCCTAGTACATATCATGGCATACATGATCGATCCGATAAGCGAAGCATATGGAATCTGATTCATCCTTTCTCGCTCATCAGGTGTCTTTGGACACTACTTCTTGCTTAAGGTTATGCCATGTGACATGGGTAGGTGACCTCTTTTGGCCTCCTGCATACTGAATCGTGCCTTATCGATATAAGTACTTTAGCTCAATCCAATATATAATGAGCCTCTCCTAAGTCTTTCATTGAAAAACATTTTTCAAGCCAGGCCTTTATAGAATCTAGCATCGGAATGCTATTTCCAATGAGCAATATGTCATCGACATATAAGACTAGGAAGGCGATGTAAATCCCAGTGACCTTCTCGTAAACACAAGATTCATCTGGATTCTTGATAAAACCAAACTTATTGATGGCTTCATCGAATCGCAACATCCATTCTGCTAGCTTGCCTTTGCCCATAAATGGACTTTTTAAGCTTACACACTTTCCCCAGCATTGTTTTGGTCGACAAAACCTTCAGGTTGTGTCATATACACAGTTTCTTCCAAAATTCCATTGAGGAAGGCGGTTTTGACGTCCATCTGCCATATTTCGTAGTTGTAATATGCAGCAATCACTAGGATGATCCAAACGGATTTAAGCATTGCAACTGGAGAAAAGTTTTCATCGTAATCAATACCATGAATTTTCCTGTAACCTTTTGCTACCAGTCTAGCTTTGTAAATGAATACACTACCATCTTTGTCAGTTTTCAATTTGAAAATCCACTTACATACGATAGGTGTGTAACCTTCGGGTAAGTCTACTAAGTCCCCGACTTGATTTTCAAACATGGAATCCATTTCAGATCTCATGGCCTCTTGCCATTTAGAAGAGTCGGTGCTCGCCATCGCTTGCTTGTAGGTTGTCGGTTCGTCTCCATCCATTACCAAGATGTCCTGATTCTTGGTTAATACAACACTAAGATACCTATCATGTTGAGACCTCGGCCTCTACGACCTACGTAGGGTATCGGACTGAGCATTTGCATTGTTGGTTTGACTTTGCACATTTTGACCAGCGTCAATAGATGTTGTTTAAGCACTTTGACTGTCAATTTGATTTTGTTGCTCGTCCTCCCAAACTTCATCGAGTTTGATTTTTCTCCCACTTGTCATTTTGGAAAGGTGTTCCTTCTCCAAAAATGCTCCATCGTGAGCAACAAACACTTTGTTCTCAAATTTATTATAGAAGTAATACCCTTCAGTTTCTTTTGGGTAGCCCACAAAGAAAACCTTGTCAGATTTGGGGTGAAGTTTTTCAGAAATTAATTTCTTGACATATTCTTCACATCCCCATATCTTGAGAAAAGACAACCTTGGAGGTTTCTTCGTCCATAGCTCGTATGGAGTCTTTTCTATAGCTTTTAATGGAGCACGGTTCAGTGTTAGTGCCGCGGTTAGAAGTGCGTGTCCCCAGAAAGAGATAGGAAAGTCACTAAGACCCATTGTTGATCGTACCATGTCTAGCAAGGTTTGATTTATCCTTTCGGATACTCCGTTCATTGTGGAGTTCCTGGAGGTGTCAATTCTGAAATTATACCCTTTTCTTTCAGATGGTCAATGAATTCTTGGCTCAAGTATTCACCACCTCGATCCGATCGAAGGGCTTTGATTTTCTCTCTAAGATGATTTTCAACTTCACTCTGAAATTCTTTGAACTTTTCAAATGATTCAGATTTGTGCGACCTAAGGTAGAAATATCCATATCTACTATAGTCGTCTGTGAAGGTGATAAAATATCGATGATCGTTTCTTGTGGTTGTGTTCATTGGTCCACATACATCGGTGTGTATTAGGCCCAACAAGTCACTTGCCCTTTCTACCAACTTGGAGTATGCCTGCTTTATCATCTTGCCTAATAAATATCCTTCAGAATTCTCAAACGATTGTAAATTGAATGAGTCAAGAACACCTTCTTGTACTAGTTTTTTGATGCGTTTGATGTTAATGTGGCCAAGACGACAATGCCACAAGTATGTCTCATTTGACTCAATGGTCTTAGCTATCTTGGTGGCATTATTAACATTACAAACTTGTTTGTCTAACGAAAGCACACATTTTTAGATAAACATGTCAAGCCATAAACATATAAGCAAGACTTTTGAAACAATAATCTTGTGATCAAAACAAAATGAGGTCCAACATCGGAAGATCAATGTATGGTTGATAACAAAAACTTAAATAAGTTTTATGTCAAGACAAACTATATGATTACAAGCCTTCCGGAAAGATTGTCTTTTTCTTCCGCTTGTATATCCACATCCACTTGGTAAGCCCTTCTCACTTGGTTATTGAATTAGGTGCATATTGTGAGTCATTAATGGTATCTAATACCTTATGAATTGCTTGTATTCAAGTGTAAGTTTATAAAGAAGATACCTGAGGTAGAGATTTCTCTTCCCTTTGCCTCATCTTCCATGTACATGACGAGGGGAAAAACTAGGTCGTTAACTAATCCTCCCTAAGTCAAACTAAATTTATAAACACTTAACAAACCTAAATACAAGTATAGAGGCAAGTCAAGGGTCAAACCCAAAGGAACGATTATGTTCAAGCACTTTCAATTATGTGCCTAAGCTAAGTCGAAGGTAAAGAAGTAACACTAACAACTAACAAAACAAATAACCAAACAAATAAAGCACTAGGAATGGGGATCAACAAGTAATCATGACAATTGCAACAACTTGGGACAAACATGTCAATCAATGGTTGTGAAGACTAATGATAAGAGCTATCAATTGGAATCAAAGAGCTATCTCCTAATTGTTAAGCTAGATGTCTCTACAAATAACAAACTAAGAGAATCACAATCCAAACCAATCGATAATTGGAATTCCTAAATCAATTGGTCGTGTCATTAGCAATCACAATGCAATCTAGCATAATTCTCAATGCCTAATTGAATTACACACATGCAAATTTACACTAATCACTTTAATCTCAACAATCAATCAACACAATTCCTAAATTAATCACAATCAATCAATCATACAAGTTTCACCCAATTCCTTGCCAAACAACTACTCAAGAATCATCATCTAACAATAAACAACTAAAAAATCAAGAATTAACAAAATATGAAGAACAATTATACTATTCAAGATCAAACATCAAAATCAAACCAAACAAACATGAATCTAAACAAAACAATACTCCTCCCTCGTGTGCGGCCACACCATGGGAGTAGGGGATTTCCTATGGTGCGCTCGAAGATGACCCCGTGAGCTCCGGATGATGCATGATGATAGTAGCAGTTTCTAGGAGCCATTACCTTGGGTTCAACACCGCCTCTTCATGTCCACGCGGTATGAGGGCGCATCCTTGAAGACTTGACTCTTGCACACCTTTGCTTTTGGGCTTCAAAAGGTAGGATCAGGACACATCTTTAGCTTGAAAACATCGAGAGAATGCCATTGAGCCTCTCAAACATCGCCAACTTCTTAGAATAAAAGAAAAGCAAACAAGTAAAGAAGAAAATGCAAAATAAACTAGGAAAATCAAGAAAATAAGAAAGCAACTAAAGAAAATGCAAAGTAAAGAAAATACAAACAAAACTAGAGAAAAGGAGATAAAAGAGATGCAAAAGTCATGTAAAATCATCCTAAAAGAAGCTAAATGAGTGCCATAAATGACACTCATCAGTACATGTTGCATTCTCTTTTGTAGTGGCCTCGCCGACTATAGTAAAAGCATCGCATCTTTTCCTTGTTCTTGAACCCCTTCTTCTTTGCCCTTAGAGCAAGCTTGAGCTTATCACTTCCACAAGAATCGGCCCATTGAAGCTCATGGACAACCTTAATCAAAGAGAGTTTGTTCCGATTTGCAGTTAGCCGCATCTTCAATGTGACATAGCCCGAGTGGAGAGAACTTAATAGCATGTGAGCAGCTTGCTCATCCTCCATCGGCTTGCCAATGAACGCCTAGTGAGTGAATAGCCTTGTCATTCGGAGCACGTGGGCTCGAAGTGGCATTCCGGGTCTTAGTCTAGCATTGTAGACTTGTGCCCATACCTCTTGCCTTTCCTTGGTAAGGCACCCCTCTTGCGGTGGCTTGATCTTCATGTTGGATAGTGACCTAGTCACTTCCTCCACGAGACCGTCATAGTTGCCTTTAATGCTGTTGGTGATCCTCAAATTGACTATATCCTCTAGATCTTTGAGGAGCATGTCCGGAAAATAGTTGGAGAACTTCCCCTTCCATTGTTTGGGGATGGTGTTTGCCATAAGTCGTGAGACTCTTTTGCAATCCCAACTCAATTCCTCGTGAGCCTTATCGCTCATAACCCCTTTTAAGTAAAAACTCGGGATTAGTATGTCGAGAATGTGCTCTAGGTAGCAATTTCGGAGGGTCTTTCGGAGTTCTTCTTCCCACTCCTTAAAGTTCACCAAGTTCAAGGGAAATGGTAACTCTTTGGGAAGTTCCGGGCACATTAGGTTGTCGATGTTAGTTGAAGACATGATTCTACAATTGAAAGAATTTGAAATGAAAGACCATTCATAATACTTAAATAAGATTGAAATCATGCATATTTATGAAACTTATTTAAACGTCTTATTCACACATTAAATTGTCCCCATTTGGTGAGAATAAGTCGATTCCAAGATCCAAAGAATCAATGAGCAGTTAAGCATACTTTGGCTTGTCTTAACACTCAATATTCTAAGGTAAGCAACTCTTTGCTAATGGCTCCAAGCCACTCTTGGTTAGATAAATCGTCGCATCTAATGCTCTCTCAACAACTTATCCACTTTTCCACGACATGTTAGGACTCCATCACTCATATCATTGAGTACAACCAAAACCAACATGCATACCCGGTATGCCTTACGTATCCTAGGAGTAATAGTGATGCCTCGATTTGGTGTAACCCATCACTACTCTTAATAGGTCGGTAAGTGCATTTGGCAATATATATTCATATATATAATCATAAATATATATTGAAATTATAAGTAAATGATGCATTTGGCAACTAGCATGACCCCTTGAGTCTTCAAGGGTCTTCTTTTGCAATTTCATGGTTCGTCTTCCAAGAACCTTCGTCTTCAAGACATGACCAAAATAATGCAAATACTACTATCTACAATTAGGACTAATCTAAATATTAAGGTATAAAAATACTCAATGGTTCGCAGACCGTATTTAGATTTACAAAAATACATGACGGAACGCAGTCCGTATTTTCTATCCTAATCGGGCTCCACTAGTTGCCATTTTATAAAACTTGTGAGAGAATATACATTCCATTCATCCATTAACTATTTGTGAATGGCCCATGCATTCTACAACGATAATCAAGTAAGAATGCACAAACAAGCGTAAACTAGTAACTAATTTAGGTGATTAATCCGATTAACGCGCTTATTAAAACTAGTCAAAGTTGTTTAACCGATTATGTAATTAAGCGCAATTAAAATTGAAGCTCCCACTAAATTTCGCATCCATCTTAATTAATACAATTACTTAAGCCTGTAAACCCAAAACTTTGCCAAAATAAAATTTTGCAAGTGCCGCTCAAAACCGAGGCCTAGCCTCCAAAATTTTAATTAAAATTAATAAACGTAATTAAAATAATTAAAATAAATAAAGCGGCTAAAACGGAAAACATAGCCCAACGCTTTCGTGTGCCTAGCACCAAGCAACAAGGCTTGGTTTGCTAGGCACCAAGCTCGACAAGGGGAGGTGTGAGGCTACTAGTGCTGGCACTAGCCTTGCTATTGTGCTGGGCTTTTACTTCCTAGCAGCCACGCCCGCACAACCCTAACTCGCTGTCCTCCCTGATGCACCAAGAAGTGCACACACGCGCTCACGCTCCCCCAGCCGAACATGCATCGCACAACCACACATATACATAGCAGCACGCATGGCGCGCACAGCATGCGAGCTGCTGCTGCCTTGCTGGCCGTGGCGCACCATGGTGCTGGTCAGCAAGCACCAACCACGCATGCACGCACCAAGCAACGCCCACCCCTTAGCAGCCACATGCGGGCTGCTATGCAGCCTGACTAGCCAATGGTGGTTCTTGCCTTGGTTTGCGTGCTAAAATTTCAGGATTAATTCCGAATTTTGCGTGACTTATTTAATTAATTCCAAATTAATTTTAGAATTAATTTAGTGAGAAAAATGAAAATATTATAACAAGTCTAACTTAATAAATTCATTCAAGTGCACAAAACCAAAATTATTTCCAAGAACAATTCTTTAATAAAATTGGTTAAACTTGATGCAATAAATGAATAGGGCTATTCTCAACATTAATTTAACCAACATAAATTAATTATGAGATTTAACAAAATCAAAGAAAGAGTTGGTATTATGAACACAAAATTCAAATAAAGATTCCAACTTTAACTTGTGAATCCTTGAAAATTATATCTTCCAATATGAAGATAAATTAAAATTCTATAACATGATTGAAACTTTATGATTCCAATCAACTTAATAAATGATTTAATCACAAAGTTCAGCAAAAATACATGGAATTTAGTAACTCAAAGTTCCAACCACGTAAAACAATTAAAGATTGGATCTTTAGTACTTAGAAGCCTCAAATAATAAATTTTTCACACTTAATGCAATGGATTTGCAATTATGTGAAAATTTAACCAATCTTTCAAGCACTAATTACTACAAAGTAACCATGCTTAAAGAGGTCCAAAAATGCGAAAACATTAAGGAAAGAACCAAATACATAATCATCATAAATATGCCATTAAGATTCAAGGTTAAAAGATTTTTAAAAAATTTCGTCAAAAAACGAAAAACCTTCGAAAAAGGCATTTCTAGTCGGGTTTCGGCTTTTTCGCATCCTAAAAGGAATGAAAACTTTCCAGAACGCTATTTCCACCCAAAATTCACTATTTTTGGGCGAACAATCTGGGTTTGGGGCAAAAAAATCTCATTAAACGGGATTAAAATCAATAAAACCGAGATACTAATCTAATTAGTAACATAAAACTAGAAAAATAAAGCCATAAAAACACTTTGAAAATTTTTAGTTATAAAAATAAATGAGCAAGGCTCCGATACCGCTATTGGGTTTCGATGAGTCTAACTGACCACGGAAATAAAACCCGAGCCCAAGGAAAAAACTCACAATTAATATAACCAAAAGACATAAATAACAAGATTAGAGAAAAGACTAAATTACCCTTGTTGCGTGCTTTGCTCGACCAATGAAGTTCTTACTTGAGAAAGCTAAGCCTCACAAGCGCAACGGCCTCCGATGATATCCACCCACAACACGACCCTGACCGTTCTCTTACTTGGAGGTTAGCCAAGTCGGACAAAAACACAACTCGAGTAATTAATGAGCTTAAAGGATTTCTGTCAAACGGAGATGCCTTTTTGAGCTCTTAATCAAGTGAGTTTTCCCAATTCCCAAGTGGGATATTTATAGGGAAACTAAAGTGAGAAATCCACTCTCCCATCAATGTGGGAGAGTTGGTAAAATCAATTTTCCCCTTTTATTTTTAAATCAAAAATAAAAGAAAATAGCAAACAACTAATTAATCAACAAGTGGCATTCTAAGAGGAGAGGTTAGGTAAGGACCACAAGGGAAAAGGGGGGGGGGGACCAATACTTGATCCCCAAGGCTCCCAAAAAACCGGCCCTCATGACTCTTAGCTCCGATGAGCGGCTGCCACGTGGCAGCCAAGCCATGACACCCAAGCAGCCTTGTTGGCGCCTAGTGCTCGCGGCTAGGCCTGCTGGTGGGCGCATGCATTGTGCGGTAGTGCTGCTGCCTCGGCCTCAGCACGCCATGCATTAGTTGCGGGCTGCTGGCCGAGGGTGCTGCAAGCCACACACTGCTAGTAGTGCTAGCAAGCTAGCGCGCTTCTAGCTCGATTCTGTTGCTGCCCGCACATGCTAGCGCGACTTGCTAGCCATGTGCTAGCAACACTAAAAGCAGTGGTGCGCTAGCATGCCACAGCACCAACCAGCCAACCGAGGCTCGGTTTGGTGCGCATGCTAGCCACCTTTCTTTACCAAGTGCCCCAAGCACTCGGTTTGCTCGGGCATTCCGGTGCTAGGGGTATTTCGGAAACTTGTTAATTAATTATTGATTTTACCGTCTCGTCTTTTATTAATTCGACTCGACTTGCGACGCTTGGTTTCGACGCTCCTAGCTCGATTTGCGACGTCCAATTCATATTACTCGAGCGACTCATTAATTCCTTCCAAATTAATTCGTCGTGTCGGATCATTAGTTTCTTGGGTGTGACCCGAAGGATTAAGTCAAGATTAAGCTGTAATATTAATTATACATTAGTATTACTAATTGGAAGCGACCTCCACCTAAGCATTTCGATCACTTAACCTTACTGAATAATTAGCTTTCTAATAGCTCTGAACACTTTATCGGAATAATACACTTGTTTGAAGGACACCATTCCTATCACCACGCACCAATGCGGGCTGCTGGATGCTGCTGCCTTCTGCCTTGTGCGTAAGCCCAGCAAACATTGCTTGCTTGTTGCGGGCTGCGGTGCGGGGTTGTGCGAGCTGTGCTACGCGTGTAACTCTAGCAGCAGCTAGCAAGGCCTAGCACGCTGCTGGCCTGCAAGTGGTGTTAGCTTGCTAGCACACGCATTGCGCGCACATGGCTAGCATGACTGCCCGTACCAACCAGCGATGCTAGCATTGCTTGGCTTAGTGCGGCTGCCATGCCCCTAGCACTCGGTTTGCTCGGGGCATTATGATGCTAGGGGTATTTATGACTTTGTTGATTGCTTGATTTTACCGTCGCGTCGTTTCATAAATCCGACTCGACTTGAGATGCTCGGTTACGACGCTCTATCTCGATATCCGACGTCTATGCTCATAATACTCTAACGACCCATTAATTCCTTTTGGATTAGTTCGTCAACACGGATTAGTTACTTGATTGGGTATGACTGAAGGATTTATGTCTTCGTCATGTGCAATTACTAGATATATAAATGGATCAAATGATGGAGATAATTAAGTTCGTACATTTGGGTCGTCGTTATATCATATCTAGAGGTACTAACGATCTTTAGGCTAGTAAAATAGGCCAAAGCATAATTGGACGGATCTTATAAGGTCACACAAAGGGCCTAGATCGAGCACGAGAGGACGAGGCCCATGACGGGCCTCATCCCCTAGTATGGCCGGCCATATGGAGTGATATGGAGGGCTTTGGGCTTCGTGACTTAGTCTAATTATAATGTGATTATAAACAGACTAAGTTCCTAGGGTTTTTTAGTAATGCATTGCAATTCAGTGATCAGTTTGATCAAACCCTAATTAGCAAACACGAGACCAAACCCCTCTCAAACTCCCTCTCTCTCACGGCTCTCTCTCCTCCTCGGCGCCGGTTGTGGTGGTTCGTGGTGGTCGGTTAGTCCATTAAAGGTGGTGATTGCGGTTTTCCACTTTCACTCGACCAATCTAGTATTGGTGGACGGCTCGTTCGAATCCCGTGGACTAAGTAGAGGAACAACGCTTGGGGATCTATTCGCTCCCTGATTTTCCTGTCGAATTGCTACGTGGTATTCACGCTTCAAAGGTATGATTATGTGTTTTGTGTGTTATGCATGCGATATTAGGATTAGGTTCTTTATGAATATGATTCATGTTTTCCGCAGTATAGTACCTATAATCTCCTACAGTGGTATCAGTTTCCCACTTGCATGAACACGCTTGATGAGAATAATACGATTATTTGAAGTCCATGTTCTTAATTTTATAATCAATTAAGAAGGAGAAATTAATTTAATTATGGTTCAATAATTAATTTTAATGTGATTAAACTTTTGGAATTGATTAAATGTGATTTAGTTATGCTCAAAATAGCCATGAAGAGGATTGATATTTAGCCCTACAATGTTCGAATTTTTCGAACCCTAACCCTAATGATTTTTGAATTTTTTCGAAATTAATAGCCCTAAAATATGATTTTTGTGCTTGATTTTGATTTAATTCGATTTTTTTATGTCTCACAATTTTAATTGAATTGATTTATGCATAAAAATATTTTGTGTATGATCATCAATTTAATTTTAAAAGTTAGATTAAATTAGGATTAATTTTATGATGAAACGTAATTTTTAAGTTAAATGGGATTTAATTTTAATTTCTAGACTAATTTAATTTAAATTTAATAAAAGTTATTTTAATTAAATTAAAAACAAAAAAATATATTTAAGGCCAACAGCCGCGGCTGGGTGGCGCAACCACGGCGGCTGCCGACCTAGTGGTCAGTCTAGAGAGAGGGAGGGCAGGTGGTCCGGCAGGTGGCTAGACAGAAGCGTGCAAGAGTTGCACAGCTGTTGTCTCAGCCACGTTGGGGCTGCTGCTGCTGCCTTTGCGCAGCAATGGCTGCTTACTGCATCCAGCCACCGTGGCTAGCCCAGGCTGGTCGCGTATGGTAGCCTGCAGCCACAGTACGGTTGTTGCCTGCTGCTGCCCCTTTGCAACAGTGGATGCTTTAAAAGGCAGCCAGCCACCATGGCTAGCTGAAGCTAGCCAACCACGGTGGCCGGAGAGGGTGGCGCACGGTTTTCAAAAAAAGTTATTATTTTTATTTAAAAATAATTCAAGATAAATATGATTTATTTTGGGATAAAATAGAATTGTTTTGATATAAAATTTTTTATTTGGGATAAAAACAAATCTTTCAAAAGTTGTTAAATTTGATATTATCCATATTTAATTTGTTAATTTTGGTGATTATCCATAAGTAAAGTGGTTAATATTGGATAAGATTTGTAAGGATATTCTTAGCATATTCAAAAAAAGATAATAATTGATTTAAATAATGTGATTATCCCATAATAAGATTAGGATATAATTGGTTATAAAATTATTTGATTGGCTAGTAATTAGGATAGAATCTCCTAAAGTTGTTAGGATAATCATGGAAGATTAAATATGATTTATCTTTCTAGATTAAAATAAGATTTGATTCTGTCTCATGCCTAAATTAAAATATATGATATTTTATAATTGGTCATGAATAATATACGATATTATCTAATTATGATTTAAAATATGAGATATTTAGGAAATGCGTTGACTTAATTATGAACATTCGACGTTGTAGTTTAGACAAGCATATTAAGTGATTTATTATATGACATTTTATATAATATATGATATTATGTTGCTATATATAGACTAGTATGGCCCACAGATTCTAAATATGATCTACGCATCGTGATGTATTTTTTATAATCTAAATACGGTCTGCGAACCGTTAAGTATTTTTGTAACTTTCATTTAAAGTAAATAGATTAGTTATTTAAATAGTTTAGTCCAAACAAGCCCATAAAGTGAAGGCCCAACAGGAGCAAGGTGGATGGAGATCCATGATGGTTCAAGTGGGAGCATTTTCATTTCTAGTTTTCTTAGGACTAAGGGGCCTACTATGTCATGTTTTATTGCATTATTAGATTATGCATGTTGGATTTTATTTATGTTGATTGATGATGCGCTAGAGTTCACTAAATAATCACAACATAATAAATCTAGGTCCTAGTAATATTGAGATTGCTTTTCCAATTAAATTCCCAACAATCCTTCGATCGTGAGTGATGGGTCGGCCTCAGCAGAGTGTCACTTGTTATCTTGGGTAATTTAGAGTAGATCACGTTCTACATATTTAATTGGTTGTGCTCAACAAGGTTACCTAAAGAGTTTAGAACCTTGAAGCAAAGGGTAATAATTAAACATGTGATGGTTAATTATTCAACCAAGAGTTACAAGAGTTGTAATCAGTAAAGAGTTTACTCACCTTGAAAATGTAATGCTTGATGGTAGGGCCTCAGTCTGGTCAACTATCACACAAATAAAGGGTCTTGGAATCACTTAAAATTCAATTGGGATCAATTAATATTGAATAAAGTGTGTTAAAGTTACCTATATAATTCGTTTATGGTACTTTAATTTTAAATTAAACATAATTATTAAACTTTTCCTTATTTTAACATAGATGGGTAACCGTAATAATGACAACAATATTTACAATCTACGACCATTCCTTGAGAAGGATAGGTTGACAGGAGAAAACTTTTCCATTTGGGAAAGGATGCTAAGGCTTGTTCTGAAATCTGAAGGTAGAGAGGATGTCATTGACACCCCATTGCCAGGATCTTTGGGGTGAGGATGCTACTACAGCAGAGGTCCGTAAGCGCAAGGAAGCACTAGATAGGGTTTTCCTATCACTTGCTTAATGATTTCAACAATAGAGCCTAGTCTTCAAAAGCGTTTTGAGGACCAGGATGCATATACTATTATGCAAGAACTCAAGACTTTGTTTAAGAAACATGCTAGAGTTGAGAGGTACGAGCTCCATCGAGAGATTCTGGATTGTAAGATGGAGAAGGGAACCACAGTTCATGATCATGTTTTCAAAATGATCGGCCTTATTCAAAATATGGAAAAGCTGGGGCACCCAAACAGTGATGAGATGGCAACAGACATCATTCTCCACTCACTTTAATAAACTTTCAACCAATTTATCATGAACTTTAACATGTTTGATGCTACAAAGACTATGAATGAGTTGCATGCTATGTTGGTTAGTGCTGAAAAGCAAATCCCTAAAGAACCTAAGAAAGAGATTCTTATTGTTCAAAAGGGAAAGGGGTTCAAGAAGAAGGGGAAAAAGGCTAAGGGCAAGGGAAAGAAAGTTGTCAAGGCTCCTGAAAAGCCTAAGGCGACTCCAAAGGCCAAGGCTACAGATGAAAGTGAATGCTTTTACTGTAAGAAGAAGGGGCATTGGAAGCGCAATTGCCACAAGTATCTTGAGTTCTAAAAGAAAAATGGAGCATCCACCTCATGTATTATGTTATAAAAATTTTAACTTTCACTTGGGTATGTGATACCGAGTTGCAGTGCTTAACATTATTAATGTTGTGCAGAAGCAGCAAAGAATTGAGGCTAGCAAGGAAATGGAGCTTAAGGGTGCACTAGAAGTGTTCGAGTGACCAGAGATAGCTTCATAGTTTTATTTCAGAATTTTAATGATGATTTAGACATATTTCTAGTTTTGATGAGATAATATTTCGGTTTCTTGTTGAGATACTGTAGACACCAAATTGTGTCTCCCCAAAAACAAAACCCAGTGATGAATATCTTTCATGTATTTGATTATCCAACGAAGTGAAAGTGTGAAAAGTCTTGTGATGCGGTTGTTTTTAATAAAAATACTTCTTTCTGTTTTCGAAAATATTCCTTTTTATACCCTGTTTATGAAAAATGTCCAATCGAATTTAGCATGGTTCATGATAAGGGTCCAATAATAGTGTAGTTGGATTGGGCTCGCAAAGAGCTTTCCAATGATATATTATAAGTCCATTTCCGATGAATAATGAGAAAGTTATGGCCAAAATACTAAATTGGGTCTGAAATGGTTTTATGGCCCAATGATCTAGTATAGGGCCCATTAATTATTATTCCTGAAATTATTAGGATTAATTCTAATCTTCTAGAATAATCTAGAAGGTTATTTTGAGTTCTAATAGAGTTAGATTGATAATTATATCTTTTAGAGAAATATGGAATTTGATTTGAAATAAAACAAGTGTTTTATTACGATAAATCTGATTTAAAGTTGATAAACACGAAATTTAATCGCTTAATTATATTAGGAAAAGGATTCCGTACAAAAGCGCATTTATCTTTTAAACCAGCGCCAAACGACAGCACCAGCGCCAAACGACAGAGCCTGTCGCCATGTGTGATCCCTGTCATTTCGCGCTGGGTCCTGTCGTTTGCGACAGGAGCCGGTTTTATTCTGATTCAAATTCTAATTCTTTTCTATCGTTTTCAAACTATTTTCTCTATAAATAGGGTCATATTTCCCCGTTTTTAGTCTCCAACGATCATCAACAGTCATCTGATTTAAAGTTGATAAACACAAAGTTTAATTGCTTAATTATATTAGGAAAAGGATTACGTACAAAAGTGCGTTTATCTTTTAAACCAGCGCCAAACAACAGCACCAATGCCAAACGACAGAGCCTGTCCCCATGCGTGATTGTAACATCCTGGAAATTCCTTTCTTTTAAAATACCTGGTTTGCCCTATTTAAAACTTGAAATAGGAATATCTAAGACATTACCGCCACCGTGAAAATGGCTAAGGCAATTATCAAAGACACACATCAGAAGACTAATTTCAAAACCATTCAAAACAAGTCAACTTAAAAAGTCAATCAACGAAAGTAAAGTCAAACCAAAGTCAAACGAAGTAAAATAAAATCGACCTACAACTTTGAACCATCATAGGCCCTTATTAAAACCAAACCAACTTTAAAACTTTTGCGTTAGTCATGCATGATAATAATATCATAAATAATTAAAGCATTAAATACATTATATACTTATAGAAACTAGCATGATTCGCTCTTCACTCATGCCCATTCATGAACATTCATCACCTGAAAAGCTTCTCTCTACTTGTTTCCACTACTCTCCATTAAAAATGGGTCATCATAGGGCCAAGATAAAGATAAGGACAACAAACACACAAAACACACAATCAGCAAAGCTGAGTACATAAGCGTAATTAACACACTAACATCCCCCAAATAAATTGAGGTTACTGACACAGGAGCTAACCGTGCCAGCTTCAATAACCACTCGTAAGTAGCGGAATTCCTACGCATAATAATAATAATAATAAAAGGAATGTACAACGTCCTGTACTCCAGTAGAAGTTATAATCAAATATAAAGTCACATAACTCCCTCCATATGTTCATACTCAAGGTATATACGTTCCAAGAGTTTTGGTGGGCAATCTCTTTCACTTTACTTTATTTACCGATTATTAAAATTGGTGATGACTCTCAAACCATAATCATACAATCAACAATAATTATTCAAACAATCAAATATACCAATTATTCAAACTTACATAGCTCATTACCCATGCTTAAAGCCTCAATAAAAATTATATGAACCATAATAAAATTCCCTTTTAATACTCTAAACTAAATTAAACATTTAGTTTAATTAAACCTGCTCTCTAACATGCCATAAATAAAAGTGTGGTTCATAAACAATATTCCAAACTATAAATTTCCATCCATTAATCCATCGCAAATAAATCATGCTTCATAATTCAATCACCAACAACAACCAAATCATAATTTCCATTCCAAATCTAGCATGATACTACTTATAATCAATTAAACATGTTTAGCATGCTACTACATCAATAAAATTGTGCTAAGCACGCGAACGTACCTTGTATACAATCTTAAAATCACCACGACTAATAGAAATCACTCACTTTGAAGTCTCCTACAATTTAAAATCATAGAAGAGTATTAAAATCATCTCTACACAAATTTCCAGCAATATATACTATTATAAAACCCCTCATAATTTAATTAAAATAAGCTGAAATTATATTTAGAACATCATACTTTAATCCCAATTAATGGGTAATTGAAATTCCTTAAAGAAACTTGATTTTTAATGCACTACCAAAAATTCCGGCATTATATTTTAATGAAAACTTGTTGTAATTAGGCCTTAAAACACTTTAATCAAAGATTTAAACCATTGTATATCATAATCCTTCAATAATTAATAATTCAAGAACCTAAGGTTTCAAAAATTGGGGCTTTTCAATTAAAATAAAATCTGAAAATTAATTTACATGATACTCATAATCAAACATCAAAATCAAATCACAAAACTCATAATTAATAATTAGATCTAGGATTAAACTAGTTCTTAAAACAAAGTTTTTTTTTTTTTTTTGTTCCAAAAGAGGTGGCTGCCTGCTGCCGGCGGCTGGCGCTACTGGCGGCCGGCGGCCCACCGATGGTGGTGGTGGTGGCCAGCGGTGAGGGGGAAGCCAAAAAGGGGAAGGAAAAAAAGGAAAAGAAAAGGAAAAAGAAAAATAAAGAGAAAGGGAGGGAAGTTTACCTTGGGTTTTCTCCACTCTGGGCAAAGTTTGATTTGTCTCAAGTGTTGAATATTTATACCCCTTCTCTAGAAACCCTTCTCCCTAAACTTTCCTTTTTTTTAATCTTTCCTAATCCCTTCACTAATAAAACTTTACTAAAATAAAACTTTCTTAATTTAAACCCCAACTTAAATAAAATAATTAATTAAATAAACTTTCCTTTTATAAAATATTTCTAAACTTATTAAAATACTTTAAATAAAATATTTTAATTTAATTAAATACTTCTCAAAATACTTATTTTAATTAAAATACGTGTAAAAATACGAGGTATTACAGTCTACCCTCCTTAAAAGAAGTTTCGTCCCGAAACTTGGGAAACGAAATTCAAAGTTTTTCCTCACTTAGAATAATATTGTTGTACTTTATGTGTTTCATTGAGAACGCAATAACTCAAAATACTCATTAAAATTGTGCAAAAAGCACAAAAATAACTGAAAATTTAGGAAAAAAGCGCGAAATTCTACCACATTCTACCCCCTAAAAGAAAACGAGTTACGTCCCCGTAACTCAACATACCTGAAACAACTCTGGGTATTTCTTTTTCATTTCCTCTTCTGCTTCCCAAGTGGCTTCCTCATATTCTTGGTTAAACCATAACACTTTTATAATCTTAACATTCTTATTGCGTGTACTACGCACTTTACTGTCAAGAATTTTGACAGGTCTCTCTTCATAGGTTAAACTTTGGTCTAGCTCAATGGTTTCTGGTTGTAATACATGGGATTTATCAGGTATATACCTTCTTAATTGAGACACATGAAATACATTATGCACTTTGCTTAGCTCCATAGGTAAGGCTAACCTATAAGCTACTTTGCCTATCCTTTGCAGTATCTCATATGGGCCAATATACTTTGGACTGAGCTTTCCCTTCTTTCCAAACCTCATAACCCCTTTCATTGGTGACACCTTTAATAACACCTTGTCACCAACTTCAAACTCTTCTTCTCTACGCTTTAAATCTGCGTAGCTCTTTTGGCGACCTTGAGCTGCTTGAATCTTAGCTTGAATTTCCCTTACTTGCTTCAATGTATCCTCAATCATTTGAGGCCCTAAAATCATTGTTTTACTTATGTCTTTCCAACAAATTAGACTATGACACTTCCTCCCATATAATGCCTCAAATGAAGCCATTCCTATGCTCGCATGATAACAATTATTGTAGGAAAATTCAATCAAATCCAAGCTGTCCTCCCATCCTCCTTGGAAGTCTATAACACAAGCTCTCAACATGTTCTCCAAGGTTTGAATGGTTCTCTCAGTTTTCCCATCTGTGGCAGGGTGAAACGCTGTACTCATCTTAAGTATCGTACCAAAGTTTTCCTGCACGCTTTTCCAGAATTTTGAAAGAAACCTAGAATCTCTGTCAGACCTAATATCCTTTGGAACTCCATGTAATCTCACAACATTCTTGATGTAAGCTTTTGCAAGTTGCTCCATCTTCCAAGTCTCCTTCATTGGTATGAACACCGCATATTTTGTAAGTCCGTCCACCACTACCCAAATGGTGTCATTTCCACTCTTCGATTTTGGAAGGAAAATCACAAAATCCATTGAAATGCAATCCCACTTCCATCCAGGAATTTCCAATGACTGCACAGTCCCTTGGGGTCTTTTGTGCTCTATTTTCACCTTTTGGCAAGTCAGACACTTTGCTACAAATTTCGCAACTTCATTCTTCATTTTAGGCCACCAATACACCTTTTTCAAGTCCTTGTATAGCTTATCCCCTCCTGGGTGCACTGAGTAGGGTGTATTGTGTCCCTCTTCCATTAGCTTTCTCTTCAGTTCCTCGCACTTTTGGGGTACACACCATCGACCTTTATACCTCAAACTTCCATCTTCGTGAATCTTGAAATCTGTATCTTTGCCTTGCTTTATTTTCTCACGAATCCTATCCAATTTCACATCTCCTACTTGGTTTTTCCTTTGAATATGGTGGTTGGATAGTCAAATTCGCAAGAATGCCAGCTGTTACTCCCCATTCTACAACTTCTAAGTTCATTTTCCTCATTTCTCTACATAACTCATCAGCCACTATTAAGGTATTCAATCCATGACTGGTCTTACGACTTAGAGCATTTGCAACTACATTTGCTTTCCCTTCATGATACCGTATGTCCAAGTCATAATCCATCGTGTACTCTAACCATCTCCTTTGGCGAGAGTTCAAATCCTTTTGAGTGAAAATGTACTCAAGCTCTTATGGTCTATGTAAATTATACATTTCACTCCATACAAGTAATGACGCCAGATCTTTAGTGCAAAGATAATTGCAGAAAGTTCTAAATCATGGGTTGGGTAATTCACTTCATGGGTCTTTAACTGCCTTGATGCGTATGCAATCACTTTCCCATTTTGCATAAGCACACATCTTAAACCATTCTTTGATGCATCACTGTACACATCATAGATACCACTATCGTCTGGCAGTGTAAGCACTGGTGCTGTAACCAGCTTCTGTTTCAAGAGTTGGAATGCTTCTTCACACTTATCATCCCACCCAAAATTCTTGTCCTTCTTCATCAGAGTAGTCATAGGTTTAGCAATCTTTGAGAAATCTTTCACAAAACGCCTATAATATCCTGCTAGACCTAAGAAACTCCGAACATCATATACTATTTTGGGCGTAGGCCAACCCTTCACAGCTTCGATCTTGGCTGGATCTACTTCCACGCCATCCTTAGATACAAAATGACCTAAGAATGCTACCTTTTCCAACCAAAATTCACACTTAGAGAACTTTGCATAAAGATTGTTTTCTCTCAGTGTTTGCATAATTGCCCTCAGGTGTTCTACATGCTCTTCTTTGCTATTTGAATACACCAATATATCATCTATGAACACTACCACAAACTTATCCATAAATTGATGAAACACCCTGTTCATCAAATCCATAAAGATTGCCAGAGCATTTATCAATCCAAATGGCATCACTGTAAACTCATAGTGTCCATATATCATCCTAAAAGCTATTTTAGGAATGTCTTCACCTGCAATCATCAACTGATGATATCCGGACCTCAAGCCAATCTTAGAAAACACGGTTGCGCCTTTCAACTTATCAAACAAGTCATCAATCCTTGGAAGTGGATACTTGTTCTTTATTGTCACCTTATTTAATTCTCTGTAATCAATACACAACCTCATGCTCCCATCTTTCTTCTTAACAAACAAAACTGGTGTTCTCCAAGGAGATGCACTCGGTCTGATGTATCCCTTGTCTAACAAATCCTGCAGTTGCTCCTTTAATTCACTCATCTCTGCAGGTGCCATTCGATATGGTGCTTTTGATATTGGTGTTGTTCCTGGGACTAAGTCTATAGTGAAATCAATTGCTCTCTTAGGTGGCATTCCAGGGATCTAGTCCGGAAATACATCCAGAAATTCATTCACCACTTCAATGTCTTCTGGCTTAGTTGCCTCATCATGATCCATGTTTCTCACACTGCAAAAGTACACTAGATGTCCCTTTTTCATGTACTTTTCCAACTTTAACATAGATATCAACCTAGGGCATTTGGCTTCGCCATGCATCCAATAAGTCACTGACTCATTCTCACTTGTGTTCATTTTCACTTTCTGCGATCGACAACTTATTTCTGCATTGTACTTGCTCAACCAATCCATTCCCAGGATGACATCAAAATCCTTTAACCCAAACTCAATGAGGTCAGATTGAAACACTTTCCCCTCGATCTCTAAAGGTACATTCCTAAAGATTTTGGTACAATTCACTACCCCACCCGTCGGAATGGTTATTGGTAAATCTACTACTTCTACTGTTTTCAAACAGTCTTTAAGTTTCAAAACAATTCTTTTCGAAATGAAAGAAAAAGTTGCACCAGAATCAAATAAAACTTTAACAAGAATAGACTGAACAGAAAAAGTACCAGTGATGACATCTTTCGTGGAATCAGCCTCACGCCTACTCAACACATTCAGTTTTCCAGCAGTTCCACTTTTCTGCTGATTGTTCCCATTGCTGCTATTATTGTTGTTCTTTGCTCCGTTCTGCTGCGCTCCCTTATTCCCAGTGAAGTTATTGTTGTTTCCCTGAAAGTTCCTTTGGGTTCCTCCTGAATTATTGTTTTGCTTATTCCCATTAGAATCTTTGGAGAAACACTCGTATTCCCTATACCCCAACTTGTTAAAAGCACGACAAGGCAACCAGATTTCCATCAGAGTCCCTTCCAAGATGGTTATTGCAAAAATAACACCTCTCGTTTCTGTTATTCCCTTGGTTATTGTTTCTAGCCCCTCCATTGAAATTACGTCCTCCTTGACGATTGTTACCTTGGGAATTGTTGTTATTGTTGTGGAAGTTATTGTTGTTATGGTGGTATTTTTTGCTTCTTGAAGTTATTCTGGTTACCCTGTTGGTTCCCAGAGTTCTATCCCACCTCTTTCCTCTTCTCTTTCACTTCCACATCAGCCAATTCCTTCTTTTTCTTCAACTCCAAAGCATACAAGTGTGCAGCTTTGCCATACACCTCATCCAAGGTTTCAAACACTTATCCACATAACTTCAGCTGTAAATCAGTAGTCAAACCACTCTCAAACTTCCTAGCCTTTGCCTTCTCTATAGAGACGGACTCTTCAGCAAAACGAGACAGCTCAATAAACTTTGTATAATATTCAGTCACTAAAAATTCTCCTCCATCTTGAGGTTTGAGAATTCCTCAGCCTTTTGCTTCTGTAAGAAGCTAGGGTAAAACTTATCTCTCACTTTCTCTTGAAACTTAGTCCAATTGAATCCAAGTAGCGCTCTAATAGTTGTCTCATTTTGCTGCCACCAAAGATTAGCTCACCTCTCAAGTAATGAGTAGCACAGCCCACCTTAGAATTTTCTGGGCATCCAACTGCCCCAAACAGTTTCTCAAATTCCCTTAACTAATTTTCTAGTATGGTAGGGTCAGGCTCTCCTTGATAGGTTGGTGGTTTGCTTTGGGCCACCTTCTTCAAAAGTTCACCCTCAGCATCCCCATTGTTGGTTGAATTCCTAGCTAACTGTTGGTCTACAACTACCAATTATCTCACTACTTCATTCAAATCATTTCCATCATTACCAGAATTACTTCCCCTTGCCATTTTGCTTCTCTTGAATTAAGAACAAGGGTTTATATTAGAGACGGCTTTGGTTAGCTCTCAAGGAAAACACTCATCTGTTACTTAACACCCTCGAAACATTCACAGTAATATTTGAAGCTAACAAACTGGGATAGCACAAGCTAAAAATTCCCTAAATTTGTAGCTTTGTCAATCAATTATTGATTGCTAACCAACCATACATTTAATAAAGCATCACATAGATAAATAAAAATAATTCCCATAGATTCCCATAGCTTAGAAATAATTTATTGGAATTAATTTGCTTGGAATTTGGCTATTGGAATAGTGATGTGAAATGGAAGATTTTGGAAAATAAAATGAATTTACTTATTAATAATATAAATAATTTAACAAATAAATAAATAGAATTTTTATTTATTAAAATAAAATAGCATTATTGAAATAAAATTGAGTTCTAGAAACTTATGTACCACATAAGCTCACAGACTCACTATGGTCATGCCACTTATTATTTTAAAACTGAAAGAATAGTAAACTGTAATTAAAACTGAAAATCCATAACGAAGAAATCTATAAAAATCTAATCCTTTCGAACGTTATCTCTCTTGTCTGTCGACTACTTGTAGCTACCAGGGTCGAACTCAGGATCATCTGCCTCCTCCATGAGTTCAGGTGACTCGGGTTCAGGTTCTACCTGCACAAACTCTCCCTCTTCCTCCTCATCAGAAGAAATTTCTATAATGATTGGAGTTGGAAGTGGATTTGGATTAGAAATTTCCATGAATGAACTATCTTCCTCCCCTTGCTCTTCATTCTCTGCTTGACCGCCCTGTGAAGAAGAAGAAGAAGAGGAACTTCCTGACTGGTGACTAGGAGAAGGGGGATTTTGCCCCACTGGATTTTCGAAATATTAGTCATGGTATGGAAGGTGGAGTCGTCGATAATGGCTTTCTCGACCCTAACAAGATAAGAAATCAAAAATCTGTAATCCGGGTACCACTGTCCATAATAGTCCTTATATTTGTAGTAGTTCGAGATGTCCCCTGGTAAATAGAAATCAGAAATTTTGGATTTGACAGCATAATAAGGAGGCTCATCAGGCAAGGAACGGACAATTATAGCTGATATACGATCAGGGCTATCAAAAACCATGTCCCTTAAAACATTGCTCCTGTAGGAACAGTAAAAGCGAATCTTTTGAACATAATCATAGGGATGTTCATTAGGTTTCTTAGTGAGAGTGCCTATTTCGGTGTATCTGCTAGGAAGATTCGGCATCCTGTAAAGAAAAGACTTAGAAAAGAATTCCCTTTCCCAAAGAAAACAAAATAATACAGTTCTTGCATGAATTAGGTTCAATGTTCAATCAAACAATTTTCTTATTTCTAAACACATAAATACATATCCTCAAGCAATTTATTCACATGATTTAACATTCACAACCTAAATATTTAATGCATACAAGAACATGATTATTTCTAACTTATATGCCCAAATTCTTTCCTACCCATTCTCACCAACATGCTTTAAAAATAAAAACTGTAAACACATAATACTTACCTTATTCCTTGCTTTCCTGCAAAATGAACAAAATAAAAAAAATATTTTTGACTCCTTTTTTTTAATTTTATTTTCGAAATTAAATAGGAAAGAAGACCAAAATTTTCGGCCCTCCCCCCTAAAAAAAAATTCGGACCTTCCCAAAAAAAAAAAAAAAAAAATTCGGTCCATATTTTTTTAAAAAAAATTCGGACCTCTTTAAAATAAAAATAAAAATAAAAAATTCGATTTTTAAATTTAATCAATAAATATTTGATCTTCCCAAAATAAAATAAAATAAAATAATTCTCTAAAAGTTTTCACCAATAAATAAGTACTTGGCCAAATTTAAAATTAAAACACTTTAAAACACGTTTTTGGCTTTAGTGGTAATAAAATCTCAAACCAAGGCTCCCAAATACCACTTTGTAACACCCTAAAAATTCCTTTCTTTTAAAATATTTGTTTTGCCCTGTTTAAAACTTTAAATAGGAATATCTAAGACATTACCGCCACCATGAAAACGGCTAAGGAAACTATCAAAGACACACAGCAGAAGACTAATTTCAAAACCATTCAAAACAAGTCAACTTAAAAAGTCAATCAACAAAAGTAAAGTCAAACCAAAGTCAAACGAAGTAAAATAAAATCGACCTATAACTTGGAACCATCATAGGCCCTTATTAAAACCAAACAAACTTTAAAACTTTTGCGTTAGTCATGCATGAAATAATATCATAAATAATTAAAGCATTAAACACATCATATACTTATAGAAACTAGCATGATTCGCTCTTCACTCATGCCCATTCATGAATATGCTTCATCACCTGAAAAGCTTCTCTCTACTTGTTTCCACTACTCTTCATTAAAAATGGTTCATCATAGGGCCAAGATAAAGACAAGGCCCACAAACACACAAAACATACAATTAGCAAAGCTGAGTACATAAGCGTAATTAACACACTAACATGCAATTGCCTATCAACACACAACTTACCTTGTTGCACCTGTTTTTCAAGCATACAACATTTAACAAAACTTCTCACTAGACAACTACATAATTTAATTAGCGTTGACTATGCATCGAACGGGTTTCCCCACTAACCTCCCCCAAATAAATTGAGGTTACTGACACGGGAGCTAACCGTGCCAGCATCAATAACCACTCGTAAGTGGCGGAATTCCTGCGCATAATAATAATAAAAGGAATGTATAGCGTCCTTTACTCCAGTAGAAATTATGATCAAATATAAAGTCACATAACTCCCCCCATGTGTTCATACTCAAGGTATATACGTTCCAAGAGTTTTGGTGCGTAATCTCTTTCACTTTACGTTATTTACAAATTATTAAACTTGGTGATGACTCTCAAACCATAATCATTCAATCAACAATAATTATTCAAACAATCAAATATACCAATTTAATTCTTAAATAATTAGTGACCACAAAATATTTAATGTTGAACCCTTTTTAATTCTACATCGGTGCTAATGACACCTTAAACGCATAAAGCGCTACAAATCCTATCCCTCGGTGTTAAAAACACCTTAAGTGCACTAAGGCACCCACATATAATTTATTCCTCGTGTACTTAGACACTTACATAGCTCTTTTCCCATGCTTAAAGCATCAATAAAAATTATATGAACCATAATAAAATTCCCTTTTAATATTCCAAACCAAATTAAACATTTAGTTTAATTAAACATGCTCTCTAACATGCCATAAATAAAAGTGTGGTTCATAAACAATATTCCAAACTATAATTTTCCATCCATTAATCCATCACAAATAAATCATGCTTCATAATTCAATCACCAACAACAACCAAATCATAATTTCCATTCCAAATCTTGCATAATACTACTTGTAATCAATTAAACATGTTTAGCATGCTACTACATCAATAAAATGTGCTAATTACGCGAACGTACCTTGTATACGATCTTAAAATCGCCACAACTAATAGAAATCACTCACTTCAAAGTCTCCTACAATTTAAAATCATAGAAGAGTATTAAAATCCTCTCTACACAAATTTCTAGCAATATATACTATTATAAAACCCCTCATAATTTAATTAAAATAAGCTGAAATTATATTTAAAACATCATACTTTAAATCCAATTAATGGGTAATTGAAATTCCTTAAAGAAACTTGATTTTTAATACACTACCGAAAATTCCAGCTTTATATTTTAATGAAAACTTGCGGTAATTAGGCCTTAAAACACTTTAATCAAAGATTTAAACCATTGTATATCATAATCCTTCAATAATTAATTATTCAAGAACCTAGAGTTTCAAAAATTGGGGCTTTTCAATTAAAATAAAATCTAAAAATGAATTTACATGATACTCATAATCAAACATCAAAATCAAATCACAAAACTCATAATTAATAATTAGATCTAGGATTAAACTAGTTTTTAAAACAAAGATTTAATTTTTATTTTTATTTTTGTTCGAAAGAGGTGGCAGCCGACAGCCACCACAGCTGCTGCCAGCGCCGGTAGTGGTGGTGGCCGGCGGTGAGGGGGAAGCCGAAAAGGGGAAGGGAAAAAAGGAAAAAGAAAAATAAAGAGAAAGGGAGAGAAGTTTACCTTGGGTTTTCTCCACACTGGGCAAAGTTTGATTTGCCTCAAGTGTTGAATATTTATACCCCTTCTCTAGAAACCCCTCTCCCTAAACTTTTCCTTTTTTTTTTTAATCTTTCCTAATCCCTTCCCTAATAAAACTTTACTAAAATAAAACTTTCTTAATTTACACCCCAACTTAAATAAAATAATTAATTAAATAAACTCTCCTTTTATAAAATATTTCTAAACTTATTAAAATAAATAATTAAAATACGTTAAATAAAATATTTCAATTTATTAAATACTTCTCAAAATACTTATTTTAATTAAAATACGTATAAAAATACGAGGTATAACAATGATCCCTATCGTTTCACGCTGGGTCCTGTCGTTCGCGACAGGAGCCAGTTTTATTCTAATTCAAATTCTAATTCTTTTCTATCATTTCCGGACTATTTTCTCTATAAATAGGGTCGTATTTCCCCGTTTTTAGTCACCAACGATCATCAATAGTCATCTAATTCTATTATTTCTCTCTTTTAAAGCAATAGCTTATTCTTCTCCCTCTTTCTAAACCTTCCTTTTACAATACCGTATTCATGAGTTCTAGATACACCTAGCCAAGTTCAAAGTTACCTTCGCCCTAGACGTGACAGGTTGATAATTTATGAGAGTTTGGTCCCAATTCTTATTTCAATTCTTTGATTAGATTTATTGTTTAATATTTTCCTTGAAGTTACTAATGTGTGTATTGTTTTGATAGAAAGAGATACGAGGCATCGAAGTAAGTAATTCGATTATTTACTATATAGAAAGCATGTTTAGATTATATTAATTCCTAGTATCATGTTAGGATGCTTTTATTGCCTTCTAGTATCATGTTTAGGCTGCTTCCTATTTTCTTCTGTCATGTTAGTATCATGTTAGGGCTAAAGCTTTGATCTTTATTGTTTAGTGACATGCTAGGATTTGTTATTAATCTTGTTAGTATCATGCCTAAGATCTTGCTATTATGATTATTCTTTGATGAGAATATTATCATGATGATTGTTGTTATTATGTTGCTTGATATTATTATTGTTATTGTTTGATCACGTCCTGTCTTGCAGGATTAAAGGGAATTTGTACTTGTAATCACGCTTAATAAGATAATTAATAATCTTGTTTAGGCTAATATGATTATAATTCAAGTGATCGCAAATAATAGATTTTTCTGTGCATTAATATTCAACCAACATAGATTAAACAGGTTTAGGATTAATATATTGATTGTATGTTAGTCATAAAGCGCACATGAATATGAGAAGAATAAAATAGAGGCCTATTTTTAAGGCAGGTTCAATATCTTTTAGGTTGGATTTGTACCTTCATCCCCGAATATCCAGTCATGGTTCAAGGCCACTTTGGAGTTAGCGATCTCATGGATCATGAAGGGGTATAACCTTCACCCTGTGAATAGTTTACAAGTTCCTAAAACTTGTTGGCGACTCTTTTTCTCTAGCTTCCTTCCCTTTAGACACCACCATATTTAAGTGTATGATCACAGTGGGGCTCAAGTGTGGGATGCTTGAAATATTCCTTACAGTTTTTTGGCGACTCTGCTGGGGAGGATTTCTATTTTAATTCCTAAAATTTATTTTGGCAATAATTTAGAATGAGTAGATGAGACTCGAAAAGTTCTAAGTATTCATGTGCGTAATTTTGATTTACATTATTGGCATAAGCATAGAAAATGTCCGCATTGGAAAGACCATCCGTAATGCGTCAAAAACATAGGATTTTTACACGTAGGAAATTTGGGAAATATCTTTCACAACTAGAATCGAAATAACACTACGAAAAAAGTTGGAAAATTCAAAGAACAGAAAGCTGCTGAGGCATGTAGGAACCGGCGCCGAGAAAACAGTGCCAATGCCATGCGATGGCTCTGTCGGCGTGCAACAGCAATGTCGTTTGGCGACAAGGTCATCGTCTGGAGATAGGCCCTGTTGTCTCACGCCATGTTCTTCCAATACCGAGCCAAAAATTTACCTTCTTTGTTTCGACCGATTCCAGTACTGTTCGCTCGATTCTACTTCCTGATTGAGTTTTTCTCACTTTTCAGAACCCATATGTGTTCTACTTATGGCCATAACCCTCTGGGAATTCACGCTCCATCTACCCAATCGAACGCTCATGGCAACGAAGGGTACATACGAGTTTGTGAATTCACCAAACTGTGGAAGCGAGTTTAACTCGCGGGGTCCCATCCACACGCGTCAACCCTTCCAAAGGTAAGTCTTGCACGCGGTGCATCCGAACTTATAACCATGGACCCTCTTTGACCAACCCTTATCCTTGAACTTTAGAGAACTAGAGCCATGGTTAGGTTGCAAACTCATTGCATCATATTGTGCTTACTTGACTACTTGTGCATTCTTTGCTTGTGCATAACTTATGTGTGTTTACACTAACCGTTTGTTTGACTTGTGAATGAGTCCAAATAAACTAATTAATGACTAAAGGACTTTGCTTAATTAATTAATAAATTAATATGAGTAATTAAAGTCTAAATAAATTGATCAAACCTGACTTAGTACGACTGTAGGCTTGTCCTTTTAGAGTAAAACACTGGAAATAAACCCAGACTACTGCTTCAGTAATGGCGCATGCGTTTGGCCTGTGGCGCGACACGCTAGTGTCCAGCGTTATGCGATAGCGTTGTCGCATCGCGCTGGTCCTGGCGTTTGGCTACAGTCTCGTTGCTTAAGCGACGGTCCGGTTTTTTTTTTTTTTACTCGAGTCCTCACGTTGAGTCTAATTAATCAGTCTATTAGCAGCAGAAGCTATATTTAGTCCTTAATTGAGTCTAAGCACATAGTCCCATGGTCTTACACAAGTGTCAAAGCATGTCACTTTCACTCACTATTAAAGCACACACTTTACATGTACGTTTCTCCTTGACCATGTCTAGAGAGTCTTGTATACGCGTGTTTTCCGTCATTTTTTTAGGGGGGTAAGTCGGATATTAATCCTCTAATTAAACCATACTTGTTTAAACCCTATACTTGAACCATACTTGTTTAAACCCTATACTTGATTCCCAAAAATATGCACCCTATTTTTGCCTTTTGTCTTTTAAAACCAATAAGGTCAAAGTCAATTTGAGTCAAGTCATTTAAATAAATGGTTTAATTTACAGTACTTGGTCAAGAAGAGAAGGGCGGCTAATCAAGGACAACGCTTTTGTTCAAGTCTTACTTTTTGATAAACCGATTTATCAAAAGAGAAAAGCTAAGAGGATAATGGCAACTCAAGAAGAAGTCAATGAAGTTAGGAAAAACTTGGCCAATGTAACTGAAATGATGAAGGCTATGGCTCTTCAAGTCAATGACTCTGCGAAACAGCAACAGATGCAGCGAATGGAGGAAAGCTTGAACAAGCTCTCCAACGACTACAAGTTCCAGGGCATTAGCTCACAAGGGGTCTCAGTGGACAAGGAGCTTCTTCCGCAGAAGTTCAATGCCAATGACATCCCTAGGTTCAAACCAATTGACAATCCTTACTTCCACTTCAGGGCTTTTGAAACCATAATGAATATTAAGGGGATTGATAGGAAAGTCTTTCACTCTTTGTTCTCTCTATCTCTTGAAACCGTTTGCCAAAAATGATTCTTTTCCCTTGACAAAGAAAATATCTCTACTTGGGATGGAATAGTAAATGCTTTCATTGATAGGTACAAATGTAACATTCAAGTTGAAACTGACCATAGAGAACTGGAAATGTTAAAGCAAAAAGAGAAGAGGGTTTTACTTCCTTCTTTAATAAGTGGAGGGAAACTTCTGCTAAGATGGTCGAGGTGCCTAGCGAAAAAGAATCTGTAAGGATGTTCGTTAAGAATCTCCAGAAAAAGTACTCTAAGCATCTCAAATATCAAAGAAATTTGAACACTTTCAAGGCCATCTATGACATAGGAATTAACATTGAGCACGACCTTACGAAAAAAAAGCTGCTAACAACTCCAACAGTGGCTGGAAAGGAAAGAAGAACGACAATCCTTCTTCTTCCAAAACCACCCACTCAAACAACGTTAGTACCTTTAATTTGAATGAAGTCCTCACTATGAATAATTAAGGACAAAAGAAGCCATTTAGGAAAAACTTTACTCCTATTGGCATGAGTTATGACACCGCATTTGATCGCCTTCATGCAAAAGGTCTTATAACTCTCATTGGACCATTTGGAGATCCACTAGTCGAAAGGAGGACGGCTAGTTGGAACCCCAATGCACATTGTAAGTATCATCAAGGAAGGGGTCATCTTACTGAAAATTCCTGGAAGCTAAAGGAAGCTATTCAAGATCTGATTGATAGCAATAAACTTCCATTGCCTCCTGCAAGCAAGAAGCCAAGCATCAATAACGCCCCACTTTAAGATTCTTTGGCTATTTCTGACGAGGAAAGTAATATTGACCCATCATCCCTCATTAAACCAGTCAAAGAAGCCCATGCTATCGAAGAAGAGGAGGAAGCCTTTTTTGATACCATGAGTGACTTTCCTACAGGTCAACAACCTGCCACAAAAGAAGAAGTATGGGTCCTCATACAAACAGTGAGGGAAGCAATAGACATATGTCGTGAGGCCCTCGATCACGCAACGATGGTTCGAAATAAGCATGTCATTAAAGATACGATGCCCACAGAGACTACTAAGAGAACGCCATTTTCTCTCCAAGTAGTCGAAGCACCCAAAAGGAATGACAAGCCTTACACTCCAATTGGGACCTCTTATGCAAACATGTTCAAAATGCTCTTCGAGAGTGGGAAGATCAAACCTCTCGAGCCAAGACCATTTGAATCATTGAAAAGGATAGATAGGTTCTATTATCCATACCATCAAGTAGGAGGTCATACCATAGAACACTGTTTCAAATTCAAGGATTTAATCTAGGGATTGATTAACAATAAAAAGTTGGTCCAAATTCCACCAGAAAAGGATGTTAGCATCAACGGAGTTTGGGAAAGTGATGATGAGGATGTCTACCTCAAATATGTGGAAGAAACCCCACTTTCCAAAATATACCCAGTAGATAACATTTGGGATGAAGAAGATTCACCCATAGATGTTCTCACAAGATTAGGGAGAGTGCAACCTCCCATCACTACACAACCCATTCCTACTACCCAACAAGTTCCCATACCAATCATAGAAGACAACGATGTTGTCAAACAACTTAAAAAGACTAAGGTCGAAATGAACGTATGGAAACTACTAGCCACATCCCATGAGCATAGAATGGCAGTAATGGATGCTTTGGCTAAAGTAGGAATAAATTCCGAAACCACTCCTGAGGGATTAGCTAATTTTCTCACAAGCGATCTTCCGAGTCCTATTAATCTAATCACCTTTTCTGACAAGGACCTACCTCCGAAAGGCGACAAACACAATAAGGCCTTAAACCTCACAGTAATCTGCAAGAGAATGAATGTCCCAATGACTCTTGTCGATAACGGGTTAGCAATCAATGTTTGCCCACTACGAACTATGAGGAAGCTAGAAATAAGGGATGAAAACTTGCCTCCATCCACACAAGGAATAAGAGCTTATGACAACACTCGTCGCCAAGCTCTTGGGACTATTACTATGAATGTTACCGCATGAGTAATAGAACATGCTACTACTTTCCATGTGGTAGATATTAAAGCTTCTTTCAACTTATTGTTAGGGCTCCCTTGGCTTCACGACCTTAAGGTCGTCCCTTCATCCCTTCATCAACAAGTGAAGGCCATAGTAAGAGGAATTCCTATTACAATCGATGCTTTCCCAATGAGGATCAAGGCAATCGATAACCCTATCATATAGTGAAACATGATGACAACGATGAAGACTTATAGGGCTATAACTCATAAGAACTCTCCTTAATTGAAGAAGATGAAAGGACCCCTCTTTGCTACAACCTCCATTCGAATATGATAGTTAATGGTATGCTCCGAAAACAGGGACACTTTCCTGGAATGACTCTAGGAAAGAAGAAAGGATTTGCAATGCAAATGAGATCTCCTAGCCTTCCTAAAGTGGGTACTTTTGGACTTGGTTTTGAACTAACTCCGAAAGACTATAAGCAAGCCCGGGAAAAGGCTAACGCGCAAAGAAACGCTCGTACCCAAAACAAAGCATCCGAATGGATCAATACCCTCTCACCCTAAATGGACAATTCATAAGAGAGGGTAAAGATAATCCATGTTATGAATTTCCCGAGCCCTTTGTCAAAAATGGAATAAGACAACCCGGTTTCGAAATCTTCTTGGATTTCCACTTCTTAGATGACATCCCAACTCCTATCTATAAGGAGAAAGCACCTTCATGTTTCGACTTTAATGTCATGGGACTTCTTTTTGGGCACGAGAAGAATGACCCAAAATATGTTGAAGACAACTCCGCGCTCATTCAAACAGCACTACAAAGTGAGATCTTTGACCCCTCAAAGCTTATCACTCCGGCAGAGGGATTAGTTCAAGGATGGCAAAAGACTGTGAAGCTGACCACACCAAGCGGACGAAAGATCTCCATAACAACAGGACAAGGACCTATGTTCGAAGAGTCGTATGAGTCAGAGTCTGAATCTGAGTCTTCCCCTATCGAGTCTTCAAAGTCTTTAGCTATAGTACCTCTCCCTAGTTCTTCTACTTTAGTATCTACTCCTAGGATAGTTAGTAGTCAAGTCCCGACGGACATTTCTTTATTTGATGTAATGGTTTTTAGAATCAATGACATGTCTTTTTTCGCTTACTCCTTGTGTCATTCCTTAACCCAAGATGACAAGCATTGCTTAACTAACAATGAAAGTGAAATAATTAAAGCAATGGAAACACTTGAGAATAAAACACCAGTAATAGAAGGCACTGAAACAGTGGATATCTCAAAAGATCCAAACATTAAAAGAGAAGTTAAAATTGGAATAACTCTTACTAAAGAAGAAAGAATCGGTTTAATTAATCTACTAAAAGAATTTATCAATGTATTCGCTTGGTCATATGAAGATATGTCGGGAATAAATAGAGAAATAGCTCAACACACAATACCACTAATTCCAGGAATGAAACCTGTAAAACAAAAGTTACGTCGAATGAAACTCGACGTATCTCTTAAAATAAAAGAAGAAGTTCAAAAACAAATTACGGCAGGTTTTATCAGGGTATCTAAATACCCCGAATGGGTTGCAAATGTGGTGCCAGTTCCAAAGAAATATGGAAGGGTAAGAATGTGTGTCGACTATAGGGATCTAAATAAGGCAAGTCCAAAGGACGACTTCCCTTTACCACACATCGACATTTTGGTAGATAACACAGCGAATCACGCGCTTCTCCCATTTATGGATGGATACGCAGGGTACAACCAGATTCTCATGGCCGAGGAAGGTATGGAGAAGACTACGTTCATAATGCCATGGGGCACTTACTGTTACACGGTAATGCCATTCGGGTTGAAAAATGCGGGTGCCACTTACCAAAGAGCAGCAACTGCCTTACTACATGACATGATGCACAAAGAACTTGAAGTCTACGTGGATGATATGATTGTAAAATCTAAAGATTGTCCAGGACATCTAGTAGCCTTAAGAAAGTTCTTCAAAAGGCTGAGAAAATATAACAAGAGGTTAAATCCATCTAAGTGTACCTTTGGAGTCACCTCATGAAAGCTCTTAGGATATGTCATTAGCTCTAGAGGAATAGAGATAGACCCAACCAAGATTAAAGCAATCATGTCAATGCCGCCGAACAAGACCGAGAAACAGATTCGAGGATTCATTGGCTGATTGCAATAAATAAGTAGGTTCATATCTAAGTTAACGATGATATGTGAACCAATATTTAAGAAACTAAAAAGAATGTGCTGGTAATATGGGACAATGAGTGTCAAAAATCCTTTGAGAAGATCAAAGCCTACCTCACTAATCCTCCCGTATTAGCACCTGCGCTCCCGAGAATTCCTCTTAGGTTGTATTTAACAGTCACCAAAGAGACAATGGGGGCAATGCTCGCACAAGATGTAGAAGGAAAGGAAAACGCCATCTACTACTTAAGAAAAAAACACTACTAGAAATAGGCTAAATAGCGACGGATTACTTGCGACGGACATTTTATTCCGTCGCAAATTTCAAAAATTCCGACAGAATTAGATGCATCACAATTTTGCGACGGAATATACTAGTTCCGACGAATTTTCCGTCGTAATTATTCCGACGGAAATATATTCCGTTGTCATTTTAATCTTCCGACGGAATTATCCCTCGAAAATATTTTTGCGACGGAAAATATCAGGTATTAAAAAAAACCCCAAATTAATTTTACTCGGTTTGACCAACAAAAAAGAAGGGGGAAAGAACGGGGAAAGAGACAACACAGAAGAAAGAGAAGGAGAGTGAAAGAGAGAGGGAAAGAGAAATAGGGGAGCACCGCCGACGAGGACGCACACCGCCGCCGACAACGAAAGAGAGAAAGAGAACGAGAAGGAGAAAGAGAAAGAGAAAGAGAAGGAGGAAGAGAAAGAGAACGAGGGGAGCAGCGTCACCGCCGACGAGGACCCACACCGTCGCCGTCGCCATCTTTTCCGTTGAGCCTCCCCTTGACGACGCTGCTGGTTGTTGCCGGCGCTGCGTCTAGGTCAGTTTACCACTATATATTTTTGGTTTTTTTTTTAATTTCATTCAAAACTAACTTACTCCTAACCACCACAACGCAGCCTCCGGCCTCCTCCCTTCTCTCGCCGTGACTGAACCACATTAGGAAGGCGGCTGCAAATTTGGGTAAGTCGTCCTCCCCCCCCCCCTCCTTTTTTTCAATTTAATTTTGTTTAATAATAAACCCTTATTTATTTAATTTAATTTTTTATTTTTTTGTAGGATTTGTACAATTACATAGTTTAATTGTCAAAAGAAGTGCAGATCTAATGGTTGGTCACATTACAAACCCTAATTTAATGTATGTATGTTAGTTTGGTTTGGTTTTGTTTAACATAACTTAGTGTAGTTAAGTTTATTTTAATATAATGTGTTTTAGCATAGTTTAGTTAAGTTTTTTTTTTAAGTATGTTAGTTTTGTTTAATATAATAAAGCGATAGTTTGGTTTGGTATAGTTTAATATGATATGTTAGTTTACTTTGGTTTGGTGTGATTTGGTTTAATTATGATAATGTTATGGTGTTATGATATGTTACTTTTGTTTAGTTTAATTATGATATATTTGTTTAATATTATGTTTGTTAGTTTAGTTTATATAAAATAAATCATTTCATAATCATATTACAAACTCTAATATAATGTATGTATGTTAGTTTGGTTTGGTTTTGTTTAACATAATGTAGTTGAGTTAAGTTTATTCAAATATAACATGTTTTAGTTTAGTTTAGTTTAGTTTAGTTTAGTTTTTTTGTAAGTATGTTAGTTTAGTTTAATATAATAAAACGATAGTTTGGTTGGTTTGGTTTAGTTTAATATGATATGTTAGTTTACTTTGGTTTGGTGTGATTTGGTTTAATTATGATAATATTATGGTGTTATGATATGTTAATTTTGTTTAGTTTAAATATGATATATTTGTTTAATATTATGTATGTTAGTTTAGTTTATATATTTATAAATATCATAATTGGAAAATCATATGCCTAAATACCCGTTCAAGGCATACACATTAGGAGTATGTCTTGAATAGTCCCCGGTTGGACTGTCCTTGTACGTTTATTCTCACTTAGGTGGTGAATGTATTCCTTTTTTTTAATTCTAAGGAATATCCTTGCTTGTCATTTCTCTACAATGTTCTCTGGGTACATATATAGGTGTTTCTAATCGCTTACATCGTGTACTTGGAGAACTGTAGGGAAATGCTGCCGGATTTTCCATAGAATTGAAATCCTTGCATACATTCACTAGTGAGATTGAAGGTCCAAGGATGGGTTAGGTTGGAGTGATAAGGACCCTTGGAAATCTTTTCAAATCTCATTTGCATTTCCGTAACACTTTGATCGATAATGAATATATATTGTGGTTTGTGACTAATTTGATTAATGGCATATGCGTGAGTTGTGTAGAACTTGTAATCATGAAACGAAGAGAACGTAGCTGGATGTATGAAAGGAAGGTTGAGAATTCTATTAATCCAGAGTTTGTGAAGGGGGTAGATGAATTCCTTAAATATGTCGAAGATCATCCCGAGAGTAGCAACCCGAATGAAGTTAGGTGTCCATGTTTTAAATGCAAAAACAAACGACTTTGGGATGGGGAAACGGTTAAACTTCATTTGTATCGCAAGGGTTTTGTACCTAATTACTATGAGTGGATGTGTCATGGGGAAGGGTTTCCAGGAACTCTTGAAAGGCAGTCAAATGAATATCGTGAAATTGTTTTGGATGCATTTGGTCAGTCTCCAGATCAAGGGCATTCCGAAGAGGCTAGTGTTTCATTAGAGGAGGAGCCTAATGCACAAGCTAAGCATTTTTTTTATTTGTTAAGGGCTTCTGAACAACCGTTGTACGAAGGGAGTTCATTGTCTATGTTAGAGATGGCTTCTAGAATTACTAGCCTAAAGTGCGAGTATAATTTGCCGCATAGATGTGTTGATGGGTTTGCTTCTTTGGTTAATGAAGCGATTCCTAACAACAACCACATGGCCGAGACATTCTATGAGGTCAAGAAAATTGTTAAGGGGTTAGAGCTGCCACATGAAAAGATTCATGCATGCCCGAAAGGATGTATGTTGTTTTGGAAAGATGATGCTCAATTATCTACATGTAGGGTGTGTGGCAGCGACCGATACAAGAAGACTTCTAAAGGTAGCTTAGTGCCTTTGAATGTGCTATTTTATTTCCCTATCACACCTAGGTTGCAAAGGCTTTTTGCAACTAAAAACATTTCCGAGGAAATGACATGGCATGCTAAAAATCCTCGAGTTCAAGGCACAATGGCACACCCTAGCGATAGTGAAGCGTGGAAACACCTTGATAGTTGCTTTCCTGAGTTTGCCTCCGAACCTCGTAATATTCGACTTGGCCTATGTACGGATGGATTTGCTCCACATGGTCAGTTTGGGGGACAATATTCTTGTTGGCCTGTCATTTTGACCCCTTATAACTTGCCCCCGTTAATGTGTATGAAAATACAGTTCATGTTCCTTTCGTTACTCGTTCCTGGTCCTAAAAACCCTAAGGGAAACTTGGATGTTTAGATGCAACCGCTCATAGACGAGTTGAAACAGCTGTGGGAAGTTGGGGCAAATACTTACGATATCTCGAGAAAACAGAATTTCAATCTTCGAGCAGCCATCCTATGGACCGTTAGTGACTTCCCAGCTTATGGTATGTTATCTGGTTGGACCACAGCTGGTAAGAAGGCTTGTCCATATTGCATGGAGAAAAGCAAAGCATTTTGGCTCGAACACGGTGGTAAGGTTTCTTGGTTTGATTGCCATCGCCAATTCCTTCCGACAAATCATCCTTTTCGAAATAGTAAAACTGCATTTTGTAAAAACAAAGTCGAAAAAGGTTCAGCACCTCATATCATGTCAGGACAGGAACTATGGGAATGTGTGAAAAACCTTCCGAAGTCAACAGATGGCCCCGAGGCACTACAATGTCTCAAAAAAGCCAAAAAAGGGTGGTTCAAGCAAAGCACTCTCTAGGAGCTTCCATATTGGAAACATCTGCTCGTTCGTCACAACTTAGATGTCATGCACGTTGAAAGGAACTTCTTTGATCAGTTGATTCACACTATAATGGAAGTGAAAAAGCTATCTTGTGACACGCCATCAGCTCAGAATGACATTGCCAAATATTGTAAACGGCCCCAGCTTCATCTGAAAGAGGATGATAGAGGAAAAGAATTCATGCCAAAGGCTCCGTTCGCTCTTGACAAGGCTCAGAGAAAGGTTTTGTGTGAGTGGGTCAAACAGCTGCGGTTTCCTGATGGTTACGCTTCCAATTTGAGCAGATGCGTTGATTTGCAAGCATGTAAGTTACACGGAATGAAAAGCCATGATTGTCACGTGTTCATGGAGAGGTTGTTGCCCACTGCTTTAAGAGAATTGCTCCCTAGCCATATATGGAATGTAATTACAGAGATAAGCCAATTCTTTCGCGATTTGTGTTGCTACAAAATTACAGTTAGCGACATGGAGCGATTGGAAAAAAACATAGCTGAGATCCTCTGCAAGCTTGAGAAGGTTTTCCCTCCTTCATTCTTCAACTCCATGGAGCATTTACCAATTCATTTGCCATGTGAGGGCAAGTTATGTGGACCTGTTCAATATCGGTGGATGTATCCTTTCGAAAGGTAAATCAAAGGCCCTTTCTCAACTCTTTCTTTCATCTCATTCATTGTTAAGGGCTACTTATACATCTATATTTATATAAAAATAATTACAGGTTCCTCAATCACTTGAAACGAAAGATTGGTAATAAGACTCGAGTTGAAGGTTCCATATGCAACGCTTATCTCACTGAAGAGATAGCAAACTTTTGCTCCAATTACTTTCAGTCCTCAGTTGACACAAAAACACGAGATCTAGGTCAAAATGTGAATGCTGATGTGGAATCCACGACTGACAACGATGAAATCCCAGAGTTGTTCACGGTGGATAAGGGTCGTGTGTCAAATGTGGGTAAAACTCGATTTTTAGATGACAAGGAACTTGAATGTGCTCATTTGTTTGTTTTAAGAAATACCGGCATTCTTGGTGAATACGAAAGGTATATATGTTTAGGAGAAAATTTTCAACAAGCCTTATAATTAAAATAATTGCTGCAATGATTAACCTTGTGTCACTAATCTACTAGGGAGTTTGAGGACTACATTCTTAGTACTAGAACTTATTTGCGTAGAGAAGATTTCATGGAGAAATGCGAAAGTGAATTCCCTGATTGGTTTCATCACAAGGTGATAATACTTTTCTAACATTACATATCGATTAACTTGTGATAATACACTAAATTTCATTTCAAGAAATGTGACATTTGTATTCGAAACGGTTTTAGGTGGTGGAACATAAACCAAGTTCCGATGTGTTGCGAGCATTGTCTAAGCGGCCTTTCAAGCGTGTTCGAACTTGGAACCAAATATTTGTCGGTGGCTTTAATTTCCACACACATTCCTATGGCAAACACAAATCTACGATGAATTACGGGGTGTGTGTGTCAAGTGAGGACGGTGGAGAGTACTTTGGCATTTTAAACGATATAATTGAACTTGTCTACACCGGTCCCGAAAGAGAGTACAAGACTATTTTGTTTAAGTGTAATTGGATGGATTGTGGTAGAGGAATGAACATACATGAACAATACAAGCTTGTCGAAGTAAATCATACTAAGAAATATCCCAAGTATGATCCATTTTTCTTATCTTACCAAGTGTCTCAAGTGTACTATGCATCATACCCTAGCCTTAAACGTGATCGAGTTCAATGGTGGACTGTATTTAAAACACAAGCAAGGTCGGTGGTTGATGCTCCGGTGGACTTAGAGTTTTTGCAGGCTCCTTCACCACAAGTACATGCAACGCTTTGTCCACCAAATGATATTCCAGACTATGAACTTGATATTGATGATGATGATGACGATGGCTTTGTTATCTCAAGCGATGAAGATGAAGAAGATAGCATTGACTCTAGTGATAGTGACGAAGAAGAGGACATCGATGTATTTTTAGATGACACTAGTGATAGTGATAATGATAGTGATAGTAGTGATAAGAGTAATGAAGAGGAGAATATGTAGTTACTCCTTTAACTACTTTCTTGTAATTTTTATTTTTAATGACTACTCGGACTTGTAATATTTCATTACATTTTCTGTCTCATTTAATTTTTTTTGTAATATGCTTCTAATTTATGAAATTACAATGTCATGTCATGGTACTAACAATTTTTTCAGGTGGTCATGGCGGGAGGAAATAAAGGAGAAATGTCCAAGAGGAGAAAGGCCAAGGGGAAAACTCAAGTTGTACATGATGATGAGGACGAGTCAATGGAGGAAGAGGAGGCACACGATTTGGGGGCGTCTCAAGAAATCATCACTCGGAGGCAGATTCAAACTCATGTACAGGGGCAACAGCATCAGGAGCAACATCAACGGCTTCAAGAGCAACAGGACCCACAACCTAATGACTTGCCGGAGTTAGACCCTACCACACTTTGGTGCGTATGTAGTTGTAATGAAATATCCTTAGATTCGTATTTATTTTGATAAATTAACTTTGTATTATTTTTAACATGTTTTGTTCACTTTTTGTTGATTATCTACTTACATGAATGTCTCTCCTTTATTTTAGGTTTGATGATAAGGAGGTGAAGAATATGCTCTCCGACACGCTAACCGGCTACTATCGAGAGGCTTAGAGGAATTATGGAGAGGTTGATGCAAAAACGAAAGAACACTTTTGGAACTTGTTTAGCGTATGATAACATTAACCTAACATAATACATGTTTTATAAAGTATATTGATGGAGTTTAGTTTGTAATAACGACATTTTCTATGTATTGCAGAAAAAATTCAAATGGGCACCTCAGTTGAACGAGCATGTGAAGCAAACTTTTGAATTCAAGTTTGCAAATCGCCTACGTGACATGTTCTACAACATCACAAAGAAGATGAATGGTGCCAAACCAAAATGGCTTAATGAAGATGTCCACAAGAATATGATGGAAATTGTTGCCAATGATCCGATATATAAGAAGCGGTCGGAACAAAACAAGAAGAACAGAAGAGGCGGATCCATGGAAAATGTCGTTGAACCGACCCACTTTCAAGGTTCTATGTCAGCTGTACAACATGCTAAAAGGATGGTAAGGTTCCTAAAATGTGTCTAGTAACAATGAAGTCATTTGTGTATTAATGAACATTTGTGGTCTAACATGTTTTCATTGATTTTCTGCATGTACATTTAAAGGCGGCAAAAAACCAAGGCCAAATACCAAATGCCCCTAATCTTTTCTTGAAAACACACTTCAAGGAAGTGTCTGGGAAAGGCCAAGTGCCTGCCAACACCAAAGCCAAAAGGATTGCGGTAAATACTTCATTATATTTTAGTTCCTAAAACTTATTAATTGACTTGATATATGGCAAATTAGCAAAGTAGAACTCATTATATGCTTATTTCATAGAATTTGGATGAATATGGGTCATAATATGAGTTAAGTGCTCATTTCTCTTGATTTCCTAGCCATCGAAACCTAAAATTATTTGATATTGACATGTTAGAAGAAAGATTGAGTTCATTTGATTGAAAACATAGAAAATGGGCAAGGTAGAAGCAATATAGGCCAAAATTGATTGAATTTGGATGAATAAGGGTCGTAAAGTGACTTATGTGCTCATTTCTCTTGATTTCTAGGCATAGAAACCTAAAAGTATTTGATATTGACATGTTAGATGAAAGAATGAGTTCATTTGATTGAAAAAATAGAAAATGGGCAAGGTAGAAGCGATATACGCCAAAATTGATTGAATTTGGATGAATAAGGGTCGTAAAGTGACTTATATTCTCATTTCTCTTGATTTCTAGCCATAGACACCTAAAATTACTAGATATTGGCATGTTAGAATAAAGAATGAGTTCATTTGATTGAAAACATAAAAAATGGGCAAGGTAGAAGCGATATAAGCCAAAATTGATGAATTTGGATGAATATGGGTCGTAAAGTGACTTATGTGCTCATTTCTCTTGATTTCTAGCCATAGACACCTAAAAGTATTTGATATTGACATGTTATATGAAAGAATGAGTTCATTTGATTGAAAAAATAGAAAATGGGCTAGGTAGAAGCGATATAGGCCAAAATTGATTGAATTAGGATGAATAAGGGTCGTAAAATGACTTATGTGCTCATTTCTCTTGATTTCTAGCCATAGAAACCTAAAGGTATTTGATATTGACATGTTAGATGAAAGAATGAGTTCATTTGATTGAAAAAATAGAAAATGCGCAAGGTAGAAGCGATATAGGCCAAAATTGATTGAATTTGGATGAATAAGGTTCGTAAAGTGACTTATGCTCTCATTTCTCTTGATTTCTAGCCATAGACACCTAAAAGTATTTGATATTGACATGTTAGAAGAAAGAATGAGTTCATTTGGTTGAAAACATAGAAAATGGGCAAGGTAGAAGCGATATAGGCCAAAATTGATTGAATTTGGATGAATAAGGGTCGTAAAGTGACTTATGCGCTCATTTCTCTTGATTTCTAGCCATAGACACCTAAAGGTATTTGATATTGACATGTTAGAAGAAAGAATGAGTTCATTTGATTGAAAACATAGAAAATGGGCAAGGTAGAAGCAATATAGGCCAAAATTGATTGAATTTGGATGAATAAGGGTCGTAAAGTGACTTATGTGTTCATTTCTCTTGATTTCTAGCCATATACACCTAAAATTATTTGATATTGACATGTTAGATGAAAGAATGAGTTCATTTGATTGAAAAAATAGAAAATGGGCAAGGTAGAAGCGATATAGGCCTAAATTGATTGAATTTGGATGAATAAGGGTCGTAAAGTGACTTATGTTCTCATTTCTCTTGATTTCTAGCCATAGACACCTAAAATTATTTGATATTGACATGTTAGAAGAAAGAATGAGTTCATTTGATTGAAAACATAGAAAATGGGAAAGGTAGAAGCGATATAGGCCAAAATTGATTGAAATTGGATGAATAAGGGTCATAAAGTGACTTATGTGCTCATTTCTCTTGATTTCTAGCCATAGACACCTAAAATTATTTGATATTGACGTGTTAGAAGAAAGAATGAGCTCATTTGATTGAAAACATAGAAAATGGGTAAGGTAGAAAACATTGTTGGCTAAATTTGCTTGAATGTTCAAGAATAAGAACCGTTACCTTATATTGTTGGTTGTTTTTTTAACAATTTTTTTTTAATATCATGTATATGTTGTAGGAGACCTACCAGAAGAAGCTCGAAGAAGCAAGGAGTCAGGGGATTCGGAAGAGTCCAAACGAGTTGTACTGGGAGACGGTGGGTGGGCGCAATAAGAAGGGTCGTTTGAAGGGACTTGGCCAAAGTGCAGAGCTCTACTATGACAACCGGTTGGGTCGAGTTTCCAGTTCTTCACAGCAATACACGCCTTCTATCATTTCTCATATGCAAGATCAAATGGAACATAGGGTGCAAGCTCTCCAAACTCAAATGGAAGTTGAGATGCAAAGTCGAATTGACTCCAAAATGGCTGAAATGGAGAGGAGATACAAGGAGAGTATGGATGAGATGATGAGTCGTTTCACCAACAATGACAGATGTTCCACCATTCATCCTCAGCATCGAGACCCTAGGGACGACCTGGGTAGTGGTGGAGCAGGCCAGGGTACCCCGGCCGATTGTTTAGCTTAGCTTCACTCTAGCATAGCTTTTGTTTGGTATGGATACCAAATTAGTTCGGACTATCTTTTGTAAATAAATATGTAAATAGATATAATTTCTTAGGTCGTTAATTAATTTTTTTTAAACAGCAACTTATGCAGGTGTTCAGGTGTTAGTGTCAGTTTATTAAAAACAAAAATTCAGATTTGGAACTGTATTTTTGGTCAAATATTACCGACGGTTTTGAAGGTCCTTCCAACGAAATAATTCCGTCGCAAACTGCATTGGTGAACGACGGAAACAATATCCGTCGAAAGATAACGACGGGGAAGTCCCTCGCAAATTTTCGACGGAAACTTTGCGTCCAAAAAACCAATTTCCAACGGAATATTTTCGTCGGAAAAATAAATTTCCGACGGAATTTTTTCGTCGGAAAATCTATTTTCCGACGAACTAATTCCGTCGGAAATTTAATTTTCTGACGGATATTTTTCCGTCGGAATATTGCGACGGAATTTTGATTAAGGTCAAACTACATTCCGACAAAATTATTTCCGTCGGAAATGAAGTTTTCGACGGAATTTCCGTCGGAATATGGTCAATTTCCTACAAAAGGTATTCCGACGAACGCTTCTGACGGAAACTTGATTTCCGACGGATTTTTCATAGTTTCTGACGGAATTTTTCCGTCGCAATTACGCTGTTTTCTTGTAGTGGAGATGCTCGAGTATGAAGTACGCTACACACCACTTGAGAAATTGTGCCTCGCATTAGTGTGGTCCACGACCAAGTTAAGACACTACATGCTCGTTCAAACAATCTATGTGGTATCTCGGATGGATCCACTAAAGTATCTCTTCGAGAAATCTACACTTAATGGGCGAATATCAAGATGGATAGTCAACTTAGCCCAATTTGATGTAAGGTTTATGCCCCAAAAGGCTATCAAAGGATCAGTGGTCTCGGACTTCTTAGCAGATTTCCCAATAGAAGATTCGACTCCTATACATGAAAATGAGTTTCTAGATGAAGACTTAATGCTTACAAAAGATGATACTTGGACGTTATATTTTGATGCAGCATCAAACCAAAAGGGTTGTGGTGTAGGAGTATTATTAGTGTCACCTAAAGAGGAACATGTCCCAATCTCCATAAAGTTAGACTTTGACGCTACCAACAACGCTGTAGAATATGAAGCATGCGTAGTAGGCCTCGAAACAGATTTGGCATTGGGAGTAAAGAAACTTCTGATATTCGGAGATTCTTCTTTAATCATCAATCAAATTTCCAAAAGATGGAAACTAAGGAGCGAAAGCTTGGCTCCTTACCAAACATATTTGGAAACTCTCACTAATCATTTAGAAAAGGTAGAATACACATATCTACCAAGAGAAGAAAATCAATTTACCGATGCCTTGGCAAGACTAGCCTTGATGGTTAGAATTCCCACGGAAATTGAGCAAATGCCTTTGACAATAGAAAAGAGGCATAAACCCGCTTACATTCAAGCTATAGAAGACGATGAAGTAGTCCAAGAAGAAGAACCTTAGTATACTGACATCTTCAACTATGTCACCAAAGGAGAATATCTGCTCCACGCTGACAAGAGAGCAAAACGAGCCTTAAAACTTTTGGCTTCCCAATATGTGCTCATAGACAATTAGCTACACAAAAGTGTACCTAAAGGTCGAGCTCTTTTATGTGTAGGCAAAAAGGAAGCCCAAAGGGCAATGAGAATAGTCCACGAAGGAGTATGTGGAACTCATGTGAATGGCAAAATGCTAGTTCAAAAGATAATGTGCGAGGGATATTATTGGACTACCATGAATAGGGATTGTTATCATTATGTAAAAAGATGCCCTAAGTGCCAAATATATGCTAACTTGCAGCACGCTCCTCCATCACTCCTTTACACCTACACATCACCATGGCCATTTTCAACATGGCGAATAGATATCATTGGAAAGATTACTCCTCCTAGGACAGGAGGTCATGAATACATCCTAGTAGCAATCGATTACTTCACGAAGTGGGTCGAAGCAGCCTCATATGCAAAACTCACTGCCAAGCATGTAGCACTCTTTATCGAAAGGAAAATCATATGTCGACATGGAGTCCCACATGAAATGATAAGTGACAATGGAACTCACTTTCAAGCAAAGTGTGAAGTATTCCTACAAAAGTATGGCATTCAACACCACCACTCTTCCCCATATAGGCCTCAAGCAAATGGTGCAGTGGAGGCAGCCCATAAGAATTTAAAGACCATCATCGAAAAAATGACAGAAAATTATAAGGATTGGCATGACAAACTCCATTTTGCTCTTTGGGGTTATCGCACGTCAATTCGATCATCAACAGGAAATACGCCATTTTCCTTAGTCTATGGAATGGGTGCCGTACAACCTGTAGAGTTAGATACCTCCCCTACGCATTGCATTGGAAAGTAAACTCGATGAATTCGAATGGACCAAGGTAAGATACGAGGAGCTAATTTTACTTGATGAAAAATGACTACAAGCTCTTCATCAAACTCAATGATACCAAACTCATATGGCTAGATACTTTAACAAGAAGGTCAATACAAGAAACATCAAAGTAGGAGACTCGGCGTTAAAAGCATTAAAGAAAAATGTTCTAGACCCAAGAGGCAAATTCAGGTCTAATTGGTCAGGACCATACATTGTCAAAACTATCCAATCAGGAGGTGCCGCAAAGCTAACTGATATGGATGGCAATGAATTCTCAAATATGACAAATCTTGACCAACTGAAGAAGTAGTACCCATAATTACTTGAGTAAGATGCTCAAGAGAACTACGTCTGGCCTGATTCCTTAGGAAAGGATACATAGGCAACCATTTACAGGGTGCGGCCACTTTAATCTTCATAAAAATCAAGTCGCCAACAACAGAACGACCGATGCTCAAGAATTAAGTCCAACGCGACACGCTGCAATTGTCGCACAGCGACAGGAAGCAGTGCATCACGACAATCACAACGTACAGTGACAAATTCAAATTCGCAGCGCCAGAATTTCTGCATCAATTTGGGCAAATTTCGGTGTTTTCCTGAAATTTTCGACTTCCGTACTCGAATAATTCTTGGAAAATATTCAAGATGTTTTCATTGTTTTAATAATTCTTTTTGTAAAAGTTAATTTAATTTAAACAGCTGAAAATTGCATTAATAAAATAAAGTAAAAATTACATTATTGATGGAATTTTAAATAAAGCTTAAAAATAAAATTGACTTAAAATTAAAACTGTCTAATAAGTTGAAAGTAAAGCAATGCTCTAATCTGTCTTCTCTTTTCTAATCCTTTTCCTGTTCTTGTCTGCCTCTTCTTCATCATCCATCACCTTTGCTAGTAGGCATCCTTTAGAAGATCTACACTCGATTTTGGTGTTGATGGTTTCTCCAATAGCCATTAAACCGTGCTTCTTTTCAACCCACACTTTATTTTCTGAAGAGTCGGCTTTTCTTTTCTCTTTACCCTTAGTAGAACTTTTCTTCTTAGGCATAACAGGAGTCTTGAATTCAACTCTTTCACCCAAGCGCTCCTTAGGAGGAATTTTTTTATCCCCTAGGCGACCCTTCACATTGGTCTTACTCAGCTTTCGGATCTTGTTCTTGTCCTTTCGAGATCTACCAAGCAACCATTGCTTCACATCCCTAGACAAAGAAGGTGGGACCTTTTGGGTAACAACTTCCCATAAAGGTCTAGCACACCAATAATCATCAAAACTCTCTACATCCTGCGAAACGGGAAATTCATAGGGACGACGAATATCACCAGAAGGAACAGTATGAGCAAGACCATATTGTCTCCTTACCCTAGAGGGGTAATAAAAAGTCAATTTTGACAAGCTAGGAAGACGGCAAAAAGGTTGACTGTTGACACCAACCATCTTCTCAATTTTCCACCAAGGAACGACCCACTTGATGGCAAAGTCGCAAGTTTCAAAGATTCTACTCCACTCCCTGCGGCCCATCTTTTATGGAAAAGAGTTTCTTCCGTCTTACAAAGCAATTTGGTGTATAGTTGTCAGCATTGTCAGGAGGGCTAATTAATTCAAGCCTCTCCATTAGCCACATCTGCAAATAATTATTGTTACTATACAAAGTTAAATATTTTTTATTTCTGTAATTAAAAGTATTACTTTTCTACCTGTAATAATATTGGGGAACCTCAAAGAGGTGCTTTTGGATTCCTTTTTAATTCATCTAAACCAAGCATGGTTTCTCCAACAATCAAAGGCATTGGATTTCTACCTGATTCAATTTGCTCCATGACAGATGCTAAAATCGTTTGGCCCTCATGAATGTTACCACTAGTGAGCAGATATTGGTTTAACATGCAGAATAGGAAGGCTCTCCTCCTCTAAACGTGAAAAGACTCAGAGCGTGGTCTGTCAAAATAAAAGCGTGCAAATTCCTTCAAATTAACCACGTTCCTATGCACTATATCTTTTAAGTCTTTATCCTTAAGGTTAAGGAAACGTTCAAAATCTTTAAAATAATACTCGCTCACTTTAGGAATTACCGCGCAAGATTCAGGGAAGGGAAGCCTAGAATGGCACCAAATCCTTCCGGTAAAGGACTAATTTCATCATAACCAAGTCTAAAGTAATGAGTATCTGAATCCCAATATTCCAAGGCGGTATGAATAAAGTCTATATAAAGATCTACCCCTTTAATCCCAAGCAAACCCCCCAAGTGAAAAAAGTCAAGCTCTTTTCTCTCCTTAGCAGTCAGAGACCGGCACCACTCACGAGTGAAATCGCTAAAACTCTTAGAAATGATTACTTGATGAGAAATAAAAGCTGGAATTGTTTTTAATTTGTTTGATGTATACAGAATCGATAGGTTTGGGGGCTATTTATGCACAAAATTGGCGCAAACCGAATTTGAAAGGATTCGAAAAAACATAACCAGCGCCATGCCACAGGATTCACACACTGCGTGATGTTTGTCGCATTGCGACAGCTAGGTGCAACCTACGCCAGCTTCGCGCGCTACGCTTACCAAAGTTTTTCGACTTTGACTCAGTTTTGTACTACGATTTTACGGTTTTCACCATTTTCATAGCCCTATCCAACCTTATTGCAAATACTTGTGCCATATTTGATTATCTTAAGTTTAATTAAATTTAAGCTTAATCTAGTCAAACTTGACTTTTATTTTTCATTTTTCTTTTTGGGGGGAGAAAGTCGGATACCCTCCATTGATAATAAAAAATGACAGAAATTTTTTGCGCAAAAATTAGTCATAATTTTCACACGCTCACACAAAATGAAAATAAAAAATGCAAGGCTAAAATAGACATAGTAATCACAGATATATATACAAAGTGTCTAACACAAGTGAGGAGTTAAATGAGCAAAGTCCTACAAAGTCAAAATAAATGCAAATACAGGTACATCTATGACGGCGGAGGACGCAGATGAAGAGGAACTCCGAAATTATCAAAAAATTGTACAGTCCGTGGAGTATGCCCCTCGCCTGCAGCCTGATCAGTAGTAGTCGGGATCGAGAGAATAGGGCCAGCCCATCCCGCCTCACCCTGCTGCTGGGCTCCTAAATGCTGAGGCTACTGTGGCTGCTGCAACGACGAGCCAACCTCGTACGTCCCACCACCCGCTAAAGGAGCTGATGTCGTGCCTCTTTGGCAGGTCAGCCTCCCTGATGCACCCTCCGACGAAAAGCCAGAACCCTCTAGTCTGGCACTACGGTCTAACTCTACTCGACCGCCCTGACTCCCAAATGAAGTACGGCGACGCCTCGAGTCAAACTCCGATCTCTCCCTCCTAGCCTAGGGTCTCAAGTACGGAAATAGGCTGAAATAGAAAAAGCAAACTGACTCAAGTACGGAAAGATAAATATAAACAAACATAAGAGGAGGTTAGAAGAAATACCTCCATGTCGTCATCACCACGACGACACATAGCTCGGTGGCTCAACCTCACGAGCTGGTAACGGAAGGCGTCCATGCCTCTCGCTATCCTCGTCAGCACCTCACGAGAAAACTGTCAAGGTCACAAAGTCAAAGATGATCAAAGCATATACACAAATAAAGATGACAAATAAAGCGACTTACCGAACTTTGGTGTCTAGGTATCGACTCCTAACACCATGGCTCAGGAGCAAGGGGAATCATCTCCTCAATAGGACCAAAAGTGCCCTGGTAGACGATGGATATCGGCGGAGGCACGAACTCTCTAGTCGAATTCCACCAAAATAAATCTAAGTGGTTAGAATTTGCTAGGGGGCTATCGAAGGAATAAATAAAAGAATACAAAAGATACCTCTGCCTTCTCTGGCAAGCAAGGCGGCAGAGCCAAACGCGGCAAAAGCCACTCTCCATAACTCCGGATCGGATGGATATGACTCCGCCAATCCGTACCCGCCGGCGTCCAAGCCGCCCGAGCCCTCATCCTCGTTTAATCGAACATGTGTCGTAGAGGGCGAGAAGGAACAACAAGAGACTTTGAAGAGTGCTGAATCGCAACTCTCTCACCCAGGTATACCACAGCGTTGTATGTCCCCTGAAAATACCGACATTTGGCAGTGTACTAAACGGCCAATGCAGGGAAAACGAAATCGTCCCACGGCTGAAACTGAACATCAGGCTCCTACAAAACGAGTATTCATAAGCTCAAATCCTACAAAGGGGTAATACAAACAAGAGTGTTAAGAAAACATACCAAGAGAATCAACTCTCGAACACGAGTAGTGACAGTCTGGTCACTATAGCGGCCTCCCTAACTGGCAGCGACGGGGAGCCCTCGAGGTGAAGGCCTCACTGGTGAAAAGATGGAAAATACTCGTAGAACCAGACCTATGAAACAAGGAAACGTCAACCAGTGCTAGCACAAAAACTAGGATAAACTTTGGTTAAAAGGGGAAATAGAGTATACTTCTACGAGTCTCCAGAAACTCGAAAGCATGACCTCCTCATCAAACCAGCGATGGCGAAAAGAGAGTCGCAATCCAAGCAGGAAGTTAGCATAGGCCAAGCTGGCCCAATCATATGATCCGACCATGCGAAGGTCGCGAATAGCAGGCAGATAATAGAGTAGCACACGGTTACCCCTGTCAGGGGATAAGTTCCCCGACAAAAGAATCATAGCAAAGATGCGCACCCGCTGCTCCAAGGTGGTCGCACCATCCTGAAAGGCCTCCACCAGCATGGTCCGACGAATACACCGGGCACTAATCTCGTCGGCCGAGGCCTCGCTACGAGCACGAACAGCGATAGGGCCGATCAACTCCTCCACCTTCGGAGAGAAAACCGTGATGTCGCTGCCAAATGGAACCGCAGCTGACCGGAACTCTAGTACGGTGATGAGAGAGAAGTCGAGAGGAGTGGTAGTCATGTCACCCTAAGGAAAGTGAAAGGTGTTGGTGGTATCCCAAAAGAACTCCACCAAGGCTCGAACCAGAGAACGGCTCGACTGAAAAGAGTACAGAACTCTAGTGGCCTAAAGCAAGGGAGTCGGACCACAAGACTCCCATAACTCGCGCAACTCGTTGTTGTCGCGGAAGTGAAGATCGTATAACTGACCAATAGCCTCGTTGCCTGAGCCATGGCAACGAACACGATCGACGGTCATCCCGAGTCGCACCCGCTCCGAGATGTGAAACTCAGGCGCAAAGTAAAGGGTACGCTCATCCCACTCAGGGAATTCCCCTAGACCGGTGGAAGCTCCCTCACCTGCATCAACAGGCTCGTCCTTCCGGTGAGCCCGCGAGAACGAGAGCTAGAGCCACGACGTCGAGACATGCTAAATTATGCAAAACAACAATAAATCAAAGGTTCTATAGTATCTAAGGTTCGCCTAGCCGCATGATACTATGTTTGAACAAAAACAGTGTATGTAGTACTAAAACAGAGCATAATTTTAATTCGAGCAGAAATAGCATTTTCAAGCAATCAATCAATTTCTTGCAATACTATGGCAAATATTGTGATAAATTGAGCATGAATAGCTAGCAAAAACATCAAGAACGAGCCACATTGTTCTTACAAACTCAAAGGGTTCAATAATGGCAAAATGTTCATTTTTTCACCAAATCGAGTCAAACAAGTCTCAAAACACTCCCAAGATAATATACAAGCATAAACAAGCAAATTCGTGGCATAAGATTCAATGAACAAAGCAAAATAAGCATAATTGGGTTTGAAATTTTCGAAAACCCGCGAACAAAACATGCAAAATTCAGCATAAAACTGAGGTGAGTTTGAGTAAAACTTACACGGATCGGGAAATTAGAGATGAAGAGCTTTAATTTGCAAAATATTTGAGCAAATTTGGTTAACAAACGAGCGAAAACGGATGATTCGAAGTTTTTTTCGAACTCGAATGAAAAAATGAAGCAAATGGCGAAATGAGGAAGGAGAGGGGTTTCATTCGGAAAACCCGACTCCAGCGTGATTCATGTCACATCGCGACAGCTTCGATGCGCGGCGACAACAGGTTGTAGCGTGTGCTGGCTCAGCGACACAACCTGTGGCCCCCATAATGATTTATGCGGACCTAATTCAGTATTTTGGGTTCCTTGGTACGCCAGTTAGCCCCTATAAGTAAGACGATATGATTAGTAGTCGACTCGATTACAATGTAGTAGGTGATCGACCTGGCAACGATCGTCTCACTTAGCTTAAGCGCCTAAGTACTGGCTCATCACAAGCACCAAGGTAATAGTTCACAACAAGCACAAGCGCCAAGGCACCGGCCCATTTATAAAATGCACCGATGTACTGACACAGCAAGCAATCACAGCGAGCAACTACAACAACACATCAACACAACAAGCGTTCAAGCAAAGCATCGGCAGACAGAGGATCACAAGGCAACGAGATCTTCGACGACTTTCAGTAGGATGAGAAAGTTGTCAATTAAATGATCGAGTCAAGGCACAGACGAGGAATTGGAGATAGCTACAAGCAGCAATCTCCAACGATGTCCCAAAGCAAGGAGGATATTGTCTATAGCGTTGAGGGACTGCCGTGGCAAGGTATTGCCACAACCCTGAAGACAACTACAAGCAGTGGTCTTCGACAATATTCTCTAGGATGAGAAAATTGTCAAAACACTGAACATGACTACAAGTAGTCACCTTCGACGATATTCCCTAGGATGTGGAGGATTGTCATAAACAATCGAGGATAGCTACAAGCAGTGGTATTCGACGATGGCGTTTACGAAGCACTGTGGAGGTCGTCACAACAAAGATGCAGCAACAAAATCAGTTACCCCAGAGACGTGTGCTCGACGGTGCAAGATACGCGTTTCTAACTCTTTTATCTGTTTAACTAACACTAGTTTGCAGGTATCGGCGTTAGAATAATGATTTACGATCGCAGAACGTTCTGAATCATTCTCCGTCCCTATCGCTACTTTGACTTTTCTTTTCGAAACTTGCGTTTCTCCTAACTCAGTCAAAGTGGGGGCTTCTGTAGACACCAAATTGTGTCTCCCCAAAAACCAAACTCAGTGATGAATATCTTTCGTGTCATTGATTATCGAACGAAGTGAAAGTGTGAAAAGTCTTGTGATGCGGTTGTTTTTAATAAAAATACTTCTTTCTGTTTTCGAAAATATTCCTTTTCATACCCTGTTTATGAAAAATGTCCAGTCCAATTTATCTTTGTTCATGATAAGGGTCCAATAATAGTGTAGTTGGATTGGGCTCGCAAAGAGCTTTCCAATAATATATATAAGTCCACTTCGGATGAATAATGAGGAAGTTATGGCCAAAATACTAAATTGGGTCTGAAATAGTTTTATTTCATAATGATCTAGTAGAGGACCCATTAATTATTATTCCTGAAATTATTAGGATTAATTCTAATCTTCTAGAATAATCTAAAAGGTTGTTTTGAGTTCTAATAGAGTTAGGATTGACAATTATATCTTTTAGAGAAATATGGAATTTGATTTGAAATAAAACAAGTGTTTTATTACGATAAATCTAATTTAAAGTTGATAAACACGAAGTTTAATCACTTCATTATATTAGGAAAAGGATTCCGTACAAAAGCGCGTTTATCTTTTAAACCAACGCCAAACGACAGCACCAGCGCCAAACGACAAAGCCTGTCGCCATGCGTGATCCCTGTCATTTCGCGCTGGGTCCTGTCGTTCGCGACAGGAGCCGGTTTTATTCTGATTCAAATTCTAATTCTTTTCAATCATTTTCAAACTATTTTCTCTATAAATAGGGTCATATTTTCACGTTTTTAGTCACCAACGATCATCAACAGTCATCTAATTCTATTCTTTCTCTCTCTTAAGCAATAGCTTATTCTTCTCCCTCTTTCTAAACCTTCCCTTTATAATACCGCATTCACGAGTTCTAGATACACCTAGCCAAGTTCAAAGTTGTCTTCGCCCTAAACGTGAAAGGTTGATAATTTATGAGGGTTTGGTCCCAAATTTTATTTCAATTATTTGATTAGATTTATTGTTTAATATTTTCCTTGAAGTTACTAATGTGTGTATTGTTTTGATAAAAAGAGATACGAGGCAACGAAGTAAGTAATTCGATTATTTACTATATAGAAAGCATGCTTAGATTATATTAATTCCTAGTATCATGTTAGGATGCTTTTATTGCCTTCTAGTATCATGTTTAAGTTGCTTCCTATTTTCTTCTACCATGTTAGTATCATATTAGGACTAAAGCTTTGATCTTTATTGTTTAGTGACATGCTAGGATTTGTTATTAATCTTGTTAGTATCATGCCTAGGATCTTGCTATTATAATTATGCTTTGATGAGAATATTATCATGATGATTGTTATTACGTTGCTTGATATTATTATTGTTATTGCTTGATCACGCCCTCTCTTGCAGGATTAAAGGGAATTTGTACTTATAATCACGCTTAATAAGATAATTAATAATCTTGTTTAGGCTATATGATTATAATTCAAGTGATCGCCAATAATAGATTTGTTTGTGCTTTAATATTCAACCAACATAGATTAAACAGGTTTAGGATTAATATATTGATTGTATGTTAGTCAGAAAGCGCACATGAATATGAGAAAAATAAAGTAGAGGTCTATTTTTAGGGCAGGTTCAATCTCTTTAAGGTTGGATTTGTACCTTCATCCCCGAATATCCAGTCATGGTTCAGGACCACTATGGAGTTAGCAATCTCATGGATCGTGAAGGGGTGTAACCTTCACTCTGTGATGAACGGTTTACAAGTTTCTAAAACTTGTTGGCGACTCTTTTGCTCTAGCTTCCTTCCCTTTGGGAGCCACCATACTTAAGTGTATGATCACAGTGGGGCTCAAGTATGGGATGCTTGAAATATTCCCTACAGATATTGATTTAGTTTACTTGGCATGGACAAGTGTTGATCCATGACCAAGGTAATAAATTATTTTCATTTTGCTAGATACGAGTTAATTTTGTTTTATGACATCGATATACGTAGATCACAAAAGCAAGATTAGATGATTTAAAAACTCACTAATAATAAAGTAAGGTTAGGTCATATAAACCATTTGCACATCCAAAGTTTTCAAATGGATGGACTCTTATTCTTATTTGATTATGAATCACTTGAGAATTAGAAGTCATGGTTTATAAGGTAAGATGACCAAGTCGCCTTTTTAGTTCAAAGGGTGAAGAAGCTAATGACCTTTTTGAAACTCATACATATGATGTGTGTGGACCAATAATTTCAAGAATTAGTAAGAGATTTAACTATTTCATTGCTTTTACTAACGATTTAAGTAACTATATTGATAATTGCTTAATGAAGTAAAGCTTGGAATCATTGAAGGGTTCAAGAATTCCAAAATGAAATGTAAATCAGATTGAGAGAAACAATTTAACACCACAATGTGATTGTTGTGATAAATATTTGACTCAAAATTAATTATCATCTAAAGGGAATTGTTGAATTAATTCACAATCCAAGAACACTACAATTAAAATGTATGTTAAAAGAAGGAATCAAACTTTGCTTGTCATGGTTCGATCCTAGATTAACTTTAATGATTTACAAATATCGTTTTGAGGATATACATTAGAACAACAATTGCGAATATACTAAACAAAAACTCAACCAAAGCAATTGAAAAGACGTCATAAGAGTTATAAATTGGAAATATTCCAAAAGCTGTCTTTTCTAAACAGGATTAAGGGTTATGGAATCATTGTAAAATGTTTACAAAGATGACATGATGAACCCTAAATCAAGTAAATAGTTCTTTGTGGGTTTTCCCATGGAAACTAAGAGGTATTATTCCTACAATCGCGTAGATAACAAAGTGTATGCTGCTCGCGATAGTATCTTTACAGAAAGAAATCTACTACATCAGATACGAGGGCGTATGAAATCAGCTAATTTGATAAATCATGTGTCGAAGCAACCTAATTCAACTAGCGAGGCTTCTATATTCCCATTTGAATGAAAGGCTTCAAAGAGTTGAAAAGAATAATTCTATTGTTGCTTATACCTATTGTAGGTTGGTTAGGATCAAAACAAATAGTTTGTTAAAATTCTGAGAAAAGGTGGATTCTAAAATTTTCCTATAGGAATGGTTAGAATCCATACCCTACAAGCAATTTTTGAGTAAGTACCAACTCAGGATGTGGCTTAAGGCCATGAGATCCAGAATGGACTCCATGTCTGTAAAGATGTGTTAGTCTATGATAGTTTTACAAATGGGGTCAAATCTATTAGATGCGTAAGCCTATTCGGATTCTTCTAGTGATTACTGATTTTCGATTACGAAGTTTAGCATTGGATATCAAAATCACCTTCTTGAAATGTTCTTGATGGAGGATATGTATATGATACAACCTAAGACTTTTGAAATAAAAAAATCCTATAAAGTTTTGCAAACTTCAGAAATTCATTTATGGATTGAAGTAAGCATCGGGAGTTGGAACATTCATTTCGATTAGGCAATCAAACAGTTTTATTTCCTCAAAGAACAAAAAGAAATCTTGTGGAGACAAGAACTTTAGTGGGAGCAATTGGTCTTCTTAGTCTTGTATGTAGATGACATACATTTCATATGAAATGATATGTCAATGCTTGAATAAGTCAAGCAGTGGTTAAAGAGTTGTTTCTATATGAAAGATTTAGGAGATGTTAAGTACATATTAGGAATCAAGATCCACGAAATGAATCTTGAAGAATGATTGGACAACATCAAGAGACTAATGTTGATAAGGTTCTTGACAAGTTCATGAAGCAAGACTCTAAGAGAGGTTGTCTTCCCATGTCTCATGGTATTACGCTGATCAGTAAAACTTAGTGCTTTCAAAAGCTAGTAGAGTTGAGTTGTATGGATAGTGTACATTATGCTTCTGCCAAAGGTTCATTATATGTGCTATGATATGTAAAAAGCAATATATTACATATGACTTGTGTATGTGTAGCAGGTTTCAAGTAAATTCAGAATAAGCATATTGAAAGTTACCAAGAACAAATCCTTGAGTACTTGAGAAACACTAAAGGAATGTTTCTAGTTTATGACGGCAAGAGTGAACAAGTTGTCAAAAGGTTATACGGATGCAAGCTTTCTAAACAGGCAAGATGACTTTAGATGTTGATCTAGATACATTTTGTATTTGAATGGAGAAGGACAGTGAATTTGAAGAGTTCAAAGCATAACACTGTCGCATACTCAATGTCAGAATATGACTATTTAGCTATAATAAGAGTAGTTAAAGAGGAAGTTTGGATCAAATTATCTTGTGACTAAAAGGATACCTTTGCCAAAATAAAGGAGCCAGGGTCACACCACAAATCCAAACAAATAGATATAAGATATCACCTCCTTTATGAGATCAATGACAAGCGGGATGTCGTGATCTGCATAATTTTATTATGAGTGAGAATATCATTCATCAAACCCCTTCCATAGACCAAGGTATGAGAGTCACATTAAAGTCTTGTATTGTAGCAAATTATACTAATTCAAGTTGTGTATGTTTTGAGAAAACATATTACATAAGGAATGCATGTATTTGCAGAATTATGTTTAAAACAAAAATTTCATTTTTCTTATTTAATTAAAGTTTTGAAAATTAAATAAAATGTCCAAAATAATTATGAATTGATGGGCTCAAAAGGTTGATGACCTGGTGAATGAAACCCCAAAGGTGAACAAAATTCATATATTATTTAAGTTCCTAGTTAGAAATCATTAAAGTGGATATAATTGATTTCAACAAATGGACTAGCATGTAAGATTGATTGGATAGCGCAGTTTCATGGGCTATAGGGGCATAGTAATGCTCGGTCAATCACTTGGAAATGCATGAATGATGCATGATCGAACTATTGACCTACTTTGAAGTTCAAGTATAGAGCTTCCGAATATATTAGTGGATTCCTTTGACATGAGTGGAACATTGATTATATTCAATGATTGATTTAACTGTGGTACATTCAAACGTCTACCCATAACTAGAGATTATAAAGGATGTTTCCTGGTTACTTCAAAAGTTGAGTGGGAGCTTTGTTGCTACAAGATAAAATTGAGCCTACCTATTAAATTAGGGAATGTGTCATGGCCGCTTGAAAAGGGAGAATTCAGAAAATACGTGGTCGCGTTCAAATGCATTATTCAGTAATCATTTGGTTTTGTAATTCGAACTCAGATTTCGATTAAGAAACGATTTGTAAATTAATATGATCTCGACATGTGATGCAATCATATTATCAAATCGACACACATTGACTTAAGGAATTTGAATATTGCACACTTGTCTCATACAAGTGGGAAATTGAAGGATTTATGTCTTCGTCATGTGCAATTATTAGATATATAAATGGATCAAATTATGGAGATAATTAAGTTCGTACATTTGGGTCGTCATTATATCATAACTAAAGGTACTAACGATTTTTGGGCTGGTAAAATAGATCAAAACCTAATTGGACGGATCCTATAAGGTCACACAAAGGGCCTAGATCGAGCACGAGAGGACGAAGCCCATGATGGGCCTCATCCCCTAGTATGGCCGTCCATATGGAGTGATATGGAGGGCTTTGGGCTTCGTGACTTAGTCTAATTATAATGTGATTATAAATAGACTAAGTGCCTAGGGTTTTTAAGTAATGCATTGCAATTCAGTGATCAGTTTGATCAAATCCTAATTAGCAAACACAAGACCAAACCCTTCTCAAACTCCCTCCCTCTCACGGCTCTCTCTCCTCCTCGACGCTGGTTGTGGTGGTTCGTGGTGGTCGGTTAGTCCATTAAAGGTGGTGATCGCGGTTTTCTTCTTTCACTCGACCAATCTAGTATTGGTGGACGGCTCGTTCAAATCCTGTTAAGTAGAGGAGCAAGGCTTGGGGCTCTATTTTCTCCCTGATTTGCCGGTCGAATTGCTACGTGGAATTCACGCTTCAAAGGTATGATTATGTGCCTTGTGTGTTATGTATGCGATCTTGGGATTAGGTGCTTTATGAATATGATTCATGTTTTCCGTATTATAGTACCTATAAACTCCTACAGTGACTCGTAGGGTTCAGTCAAGATTAAGTTGTAATATTAATTGTACATTAATAATACTGATCAGAAACGGCCTCCAGCTAGGCATTCCGATCACTTGACCTCACTGAATAATTAGCTTTCTAATAATTCTGAACCCTCTATCGAAATAATACACTTGTTAGAAGGACATCATTCCTATCAGGAAGGGGGCACTGATTCCCAATGCCCTATTAATAGGCATTTACCCAATTTTGGGGACACGTTCATTTGTTACATCAAAAACAGTTCTCTTACAACGGAGAAATCACCAGATCTCAAGATCTAAGAAGATCTAATTTACTTTTCGCACTTTTACTCCCGGCCCTTACTAACTTGATCATCGGATGTGAAACTCCGCACAACCGGAGCTTCCATTTACTTACAGGTACAGCCGAAGAGGAACCAGTCTTGGTGAAGTAACTCTCCCGTAGAACATCTCGTTTTACCATCATTTTCTCTCTTTTCAAGTGGTTTCTCTCTCTCCAATTGAAACTAGTGTTCCGAAATCACCATTAGAGTGGATTTTTAGCCTTCTCTTCTCCATTGAAGAGACTTTGAAGCTTTCATTATTCCATTGAAGCTGTTACAAAGGTAAGATTTATTTTCTCCTTTTAAAATCAATGACTTTCAATATCAATAGTTTATTGTTAATTAATTGTTAGTATGTTCAATTTAGGGGGTGTTTGTTTAGAGGGATAAAAGAGGGGGAATAGGATAAAAGAGGAGGGATTTAAAAAGTCTTTTGTTTGTTTAGAGGGATGGAGATTATGAGGCGGATTAGGATGGGGATAAGAAAGGGAGTTATCCCTCCAAATTATAACTAGGGGGGGTGGTATAAGAGATGGGGATTAAATTTAAGGAGTAAAAGACATTTCTACCCTTAATGAAAGAAAAAGAAAAAAGAGAGTGAAGAAAGGATAGTAAGGGTAATTGTGTATTTTTATTAGTTATTCCAATTTAATCTTAACCCAATCCAAACAATGAAATACACTATTTTATCCTTATCCCATCTATTAATTCCACCTTCTTATCCTACCTTTTTATCCCACTTAATCCCATCCCTCCTGCCAAACGCCTCGTTACAGTTCTTAATAGCGAAATCAGAATTTAAATTCACAATTCGAGGTTATGAATGATTATAAATTTACTTTTAATTGATTCATAAAATGTTTAATTTCATTATTTTTATTGCAATTTAAGGGCCTGTTCTCATACGTTGAATTTCAGTTCAGTTCAGTTGAGTTCATTTTCAGTTCAGTTTATGTCTAATGATATTGCTAATGATATAAAGCCAAATTTCATTCTTTTAAGCTCTTATTACAACGACAATAATAATAATAATAATAATAATAATAATAATAATAATAATAATTAATCTTTAATAATAATAATAATAATAATAATAATAATTAATCTTTAATAATAATAATAATAATAATAATAATAAATTAATCTTTAATAATAATAATAATAATAATAATAATAATATATTTTCCATAAATATAATTATATAGTATATTTTTCTTAAATATTTTAATATGTATATTTGTATATACACATATGTATAATAATAAATAATCAAAGATCACTAATCCGTAGTTAAAAATTACTAATTAATAAGTTCAGTTCAATTCAGTTCAGTTTATTTTTAGTTCAGTTCAGTTTAGTTCAATTTATTTTCAGTTCAGTTCAGATCAGCTGAGTTCAGCGTATGAGAACAGTCCCTTAGTTTAATCAGCAAGATTTCTATGTTTACAAATCTAAGCTACTCATGATGTTTTGGTTTAAAAAAAATTTTAGCGATATTCTTTTGTTGAATCAAATAAACTAATTATAGTCCCAAAATTTGTATCTCTCGTTCTTCAGAACTTTTTCTCTCTTCAATTTTCCCTAACATTCTGGAAATTTTGTATCAAAATTGAGTATAATTTGCCGCAAATCCATCGAGATCTTGCTGGAAAATGGAGATTTGCATTTCTAATTTAGTGAACTTAGGTAAAAATTCTTCAGCAACTCTCAGTTCTTTATCGATCGAGATGCATATCGAGTTCAAGTAGGTATAATAGAATTCTCATATTTCAAATTAATATTTAGCTAACAATTTTATTAGTTCAATATTCGTTGCAAATTAATTGCGTTATATGATTATGAATTTTGTAGTGTATAATCAAATTTGTTAAGGTTTTGAATCGATGAGTTAATTCTTGTTAGAATTTCTTATGATTGAGTGTGTCTGATTTTTGGAATGATTTTAGGTGAAATTCTTTTTGATATACTGTCTGAAAAGATTGATTGATCTTGTGTACGATTTTGAGTTGTCATTGAAATTTTTGAAGATTTTAGCAAATTTTGAGAGATACAGGAATAAGGTGATGCTTATGATGCTTGATTTTTCAATATTTCTGAAATTTTTCATTACATGTCTGTTTGAATATATTAATCTGTATATTCAAATCGGCCTTGAATAAGTAAATTAAATTCCTCTTAAAGTAAACTTAATATATCTACAAGTATTTTAAACTGCTCCCAAAATAGATTAAAAAAAATTGCCGACAGGTTAGCAATTGCCGGCCAGAATCTCATGTTGTGAGTGCATTATGACTTAATATTTCAAGGACTAGCATAATTATGGTTTATGTAATTTCTTGATCAAACATTGGTGAAAAAAATTCTTGCAAGCTCCTAATCATAAAGGGTTTATTATAAGATCTAGTAGTTGGTTTACTAATATAAAGGGACTGTAATCTGTAATTGGGATATTTTGATGATTAGAACCTTAATTTTCTAGAAAATTTGATGCTTGATTTCAGCTATTAAACTGTAAATTTTGTTTAGTTATTCATTATCTAATTTTGATGTGAATTCATGTGAGATTTCCATAACCTTCATTTTCCCTACATTAGCAGGAGTTTCGGGCATCATTGTGGTTATTCATAATAACGTAGCACTTAGATTGAGGTTGTATCAGCTAAGCTCTTAGCTACAGGATATAATTGTTGACATCCAAGATCATGAAGTTCTATACATACTTAATGTCATGACTCTAAAAAAAGTACGAATATCTTGTCTCCATTTCTTAGAAACATTGAATGGTTTTTCTTGATTCTGAACATTTACACTTCAACCTAATTTACTTTTGTCCATTTGCAAATATTGTTTTCTTATAATGCCGGTGCAAGGATTATCAAGGTGTTGGATTTATCATGTTTCTTGTTCTGAATATATTTAATTATCATCTCTTTAATTATCATCTCTGTCATTTTATTCATTCATTTGTATAATAATAATATAATGATATGGGGTAGAAGTAGAACAATCACATAACTGATGTGCTCTTGGCTTAACTAGGTGTCTCTTGTTTGATACCACACTAACATGCATAGCTATTAAGAAAACCAAAAAGATTAGACCTCTAACATCAAACAAACAACCACAAATCATACTAAACCACCAAAAAATCATGTAAAAAACCCCATCAATTTAGATGTCCGATTACACAAAATTAAAGTACAATAATTTCAACAAAAAATCCAGAAAATCAACAGTAAAATTGAAATTAAAATTTGTCAGCCTTGGACAGCAAATCGCGAAAAGGCTCAACAAAAATCGCAAAAAAATGTTAGCAAAAATAAGCGAAATTGCAAATTGCTCAAACTATTAATAGCAAATCCCTAATTTAAAATTCAAATAAATTGAAACACAAAACACAAACTGTAATTGAAAATAGACAATTTGGATCAAAGTTCAGGTAATACTTCATATTCGAGTAAGTAGTTGAGCGTTTGACGAAATTCATTGAAGAACTGGATATAAAAAACGAAGATTCGACAAATAGGAAGCGAAATTCAACAACAAAAATGCAAATGCGGAAACTGTAAATGCCCAAATATTTCAACTGAAATCACAAATACTCTAATAAATGATTCGAAAAACCCTAATTTTGCAATCAAACTCCCAAAAATTGGATTCAAAATCAAAGTAATAAAGAAAAAACAAGAAATTTACCTCAATGAATAACAAAAATCCAAGAATACGAAGTACTAAAAGATCAAAATCGAAGAGTTTGAAGAATCAATTAGCGCAAGCGAAGAATTGAAATCACGAAATATCACCTTTGAGAGAATTCTAAGATAGAGAGAGAAAGAAAATGAAGGGTGCATGTATTAGAAGGGAGGTCATTCAACTGCTGAAATTACAAAAATACCTTTGATGAGGCAGGTGAAGTGTAGACCGTCAGATTTAACGCGATGGACGTCTCGCATGAGTTTTCAGTTCGTATTATTCGAGCTAGTTCGCACAGGATCCTATATATATGTATAAAAATGAACCATCAATGTCATGAACTCTAAACATCTAACAAATGTTATCCAGGGGAACAACCCCTCTTCTCTATTTTCTCTCCTCTCTCCTCTCTTCTCTTTTAAAGTTTAAATTTTTGGTCGCTCAGGTTGGAAATAGTCTAATTTCCAAGAAATCAAACTATTTTCGATCCTTTTTCTTAAGTTAGTTTAGGTGTTTGCTTTGTTTTGTTTTTCCTTTGCTTTGTTCTCTCCATTTGTGAGAATCTGCTCCAATTTCTGGGATTTTGATTTTCATTTATGAATGAGAATTTTATTTTTAGGGTTTTAATAATCGAGAAGGTGATTTGGACACATATGAATTTAAGGTTTGACATCAGCTTTACGATCAGAATCTTAGCGCAAATTATGAAGGTCTCTACGAGGAAAGATGTGAAGCCATTGAAAGTCACTGCTCATGTCAAACTTGAAGCGGTGGAGTATGAGCTATGTCAAATATGCAAACTAGTTATAATTTTGATTGTACTTGTTATATTATTTTCTCTAAATTTGTGGTTTTATTGATCAATGCTATTATATATTGTAGATGTTGTATGACTATTCATTAATTACAATATTTTCTTCTCGTCCAAAAAAAAAAAAAACCAAATAATATCGAATATCCTTCAACAAAATATGGCGACCACACTTAGTGTAATGATTTTCAATATGATATTTTATAAACAAGAACTTAAAAGATGGCTTCTCATAAAAATTTCTGTATTTATTAATCCCACCCTATAATTTTTTAAAGTATGTGTCATGGCTACTATTAGTGGTCTTATGTCTTGATAAGGCACGTGCCCTACCAGAAAAAAAAAAAATTAAAAAGTTAATTATCTATTTTTTTAAAAAAAAATACAAAGTACATACATTATTTATGTTCAAGCTTACTAGCACCCTAGTGGTTGAAATGTTACATGTATATATCTTTATTACATGTATGAGTACACCTTTGACATTTTTTTTTTGTTTGTTGTTGTTGTTGTTTAGAGAACCACAAGGGGCAAGGGTGAGAATCGATCTCAGAATCTCATGGAATTGGGAGGGAAGCTCTATCCCTCACTCTCTATAAAGTTTGATAAATATAATTTCTAAGTAATTTTGAATCTTGATATTAAGAATACTTTTTCACAATTGCTATGGGACACGTATATATATCTTAATTTTTGTTTAAAAAAGATTTTAAGATTTGATGAATGGGTTTCAGATGATACGATGCCGTATCATTGTAAAATTTCCTGGCTCTACCAGTGTCTATTATTGTGATTATTACAAAATGAATGATTCAATTAACATTGTGAAATGAATTGTTTTTAACAAGGGACTACAATTACATAGCTAGCTAGTCTCTAAAACTGTGAAAAGAGACTAGCTTTTACTAATTGATAAAACTGGTCAAAATCAGCCAACATTGACATGGTCATTCAAAAATAGAAACCAGAAAGAAAGCCTTCTCCAAGAATATAAAAAAGCAAGCAGCACGCTACAACAAAACACAAGCACTCAATACCACCACTATAAAACGAAACTTGTTACATTTCAGCTAAAGTAAAACTACACCAAAACACAAATCCCATTTTTCTCTCTATTGCAACTGCAAATTAAATTCCATTAATTCAAAATCATTCTAATGGATTCAAACGGATCAACCTTCTGGTGCCATCGATGCGACAGATTCATTAGGGTTCATACGCAAAACATCGCAATTTGCCCAGATTGTGGCGGCGGATTCGTCGAAGGAATCGACGCTTCATCTACTCTCTCCCCTCTTTCTCCAATCTCTCCTCCTACTACCACCAGGCTTCTTCCTCCCGACAATTCTCGCCTTATTCGTAGCTCTCCTTCTTCGATTAATCCGGTAATTGCTCTTCCTAATTCAACTGATGAAACTTCACCTCCTACTTATCAATTGTTTTATGATGATACTTCGGGTTTAGGGCTTCGCCCTTTGCCGATTAGTGTTGCAGAATTTCTAATGGGTTCGGGTTTTGATCGGATTCTTCATCAATTAGGGCAATTAGATTTTAATGGTAGTTTGAATGGTATGGATAATAATAATAATCCGCCTGCTTCGAAATCGGCTGTTGAATCTATTCCTTTTGTTAGAATTGTTGATAGTCATGTAGGATCTGAATCACATTGTGCAGTTTGTAAAGATCAGTTTGAGATTGATATGAATGCTAGAGAATTACCCTGCAAGCATATTTATCATTCGGATTGTATACTTCCGTGGTTGTTGTTGCATAATTCGTGCCCCGTTTGTCGGTTTAAGTTGCCGACTGATAATGGTGTTAGTGAGAATGATGGTAGGGATTCGGATTCTGATGATGGGATGATGGTGGGGTTGAGGATATGGAGACTGCCTGGTGGAGGTTTCGCCGTTGGTAGGTTTCTCGGTGGGAGGGGAACGGCAGATGAGGGTTTGTTTCCTGTTGTTTATACAGAAATGGATGGAGGAAGGTTTGATAATAATGATGATTTCCGTAGGATTTCATGGCCATTGAGGGAGAGTAGGTCAGGTAGAAGCCGGAGTTGGGCTCGTGCTTTTCGTAGTGTCTTTACTTTGTTCAGGAGAAATAGAAGAAGCTCATCGTCTCGTTCGAGTGTTGAAGCTGGGAGAAGTGTGTCTCGTTCCCGCTCATTATTCAGGAGGAGACAGAGTCAAGGATGGACATTTGGTGTTTAGAAATTAAATTGGAGCACGTTAATGGCGGAGCAATTTAGTAGTTTCGATCGATTACATCATAGTTGTCTCATCGGGTGCTACAAACTACTAACTATATGAAGAGTTGTAATGACTACTTTCTCCGTTTTTTTTTTTATAGTTGTAATACTTCCCTAAAATAGAAGTGTCATAATAGTTGCAACGCACTATAAAAGGATGGCTTTTATAGTGAAAATTGTACTTTATCTTTATTTAAAGCACGTGACCCACTTGATAATGCTCCTAATAACCTTTCAACTCCATTTTAAGTATATTATATCGTGTGAGATCCACTTTTCTTAAATACCGTGATAAAGTGTGTGTTGTAACTATAAAGAAATGAAAGAGGTATTATTTATATATATATTTTTTTTCCTATATATAAATTTCTATATGAATATGAAAGATAAGTTTGGTGAACTAACCTGAATATCCATGTCTACAAAGGTTTAGTGTTAAGAGAGTAGAGACAATCTTGTACTTGAAAGTGATAATGCTGTTGATCTTATATACTCTGTAATGATTTATTAGAATTATTGATCACTAATTTAATACTTCGTATATGATATATTGATTTTAATAATTTGTATTTAGCTGTCATTTAATCTTGCAATATTTAGTACGGGGTATCAAAGATCTTGCAGTGGCAAGTCTAAGAACCATGGGTAATGAAGTGGAAGCAGCTTCTAATCCCTTATTCACTGAATATGGTTTCAGTTGTATGAGTGATATTGAAGAAAAATTAATTAAGCTGTTTCAGTTAGGAATTAGATGTGAAGGTGCTTATTCCTGTCATTTACAATGAACTGTCTGTGGGTTCTGCCGTTCGACAGTCCACGGACACATTTATGTGTACTTTTATTTGCTTTCACATGATGAGTACATGACTGGACTTACATGGGAAATGCCAGGTGAAGAGGAATGTAAAAATGTGTAAATTACACTCGTTTGTATAATGAAATTTGAATTTATTACATCCTTAATTTCCATCAAATTCAATCTGGTTTAAACTGATTCAAGACTAGCTCATTTGGATACAATCCGAATATACAAATTAATAGTCTTACCTAAGTCTTGAAAACCTACATAACCATCTTAAAGAGTGTATAAAAGTCTAAAATTACAACACCAATATATTTTTGTATTACTCTTAAGGAAAACTATTTATACTGTATAATTTTTGTATGTATGTTTTTGATTGAATGTTTGAAGCACACTCAATCCAATTAGATCTGAAAATCCAATTTTCGAAAATCAAATCCAAATTACTAATAAGGTGAGGAATGCGTTGAACTTTGGATTTAATACGAATCCTTTTCCATCTTGATAGTACTTGAAACTTTGAAAGTAGGTATCTTGTACTCCGGCGTAAGTTATTACTTATCATACTTGGACCAAACATGGCTATAGTTCTACCGGACATGTCATTTCCAAGATGATTCCGAATAGCGAACTTTGAAAACTACTTACAGAGTAGTATATTCGAGTTACATCCTTCTTTCCTATCAATTCTTTATAAGATCATTCGGTTTCAGTATTTTATTACACAGTTACACTACGACAGCATTGCCTCTGAGCGTAGACAGCATCATAGTTGTAGAGATTTGGAGTGTTAAAAGATGATGCATAACACTGGGACCATTTTAGCTTACATCAGGTCCATTACAAATATTGTGGAGAAACTATTGCTTTCTAAAAAGGTCAGCAATCACTTCCCCTTTGATTGATTATTACAACACTCGCATCAGTCGTATGCAAGTAGCTAGATCTGATGCGATTATCCATTTCATCAACCCTGCTTGTTATATTTTGTGGGTGCATGCATGATAGCCGACCCTCAAGTGATCGACAAGGGGCTGATTATGTCGGCTCGGTAGCTCAAGGCCGTCCTTTGTGCGTCTTTAAAGTTGAGGGGAAACGTTGTATAAAGTTCGGGAATGTGTTCGGGATTATATACCTTTTGTTCTTAATAAAACAAAAGTAGTGGGATCGAAAAATACCAACATACACTTGTTATTGTCATTCATGACAAGAGTAATTATTGGTATAAACTTCCTCTTACGAAGCAATGATGGATCTATGTATGAAGTTGTATAAAACAACAAATCAAGAATATTAAATTATTATATCTATGTATTTTTATTCTTAGTCGTACACTCTTTTTTAATTTGGTTATTTTTTGACTTTTTGTCGTTAATTGTTAACGGTAGATGCGGTATGACTTTGGTTGATGAAAATTAGTGTCCTTTTGAGATTTCTTTTGTAATAAAATACTAATAAAAATATAAATATTACTGGGGCAAGTATTATGAATGAGTAATATAATCACATGGGATCTTATTGGATTCGTCTCATCGTAAATTTTACTATTTTCCTTCCAATGGTGAAGCTATTAGTTAAATGTATGCAAAAAACATTAATTGACAACATCCGTTGACATGAACTTATGCCTATGACTAAATTTATATTAACTTGGTCAATTAAGACACATATTGTCCAAATAGTATACTCAATGATACAAGTATGAACTTGGTCATTACAGACCATTCTATTGATTTTGTTAGCTTTATATATTATGTTCATGTTTATTTGAGTACACAAACAAGGTAGTGTCAATGATTGTAGACCATATTTTATGCCAATTGATGTAACTTGACCTTGTTTAAGTTCATAAGCATTTCACAAACACAAAGGTTGTATCAGATTTTCATCTTGCTGACAATGTATCAAAGGAAAAGATTAACAAAGATACATCATACAAGTATATAATTGGAACTCTTGGGCATCTTTCGTACAGTAATCCCACATTTGATGAACTCGAAGTTAAATGAACTTTTTGGAGTCATATTCTTGTAACAATCACCAATAATACTAAACACATACGAATATTCCCGTGTCTTGAATCAATTAAGATTATTACAGGAATATGACCTCCAAAGTTTTGTACAATTAGTCAATCCAAACATGAAATTAATCTACTTAGATGGCGAAAAGCATGATTTTAAAAGGCGATAGGAGTAAACTTTATTTGTCAACTTGGTTGAGCTTGCCAAGGCCATTGCAATTAGCACATACAATTTGAGCTTGATCCTTGCGAGCTGCATTTGCCCTCAGCGCGCTTCCTGATTTCCTGACAAAACCCGCGCCATCACACTCTGGGCACCTGTATGAAATACCACACACAGTTATCAAACATTACTAAGTAGTAATTAAAGATATTCACGATTGAAATAATGCATTCCTAAATTCAAAATTTTAACATAAACTCCAAAATGTCGAAAAATAAGTACATTAGGTACGCTGGAATGTATAATAAACAGGGGGAGAGAGGAAGAGAACACGTACGTATCCTTGCGGGAAAAAATGATGGGAAAGGCAGTACCAAGGAGAGCAACAGCAGCAGCACCAGCAATCAAGTAAGTGGTGCTGTCAGAGGATAATTCTCCCACTGCTGCCTTCACTAAAAACCTCTTCTTCTGGTGAAGGTTAGGAGGAGATCTAACCGTGATTAAATTTCTTGTTGCTGTTATTTGCGACGGTATCAATGGGTTCACCAGAAATTGGGACTTGAAGGAGGTCATGGTTGCCTTTAGTTTTAAACTAAATTTTAGAAGTTTTCAGGGGATTTTGGTAAGGTAAAGCCAAGGAGATGATGAACAAGGGTGCTTAAATTAGCAGGTTTGTGGCCTTGTGGGGGTATGGATAAGAGGCCACGTCAGAGATTTCATATTCTTCTGTAAATTATTGGATAAGGTTTTATGCCCTACTAACTTGTGGAGGAAGTGTAAGTGCAATGCTTGCTTAAAAAATAAGGCCAGGTTTAGAAAATAATATTGGAAGTGAAAATAAGAAATGAAATTGAATGCACAATGAGGGAGCCCCAATTAATCTTTCTGATAAACAAAAATCGTTTATTTTATGGGATTTCGGTAAATAAATCAACAAAATATCCTTGTCAATATCACATTTTCCTAAATAACTCTATATTTATGGAGACCCCATTTAAAAATAGTTGTTGACTTATTTACCGAAATACCACTAGATAAACATTGTTTTTCTGAACATAAACCTGTATTTTCTCTAAATTATGTTAGAATACAGTAACTTTTCATAGATAATGAAGACAATGATCCAATGTGTAACAACTGTAGTGAAAGAAGCTGAATTTTGAGTTAATCATTTCGATATCAGTACACCTTTTCACTGTCTATGCTTATTTGTTATCAAATGCTTCAGCAAAGAGGATATCACAGTTTTTTAGTCTCTCATAAATTTCAATCCTTTCTTTATTTTCATTTCATGAACAAGAAACCGCATGACCATTGGTATTTCAGATTACAAATACACATATATATTACAAGTTTCTTGTGTTACAAAACTATTGTGTTATACAAATTGAATGATGAATAATATCCTCCTAACTAATGGAACCAAGGCTTCAGCTGTGTTGTGATATCCAGACTCCAGTTGTATACCAGCCACAAACAGTTTCTAGTCTCTCAGACTCCAGTATTTTGCAACTCCAGATCTGAAGATTTTACCGACAACTATCCATATCAAATAATCATTCAACTTTTGATATATTTTGGCTAATCTGTAATGACAGCCTTAAAACTTGCATTTAGACACTGACATGAAAGCCATTTCAGCAGCTGCATCTAAAACACTCTGGACGAAGAAACCATATGCGCTCCCAAGAACACCATGTAAACTGAATGACTTAGCTTCATAGCCAAAATCATTTCCTTTTATTCTGATGCTGATTCAGTAAGCTTATCATATGCAGTAGGGAAGCGTAAACCTGAACCAATGTGGCCTGAGATAGGGCATATCCAGCTGAAGACACTTGGCCCAAGGACCTATTGGAGAAGGGAAAATCAACCAAACAATTAATTATTGAAATGGGTATATTATGAAAAGTCAAGGCCAGTACTGAAAGAATGATTTTTCTAATAGGACATCCCATAAAGCATACCAGAAATAAACGTAAATTCATAGGCACCAAACAACTTCAAACTATCTTTCAATTTCCTTTTTCCGCTATGCACGTCACAAGGTTTGACAACAATGCTGACCTTTCCCATATTTTATAAGCTGCAATTTATCTTATTTGAATTACTGAAACTAGAACTTCTGTTACCCCATCTTGTCCAAACAGTAATTTGTGTCAACCATCTCCATGAAAGTTAATTACACTTGTTACAGCCAGCTGGATATATATGCCATGAAGGTGTCAGATGTTAAGTATTCTAGAGTTGTGGTTCAACTACTGCTGGTTGAGATCAACTTGTCACTTATCTCTTTTCCCCAACCCCCACACCCCCCCCCCCCCCAACAACCACCAGCACCATCCACCAAGAATGATGACAAACTCTATTCCCCAGATCCCGAGATTGTTCAACAAGTCGCTCGCCGGCTAATAGGAGAGAAAAAAATGAAAGGACCCATGTGATGAGGAGACATAGGGGTGTTTGGTTAGGAGCTTTTTTTTTTTTTTTTTTACTTGGGGGGAGGGGGGGATTGTTCAACACATGGGTCCTCCGTTAATTTATTTCTCTCCATTTAGTTGGCTAGAGACTTGTTGAACAATCTCTAAGCAGAGATAGTGATGGAGTTTGTTGTTGGGGGGGGGGGGGATTGGGAAAAACTCATTTCAAAAAGCTCATTGGGGTGTTTTGTTAGGAGCTTTTTGAAAGAACTTTTTGGGTTCACCAAAACAACTAATATACCAAACACTTTTACATAAACGGCTAGTCAAAATAGTTGATGCAAACAGCTAAGAACTAATTGCCAAACAAAGTCATTGAGATAAATTATGCGTTGATAATTAAAAGTTCCAATAAATATGTAGTTTCTATAAAAAGAAATCCTAGAACGGAAGTAGTAGTTCGCAATCTTTGCATAATAGTTGCATGCAACATATGAGTGAAAGTTGGTAACAACTACAAAAGAAGAATATTTCAGTGAGCTAATGAATTTGTTTTTGTAGACACCTAAAAATATATCCCCAAAACCAAACCCGATGATGAACAACCTTTCACCGCCATTATTAGTCGGGTTAAATATTTAATCTCAAAAGTGCTTAAAACCCATATTCAGTCAACAAATCAGTCAAGCCATTTATTCAAACTCAGTCCAACTCATATTCTAGCCCAAACCCTTCTTTAATTCATTTCGTGCTATTAAATAACTAAGCCCGATTAATAAATAATAAAACCCTAAGTCTAAATAAGCCCGGAATCCTGAAACTGCACCTAAATATCACGTACTTAATGATTAAGAATTAGGGTTAAAATGAATTTGAACAGTTTTAAGGAAGAGCTGAATACCGTGTCATGGCAGACACACCGCGTTGCGGTATTCTGCTGTGTTGCGGCAATTCGTACCGTGTCACGGTATCCAGCGACGTGTCGCGGCGTTTTTCTAGGGTTTCTCCACTGCGCCTTTTCACTTCTAGGGTTCCGTGTTTCACCCTACTCATTCCCTCTATAAATACGAGGTTGATTTCCTCAGTTTTGGGGCACCAATAATCATTCTCTTCTCTCTCTTTAGCCTAAACACTAGCCTCCCTATTCTACCACAATACTTCCCCCAAGCACTCCAAGGAGTCCATATTTGACCCGAGGTTCCGTCCTTAAACCAAGGCGTGAAAGATATAATTGAATTTAATTTGATTTTATATTTTATTTGAAATTACTAACAGTTTATTCATGATGTAGCAATTCAAGGAAACGCGGAAAGTGAGTAATTAATCACTTAATTACTCTTATTTTTTTTATTCTTGTTGCTAATATCATGATTAGGGTTATTATGACTTGATTTGACTAAGGTTATTATGATTAAATTGCTTCCAATATTAATATTGATTCTATCATTATTTTGTTGATCACCATATTGCATGTTTAAAGGGAATATGTAATTGAAAAATCACGACTAATAAGATAATTTGGACGACCTGTTTATGTTCTTTTTTAATCTTATTGTTTAATCAAGTGATCACAATATTTTAGAATTATGTGCTGCATTAATATTCAGCCAATTTAGCCTAATGATAGTTTGGAGCAAATTAAATATTTGTTTGCATGCCTTTAAGATCGCAGGAATCACTTTTCACTATAAGAATCAAGTAGAGGCCAATACGGGCGAATGTGACTCCATGACTCACTTCGTACCATTATCCCCGATCCTCCTTTTGGTGATTCCGAACCATATGGAGTTAGTAATCTCATGGATTATGAATGGAGTGTAACCTTCACGGGTCAATGATTGTTGCTTATCGTTGTTTCTTATTCGTGGTTGCCTTAAATGATCCGTGACCGATTTACAAGTTCTTTAAAAACTTGTTGGCGACTCCCTACTTTCCTTATCCCTAATCGTATAATGTCAATTCCCACTTCCTATGAGTGTCAAGCATATTCACAACATGCTTAACGTAGTCGCGCTTCGAATGATGCCTACAGTTTTACAGGGACTTTTTGGCTTGTAACACGGAGATACAAAGTAAGTTTTCATTTAGTTAAGCTGTTAGCTTCCTTGAATTAGCGTGAAGTCCAACAAGTAAGGCTGCAATTTAATCAATTTCATAACTAGTTGGGTCTTTGCAAGGAAGCTTCCACATAGGTGTTTTAAATCAATTTTGCCTTAGTTTGATGTGTAATTGTGTATTTTATCATTTTTATGATAGTAAATTTCTATCAAATAATGTTTGTGGGTTTGTCCTTGTTTCACACAGCTTTATAATGCTTTATTATAATCAAATAGGGGAAACCTATTACTCCTATACGGATTATGAGTCTATAAATAGTATTTTTGCAGATTTGTTGCAACTTGCAAGGGAAGGGATGCAAGGAATCAATATTAGGGGAAGGGTATGTTAGTCATAGCCTACTAGTAGTAGCTTGGGGAATAAGTTAGAGAGTTTGTTATGAGAGTTTTTCTATAAATAGGCCTCATTGGGAGGAATAATGAGGATGTTGAATATTGTTGAGGTTATGTTATTGAGAGAGAGTGAGCCTCTTGAAAGCTCATATTAGGAGAGAATCCACCTCTCGAAAGAGGAATTATCATCCAATTTAGCGTAATTCTCATCTTAAGGCTATAATCATCCTCTATATCTTAATTTCTGCCATTACTAGTGCTGTAACCAAGCTAATTCCTAGCAAGGGACTGGCATTAAAGCATATGTATTAGCAATTTTCGCCTTGTTTTATACCTAATATATCAAGATACAATTCATTGCAACTTTCTTGCTTTTGTTTCATCCTTGTGCTCCTTAAATAAAAAAATTAAAATTAAACCCCTCATTATAAATTATGAGCTAACGGCCATAGTTTTCAGTTTAGTTCTGTTTCTGTAAGCTGATTGACACAAATATTTGTTAGAACAAGCAAGGCCTAGGGCCTAAACAGCTAAACCTGTATTCTCATACACACAATCTGACACCCACCCACCCCCTCTGCAACCCTTTTCCCTAAGATCGCAGTCAAAAAAAAAAAAAAAAAAAAAAGTAGATAAGATCAGGGATCTTTTGTAAGCTCCAGACACTAAAAGTAGCTAGTGAGTGAGGCTATTCTATAGTTGCTTTCAAGGCCAGCAATTCAAAACGATAATTTATATGAAAAAAGAAAATGTATTCACAATACTGAAGATTAAGAATCATATCCTTCCAAGAACACTTGCAAGCCAAATAATAAACACCCAAATCCTTGCTCATGTCCTATCTTCAGCCACAAGCCTTAGAAACAGATTGAAACTTACATATCCCAACACCCCCCTCCCCCCCCCCCCCCCCCCCCCACACACACACACACACACAACACACACACAATTTCTTTTTTATAGTGAAAAAAAGCTACAAATTCAAGCAAGTTCAAATCAAAAAGAAATTTAGTAAGTTACCCTAGATTTTACCATAATTAGAAAAGTTCAAACCGATTAAATTGAAGAGATAAGTTCAAATAGTTATGACTAAGAAAGCTAAAGCACACAGCCCAAATCATATGCACGAAATTAATTTGTTCTAAACCAACATTATACCCTACTTGCAAAATATTTACTAGTGATATGTAGGAAACTTACCAAAGTCAAGTTTTCAAAAGCACCAAGATCATAAGGATGTCTGTACACTTCTCCTCCTTTCTCAGCAAGCCACATAGCTCTGACTCCTTCATAATACTGCAATGTATGTCCAAAATAAATTAAAAAAACCATTCAGCAATGAAGAAATGATCAATATATAACACCAATTTGATGAATGCAAACCTCAATAGTAGTCTTATTTCGTAGAGTCAGGTAGATATGCCAGCCAAGAAGAACGCCAAGTGCTATAATCAAAGGAAATAAAAGCAGACATGATACCACCTGTGAAGAAAATATACAATTGAACAATGAATATCCCACATGGGTTCCAAGCAAGAAAATAAACATCCTAGAACATTGAATAATTTAAATCAACAATTACCCAAAATAAAATGATTAAGAGAAAGAAAAACGCAATGGAAGCTTTACATATACAGTTCTTGATGATTCTTCATTTTGCTGTTCATCCTTTACAGTGTCATAAACTATACTACCCAGAAGCAATACCTGAAAATGCAAAAGGGTAAGAATCAAAAATATGATTTGAGTAATGTCTGTTAATCCCTCACTAATCGCTTCAAGGAAATAAATGTATAACCATTTATAAATAAACAAATTCAGAATAAAATAAAATTATAAAAAGGAAAAGAAAGCATAGATGACACAACATGAACGTACCGCAGAGTGTATGCATGCTATTACAGCATATAGGACAAAGATAAAGAACGCCTTATAGTTAGCATGGCCTACACAATTATTTATCCATATGCAGTGGTGGTCCTGGCATTCATAAAACACCATTTAAATGCATATCCACTACAATATACTCAGTCAGGTACAATTAGACAGACGCATACCATCCGCAAAACACATCTTTTGCATACTCGACAATGATGTGCACGAGGAGGCTTGTAATGGGAGCACTTCTGACAATATCTTAAGTCACCACTCTGCAATAGAGTATCCACACATGAATAAGCACCAGATTAATCACTCTGCCATCCCAAAACATTTGAGACACCAGAACAAACTATCAATTAAATCATTCCAGACTTGATCATCAATCAACAAGGATGATACAACCTTGATGCATATCCAGAACAAGCAGTTATAGCTTCTAGTCCACATTGGTAGAAATTCAATTCAAATCCCATTGATATGAAAAAGGAAAAAAAAAAAAGTGAAAGAATGAAAAAGAACATAGTTGGGAAATTTTCTGGAGGATTCAGAAGCATCCATATCAAGGTTTGTCCAAAATGCATGAGAATTCCCTACAAGTATAATGGTGAGATCAGGGTATCAAAATGGTTTTAAGGATTACTTTTGGTGATATTTATAATATCCAATTTTAAGTAGACTCCTTAATTGACTTGAAATGAGTGTAAAGAGTAGAAACACTCAAAATAGAGGAAGTTAGGAAGGAAAAAGGGAAACATATCCAATTTTAAATAGACTCCTTAATTGACTTGGAATGAGTGTAAAGAGTAGAAACACACAATATAGAGGAAGTTAGGAAGGAAAAAGGGAAACAACGAAGCATTAGAAATCAGACTACTGTGAACAAAAGAAACAGTGGAATTGACACCCTAAAATGATAGAAAAATAACCCATCAAAAGGAGTAACAAAAAAAATAACAGATACAGTATACATGAGGTCAATAAAACTACTATCATAGTATCATCACTTGTATCTTGTACATTAGTACTAGTTGTAGTGCATAGCTACTATGATTCATAAATAAGACACAAAACTAAACAGAACACAAAGAAGCTATAGCTAACAGATGCATATGAAGGCTAATTACAGAGGCATACCATTATTAAAACATTTTTCCAGGGAATAATAACAGAAATAAACAGGCAGATATTCGAAGATGCATTAAATAATCAGCCATCATGTACACAAAGAAGTTCCTGGTCTTGCCAAACAAGTCCACTTAAGTGCCATTGTGCTTTTTAAATAGTATATTAGGTGAAAGATCTTGAGATGGGGGTATTTTATAGGAATTCTTGATCATCTTTCTGCATTCGTTTTTCATCTTTGAAGTCTAGCTACATCATCAATTTTTCCCTATGTTGTCTTTTCTGTATTTCTTATATGACAGGTAATCTTTTGAGAATTCACTGATCTATACTGTACCTTAGTGCATTCATCAAATGCTGGTAGTAGAGCTGAGGAAGCACTTAGTAACAGTATTAGACAATAAAAAGGCATTAGCACAAAATTTGCCTGCTGCTTTAAATTGCTATACAATGTTGGCAATTGCAGGTGGTAATGGGTTTGGAAATCAGTTGCATTCGTGGTGGTTGTGGCAAGGCGGAGTTCCTTAAGAATTTTAGAATAGGAAATGTTTAGGCTAGTAGTTACACAAAAAAGTCAAGATATCTTTTCACATTTGTACATAACCATGTAGTGTAGTTGAGGACTAAGAGGTACATTTGGCCATGTGAAATACACTACAGGTTATGTACAAATGTACATCTAGTCCTCAACTATACAGTCATTTACTCCTTACTACACCGTCACGCACTTAACAAGAATACTTAGACTTAAGAGTGCTTATGAGACGAGACAACTCGCAAGCTACTCGAGCTCGACTCGGTCAAAACTAGATTCGAGTGAGCTCGAGATTGACTCGAAATGTTAATGAGTCAAGTCGAGTCGAGTAGCTCAATACTCGACTCGAAAACTCGTGAGAAACTCGAATCTCTTCATACATTATTATATTTTATAAAAATAAAAATATTTCGATTCAAAAACTTTATTTTTCATAAATAATTAATAAATTTATAATATTTATGTACTCACATCATATGTACTTCCTCTGTTTTTTCAACATTTCTCTTTTCACGCTTGCCGATGCATGTTTTGAATCGTTAATATCTTTGATTATCAATATGTAAAAATTATAAATTTTAGATAGTAAAATTGTACAAATCGAGACGAATCTAACAAGATCTCACACGGCTATATTTTTACTTATGTATAAATCGTCAAAGTGAAACATATGAATAGTGTAAAAGTCAAACTGTTGCAACTACAAAAAAACAGAGGAAGTATATTTCTTGTAATACAATATTAATGAGAAAGAACAAATGTTACACTAAATAGAAGGTTCTATTAAGAACGAATCAATTAGCAAGCTACTCGAGATCGACTCGGTGAACGCTCAAGACTCGATATGTTAACGAGTCGATATCGAGTCGAGTCGAGCCAAGCTACCCCAAATTCGAACTCGACTAGCATCTAAAGAAACCCCACTTAGACTGAACTAATTATGAAAACAAATACTTCCGATTGCATAACTTTTCAAATTGCGGATTCCCAGACAACTTTTGGAAATGAGAAAGAATTAAAAAAAAAAAAGGACCAATGTGATAGGAGAGAGATAGATAGAGTTTATTAACTTAAAAAGGAAAGTGATGCAACTAATTCGAAACTTCCGTTTTACGAAACTGATGCAACTAAAAATAAACGGAGGAAGTAACTTATTCTATTAACCATGTGTGACTTTTTGATTGACGCCACCAAATCTCACATTTAATAGATGACTCAAACATAAATAAATTAAGTAATTAAATCCCACTCATGATGTCTTTGATCCGCATCATACTCCCCCTTTATATATATATATATATATATATATATATATATATATATATATATATAAAATTAAACCTAGTCTAAAGTTTTAGCAAAGCATGGATATCATCCAAATCAATCAAACATGAACCAAAAGAATATGCCTAGTCCATCCACCCATGTCATGTTTAGAACTCACATAATTAAATGCACCACGAGTTTCAATTCAATGATCTAAGAACATAATTGACGACACACCATTGTCAATGCAATTAATATCATTGAAATAATTCATGAAAATAGTTGCATCTAAATTATCGCCGTCAAAGGAACTAGAAGAAATTTGACTTTTTGATTCCAACTTAGAAGCCACAAATTTATCTTCCTCAACTAAGATGAAGCTTGACAAAATTACAACTCTGTGTTCCAAACATTCCTTTGCATCTATTAAATATTTATTAGATTGCTCCAATACTGGATATTTCAGGTTAGAACAAGGTGAAAATTCAATCTTTTCCTCATGCATAACCTCAAAGTTAGGTTCTTCAACTTTTTCCTCACAAGACACACCTTGCAAACAAGAGAACTTATCATCCTTGTCTTCAAAATCTATCCTTTGCATCCTAAAAAAATTTAAGAGATTCTTGATGTTCCTTATAATTTTATCCATACGTGGTGAATTTCTGGATTTCATCTTATAAATGCTGCAAATACAATTTAATTCTCCATAGATGATGCCACCTAACTAGGTAAAGCAGGTTTGTCAAAAGTTTAGTGCTACTGCAAATTCGTTACTCAGAAAATTCACAAAACTTTATAGGATGATATTTCAATGTTACAGATTCCAACGCAATAAGAATCGCTGAAAAATCCAAAGTAAAACTCAAGATGTGATTGAAAACATTTTTGCTGTCCAGAACAAATGCATCGACCCATTGACAGAAACAAACCCAGTTTATTAGCAAACCAAGCCTAAAAATTCTGGACTTTCATAGGTGAAAAGTAAACAGCTAAAAAAATCTAGATTAAAAAAAAAAGGAATTGTCAAAAAGCCTTGGTATCGAGGGAAAACGAAGCAAAACAAATCTGTACTCAAACCGGGTTTTTTAGATCATGAAATTTTTTGAAAAAGTTTGAGTGGCTCTTGATACCAAATGATGTGCACTTGCTTGGTGTTCGAAAGGAGGCTCAAAACCAATCTCAAAGTATGAGGGTTCAACTATGGAGTCTCGATCAAAGTTGTTGGTTTAATCTCGAAAGCCTGTTTGCAGTCTCAAGCAAAGAACAATACGTTCAAAATTATAATTTCAATAATCACTCTTCAGTTTTATTAATGTAAAGACGCCTATTTATAAGGTAATAAATAGGATTTTAAGGTGTCGTTTAGTAGATGAAAAAAAAACATAGGAAGTTGAAATTCCTAGTAATTGAATTTGTTTTGGGTGTTTTTTGGTCTCTCGGGAGAGTTATGTCACCAAGACTGGTCCGACGCGGTCTGTACCTGTAAAACACGGAGACTCCGGTTGGTAGGAGCTCCGCCTTTGACGATCAAGTTAGTATTGGTCGTAGAAGATGAAAAGGTGCGGAAAAAGGTAAATGTAAGATCTTCTCGGATTCCGAAATCAGGTGTTTTCTCTGATGTGAGATAATGTAGGGGTGCTGTAATAATTGAAGGTTGTCCCCAAAATAGGGGAATCTCCCTATTTATAGGGTCGTTAGAAAATGTGCCCTTCATTAGGTCAAGATGACCTAATGGGTTGCGCCGTTTTGCGGCGCTCTTGGGGATTGGGCCCTAAAGGCTGCCATTCTATTTGTTATCTGAGGCTAACACGTGTCCCTCTCTGGGACCACGTGTCTACGGTATTTTTACCCTAAACATTTGCCCCTCACAAGGGCCACGTGGCGTGCACCTGTGTCATCTGCCAATTGGGAGTTCTTCAACCTGCGGTACCAGTATGCCACCGAGGTGTACGATGCCGAGCAGCTAAAGGAGACGGCGCCGCCTCCCTTCATGGAATGGCCTTGGCCAAGGCATTGAAATTGCCTCGAACGAGGAGGATGAGCCGAACAACGAAGCTCTGGTTGACCCTAGCTAGGCTCAACCCGAGCAAATTGTAGAAGACCTCCCGCCCCCGACCCAAGTGGTGCCTCCGCCCCAGCAGTCTTAGGTTTTCTGCGGCAGTATGCCAAGTTTTTCTCCGACCTGCGTGTCGTGTATCTTTGTATTTTACTGACTGGGCAATTCAACAATCTCTTTTTTTCTTGTCTTTCTCTAATGCATATCCGGTTAACATTATCCCCGGCCATTTGGTCGGGTTTAATTTAGAAATATGCGTTGGTTTTGTTCAATTTTTAAATTTTTCAATTTTCAATTTTTGCATTTGAATCTTTACATACATATATACTTGAATTTTTGCCTAACTCTTTAATAACAGGCGGCAACTGACCAACCGGCTACCTGGCGGCTGTGTGGTTAGTTTCCAAGCTTGATTGATTGATTGACTTGGGAACTTTTGATACTTCAAGGAGTATGAGATGTTCCTAAGTCAATCAATCACAGTAGTGATTGCCCCAAACCAAGTACACAACCGTCCAACACAGCAAGCGATTTAGCCATTTGCCCAGCCGGTTTAAATAGTTTTATTGAACTATTTTGCCACCGTCTGGGGTATCTGCAATCCAATTACACTATGTCCGCTTGCCCCATTAGGTGGACTTGTATAATTTCGAAAAATAATCTAAGTTAGAACTTCGGCCGATGTCTTTAGACATCCGATATTCGTGGACTTAGTTGTTCTTTTTGGATTACTTTGGTCAGACGACTATGAGTTGTCAATTAGGCCGTTCAATTTCGACTGTCTGCATATGTTTGTAGAGCAATGTGCAATGCTCTCTACGAGGATTCCACCCGAATGGGTGTCGCCGGACGCCTTACTCATATTGGAGCAGACGAATTTATAAATTCAAATATTATCCAGCAATTAGCCTCATGTCTTCGCCAGACATTCATTTAGCTACTAGTTTTTGTACTTAGTTTAGTATTTCTAGTACTTAAAAGCGCGCCGTCTGTACGTTCTACAAGCGGCATTTCAAACATTGCGAATGTATATAAAGCAACAAATAAAGGAATTGGAAATAAAAAGCAACTTTCATTGATAGGCTTTTCATCTATAAAAATTTTCAACTCTAACAAACCTTTTTTAAGATATCTACATTCCAAATTCTAGGCAGCCGCATACCGTCTGGAATTCCAAGCGGTAGGTGCCGTTCTTTACTTCTTCATAAATTCGATAGGGACCTTCCCAATTAGTAATTAACTTTCCCTGCTAATTGGCCTACCGGTTGCCTCTATTTTCCGTAACACAAAATCACCCTCTTTCAGAAGCCATTTATGCACTCTCTTATTATAGGCACGTGTCATTCTCAGACGGTAAATCTCATGACGCAAGACGGAATTGCCCCTTCGTTCCGGGAGTAAGTCCAATGCTAGCCGCATGGCCTCCAAGTTTGCCTCTTCATCGTATAGCATGACTCGAAGAGTCGGCTTATAATGCTCGATGGGCAAAACGGCTTCAGCACCCGTAAACCATGAGAAATGGGTTTCACCGGTTGCCCATTTTCGGTTGTCCGGATGGCCCATAGGACATGAATTAATTCTTCGGCCCATAAACCACTGGCCCTTTTTATTTTCTTTTTAATGCCGTCTGAGATGAGTTTATTGAAGGCTTCAACTTGGCCGTTTGCTTGGGTCGGCCGACTAATGCAAAACAATGTGAGATCTCTTGATCTCCCTGAGGCGAGGCGTCTCAAATTGAGGGCCATTATCAAAAACCATAGACATAGGTACCCCGAACCGGGTGATAATGTTCTTCCAAATGAAAGAGATGACATCCTTAGTCTTGATATTTTTGACAGCCTCTGCCTCAACCCTCTTGGTAAAATAATCCACAGCCACCAGAATGTACCGTTTAAGATGTCCATGCCCCATTTAGCAAACAGGACTGAGCTATGAATTGCTGTCAAGTCAGTGGAAACGGATGAGCTTGCCAAACCTTTGGCACTTATCACATTTTTTTACCATCTCCATGGCATCTGTCTCAAGAGTGGGTCAGAAATAAACCTGCCGCCTGGTAGCCAAGAATCTGCCGCCTATATGAGATGCACGGTATCCTGCATGCAATTCTTCGAGAACTTCCTGCCCTTTTTCTAGGGTAACACACTTCAATAGAGGCTATAAGAAACCTGCTTTAAAGAGTTCTCCGTTCCTCATCTCGAAGTTTGCAACCCGCTTTCTCATGACAACCGCTTCCTGTGGTGAATTAGGTAGCGTGCCGTCCTGCAGGTATGCCCGAATGCCATCCATCCAGGTAGAGCTTCGGTCAAGTACTCTAATGGGTTCTTCTTCGGTAATACTTCGTTTTTCCATAACTTCCCAAACACTGACCGAGGCGTATCACAGGAGGCGAAGGATGCCAATTTTGACAGTGCATCCGGCTCATTGATTCAAATGGAATTCTTCAAGTGTCCCAGCTTCAGCTTTGACCGCCCGAAGATATTTGATCATAGCCGGATGGGTGGCTTCATAGTCACTATGGTATTGGCTTACGACCAACTGTGAATCAGAGCAAGCGTCAATTTTGGTTGCCCCTGCCGTCTTACACAAGCGGATACCGGCTAACAAGGCTTCATATTCTGCCTCATTGTTTGAGGCCTGGAACTTGAACCGAAGTGCATACTCATATTTGCCCTCATCAGGAGACAAATTATGCCTGCACCACAGCCGTTCATGGTAGAGCTCTCGTCTACATACACTTTCCAAACCTAATCAGCATTGTCCGGTACAACCGGCCTTGTCATTTTGATAATGAAGTCGGCAAATGCCTGACCTTTCACTGCCTTTCTCGGTTCGAAAGTGATTTCAAGACTTTGCATTTCAATAGCCCATTAGAGCATCCTACCGGATGACTCCAAGGTTGTCATTGGTCGTTTGAGAGATTAGTCTGTGTAGACCACAACCGGATGTGTTAGGAAGTAAGGTTTCAACTTCTTGAGAGCCATGTAAAGAGCAAGGCCAAATTTCTCAACCATGGGGTACTGTAGTTCAACATTTCTGAGTATATGGCTAATGAAATAGATCGGGAGCTGAATGTCGTCTCTCTCAGCAAGGAGAACGGCACTGAGGGCATGATCTGAGACGGCTAAGTACATGTAAAGCGTCTCTTTGGCAGAGGGCTAACAAGCCTTGGCAAAGAGTGTAAGTGTTCTTTCAATTTCTGAAAGGCCGCCTCAGCAATAAAGGCATTTGTCACCTGACCGACCGAGGAATCTCCCCAATGCCGCCAGGCAACCGGGGTGAGTTTTTGAACATCCTTGACAGTGCGAGGTGACTTCACGTCAATTACCGCCTGTATCTTCTCGGGGTTAGCCTCTATCCCCCTTTGATCAATTAGAAATCCGAAAAACTTCTCACACTCAACACCAAAAACACATTTCTTGGGGTTTAACATGACCTTATGTCGCCTTAGTGTGGTGAAAGTTTCTCAGAGATCAGCAAGATAATCTGTCTATAGTTTGGATTTGACTATCATGTCATCAATGTACGCCTCTACATTCCTCCCAATCTCATTAATGAATACAGTATTAATCATTCGTTGGAAAGTAGCAGGCACATTCTTCGAGCCAAACGGCTGGTGGGCTGGATCAGAGTCCTTGTCATCGTCAAGGTACATTGGCTCCTTCCCTGCCAACTGCTGCAACCGTGGGTTTCACGTCTGAGAGATAGCACTCCCTAACCGTCTTCTGATCCCCCAATTCAGGAAGCCAACAAAGCCATCATCCCTTTCATATTTTAGCAACATGAGAGCTGGGATGATGACGATCTTGCACTCGTTCAGATTAGGATGGCCCAGAATAATGTTGTAAGCAGTCAGCTCTTCGACCACCAAAAACCGGACGACCATATGTTGCCCTTATCCCTTCTCCCCCAGCCAGATGGGTAAGTGAATTTGTCCGACTGGGTGCACGACCCCTCCCCCGAAACCAACAAGAGGGTGGGAGACGTCTCGCAGGCTGTCTAGCTTGTACCTCAACTTGGACAGACACTTGTAGCTTATGAGGTTAGAGGAGCTACCCGTGTTTATAAAGATTCGACCAACCAATTGGTTAGCAACCTTACATTCAATGACAACCGGGTCGTCATGTGGCAGGCGGACTTTACCCCGATCCCGCTCAGTAATGACGACCTCTGGGAAGGTGCTGCTGGCTGACGCATGTCCCTCATCAACAGAATTGACCATGTTTTTCAAATGATCTATGGTGCCCCGAATGGTCGGGCCACCTCCAGTGAACCCGCCTGCTATGGTGTAGACCGGCTCTTTGTTAGTGTGTCCGAGCTACTAGCAGGCTAGACAGTCTTCGAAGACTGTCCAGGATTCGTCTTGACAGTCACTTTGGACTTCAAGATGTAAGATTTCAGCACCCCTTTGTGGCTAGACGGTCCAACGTTCTCATGGCCAACTTCCTCATGGAAGTGGCAGTATTTATTTTTGTTCCGCGACTAGACGGAACTCTTCATCGGATTCGACTTCTCAATGGTCAGCCGATCCTTTATCTCCATGAGGATGGAGTAACAATCTTTATTAAACTCGTACCTTGGGACGTACGGTTTGAATTCTTTTTTTTTTCTAGGTCAGCTCATCAGATTCATCAAGTGCCCATACTTCCTTTCTCTTTTTGCTCTCTTCTGCTTTCTAAACCGGCTGAGCAAACCGGCTCTCTTTTTGCTTGTCAAACTTTTTAGTGTCTGACTGATGGCTGGACGAGCAGAGGTCGGTGGCTTTAATAAGGCTCTCTGCCTCCATCAACGCCTCTTGAAGGGTGAAGACCCTCTTCCTAACAAGGTCAAACTTAAATGTTAACCCGTCCTTCAGACCCTTAAAGAAGTCTGTGTAGGCTACTTCGTCAGAGAGCCCTTGAATCTGGATTCTCACCAAATTGAATTGCCTGACGTAGGAGCGGAGTCTCTCTCTCTCCCTGCCGTATGTTGCTCAAGTCGAGGCTTGTTTTTTTGGCAGGAATATTCATCGAGAAGTTGGAAGCAAACAAGAAGGTAAGCCTCTTTAAGCTATCAATGCATCCGGCTGGCAAATTGCCAAACCATTGTTGGGCTATGCCCTTCAAGATAGTCGGGAAGCATCTGCACCACATGGCGTCATCCAACCCTTGCATGTGCATAAGGTTGGTGTAGACCATAAGGTGATACTCGTGGAACCATCATAGGCACCAACCAAGACATTCTTGACCTTGGCCGACTGTGCCGCCTCAATTATTTCCATGGTGAACGCAGAGGTTTATTCACCTAGTGTGAGCAGTCGGAGCTGCTAGTCCAGGCTGGACATTATGTGCCGCCTGACCTCCAAAGAGGGCCGACTGCATGAATGGTGGGACATATTGCCCGTATGGCATCCGAGGCACATACAGGACTGACCCAATCATCTGAGGGCCTGTATGGACGGACTTGCCGCCCATAGTTGTTAAAATCCCGTCCGGATCTTACGATCATACGATTCTACGATCCAAAATTGCATGATCGATCCGGGTCTTTGGTAGGATCTTAAAGTTTGTAGGATCTTACGATCCTACTCCGATATTAATTATGAGTGGTAGGATCTCAACACGATCCTACGATTTTATTACAATCCTACAATCTGATCCAACATTTCACTATAATATGAGACTTTAATATATTTTGACATATTTTTTTTATTACTCATTAGGTCATATGAACCTAAATTTAATGTATTCAATAATTATCGCTAATAAATTAGCAAATCCGAGACAAAAATATGATTTTATCAATTGACAACTTGCAATTGTCATTGTTAAGGTCTCATTCTTGACAAATTTGCACATAATTTATCAATTTAAACTTGTTTTATTAATCTTCTATCTACCATACGGACAAAGCTAAATGAAGATTGACATTTCTTAAAGCAAACCAATGTCTTTAGCATTAAAATCCCTTAGAAGAAATGTTTTTAAGTTAATTTATAGCATAATATATAATATTATTCATTATTAAGTAGGATCTTACGATCCTACTATTCGATTCTATCGATTCGATCTCACTCCCCTCATCGATCCAACGTAGGATCACATCCTAACAACCTTGTTGCCGCCTGTATGGCTCTCAAGCAAGGATTGAGGATTCCTTGCGGAGGTATTTTTGAAGCTGTATGCGAAGCTCGATGTACAGGTTGACTCAGACAGTTGCTGGCTCCTGTTATGCTCGATGATGTGTCGAGCATCGAAGAAGGTTTTCTTGCTGCCATCCGGCTGAATAGCTCGGATGACTTTCCTTTTGCCCATGGATCTTGGACCAGTCAATGGCAGGTGTGGCCTTCTCCTATGGATGTGAAGTACGCTGCTTGTCTCTCACTGGCTTTCTCCTCTCAGCCTTAGGAGTCTTCTTGGCCGACTGACCCTTGCTAGAGTCAGCCGTCCTCTTGTTGATCAGGTGTTTGATTTCACCCTTGAAACTTGTCATGAATTTCATGAGTTCGTCTCGGGTGACTAGAGTCTAACCCCTTGTCGTCTGGGGTGTCAGGCGGTGGTCCAGTAGAGTTGTTGGGACCAGCTTCATTGTTGCTCCATTCCAGTCTATCCCTCGCACGGATGTGCTTAGAGATGAGGGACCCATTAGGGCCACACATGGGTTTCGACTTCAGAGTCGTTGTCTGTAACCTAGTCTATATAGACCTCCCCATTGGCTCTAGGCCGATTGGGTTAAGGCGGCGGTATAGACTCTAGAACCATTTTAGAGTTACTCTCCCCACAGACGGCGCCACGATCAAGTTAGTATTGGTCGTAGAAGATGAAAAGGTGCGGAAAAAGGTAAATCTGAGATTTTCTCGGATTCCGAGATCAGGTGTTTTCTCTGATGTGAGAGAATGTAGGGTTGCTGTAATAATTGAAGGTTGTCCCCAAAATGGGGGAATCTCCCTATTTATAGGGTCGTTGGAAAATGTGCCCTTCATTAGGTCAGGATGACCAAATGGGCTGCGCCGTTTTGCAACGCTCTTGGGGGTTGGGCCCTAAATACTACCATTCTATTTGTTATCTGAGGCTGTGTGAGCTGAGAAGTGGTCCACATTGGACCCATCCCAAATTGACCTGATTGGACCACGTGTCTAGGGTATTTTTACCCTAAACAGAATTCTTTTGTGGTGTTTGGTTGACAAATTCACGGAAAATAGAATTTCCTAGGAAATCCAATTACATGGAAAATTAAGATTCCAAGGAATATACAATTCCTACATTCAACCAAACGAGTCCCGAAAGACAAAATAAACCCAAAAGTAATCCCTAATAAAAAAATATCCTAATTATATCCCAATAAGAGATAAAAACTATACTACATGGCCGTGTGAAATGCACTACACAGTCATGTACGTATGCACCCTAATACACAATCATGTACTCCTCACTACACTCTTGTTTACTTAACTAGAGACTGATGTAATTATGAAAACAAAACATGTAATTCTATTAACCATGCGTGACTTTTTGATTAACGCCACCTAATCTCACGGCGAATAGACAACCCAAACATAAATAAATAAAGTAATCAAAATTTCACTCATGATGCCATTGATCTCATCATTACATGGATGGATCCTATGGGTAGCATCCATAGTTGATTAAACATACAATACCCAAAGTTTAATAAGAATCTCACCACTACATTTTTCCATAAGAATTTTCAATAAAAGGCAGGAAATTAGATAATAAATTAACAAAACAAGGAAGAGAGTTATAACAAGGGCCCAGGCACCAAGTTAAGAATACCATGCTATCTAGGCTCAGCAATTCAAACTAATAAAGCTCTTATCTTTGGAATTGCCATGTAGTTAGGATGTTGGACACAAGCTGAGTAGGATGAGAGGATGGAGTTCTTTGCTACCACTACATAGATGACACAGTGCCATGCCATTAGGGGTGTTCAAAAAAACCCGACCCGACTGTCCCGACCCGCTGTCCCGGCAAATACCCGATGGGAATTTTCAGAAAAACAGGTACCCGACCCGGGAAAACTGCCTTCTATCCGGGTCGGGACATGGGCCGGATTTTTTCAGAAACAGGTACCCAATTACCCGAATTAAAAATTAAAAGAAAAAAAAAACCCCCCTCAAACTCCTCACTTCTGCCTCCTTTTCACGAAATTAGGGTTCTTTCTCTCTCTCTCTCTCTTCGCCGCTCCCTCTTTCCTCTCTCTCTCTCTCTTCCTGCTCTTTCTTCTTGCCTTCTTCTTCCTGCATGGATCTGCCCTTCACTAGTTCAAGCGAGTTCAAGTGAGTTTAAGGCTTCAGTCTAGGTAATTTCTATTCTCATGCGAGTTTAATTTCGTTGTAATTTGTGGTAATCCAATTGATAGTGTATTTCGTGCTAATTGATAGTGTATTTCGTGCTAATTGAGTGTATTATGATGATTAATTAGATGACAAATTCATACATGCTCGAATTCTTTTTTATCCTAATTTTTATTTTTATTTTTTGCTGATTTGCTGGAATTATGTTGCATTATTTTGAATTATTTCATTATTTGATGATTAAATTATCATGTATGACCTGAATTTTAGTTTCAAGATAATATATAGATTATCAATTCGGTATTTAGGCATTGACAGATTAAGTGATTAGTATAAATGTAATTTTCAGTTCTAAAATGAATGGACCGATTTGTCTCACAGTATATGTCTTGAATTGATGTATGCTTGTTTTTTTACCAGAAAATGTTAGATTCTGATGACATGATGGTGACAAATTCAAATGAAACAGTTGGGAACCAAAGATCTGATAGTGATGAGGCAGAAATTTTGGAGAAGGCTCTGAAAACATGGCATAAGAAGAAGAGAGCGGGGAAAAAACCAAAAGCCGAAAACAATGGAGGTAAGAAGAAAAAAACCTCTGATGCTTGGGAACACTTTATGTGCTTGCAAATGATGTAGATCATGCTAAATGTGTTTATTGTGGAACAAAAATTGGTTGTAAAAGTGTAAATGGAACTAATGGCATGAAGCGACACACTGAAAGGTGTAAAAAAGCTCCATTTTACAAAGATAAAACTCAAACAATCTTAGATTTTGAGTCTAGGACACACATTAATACTGATGGGACTGTTTAGACTGTTAGTGTTCCTAAATTGTGGAGATATAATTATGATGAGATTAGAAAAGCACTTGCTAAAATGTTGATTGTAGATGAGCTGCCTTTTGCTTTCGTTGAACGTGAAGGTTTTCGTCAGTTTTGTAAAGTTGCTTGTCCTGAATTTGTTCCTCCCTCGCGTGCTACAATTACAAGGGATTGTTATGGTCTTTTTATTGAAAAAAGAAAGGAGTTAATGAACGTTTTCAATAATTTGTCATCTAGAGTATGTCTTACTACAGATACATGGACATCGGGTCAAAATTTGTCATATATATGTCTTACTGCTCATTTCATTGATGATAATTGGAAATTACATAAGAGGATCATTAACTTTTGTCCTGTTGCTGGTCATTTTGGGGAGCTTATTGATAAATCTGTTGAAAAATGTTTGTTAGAATGGAATATAAAGAGGGTTTTAACTGTAACAGTTGACAATGCTAGCTCAAATCATTTAGCTATAAAATACTTGAAAAAAATCTTTAATCTTTGGGATGGGTGTGTGTTGAATTCTGAGTTTTTGCATATGAGATGTGCCGCACATATTTTGAATTTGGTTGTCAAAGATGGCTTGAAAGATGTGAATGTGTCTGTTTTAAAAGTTAGAGCTGCTGTGAAATATGTGAGGTCTTCTCCTTCTAGGCTTCAAAAGTTTAAGTCTTGTGTTGAATAGGAGAAAATCACTTCCAAAGGTCTTGTTTGCCTAGATGTTGAAACAAGGTGGAATTCCACCTATTTGATGCTTAAGAGCGCTTTAGTGTTTAGGAAAGCCTTTAAGAATATGAAAACAAAGTTCTCTCCTTACATTAAAGAGCTTATGAAGCAACCGGTAGGGGGTGCTCCCGATGATGAGGATTGAGATAAAATTCAAAGTTTCTTGCCTTTTCTTGAAATTTTTTATAATGCTACTTTGAAGTTGTCCGGATCCCATTATGTGACGGGAAATACTTTTGTGGAAGAGATTTATGATATTGGGTACACAATATATGACTATGTTAGTGACCCGAATGATGATGTTAAGAAAATGGCAAAACAAATGAAGTTGAAATTTGACAAGTATTGGGCAAATGTTCAAAATATTAATATTTTGATGTTCATTGCATTGATTCTTGATCCTAGGAATAAGATGAAGTATACGGAGCACATTGTGCGTAATTCTTATGATGCTAGTAGTTCCTATACTTTGTGTCAACGCATTCAAGATGCATTGAATTCATTATATGAATCTTATGCACAAAAAGTAGAGTCATCTTCTACTAACCTTGCCTCTACAAGTCAAAGTGAAAAAGGTGGACAAGAGCAAAAAAAGGGTCTTAACAATGTATCTCGGTTAAGGGATAGTTTTGTAAGGGAGAGTGGGAATGATTCATCTTCCAAAGGAATGACCGAATTGGAAAAGTATTTAGGGGATAAATTAGAGCCTAGTGATGTAGATTTTGATATTTTGGTATGGTGGAGTGGACAAGGAAAAACATACCCAATACTTATGACTATGGCTCGTGATATTCTTGCTATTCCGGTTTCTTCCGTTGCTTCCGAGTCCGCTTTTAGCACGGGAGGACGTGTTCTAGATTCCTTTCGCACTTCTTTGAGCACAAAAATGGTAGAAGCTCTTGTTTGTGGCCAAGATTGGATGCGTAGTTCTAGTGTCCCTATTACTATAGAGGAAAGCTTGCTTGAGTTGGAAAGTATGGAAGAAGAAGGTGATTTAATTAACTTTATCTATTACTTTATTTTACTATGTTATACATAATATATTTGATATGTAATTATTTTTTTGCATTATTTGGTTTTGTAGGAATTAAAGACTTGGTTTTGGAGCAACCAACGATTATTATTGATGAGACAACTGATGTTTCGGATCTCACAAGTGAATGAAACACGACCTCCAAGCTTATTTAATTTGCATTGTGGCTTTGTTATATTATTGTACTTTGTAATTTGTATGTTTGGAATTATGTAACTAATGACTTCCCCTAAACTTTAGCTTTTAATTAGTACTTTAATTATGTTAAAACATGTAATTTAATATGTTAAAACAGGTTACTAGGTTACTAAAATGTAGCAGCCCTAGCAGGTACTCAAGGCAGTCAAGGGCTACATTTTAAAGAATTACATGCATGAAGTAATTCTGGAAAAACATGCATCAAGCACAACAGGCAGCAGGTTTTTACAAAAAAAAAATGAAGCAGGTTTTTACAAAAAAAAATTCAGCAGATTTTTACAAAAAATAAAATCTGAAAATCTGGAATTTTTACAAAAAAAATACAGCAGGTTTTTTATTAAAATAAATTAAATTAAAGCGGGTTTTTTTTATTAAAATAAATTAAATTACAGCAGGGATAAATACATAATATTAAGTAAAAAGTTATTTACAAAAAAAATAAAAAACAGATCCGGGTACCCATAGTACCCGAAACTCGGGTACCCGGATTATTTGGGTCGGGACATGGGACAAGCTAACAAGTACCCGAATATCCGGGTACCCGGATTTTCGGGTACCCAAAAACCCGGATACCCGGATTTGAACACCCCTACATGCCATCACTACACAGTAACATCGTGCGGCAGCAAAAACACCCATATAAGATAGAATTACAGGGGAGAGGCTATGCTTATTAAATATTACACAAAATAAAAATGTAATGGTGACATAGTTTGAAAATCTAAAACTCACTACCATCTAGTTATGCAGCTAGGCCTTTTAATAATGTTATAGTGACTTATATAATTTATTGTGACAAGTCACAGTTATGTAGCTTCTACCAAGACTCGGGGTCTATAATTAAAGGCTGACACCTAGAAATTTGATATATCATGTCCCAACCCTATGAAGAAGCCCACAGCATCATAAAGCTCGGGATATTTATCAATGACTTAGAGACCCCAAAATGTCACGAGGCATATAATGCTTTTGCCAAAAGCGTTCGAAGATTATAAGCCTTCCTCTATGCATTGTGTCTTCAGTGACAGCAGATGACACCTCTAAGACACAGCTTCCCAACACCCAAATAGAAGCTTTATGCTATCACCACACATCAATTAAAAAAGGGTCACCATAGCAACCCTAACTCCTGTAGTCCTGCAGAGACGCTGTGTTAACCACTGCATATTTCTGATTGTTTCATGTCATGTCCCAAGGTCTCCCAACAAGACACTCCTTATATAGTGCATTGTCGACTCCAAGTAATCAAGTAACACATTGTTTCATAACTACAGTGATCAAGTAACACGCATTCAGGCTAAAAACCAATTTCCAAATAAATTGACCATAGTCTCCCCTATTACCTAAATACTCAATCAGATTCTTCATGCTATCACCATAGCTATTCTAACTCTTGCGGAGATAATCAATTCACCATTACATGGTTAATGTCATGTGCCAACAAAACCACTCCTTGTATGCTGCATCATCATTTCAGCATATTCTCCCCGCTATACCAGCCAGTTTAATATCCCACATCATATTATTGATTAGATGTGAGTTTATATGTGCCATTTTATCATTTTGAAAATCTGATCACATGTCACATTACTTCAAAACTAATAAGTAATATGGTAAAAACAACACGATTAGGCACGACACAGAACATCAAACTGGCTAGACATGCTTAAACAACCGCCTTTCACAAGAATGTGCACAGCCCTTCCACAGGCAGGTATGATAATCAGGCAGATACCAATGTAGCCGGAATCAATTTTTCGACCATTCTGTGCTATTAAAATAGGCACTATGATCTACCATAAAGTTAATTACGGATCAAAAGTTAATAAAATTCTACCAAAAAACTAGATTATTAACAAGGATCATGAATAATTCACCTTAAAATCTGACCATGCAATTCCCTTGAGCGAAATTACCCAACAGAAACGCAAACAAAAAATTACACAAATCTGAAACAAACCCAAATAACAAAAACAAAAAATTAAACAAAATTCAAAGAAAAATCACATTACCTTGCGCTTAACCTCCTGGATCGAATTATGGGAATTTTCAATATCGGGTGTAAAAGAAGAAGGAACTCGACCCGGATCCCGAACAATTGCAATGGCATAGGTAAATATACAAATGATAGCAATCGCAGTGAAAAAGAAAGCATTCATAAGACCAGGGGATGAAAATAGACCAAACCATCGATCAATGAAAACAAAGATAGTTGCATAATAGATGTAGCAGATTGCAGAAACTACCATTACCACTGGAAGTGTTATTATACACTTTTTCTTGCTCATTTTTTTGTGGGTTTTGTTGAATTGAGTTTGATGGTATTTATGGTAGAGAAAGAGGCGGAGGCACCGGAGACGGTGTCCCGCGGAAGTGTTGGAAAGCGGGAATTTGTGGGTGTAAAGGCGGAGGTTGGGAGTTTGGTGAAGAATGACACCCACGGTAGCTGCGTGGTCACACGGGTGTTGTTTGATTTTACAAGTTTTTAAAGATCGGGTTGTTTCTAGTTCTAGGATCTATGATTTGTACCAAATTGGTCCGTACGAATCAAGGATTTTGAAATCGGATTGGATATTGAAAGAAATCATATTGAATGGAAACAAATTATAAGAGGTATTGTTTTAAAATTTAGAGAACTAGAGTATATCCGTGTAAAATGCACGGGATATATATCACACAGTAAGATATTAAAATGAAAATAATGTAGGAAGTTTTTTTTAAAGGAAAATTGTGGAACTTATGCTAGCGTGTTTTCTGTGTGCTGCAATACCATACGGTTACTGGTAGAAAAATGAAGTAACCTATATTATATTGAAATGGTAAACCCTTATTATACTTTTTGAGTAACCCTGAAAACAATATAACCCCTATATTATTAACTAAGTAAGCTCTATATCCGTAACGGAGTAACCATTATAACACTAACCGAGTAATTTCATAAAGTGGCCAGCTAAAAGTTAGTGAACTTAAGGGGGGCTATATTATTTTCAAAAATAAATAAAATGCCTATAATTTTAAGATTGAAGTTTTCAAGCGTTGGGATAATACAAAATTAAAAAAATAAAACATGCAATTATAATATAAAATCCTTCCAATATTGTGTTATAAAAAATTAGTGTGTATATTTGTAATATTAAGTAAAGTGGGTAGTTCCCTCAAAAATTAAAAAGTAAAGTGGGTAGTTTATATATTAACTTTTTTATAAGATGAAAAAACACAATAAATATGTTTGTAGTTGAATGTTGTTAAAAAATGTGCAATTATATATGGAGATATATATTGAATTGTAAATAGTAAAAGTGAAAATGAATTTTTTTTTATCTAAAATTTAGAGAAGTGGAAGTTATTGACAACCAAAAAAAAGAAAAAGAAAAGATAGATAGGGTAGTTATTTTCAACAAAAAAAAAAAAAAAAAAAAAAAAAAAAAAAAAAAGATAGATTGCACCAAATTGTAGGATTGGGGTTTTGGAGTGATGTGGTTAAGTGTTGTAAAATTGACTCTACAATTATATATTAGATTAGATTAGGTCTTGTGCGATGAACGGTAATTTTCAATAAATATTTTTAAAAGGAAAAATTGAAATAAATAATCCCACCTTTTAGTAATTTACTCGTATTAGTCTCACCTTTCAATTAACTCATAATAATCCCAACTTCAAGACCCATCAGTTTTAATTGGACCCTCCTCACTTATGACGTGCTACACCAGGTAACCCTGCTGACATGGCATTTGGGTTGGATTTGTTTTTATTTTATCAATAGTATTATTAAAACTCAAGGGAGGATTATCATTCCGCCATGTGTCACTCCTTTTGCCACGTGTCATCATACTTTAATTGACAAAGCGCCATATAAGCGATTATATGTCAATGTATAATCGTAGCAATATTCCCATGAGCTATTATATTACTTGATTCATTTATTATTCACATTCACACAGTGAATAAAAATTAATAACACTCCATAATTGTTTCTAGCAAAATAATATTGTTTTTTCCTTGATTTACGCTTAATAATTCAATGGTCTTAATAAATTGCCCAAAATTTATTTATAATTTACATTGTCCATAATAACATAATGGAAAAGCTAATTAATTTTCCTCGTACTAATTAAGTTTGTAACTGAAAAAATAAAATCTGACATTATATCAATATTTCACCTTCATATGTAGTATTATTATTCTTGATTCTTTGTAGTTTTAACGTCAATGGTATCACCAATTCTAACTCATACTAATTAAGTTTGTGACTGAAAAATTAAAATCTGACATTATATCATTATTTCACCTTCATATGTAGTATTATTATTCTTGGTTCTTTGTAGTTTTAACGTCAATGGTATCACCAATTCTAACCTCATTAAATTATTTTATTTTCCCCTCAAATAAATGTTTAGAAAGTTATAACTCTTTCATATAAATAATCCATTGTATGTCAAATATGTCCTTACTAATCACCCCTCTCTATTTTTCAATTAAGAATAGAATATGTTAGCTTCCATTATTGGAGCTGTGAGAGATCATCAAGAATGGTTGATCTACTTTGTAGTATTTTGTGTGGGTGTTGTTATGGAGAGGAAGATTGGATATACATCACTAAAAGGATGGACGAAACAACCATGTAAAAGTGAAAAGGTAAACAATAATAATCATCCATATTATATCCAAATCTTAACTGATTTATTTAATCGGTTGTTGTTATCTTCTGTACATTCAACATAAATCAAGTACTTATAATGTCACTTCAACATGTACATGATTCATGCCAAAAAAAATAAAATAAAAAAAAGGTACATGATGACAAGCAAGTATAGTTCGTTATGTTGTAGGATGAAGTTATTAACCTCTTTGGAATAAATAAAGAGAGAGGATTATGGGGAAGAAGAAGAAGTGAGCATTATTTACAAATTAAGTTAGTGGAGTCCAAAAAAAAAAATAGTATTAGCTGTAGTATGTACATCGAATTATATATTAAGACTTTAGGGAGGATTAATGATGAACATTAGTGTTTTTATTTAAGTAGAAAATTATTAAAATTTATGGATCTAATACAAATACTATATCATCTTATTCCTATACATGTAGAAGAACTCCACAATTTAACAATTTGCTTAACTCATTTTTTATTACATCAAACATGTAATGACCTGAGGTAACGCCCGGGCCAACAACTAGTTGCCACTTTAAAACGCTATCCTTTCTTATTTCCTTTCCCCTCTGTTGCTCTTCGATTTTTTGCTCCATCAATTCATCTCTTCTCTTCAAATTCCTCTCTGATTAAAAAAAATTAAAAAAAAAAAAGTAGCAACCAAAAATTTGGGAGTTCAAATGTCTATTGGCAAACAAAAATCTGTCATGTCTAGTACTTTAAAGTTTAACTAGGCATAAAGGTGGTAGAAATTCCAAGGGTCTCATTGCTTCGTGGTTTTTTTTTTTTTTTTTTGCATTTTTTTTTTGCAATTATGTACTTGATGAAATAGGTTGTAACAGTGATTATGTAGTGCTTATGTAATTGAATGATGAATGTTTGAAAGGGAAATTATTATCATACATTTAGAAAATCATCTACATTACTGATATTTAGCGTAATTGTTCCGTAGTCATTCAATATAATTTGATACAAAGAAAACATGCATCAAATACAAAGTCATTGTTTACAAAAAAAAAAAAAAAAAAAAAAAAGGCAATCATCAATTAAATACATATAATTGCCATAGCAAAATAAACTAGCAAAATCTCTAATCTGGTGATGTTAAGAACTTGAAATCTCTAATCTAGTGATGTTAAGAACTTGAAGATGCATTCACCGAGCTCTGACTTGCTTGCATTCCAATTGGCTGCAAATTTTTGGGAATTTATTAGCTTTCGTCAATTATGCAAACATACAACAAAAGGACCAAGCAATTCCAATTATACATGAAATTCCACAAAATTTAAGGTTTTAGAAAGCAAACCTTAAATGAAGCTTTGCCTTACACACCTCCAGCTGTCCAGATGTTGCCCGTAGTTGTACCAAACTACCAATCTTCATTAATGGCGACAATCAATGGTGCTTTTACCTTTTTTTTCCGTATTGAATAAGTAGCACGGAGTAGTTAGACTCTTAGGAAGAATTATTAATTTTTGGGTAGACGAAGGTTGACATTCAACACAAATGCCACGTAAGCAAGTTACCTGGTGTAGCAGGTCATAAGTGAAGAGGGTCCAATTAAAATTGATAGGCCTTGAAGTTGGGATTATTATGAGTTAATTGAAAAGTGGAGGCCTTCCAAAGGGAGGTTTGATAGGTACGTGCATATACATATCAAGGGGATTTATGACATTTCGCTTGGAATTTGAAAAATCCTACTCGACAACCCTGTTCTGCAATCTGAATTCCCGTTTTGTACTAGTTGAATTTTTTAATGCTGACCCTTTTGTCTTGTTCTCTGTGCTCTCTCTCCCCTTTCCTCTCTCCTCATTTAAATTTTGTAGCTTCTCTCTCATCTTCTTCCTGCCCTTGTTCTCCATTAATCTGAGGTTTTCGAAACTTCTATTCTATAGTGTAAGTTAAAAATTATTAATTTGAAGTCGAGTGTTTCTTATGTGGTATTGCTGGGTGGTTTGAATTTAAGCTAACCTTGTTCGGCGTTGGATCGTGTCTTCCCCGGAGTTGGCGAATTGTCGATTGTCGTTGTGTCTGAAGCCTTAATTTGTTAAACAAGGTTAGCTCCTTTTATTGGTTTAAGTGTGTAGTCTTTCATTGAATTCTGCATGTCGAGATGATTAGGGTTTATATGTGTGTGGCGAAGATTAGGGTTCTTACTTGAAATGGTTTAAGATTGTTGGAATTGGTATCCTATTCATTGTTTTTGAATGTTTGTATGTTATCGTATTTATAATTTATGGGGTTTAGGAAGTTGGAATTAGTTGAAGAATTGTTAAAGGTCGAATGTGAAGAGATAATAAACTTTGAATTTGAAGTAGTTAAGAGGTTAAAAGCTCGAATTTTGGGCATGATTATGTTTGTTTATGTATTTGTGTATTGTTAAAAGGTCGAATTAAGGGTATAAATGTCGATTTGTAAGAGTTAATAAACTAGGAATTTGAAGAATTGAATAGGTTAAAAGGTTGAATTTTGGGTATGTTTATGTTTGTTTCTGTATTTGTGTATTTTAATTGTTTAATTTTGGGCATTGTTGTAGAATTGTGTATGTGTTTGTGTATATGTTCAATTTGAGGTTCAAATTGAAAGGGTGTTGAGTAATTTGTGTTGAGTGTCATGATTTAGTGATGAATATTATTTATATGTTGTTGTTTAGTCAAAGAAGAAAGAAGGATGAGGAAGGCAGTAGTGCAAGCAATCGGCTGGAAGAAGGGATTGGTGAGTTGTGTATCTGTATACCCTGTGAATTATGTGATTGATATGTGAAATCTGTTTTGTGTTAATGTTGTTTAATTGTGCTAGTGTGAAGGGTCCTTCAAAGTGTACTACTGCTGTGAAGAGGGCTACGGAAAAGGGTGGGTGTGTAAAAGGTGGGTGTTTAAAGGCTCTTAGTAAATCCCAGGTGGTGGATAGGAAAGTGAAGGGTAAAGGAAGGCAGGAAGAAAGTGAGGATGATGAGGACTATGAAGATGACTATGAAGTTGAGGAGGAGGATGATGATTATGAGGAAGAAGGACAGTCAGTTAGTAGTGCTGATTTTATAGAGAACATGATGATGAAGTACATGAAGATGAAGTCGAGGAAGAGGAAAGGGAAAGTGGAACAAAGTGTGTACAGGAAGTAAAAGGTAAAATATAAAAGGGGTTATTTTTAAATGTAACTTGTGTTATTTTTAAGGACTGGCTTGTGTTTATTGGTGGTGTATGTGTTTTGTTTCTGTGACAGGTACCAAAACTTGAAGGACATAAAGTTTTGAGTAAAGGGGAGGTTCTGAAGACTCACCGTGATAATATAGGAAAGGTAAAGACCTTGAATAGGAAGTATATGAGTGTTTAATATTATTGTGGGTTTGTGAGAATATAATGTTAATATTCTTGTTGGTCTTAAGTTCAATGTTAATATTGTTGTTGGTCTTAAGTATTTAAAAATTGTTTTTTACATTTAAACAGTATCCGAACATTGTATGCCGTGTTGAATCCTTCTGTGATTCTGTGAAGTTGTTTGATCCAAGGAGGAGACAATTAGTAGAGCAAATGGGCTTTGGTGGATTGCTTGAGTTAGATATGGATAATATCCCTCGGCAGTTCTGCTATTGGCTTATGGCTAGAGTACTTGAAGATGGGACAATGGTGTTTGGAGAAGGGGAAGTGTTGCCCTTGTGTGCTAGTCAAGTGAGAGCTGTGTTAGGCATTCCTATGGGTTCGAGACCCGTGCCAATGGACATAGGTGATGATGAAGAGAAGATAATGTTGGTGAAATCCTTGTATGATGCGTATGGTGTAGGGCCGAAGCAAGAAACTATATCTTTGAAAAGGGTGTCTGAGGTTTTGTGCCCTGTTGATAGTGAGAACAACCCTTTTCCTCTGGTGACAGAAAGTGATGAGGAGGAGTTTATGATAGCATTCTTGATTGTGGTCCTTGGCAAACTTCTATGCACAACGACGAACTCGTCAAATTTGGCTGCCTCTCTAATTCCGTCATTGACAGTGGCAACAGAAGCTAGTGAATATGATTGGTGCACATTCACTATGGATTGGCTTTGTGACTCTGCGCACCGTTTTCAAGCAAAGTTTCTGCGTGATGGCTTTAGGTCTAGATCAGGAGGTAGCTTTCTATTTGTTATGGTGAGTTTGTAGGGTTTGTGTTTGTATTATAATTATTTTTTTATCATTGTAGTTAGCTGTTGAGTTGCATTAACACAAGTGTCACTGTTTTGGTATATATTTTATCTAGATCATTTGAATAGGAGACCCTTGCAATGGGGTGTGTTCCCTAGGGTGAAGGTGTGGAATTCTGCCCAGATAAAGGTTGCCTTGATGGAAGACAAGATTAGCCGCGATGAATATGGAAAGCTGTTGGTAAAGTGTTACTATTATTTAACTGAAATAGTTAGTTTAGTGTCTTTTTTTGTTAGGACATTAGCTCATTCACTTGTGTTTGGTGTAGGCCTTGGACATAACTTATGGCGAGGAGCATCCTCTTGATCCAAGGGATGATGAGTGCATGAGATGACCTGTGTCTGCAAGAACTGGAACACAGCTAGGAACTTATACTCATTAGGAAAAGGTGGATGATGTTGTGACAGAAGTGTTGGATAAGGTAAAATTTTCTTAAAAATTTCGCAAACGAGCTACAAAATTTTGCTGTATGATGTAGGTGGTGGATAGGTTGATGAAAAGAAAAAAAAAGAATGAATTTAGCTGTTTTTGGTTGTATGTTGTAGGTGATGGAGAAGTTGACCCCAAGGTTGGAGACCTTTGTTAAGGGTATTGTAGGGAGAGCTTTCAGTTCCTTTGTCATCAAGATGACTATGCAGAACAATGTAAATGCTACTGATGACTTCTGTTCAACTCACAGCCAATTAGCTACGGGGAGTACTAGACCGATTCCTCATAATCAGAAACATGTTGAGAAAGTAGTAGCAGCTGTTTGCACGGGTGACAATATTGCATCAGCCATGGAGGTGGTGGAGGAAGAACATAGGACTTTTAAGCTAACTGTTCAACTCATAGCCACTTAGCTACGGGGAGTACTAGACCGATTCCTTATAATCAGAAACCTGTTGAGAAAGTAGTAGCAGCTGTTTGCACAGGTGACAATATTGCATCAGCCATGAAGGTGGTGGAGGAAGAACATAGGACTTTTAAGCTAACTGTACTAGAGAGAGTCTAGTGAACTTTGTTCGTGGCTGGAAGGAACTAAATAACGAAAATGCGTACGTGTAGTGTGAGAGTTTAAAATTTATTTGTATGCATATCTGTTATTGTATTAACTTGTTGCTGGTGAATTGTGCAGGCCTGGTCCTTCTATAATCGAGTGTAATGGCATAGATGCATCAAAAAGGGATTGTTACCATGTTCTGTCCCCGAGGAGCCGGGTTGGAGACCAGTATGAGAGGATGGCATCTGTCCTGTATACCAAAACCTAGTCAGAACAACACATTATGAAGAGGATTCTGGTTGATCCGTCGTACTCGGTGAGGAAAGGTTACACTTTATGTGTGTTATTGTTCATCAGTGTTTATTAAACATTAATTCATAACATTTGTGTTTGGTAGCATTTTGTTTTCCTTGGAAAAGATGATTTGAAGGAGTTGGGCAAGAAGTACGCGAAGTTCCTTCTAAGCTTTGAACTGAACCGGATTCAAAGTGTAAGTTGGTTGTGGCCTGTGTTTGTAGCTTAGTGTGGTGCTTTCAGTTGGAAAATATTTGAGGTTGTTAATTAGGTTCAGTTATGCAACAGGTGTTTGTCCCTGTTCTAGAAACAGAAGAAAAAGATGCGGAACACCGGTATTGCCTTGCTTTAGATTTGAAAGGTCAACAGATTTGGATGATTGATTTATTGTACGATGTGATGCGTACGAAAGACATGAAAAAAATGTGAATAAGCTGGTAATGGTTGTGTTTGGGATTAATTTATTTGTTCTTAGTTCAATGAAACCCTCCTAGTTGTTCTTAGTTCATTAACCCAAAGTATTTGTTTATAATACTTATTGGGACACTTATGTGTTAATTATCTGCAGATTGAGGCTTTAGGGGAGTTGTTCCATATAAGTGATCCCACCTGGGAGGAGGGGACTATTTCTACTTGGGTCCAGAATTCTTTTCCTGTGACACAATCTGACACGTATGTAATCTCCACAGTAACTTAAAACCTTTTTGGTATGATTGACCTAGTTTTAGGTTGGTAGTAATGTGGTACTTGTGTTGCCATATCATTAGGTGCTCGTGTGGTGCGATTATGCTAGCTGCTATCAAAAACTGTGCACGAAGCTTTGATGTTGCCTTTCACATGGTGAGTTATCAAATTAGATTTTAGAATTATGTTACCCTCTCTGTTTGCGATGCTTAACCAAATATGTTCTGCTTATTTCAGGACAAGATTCACACCTTGAGGCAGAACTTATTTCTGTCTGATGTGAACAACGATTTCAACCAGATGAAGCCAAAGTTGGAGAAGGTTTTGCCTAAAGAACGTCGAGGGAGTCGTAGGGGTGGTTCGCAAATGACTTCCTTGGTTATTTAGACCTTTTATTTAAAGACTTAGTTCAAACATGTTTAACCTGAATATGTGTCCCATGTTTTGCTTACCTAACACAATTTGGTGGTGGTGTCTGTATGTATTGAGGTTTAGTTTGGACAATGTCCGCGCATGCTGTTGGTGAACTATGGTGTTGTTTTATTTTATTTTTAGGCACCGGTTGATGCTGTGTGGGCACCAACAAGAACAATGGTAGCACATAGTTGGGAAAAATTATGTTACGTTAGTACTAGAGGTTGTGACTAATCTGTTGTCGGATTTTAAGTATAAGTTTTACTATTAGTGTTTTTGTAATTTAGGATAATCAGAGTAAAGAAAACGAATGAGTAGTTCGAATACAGATAAGATCCATTACGATTTTAGGTGACTACATAGTGGCATACGCATTACCTTACATAATTAGCACTTACTATTATAGAAGAAGTTTGCTAAGAGATTTACTAAGTAGCAGCCAACATAGTTATATGCTAAGATTAAATATTACATATCATGATATGATATACTTAACCACGAACTGGATTTAGCAGAACTCAAAACTTGATTCTGATGTCCATCCAAACCCTTCGGCCGAGGTATCAGTGTCCGTGTTGGTTTCAAACAGGTATTGTGCTTGCTGGAGGCGGTTGACATACTCAATGGGTAGTCGGTGTACTGAAATGGTTGACCTATATTAATAGACAATTTGTCATCTTCTTTAACTCCATTTTCGGCCAGCATTGTCCTTCTAAACCACAGCAAATGCTTGGTATCATTCTCCATTCTCTTAAGGGGATCTTCTTTTGAGTATTGCAGCCACTTCCAAGTAACTTGGATGTCACCCGCCTTTGGGGTCGTAAATTTTTTTCCCGAGTAGCACAATTCCCCATTCCTCTCCCTTTCCCACAGCTTCATCAACCTCTAGCCACCAATCTTCTAGATAAGAAAAAAACTCAAAAAACTTTTTAAGGTAGATGTGGTAATTAGGGAACACATAAGACTCAGCTAATGATCTTCTTAGAGTGCGCAAGTTGAAGCACACGACAATCTTTGCTACATCTACCAAATAATACATGAAACAATAAGCTTCTTTTCGAAAGTACCTTGCCCTCCCTACTTTAAACAATGTCAGGAAAGGGTATTCGGGGTGGAAATCTATACCTTTAACAGGGTCATGTAATCCCCCTCTAGCAATGGTCGCCAACTGATGGCTGAACATCAATTCCTTGCTACGCTTGGGCATATACATATCCCTAATGATACCATTGGGATCTTGATTTCCAGCGTTTTTCAATTTGCGTACTCTTCGTAGAAGCCTCTTATGTCGTCTTTCAGCTTGTCTATTACCTGCATGTCCAACAAACAGTCATTCCTTTGTCAAAAAAAAAATAGTCATTTAGTGATTGTAATAGTACTATTTACTCTAGTACTGGTTCATGTCATTGATAGACAAATGACTTTCGCTGACAGATAAATTACTTTCGCTGCGACATTATAAACTTGGATTCAAGCTAACTTTTCACTTATTGGTGTAGGTGTTTATGTTTTGTGTGTGTTGCAAACAGAACAGTAGTGTCGATGATGCATTTGAAACACTAACAAATTTCACTAACAAACATATTAGTGTCGCTGCGAAATTATAAACATGGATTCAATCAAAAGTTTTCACTTATTAGTTTAGGTGTTTATGTTAAGTGTGTGTTGCAAACAGAACATTAGTGTCGATGATGCATTGTAAATACTAACAGATGAAGCACAAGTAAAACAAAAAAAAAGTTAAAACAAAAAAAGTCTTCCTAAAATACTATTTAACTAAATATAACTTCATATCCATACACTATACTATACAAGCCGTATAATACACAACAAATGGATATGTATGAATAATAAAGGGCAAGTAGTGTGTAAAGTTAAGTACCTCTATTTGCCATGGCAATGGGGCAGAAGAATGGAGCACAAATTTTTGGTGGAAATGTTGATTTTGTTTCAATGTTTTGTGTATATATCAAGGCAAGACCCAACACCAATGGTTACAATTAGTGTAATAGTACAATTCAGCTGTAACATAAATGAGTCTTACCTTCCTTAAAGTGTTCAACATCTAATGTCAGAAATGCATTGAGCCTAACACCACATTGTACTCTGGTTGCAGGTGTATTGTCTTATCAGTAAGTAACTTTGCTTCTAAAGTTGAACAAAAGTAGCTTCCTAGCTGTACTTCCTTTCAGCTTTTCTACAAAAAAGTACAAATCCTCTGATGGTTGAGGATTTCATGGGATTTTTTTTCCCTTCTCTTGATTTATTTTATAGTTAGGGTATAATTGCATATTTTATCGATCCTAACTCCTTACTCTCATTGTTATCCTTCCTAAGTCCTACTGTCATTGTTATCCTCCCTTTATAGTAACTCACCTCCTTTACCATGTTAAGGTCACAAAATTTATCAAGAAGGGCTTGGGGAAGGCCGCTTGAACCACACCCCACAACACCTGTCATGTACTTCAGCCCTTTCGCCACCACAACCACCCCAGAACTTTATTTCAACTCCACTCCAAACTTTGCTAACCATGACTACTACACAGAAGGAATTTGTATGCCTCCTACCTTCCTTCGTGATCAACTATCCATCTCCCTTGATATTATGACAACCACTTACATTCCCAAAAGTTTTATGCAACTTTCAGAAGACAACGTCCGCCCTGCTTACTATCCAGATCTTTATGACTTGGATGGGTATCTCCACAAGGGGGTAAGTGCATTTTCCAAATGGATATGCAGTAATTCAAGCTCTAATGATTTCATTCCCAAAGAAATTGTTCCGATCTTTGATTTGAAGCCAGAGGTTGATCTGGACAATATTCCTTTGCATAGCCTCCCTACTCAAGAAAGGCACATCTTCATTGGAGCTTCAACTGCAGCAATTCATGTGATGGAGGTCCAAGGCATGGTCAAGTTCATTCATCTGAATGTATTTTCATGTGTCACCCAGAAGCTGAAGGTGAAGTACCATAGGGTTTCCATAAAGGGTTCTGACAGTGAAATTGATGATGGTGCTCCTGAACATTTGCATACTGGTTCTGCTATTGTAGTATGGAATGCACGGAATGTCCACAGACCATCATTTATGGAGACGTTCTATGAGATTTTCGATTACTATGCTCCTGTTGTTGTTGTCGTCACGGAGACTAGGTTTGACCAGTCGACACTTGAGTTTGTAAAGTTTGAGCTTAGGGGCGTGTACAATGTGGAAGGGTTTGGTGTGCAGAATGGGTACAGTGAGGTGTTGCTCATTTGGGATGTTAAGGATCTGTACCCATGGGTAACAAAGAGGGGTTTCATATTTCGGACACCAACTTGGAGTTGACATCGAGGTAAGAATTTGATTACATTTACTTTTTTATTAGGAAATTGCATATGTATATTCCATGTATCAATTGCCTTGTCAAAATTTCATTTATACATTTAATTTAGAAATGCGATATTTATATTATTATTGCTTTGAAATGTGATTGATATTGTAGTCATTGAGGAGGGCTTATTCAAGTCAACACGGAAGTGAGCTGGAAAGTAATCATGCTGGAAGTGATCCTGATGACCCTACAATCCACGACTAGAATGATCACCTCACCCCACCAACACCAAAGATACCCTTCATTGAAGATGACGAACCAGTAGTGAACTTGGGCGATCCAACAGTTCATGACTGGAATGACCATCTAATGGACCATCTAACCCCATGATGGACATTCTTATGCTAGCTGCTATTCTGTTGTGGTTTCATGTTACGGCTATGGGTGTTTCATTTTCTTTCGACTATTATTATAAGACTTATTTATGTCCTTTTGTAATTTGTTATGTTATCTTCAGTACTTTGAAGTTGTACTAAGTTATCATAAGTAGTAGGTTGAATGAATGTATGTTGTGTTTATGTATGCCTGTCTTTAGTCTACTTATAATTGGAATATTAAAAATCATAAAGCTCCAAACGTGGGAAACAATAGATTGATACACAGAGCTAAGATCTTCATTATTTAAAAAAAAAGGTCATACATGAAGAACAATTCAAGTTTATAGTGTACTACAATAACAATACTAATCTCCTAGGATAACACTTCAATTATACATTCAAGATCTAATCATTTAAAGTGGAATACGGTGAAAACAACGGAAACAATAACAATTATTTTGATAATTTTCCAACCGAAACGTTCAAGATCATCCAGCCTTTGCCAAATTAAACCAACTGCGTTTTCATTCCTGTTGCGGATTAAATCAACCTCACTTACCCACTGCCAGAAATTGCACGCTCTACACTTGTAGTAAGGCCGGAGAGGATTTGCTTCCGAATGAGAAATGTGGAACTAAGCTATTGTTTGGCCCCCGCAATTGCATTTCTTAGCAGCCACCCATAATATGTCCGAGTTTGTGCTTTGAAATCTCCTAAGCCTAGATGTAGATGACAGAGAGTGTGAAGACATTATTGTGTTTTGGGTTTTTAGTACTTCCTCCTGTAAATACCTTGTCACAACCTGTCTATTTAAAGAAGCTAAGGAAAAATAGGGCGACAAATATGGGCGGGAAAGGTTTACCAAAAAGCCCGCCTTTAATAAATCGAAATTAAAATGAACTAATATAACTCAGTTATACATAAATACAACGTCAGTAGTACTTTCACAACGTAAGGCTTATTATGTATTTTTGTATTAGAAATCATCATTGCAAACAATTTATCAACTGTACTTTCCATAATTGTACATAAATATAGAATAGTGGTATATAATGTTTTTCCAGTGGTACTCCAGTTCCGTACTGTTTTGTTGATAGAGTATTGGAAATCATCAGTGGAACAAATATTGTTACAGTTGACGTTAATTTATACTACTGTATTACAAAGGCTAATAAAATAGGACTAATAAAAATAGGACAATGGACAATTAAGTAGTAATCTATAAATTGACAACATTCCACGCTCCTATATGGTGAACAAGTTGCATTTAAACTATAATTCCTATATGGAAGAAGTACTGTTATGGTATTAAGACATTTTACTATACAATGATAAATAGTATTAAGGCGGGTTCCCTTATAAACTCAATAATGACTTCTCCTACAAATATGGTTTATACAAGATGAAGGACCACCCAATGTTGGTAAATGACTGTTGGAGTCTACACGAGAACAATGTATATGGTGTAGGGAATTTAACATTGGTGTAATGTAACAATCCTACAAAATAACATTAATTTACTAATAGAAAACTTCACAATTGATGATGAGAACCATGGATATATTTGTAGTAATACCCTACAAAGTGTTAGTGGAATACATCACTAATCCAGTTAAAGGTTAAAAATATTATAAATTGGATTTTATGGTTTTCGAGTGGTACTTTTTCTTCTCCCAGTGTACTTTTGTAAAACATGTTAATAAACCCTAAACCCTAACCCTAAACCCTAAAGACAATAATAGTACCCTATAGACAGTTAACGATACCCTTGTAGTATATAGATGAACTTTGAACTAGTGGAAGCATTATAAGTGTAGTGGTATAACTTTAAATTACAGTAATGGTAAATAAGGACCAGTAGAACATGGCTAGTAATTGCTTAAATAACATGACATAACCAAAAGTGTAGGTGTCAATGAGTACATATTAAGAACAACATAGTTTGCCGTATTCTTAAGTAGACAATTCAAGTCGGATGTAAGTGAGTTAGGTTATTACGGAATAAGAATGACGTAAGAAGTCTTAGGGTATTACATTTTAAACTACAAACATTACCCAACATATATCCAACACTTGAACTATGTAACTGTACTATATATTGAAGTAAATACTTCATCGTTAATCTAACCATTGTACATGGACCGACAATTGTGTTAAAGCAATAGGTGACGGCAATTGTGAATTTCTCAATTCACACACGTTATTTTAGTAATATATACAGCAACTACAGATAATCCAATAAACCAATGACTATAAGATGAATACACATTATGCATCAATTTCACGTTTCTAATCCCCTTCTAAAGTTTATAATCCTCCTTAGGTGTACAAATTTCAAGTTAATTATTCCCCTTTTAAGTGTTAGTAACTTAACCCTACAAGTGGTACCCTTATCATCTCGAGTTGTACACTTTATAAGGTGAGTATAAGTACTAATCCAGGGGTTATTAACTTTTCAACTGCAACTGGTACCCTTTTCATCTCCAGTTCCCTTTCTTGTCATCTCCAGTTATACCCTTTATAAGGTCAGTATAAGTACTAACATAAGTGGTACCCTTGTCATCTCCAGTTTTGCCTTTGTCATTTCCAGTTGTATCCTTTATATGGTCAGTATAAGTAGTAACATAGCCAAGGTTTATTAATACTATTCCCTGCAAGTGGTACCCTTGTCATTTCCAGTTGTACCCTTTATATGGTCAATATAAGTACTAACAGAAACAAGGTTTATTAACACTATTCCCTGCAAGTGGTACCCTTGTCATTTCCAATTGTACCCTTTATATGGTCAGTATAAGTACTAACATAACCAAGGTTTATTAACACTATTCCCTGCAAGTGGTACCCTTCTCATTTCCAGTTGTACCCTTTATATGGTCAGTATAAGTTCTAACCATTGACATTTCCTGTTGTACCCTTGTCATTTTCAGTTGTACCCTTTATATGCTGAGTATAATGAAGGGGTTATTAAGTTAACCTCATTCAACTGCCAGTTGCACCCCTTTTTAAGGTCAGTGTAATACTTTTAATGTTGCTTTGTATGGATTGAGTACTTCCTTTCTACCCAAGGTTGCTTAGAGATCAATACTGATTACAAGAGACAACTGCATCCTATTTCGTATGCAACACAATACAACTCTTCTATTTCATAGAATGTAAACATATACACCGAACTTATTATGAGGTTGATGTTAACCCAAAATAATAACGTGTCACAACTACAGATTCATTTATATAATTAGAGGGTTTGATCTTTTTGATCTAAATAATACAAAAAGAAATAATGGTGACGACCCTCGAAAATGGGGCTCAAAGTAATAAGGTTCACAACTACAGCATGTGATCCTCCAAAAAGAAGTTACACCCCCCAAAAATAACTTTAAGCTACACCCACCAAAAAAAAGGTCTAGGCCTTTGAATACACATGATCAAAATAATAACAACATATGTTCATCTACTCTAGTTGCATTTCATCAGTACGCTCCTGCTAATGTGCAGATGTTACTGGGGTAGTAGCTGTTGGACCATTAGACTGGTGGTTAGGACCGTTACAGTGTTGGTTAGGACCAGTACGGAGTTCTTGAGGAGCATTAGGATGTTGGTTTGGATGAATATACTGATGGTGGTAAGGATGAATATACTGGTGATGATTAAGAACTGTAGGATAAGGAGCAATGGGTATAAACACAGGCTTAGGAGCAATGGGTCTGTATTTTCTAGTAGAAGAAGCACCTCCAAGTGGTGATGCAGGCTTAGGGGTACTAGGGGAGGCAACTGTCTGTGCACAAGGAATGAGTGGTCTATAGTGATGATGGTAAATAGATTGTCCATCAGTCCCAGACATGTTGGCTGATGGAGTATGGGGGGTATTCGCGCCTGACACACCAGTGAAATACCCTATTGATCTGTCAGCATCCACCATCTGGATGCCTCCTATACAGTGCGAGCTATAAGGAAACACAAATCCGTGTGGTGGAGGCATCTGCAGTACAGAACACAAAACCATTACAAACCATTAACACACAACCATAAAACATCTGAGCCTTAAAATACTAAAGAACAAAACCTAAGAATATGAAGGTGTAGCATTTGAAGTTGTACGCTGTGATTCATGTTGCACCTTTGTGGATTTATTTGAAGCTCTGTCGTTGTTTATCTTACCCCCCTTTTTAGACTTCTCAACACAAGAAGGGAATCTCACATCGGTTTTTCTGTGAGCAGGCCTCTTCGGCATTGGGGGATCCTTCGGTACCTCAGAGCAGCTACCTTGTCTCTGTGTGGAAGGGGTAACAGGAGTTCCCCTCTCACCTCTTCCTTCTCCTTCTGCATTAGTAACATTGATCATTGACAGCTTTTCATCTACTTGAATTTCTAGTAACTAGAGGGTTTGCATCACAAGATCAGTTGTGGTTTTATTAACACAGGGCTTTGTACTAAGTGAACCAAACTTGACCATCATTTTATCAAACCTACAAACCTCTTTGGTTTTGTTTGGATCGTGGTATGCAACCTTAACCCTTGTGTGCTTCCTTATCACATCTTTCCTCCAACGCCTAAGAATGAATTTGTCAGGTATTTCGTAATGATCATTCAGCTCGTAAACCTTGATAATGTGACGACAGATAATACCGTGGCACTCAAAGTGCTTGCAGTCGCAACAAGCTTCCTTAGAAACACAATCGAAGGTGATCTTGTATTTCCGCTTCCGCTTCGAAGGTTTCTCCTTCGTAGAGTTTTTCGGCTTGTACCAAACTCTATCCTCAACCACTTGCTCAATGATGCTCTAAAAAACAACTCCTTTTTCAGTTGGACTAACATATAGGGACCTGCTACATTCTTGCTGGACTTCTTTGAATTTTGCATCGGTATAGATCTTTTGGAATATCAGCTCAGCTGGGAAGTCGCTGTAAGTCTTCCTCACATATCTCGTGTTGTTATCATCAGCTTTTTTTTCACTTGTTGCTCTCACCTCAAGAGCCTCTATGTACCTGTAGACACCCAAATGTGTCTCCCCAAAACCAAACCCGGTGATGAATACCTTTCACGTCATTTGATTATCGAACAAAGTGAAAGTGTGAAAAGTCTAGTGATGAGGATGTGTTTTTATTAAGATATCTTTTCTTTCTGTTTTTGAAAATATTTCTTTTCTTACCCTATTTGTGAAAAACGTGCATTCCAGTTTAGTTTGGTCCATGATATGGGTCCAATAATAGTGTAGTTGGATGGGGTTTGAAAAGACCTTTCCAATGATATATTATAATCCCAATTGCGATAAATAATGAGGAAGTTATGCCAAAATACTAAAACGGGCCCAAACCGGATTTTACCTACGACCCAATGATCATGTGGAGGGTCCAAAGGTTTAATCCTATTCCTAAACTAATTAGGATTTAATTAGAAGCTTCTATGAGTTTCTAAAAGATCTTAATTATCCTTTTTGAAAAGATAAGATCATAGAATTTGAAATTGAATAAAAAACTTTCCTTTTTTAAAAACTTTCCTTTTTAAGTCCTAATTCTATTCGAATTTAAAGATGTTCAAAGCCAGTCATATATTGTTTTCGTGCCTCATAATCTTTATCCCAATCTTATATGGTTGGATAGATCTTGAAATCAACTTTCCAATGATATATTATAATATTAATTCCGAGCTATAACGAAAAAGATATGAATGGAATACGAAACTCTATCCAAAACTGACACCCTTCCACTATTTCGGCCATATCTTTTTATATACAAAATATTTTAATCTGATTGTAATTGGGTTGGAAACTAGACTTCAAGAGCTTTCCAACGACATATTATACGACTTATTTGGACTTCTAGATCAAAAGATATGATAAAAACAAAATTCGCAAAAACTGTTGACCGACGAGTTTTATTTCGATTCGAATTCGGATTCTTTTCTTATTCTTCGACTTTCTTTTTTCCTATAAATAGAGGTCATATCTCCCCTTTTTTCAATCATCAACTCTCAAAAATCATCATCTCTCTCTAAAGCTAGAAGCTTTCTCTCTCTCTATTCTTTTTCTAAACCTTCCCTCAAACACAATTCCTCATACATTAGTTCTAGACACACCTAGCCAAGTTCGAAGTTGCCTTCACCCTAGACGTGAAAGGTTTGATATTTCTGAGGGTTTGGTCCCAAATCTCTATTTCAATTATTTAATTTGATTGTTTGTTTTATTACTTTTCCTTGAAGTTACTAACGTGTGTATTTTGTTATTAGAAAGAGATACGAGGCATCCAAGTAAGTAATTTAATTGTTTCATTGATATTTTGATATAGAAATCATGCTTAGATAATTTTGTTGATTCCTAGTATCATGTTAGGATGTTTTATTGCTTCCTAGTATCATGTTTAGGGTTAATTGAAATTTCTAATATCATGTATATTATTATGACGCTTCCTATTTCTTTCCTAATATCATGTTAGTATCATGTTAGGGCTAAAACTTTGATCTTTGATGTTTAGTGACATGCTAGGGTTTGTTATTAATCTTGTTAGTATCATGCCTAGGATCTTGCTATTATGCTTTAGCGTTGATATGATTATGGTTATGATTATGATTGTTAATTATGATTATTATGATGATTATCATGTTGCTTAATATATATTGTCATTGTTATTGCTTGATCACGCCCTCTCTTGCAGGTTTAAAGGGAATTTGTACTTGTAATCACGCTTAATAAGATAATTAATAATCTTGTTTAGGCTAATATGATTATAATTCAAGTGATCGCCACTAATAGTTTTATTTGTGCATTAATATTCAACCAACATAGATTAAACAGGTTTAGGGTTAATCTGTTGATTGCCTGTTAGTCAAAAAGCGCACATGAATACGAGAAGAATAAAGTAGAGGCCTATTTTATAGGGCGAGTTCAATCTCTTTTAGATTGGATTTGTACCTTCATCCCCGAACACCAGTCATGGTTCCAGACCTATTGGAGTTGATGATCTCATGGATCGTTAAGGGGTGTAACCTTCACCCTGTGAACGGTTTACAAGTTCCTAAAACTTGTTGGCGACTCTTTTGCTCTAGCTTCCTTCCCTTTGGACGCCACCATACTTAAGTGTATGATCACAGTGGGGCTCAAGTGTAGGATGGCTTGAAATATTCCCTACAGTACCGCTTAACGAATTCATGCAGCAGTGTGTGTTTGCTTAGATATCCATCAAAGAAGCCGTGAATGCTTTCCACTCTCTGCGTGGTCCTCATCCCAGCCCAAAACAAATGCTTCACAAAAGCTGGAACCCATATTCCTTGTTCTTCATACAATCCTGACAAGCAATTCAAATTACATAACACCAACACCAAACTACAAAACTAGTATACAAATATGTATCACCACCAGACATTTTAGCACATGAAGTAAGCATAGTTTGCAAATGCTACACATTAACACAAAATTGTAAATAAAAATTTGATTACCTGCCAGCCATTCATCATCTTCAACTTCAAATTTCTTCATAACCTCACGCTAACGTTCTTCAAATTCCTCACAATCAAGACTATCATAAATCGCCTGCTGTAGTGCCTCCTTCAGCTCCTGGTACTTAACATGCTTGCCTAACTTTTTTCCAAACTTGTTAATGATGTGCCAAATGCACCATATGTGGGTTGTTCCTTTCATAACAACCTTTAGAGCTTTCCTCATTGCCGAGTCCTGGTCAGTTAGGATACCAATAGGTTTTTTGTCGCCCATGCATCGAAGCCAATTTGAGAACACCCATTCAAAAGTCTCAGCATTCTCACGGGTGACAAGCGCGCATCCAAAAAGAATGGTTTGGCCATGATGGTTCACTCCTACAAAATTGCAAGAAGGAAGTTTGTATTCGTTAGTCAAATAAGTAGAATTAAATACAACTACATCCCCAAACTCTTCGTAAGCCACCCTACTCCTTACGTCTACCCACAAAACATCCTTAAGCCTTCCTTCTTCATCAACTCGATATGTGTGAAAGAAATTTGAATTGTCATCCACCATTCTCTTAAAGTACGCAAACATGGCTTTTGCATCCCCTTCTTCAAAGACCCTTTTCCTTTCCTTAGACACTTCATCATGTAAGTCTTTTTGCTCAAACTACATCCCCTCCAAACCATTCCGCTGCCGAGCCATACTTCTATAAATGGTAGAAACAGGCACCCCTACCCTTCTTTCATGAAATAGCTGCTTCACAATATGGGGATTTTCCACCAAAAATTTCTTCCTAAATTTACTTATACTCTTCGATTTGCTAGGGGTTGGACTATGCCCATCATGTTCCATTTTTGCCTTTGTTATCTCCCATTGACCTACATCGTTTACATGTGCATATATAAACATAGGGCATTCACATTTTTTTGTCTTTCGCTTAGGACACAAATCTTCATCTTCACTGATTTGAGCATCTGAGACTAAACCTACTTCACTCTTTTTCCACTTTCGACCATGCCTTCCATAGCTTTCACAAGTCCACTACAATTCCTCTTTGCACCTTTTCCATTATTTGCACCGCTTGCACGCACAACACCAAACCCATTCTGCTGCCCATATTCCCTGAAATACTTATCCACTTCTAACATTGACTCAAAAACCATTCCAATGGACGGAGGTGGCAAAGCAACATCCATCTCCACTTCACCAGCCTCCTTAATCTGAATACTGATGGAGACATTGCCCTTCCCTTTCGTTGGAGTCTTAAAGGAATCCCCCCTACAATTACCTTATGTAGACATAAAACATTCACCTCACAAAGGTCAGCATTTAACATTAGGTCAGCATTTAACATTTTTTAAAATAAGTTATCATCGACTACAAACATACATACAATTCTGAACAATTAACATTTTGTTTTTCACACTAGTTAACAACAACATATTCTCCACACACCACATAACAGGGTAAAACTAAGAATACATGACTATCTAACACAGAGTAATGAATGCAGAGGACGATTCTAGAACATGTAGGTTGTCTAATTCTGAGCAATTACATGAAATAGGACGACGACCAATTTGAGGACAACTTACACAACATACACTACCTACCTACCACACTAACACAATTGCATAGCTCGACTTCCTCAATTATGGAACATTTCATACGATTGTAAATTTTAAAACCCTAATTTTTTTCTCACAAATTAAGCCAACCCAGTTAATCACTCACCTGATTTAAAAGCAACTCCAATGCCGCTGCGCAGTCTACTTCATCGCAATCGTCATCAACGGGCTCGCAGATGCTCGGACCTAACTCACCACCGTTGTACCGGTCGATATCCTCAGTCATTTCCAAGTACTCCATTACGCACAACTGAGAATACTGTAAGTTTTTTTTAACTTAAAAACTCCATTTCTTCAATTTTTTTGAGTTCAACAATGGAGGAAAAGGTGCTTAGCTTTTCGATAATTTTTTTTGGAGGAAGAAGGTTCTAAACTTAGTGGGTCTCTCTCCTTCAGGAAGGAAGTACATCTGGGGTAGGGTCAATTGCTTTTTTTAATCAGCTATGGGTCCCACACCGTTACACAATTTTTACTATTCCGTTCACATTTTCCCTCCATTTTCACAAACCGTTACACAAAAGTTGCAATTTATTTACAATATTGCCATGTTATGCACTTGCATATACATATCAGACCTCATTTAGTACTTCCTCTGAAAAGTGGGACTAATATGAGAAGACTACTAAAAGGTGGGATTGTTTATGTCAATTTTTCCTTTTTAAAATTAACACTATTGAATTTTTTGACTTTCTTATGTTATATTCATATCAATTGAATGCTAAATAACAACAAAAATGACAGGAAAATATCACACTAAGAATAATCAATATGTGTCTTTTTTGACAAATCTTATTGAAGTATGCGTAGAGTATTAATTGATTGAAATTTTAATCATAAATTATTCAAAGAAATGACAAAAGTATCATTTGTTGATTTGATATTCGTATTTCATTACTTAAGCTTGTAGCTTCTACTACGTAATTTTACAAAAAAATCAACAAAATAATATATAATCTTGTTGTAATAAACATATGTAGTACATAATATGTCATTACAAAAAACAAAGTCATATGTCACAAATTATGTCAATATGTTTTTTTGTGGAAAGTTATATATAAAAAAAAATTGTATCAAAATATTTTGTTTTAATTTATATGCAATTTTTACTTATACGTAGAAAGATTTAATTTGTTTCTTAAATAGAATTTTTTTCAAAAATAAAAGAAAAAAAAAACTAAAGACACACCAGGAGATGACACGTGTCATTGCTGGTGTGTCTTTTATTTTATATATAAATATATATATATATATATATTATGTGTGTGTGTGAGAACCAAGGTGAATAATATCTCAACCATTGATCGCACTCCATCTAATGACTCACATTGCACCCGCTCTCATTAAGGGTATTCTCGTAATTTCGCCGTTTTCAAACTTTTTCCCAGTTTTTTTTTTAACTTTTAAGGCAATTTCATTTACTTTAAGACTTATTTCATTTACTTTTACTAAATTTTCATTTACTTTTGAGAAATGAAATTGGAAACTACTTTATAAAGTTAAAATATTACAAAAATTCCATTAATGACACGGGAAGCATGTGAGCCATCCGATTAACATGATCTAATAGCCTAGATTAGTTTCTAGTTCCTATTATAGGATTGGTTCTAACCCCCTCAAATCAGCAGCATGTACGATGTACCTTGTTATTGCCTCGCTTCTTCGAGCCTTTCGAAGAATCACCTGAATTCTGTGTCCTGCTACTGCTGTTACACAGTGCACCCGGCTTACTTCTTCCTTCAAGGCACAATATCACATCACCATATTGCTCAAGAACTTCATCATTACAAGGTGTTATATTCTTGTTCCTTCTCTGATCATCATTTTCTTCATTATCATGCTTCCTTCACCTAGTATAATCAGTATAACTCTAATCACCTTTTTCAAAGTTTGGTGCCTCCAAATTCCCTACCTTGCTTACACTATGACCAAGACCAAGAAAAAAGGTAATTATTGTCATTTATCATAAAACCAAAACTCTTTGCTATGAAGGCACTTGATGCTTCCATTTTCTTTGTAACTTGATAATCCTGGTGATGTGGGTTTGCTTAGTTGCAATGGGCATAGCTATATTAGTTTACTTGTTGCTGTGATGAAGTTTCAGTTGTATCATGTATCATATTGTAGCTAATCTGAATCCTTAAAAATTATATTCTAGTATACATCAATTCTCAATGCTTTGTGTGTTGTGCAGTTATCAATTAACCAACTCTTGAGGTACATGTATGAGCTCCACAACCTCCTCTCAATATGGAGAGTCTGTAAGGAAGAAAGTGAGTTTTTAGTTTGAAAAAAGTAAGTAAAAAAGAGTTTGAAGTGCATAAAAATTGACTTTAAAGTAGACCTATTAGCTCAAGTGGAAGAGCATTATGCGGATGCATAGAGGTGTAGGTTCGAATCCTACATAGGTTATCTTAAAAAGTTAGTATAAAACACTATAAAGTTATTCAAATTGCCTCAAAAGTAAATCAAAATCTCTCAAAAGTAATTAGAAAAACTAAAAAAGTAAATAAATATATCTCTAAAGCAAATCAAAATAACTCTAAAAAGAAATCAAAAGTAGAACAAAATATGTCAAAAGTAAATCATAATTACTCTAAAGTAAATAAATAATGCTAAAACGTTAATCAAAATATCATTGAAGAAAATAAATAATAATATCAAATATTATTGTTCGACGTTGGCTGTGCTTGATTTATCAGCTAACAATGGTGAACTATGGTGAACTGGGGAAGCTAGTGTTGTTACAGCAGCTTCAATTGTCTAAAAATTCAGGCATAGGTTCTATTCCATGGGAGATGAGCAGCTGTACTGCTCTGACCACTTTCTAGTTGGATAAGAATCAACTATCCTCACTTGACTGATTAACTCCTTCAATATCATTTTTGCACAAGGGTAGAGCACTATGCATCATATGTCAAAAGTAGATAAAAAAAAATAATAAAAAGTAAATCAAAATATTCCAAAAGTAAATAAAAAAAGCTCAAATGTAGAGTAAATAATAAAAAATTATTTAATAAATAACCTACGTGGGACTCGAACCCACATCTTTTGAGCAATTGCACAATGCTCTACTGATTGAGCTAGTAGGCTATTATATACTAAGAGCAGTCAGTAAATGCAATTGATCATTTTTGATAAAAGTAAATAAAAATTACTTAAAGTAAACAAAAAATCTCAAAAGTAAAATAAAAATCTTAAAGTAAACAAAAACATCTTACTAAACTTGAACCAAAAACTAGAAATTGAAAATTAGGTTACTTGAATTATTGAAGAAAATTAATTAGTTCTACACTCTCTCTAATTAAGCCAGTGGTTGTGCTGCTTCTGTGCATGTTGTCTCTGCTGCTGCATGTTCAAGGCCTTGCTGCCGCCTGGGGGACCTTTTTCTTAGCTGCTACTGTAGTTGCTACTATGCTATGCCTATGCTGTTGTTGTGGGCTGCTCATGGAGCTGGCTCTGCTCATGCTTCTGCTGCTCCTCACAAGCTTCCATGGTGCCAGACTGCACTCATGCTCACAACAGCTTCCCGTTTTGCTCAACTTCAAGAACTCTCGACCAACATTTACAGTAGTAGCGGTAGAGCAGAAGTAGCATAGCAGAAGTAGGTGGTAGAGCAGAAGTAGCATAGCAGCAACAAGCCATGGAAGGGCAGTAGTTACAACAGCAGCTTAGGCAAGGCAGAAGTAGCAGCTACAGTAGCAAGCCATGGCAGGGCAGCAGCTACGTGGGATTCAAAAGTAAATAAAATAAATTACTCAAAAGTAAATAATATAAACTCAAAAGTAAATATGAACCTACGTGGGATTCGAACCCACATCATTTGTGCATTTGCACAATGCTCTACCTATTGAGCTAGTAGGCTAGTATTATATGTGCAACTTAATTGATCATTATTAATTTCTTCATATATATTTCAAAGTAACTAAAAATAATAGAAAAGTAAATAAAAAATCCTTAAAATTTAATAAGAAAAGCATCTAAAGGTAGCATTTGTTTTCTTAGTTTAGGAGATTTCCTATCCATGTGAGTTTTCATGTGTTAATAGCCTCACACTACACACTAACACTGCACACTACAAACACGCCCAAACAGTCACAATTAAAAACAAAGCAACTAGCGAGGCATAGAAAAAAATGGCAGATTGGGGATTGGTGTTGGTTGCACTACTTGCAGTGATTCTGTTTAATTCTGTTGACACTTGGACTGATGTTTCAACTTCCCAGAAAGAACTGGTGGAGTTTGGAATCTTGCAGACCAGTGGGATGTAAATAATAGTCCACTGTCATCTACTTCTACCTCATCACACACAAGCAATCTGGGAAATCAAGCCCATTCAAAGTGTAGTATAGATGTAATTAATCCAGCCAACTAACTACGCACACCCTTGTCTAGTATAGATGCCTAGTAGTATATATGCAATCTACTAATTAATCTAGAATAAAGCAGCTCTTAATTTATGCACTGCAAATATATATTAGGCCAATTCAAAAGTAAATAGAAATTAAAAAAGTCAAAAGTTAATCAAAATATCTTAAAAATTAATCATACTATATAAAAAAAAGGGTAGGTCTAATGTTTCAGATTTAACTTTTTAATTTGGTATATTAAAACAAGGCTTATTGACAAGATAGGAGCCAACAGGAGAGTTCACCTTTAACCATTCAAGGAAAAGTTAGAAGTGATAGATTATTAAATCCAGCAAGGTTGGCAATATGTTGCACACAACGCAAATGATCAACAATGTCACACTGTTGTTCAAGGAGCAACTTTCCATTATTTTGACATCCTTATTCCACGTATCACATATGTACAAAGCAAATATGAGGACATATTGTTCATAAAAACTCAGATCGAAGAATATATTAGAAAACAATACCAAAACAACTATGCGAAACTAGTTACAATTTAGGCAGACAACTAGCCTAAATTGTTCAATGAAATTGTAATGCGAATTACAGTTGTACTAAATTAAAGACCTGAGCAAGCAGTCTAGCATAACATCCATTCCATTAAGTCAGCCATTTCATCGAACACTTGGCATGCAACAAATCAAAGCAATAAAAAAAACCCAACAAGCCTTCTGATATTCATATTCAAAATTAAGGACAAACACTAATTGAAACCCATACATCTTTAAAAGTATACAATAATACTTTTACGAGAATAAAAATGTATAATAAAAACAAGACAAAATCATACTAGATTAAAACCCTAAAAAAAAAATAAACCTTTTAGATTATAATGAAAATTAACAATTAAGAAACAAGAATACTCTAATTCATCAATCGAAATCACAAATACAGAACTGACTAAAACATCAAACTAAAATCTATATAATTCAGTAATTGAAGAACACTAATCATTGATAAAAATTTAGAACTAATATTCAAAAACAAAATTAAAAAAAGAAGAAAAATAAAGGGGAAAAAAAAACAAACAACTTACTTTTGATCACCGGAAATAACTAGCTAAGAAATTCAATTTACCAAATCAAAGACTACGGTGCGAAGATCGAAGGAAAAAATAATCGCCAGAAAGAGAATTTATAGGAAGTAAGAGATAATATAAAGAACTTAGAGAAAGCAAAAAAAAAAAAAGAAATGAACTTTGGATATATTAGATTTACCAAAATGCCATTACTCGAGCAAAAAGGCGGACAACATCTCAGCCGTTGGATAAAATAAACCAATGGCTCAGATGAGTTCCTAATTCTCTTTATTGAGTTTGGTTATATATATATATATATATATATATATATATATATGGAGAGGCTCATGTGAGAACACCTCTCTTATATGAGAACACTTTATATGTGAGAATAATTTATAACCATTGGATTAAACAAGATCCAACGCTCTACATCTACCCTGGTCAAAATAATGGCAATATTGTAAATTTTAGATTGTATATAAGAAAAATTAAAAAAATTGTCCAGCTTTTTCTCTCTCTAGAAATTAAACCAGCTCTTCCCTTTCTCTCTCTTCTTTCCCCAAAAATTTCTGAACGAACACTGGTTTGATCGATCTTAATGTAAGATATCTTTGAATTTCTACTTGAATCTACAAATATTGTTAGGTATTTGCTATTTTAACTATTTTTCCTTTGATATTTGGCTTCAATGTTCAAATTTTTGTATTGAATAAGGTTTTTGTGATTTTGTTGAAACCCTAGAAATCGCAAATTCTTCATCAAATGGATTCAATCTAAGCTATTACTACTTATGAACGAAGGATGTAAGTATCAATTTATTGATTTTGGGCATTTTACTTTATTTTTATGTGAATTTTGGTAGTATCAATTTAAATTGAAGGATAATAATATTGGTGCTCTAAAGCTAAGCTCTTGAATCTGTTAGTTTATGGGAAATTGATTGTTTATTTTGGGATGTTTACTTATTGGATTTAATGGATCAATAATGTGATTATGATGTATTTCTCTCTCTTCTTCATTATCATCATTGTTTATAATCGGCAATAGTATTCTTGATGTTTGATTTTTTGCAAATTTAGAAATCACTTTTAGATGCTCATAACACGTTCGATAAAATGTCAAGCTGAAATTTAACTGCATGTTGCGTGTATGATTATGTAAATCAATATTGTTGTTTTGACTATCTTAGCTTAGATTAGCAAGTGTAACCTTGTTTTTAATCTCAGTTTTAAGCTTCTAACACATTTTTTTTTCAAATAGAGATGGTGATAAAGCACTTGTCAAAAAGAAAAAAAGTGATGGTGATGATGAAGCTGTAAAAATTGATGATCAGTGGTCTAGAAGTCCAATTGTGGAGCCATCTTTACTAGAAGCTATAAACAATGATCAAATTCAAAGGTTGGTTATCATCCATGGATACTGTTCAACTTTTTATGAATGTTAGATATGTTCAAAAATTTTACTCATATGTTTTTTTTTTTTTTTTTTTTTTTTTTTGAGATTAAATTTTACTCATATGTTCTAAAACTTTACTCGAATGTTCTAAATTTAATTCAATTCTAATTTTAATTCTTATTTTATTCACATTTTATGTTTTCTACTAGAATTTTGTTGAGTATGCAGTATATATACATTCTAGTTCAATTGTTAATTTTTGCTACAACTTTATATATGTCTAAATTTTTTACCCATATGTTCTAAATTTTTATACATATGTTCTAAATTTTTATACATATGTTCTAAATTTAAACTCATAAGTTCCAAAATGTATAATGTAAGTAGCAGATTTAATTGAATCATGTAAGTTGTGTAAATCTATTTTTTTTTTTTAATAATGATGTAAAAAGTGGGATAGCGGATACCAAAGTCTAATGATTTTATGTTATTATATTGCAGATTGATCAAATGAAGAAATTGAGGGTGGATTTTTGTGCTAAAATATTATCACACAAGGAAAATGAGCTACATCATGAGATTACTTCAAGATCACGGAAATGGGCGAAAGAAAATAATTTGTAATAAAATTTTAGAAATAGCATGTAGAATTTTATATAGTATAATTATAGTAAAACTATTTTTCTAAAAGGTTGTATTCGAATATATAAGCTTGTCTTGTCTTTCTTGTGATCTACTTCATTGTTATGCATGCAAGAATATAAAAATACAATTTATTATATATTAATACTCATATGTTCCAAATTTTTACCCATATACTATAAATATTAATGTGAAAATATATAATGTTATATAAATTTTTATGTTCTAAATTGCTATTTAGAAATCCCCTTAGAACAAAAATATAGCATGTTATTATAAAATATTAGTCATATGTTCTAATTTTTTTACCCATAAGCCCATAAGTTCTAAATTTTTATAAATATGTTCTAAATTATTACTCATATGTTCTAAAATTTTAGCCTTATGTTCTAAATTATATGTTTATATATGTTTTAAATTATAACTCATATTTTTTATATTAAAACTCATATATTCCATTTTTTTACTCATATCCTCCCACCCAAATGCATCTGAATGAAATTTAAATTCATGCAGCACACCCTCCCACCAATTTAAATCATTATGGTCTAAATTTTTAATTTTGAAATCCCATCGAAAACATACAAAACACATAAATTAAAAAATAGTACTCATGTATTCAAGAACTAAGAATTTAAGTGATAAATTTTAATCATATGGTCTAAATTAAAATTTTGAAATCGCATCGAAAACATACAACACACATGATTACTAATTATAACTCATATGTTCTAAATTTTTAGTCATATGTTCTAAATTTTTTGTCATATGTTCTAAACTTCAATACATACGAAGTATATGTATTAAATTCAAACTATAATCATTTTTATACTACAAAAAAAGTGTTATTCAATACACAAATTCAAAAAAATGTTATAAAATCATTAAGTATCATCTAACTTTCTTTGGACAATTTTGAATATCATGGTGACTCAATTCCCCACAACCTATGCTAGTAGCATTATTTTCAACATTACTTCTTGCATTCCTCTTAGCTTCCAAATTCAGCCTCAATCCTTGAAGATTAATCACAAGGTCTTTGATATCTTCATCATCGCCCTCTGCCAAACTAACACAATCATGTTTTGAACAACCACTCAAATGATTCAATATCTTCCTTTGCTATGAAACCAACCGCAAAAGTGATGCAACTCTTGTGATGATCAACCCTTGTAAATGGAGTAAATGCCATGTTGTACTTGTTTAGAACAAGAAGATCAAATTTCATTACACAAGAAATATAGCAGTACCTATTTAGAACATGTAAATAAAAATTTAGAACATATGAGTAAAAATTTAGAACACGTGATTAAATATTTAGAACATATGATTTAATATTTAGAACACATGATTAACTCAGAACAGAAGACACTATTTAGAGAATAGATTTAAGGCTGAAGTTTACTTAATTATTTAGAGCATAAAGGTAATGAGTTTATAAAACATAATTTAGACCATTAGACTAAAACTTTATAACATTAAAAAAAAATTTACAACATGTGAATAAAATTTAGAACATATGATAAAAAATTTTAGAACACGTGATTAAATATTTAGAACATATGATTTGAACAGAAGACTAATTTTTAAGAGCTTAATTTCAATAATGAAGTTTATTTAATTGTAATCGGAACATAAGAATCACTATTAAGAACATTTGAATGAAGAGTTAGTTGTTAAAGCTTATGAGCATATAAAACATAATTTGGAACATTAGACTAAAAATTTAGAACATTAGAAACAATTTTTAGAACTTTTGAATAACAATCTTAGATCATGTAAGTTTTTTAGAAAAAACAATTTAAGATTTAAAACATATGAGTATGAAATTAGAACAATATTTATAATAATTAATTCAAAGTGTACATGCAAATTTGATTTAAAACAAAGAGATTTATTATATATAGAGCATAAATTCAAGACTAAAGTTTACCTAATTAAGATGTTTGTTCTAAATTTTTACTTATATGTTATAATTTATGACTCATACGTTCTACATTGTTATTTAGACACCCCCTTAGAAAAATAAGAACATGTTCCAAAATTTTACTCATTTGTTCTAAATTATTTATCAAATGCTCTAAATTATTCATCAAATTTTACTCATCTACATCCTCCGTTATTACTTTCCCTTGCTTTCTAACATGTTCTAAATTTGTACATACATGTTAGAAAATTTTCAACAATGTTCTACGATTTTTGTTCATCCATAATTTTCAACCTAATATTATGAACCTGCAAAAATTCAGATTACAAATTTCAAATGAAACATTGATAGTCTGATAATATACACAAATTCAATCCAAACAATCAAGAACAATAAATTTAACCTAATAAAATTGAAAACATATTTTTGATTGTAAGAATCAAATTTAAATCAAAAATTCGAAAATAAGACGGAAATTCAAAAAAAAAATGCATATAAATCGCAAAAATTGAACAGATTTCGAAAATTGAACATAAATCAAACATAAAACGAACAAACTCGAGCATAAAAATGCCAAAATCAGGGAAAAAATTGTGAAAAAACTAAGAAAAATTGCATAAAAATCGAAGCAAAAAATCGCTTAAAAAATTGGGAAAAATTGCATAAAAATGATCAAACAAATCACAGCAAAAATCATAAGAATATAATGAGTAGAAAGAATTGAATCATAAGAATTGAATTACTTACCTAAGAACAAGAGGAGAGAGAAAGTCAAGCTTTATGGAGAGAGAGAGAGAAGCTGGTAATTTGAGCATGGGTTTGGAGGATGAGTTGAATGTGTGGGTAGGAAGGGTTTTATTTGAGCGTAAATTTACACTTTTGCCATTACTCTTGGAGTGTTCTCAGCTGTTGAATCTTGTTCTATTTAATGGTTGTGATGTATTCTCATATATGATGGATTTCTCATATAAAGACCTATTCTCACCGGATCCCTCCCCTATATATATATATATATATATATATATATATATATATATATATATATATATATATATATATATATATATATATATATATATATATATATATATATATATATATATATATATATATATATATATATATATATATATATATAGTTTTGTGCCCCGTGCGATGCCCGAATTGTTTATTGAATTTTTAGATAAATTTTTAATCTAAATATCAAATTTTAAAATATATCATTGATACAAAATTAGTTAGGAATTGATGTGCTTTTGTGACGAATTGTTATCTAGTAGGCGTGTAATGACTAATAATAATGTTGGTGGAAATGTTCGATTTAATACATTAAAAAAAATAGCAAAAAATAAATTAAATATAAATGTTCAAACCCCGTTGGGTTGACCCGAACTCAAAACTTTGGGCAATGGTTGAACATTTCTTGACTCATAACCTGAAGTGACCCAATTTGAGATGACTCATGACCCGACCCTAATTGACAGGTCTACATATTAATAAAAATTCTATTAGATTGTGAGGTATATTATTTTAACCGATTACTCGATTAGTATATATTATAAAGGTTTTTTTTAAGCTTTGAACTACTTCCTTCGCTCCAAAAAATATTATGATATAAAAAATAAATTTATATGATAATTTCGAGAATTATAATCTAATAATTTTTTTAATAAAATTATAATTTAATTTGTATATCTGAAATATTGGTATTTTATCGAAAAATAAAACTCTAAACTAACAATTTTATCCAAATAGAATTATAATCTAACTTTTTTTATCTTATGAAATCTATTTAAATTTATCCAACGTGGTGCGACACTTGGCGAAAAGTTGGAACGCCAAGTGTCGCTGCCTCGTGACTTGACTAAAAGTTTAGCTTTATATATTAGTTATATGATATATACTAGTTTTGTGCCCCGCGCGATACCCGGGTTGTTTATTGCATTTTAAGATAAATTTATAATCTATATGTCAAAATTTAAAATATATCATTAATACAAAATTAATTAGGAATTGATGTGATTTTCTGACGATTTGCTATCTAGTAGGTATGTAATGACTAATAATAATGTTGATGAAAATGTTCGATTTAATACATTAAAAAATAAAAAATAAATATTAGCAAAAAATAAATGTTCAAAGCACACCATTTTCTTGACTCGTAACCTGAAGTGACCCAATCCGAGATGACTCATGACCCAACCCTAATTGACAGTTCTCTATTCTATTCGATTGTGAAGCATATAATTTTAGCCGATTAGTAATATTATAAATGGATGTTTTATGCTTTGAACTACTTCTTTCGCTCCAAAAAATATTATGATATAAAGAACAAATTTATGTGATAATTTTTGAGAATTATAATCTAATAATTTTTTTGAATAAAATTATAATTCAATTTGTACATCTGAAATATTGGTATTTTATTGATAATAAAACTCTAAACTAACAATTTGTACATCTGAAGTGGCGCGACACTTGGTGAAAAGTTGGAACGCCAAGTGTCGGAATCTCGTGGCCTGTCTAAAAGTTTAGCTTTATATATTAGTTATATGATATATAGATTTAGGGTCAAATGAGAAGGGTGTTATAATGAGAAGGATGAGAAAGAATCCGGTGCGTTCAAATGAGATGATCTAATGGTCTTTATTACATGATTTGTTAATGGCAAAACTGTAAATAATATATAAAATCTTTTCCCAAAATTCCTCTTCTCCTTCCCGTGTTCCTCTTCTTCCCTATCCTCCATGTTCATCATTGTTTCCTTTTATTTTTCTGGTAAATTAAAGTTCAAAAGAAGCTACAATTTTCCCCCATTTCTCTCTCTTTCTCTCTCTCTCTCTTTCTCTCCTCCGTGGTCATCTTTTTCTCCCCACCTTCTGTATCTCTTCCTCTCTCTCTCCTCCTTGTCATCTCTTTTCCCACCTTTATTTGTCTCTTAGACTTGACAAAAATTTTCATTACTGCAATAAGAGAGTCGTGCACAATAGTCTGAATATAGGACATTAAATTAAAGAGTAAAAGTTAATATGCAAAATTTTTAGCTATATGCGCATTATTCTTGTAAAAGATGTGCAAAATTTTTAAGCTATATGTGCAATATTCCTGTAAAGAAAAAAATGTGCATAAATTTCGAATTAAGTATGCATAAATTTTGAATTAAATGTGCAAAATTTTTCTGCTAGATGTGCATTTGGCACAGGTGAAATGTGCATCGTTGGATTTAAATGTACGGTCAAGATTCCTTCTCATCCTTCTCATTATAATGAGAAGGATGAGAAGGAATCTTGACCGTGCAAATTAACCCAACGATTTACATTTTACTTTCGCAAGAAGCACATTTAGCAGAAAAATTATGCACGTTTAGTATATAAGTTATGCACATTTTATTCAAAAAGTAAGCACATTCTTTTTTACTGTTATTTTCCTCCTCACTGTAATAAACTCTCTCTCTCCTCCATTAAAGCTGATTCAAGCTATAAGTTCTAATATTATACAGTAGATGAGAAACTAAATGTGGCTATAAGCTACTTGCAAACCCGGTAATAAGGATCGAATTTCCAAGCTTCTCTACATAGTTTGTTGACTTCGAATGTCGAATTGCGAACACTCCCAAATCATTATAATGATGAATTGTGGAAACCATTCTTGATTTATAATGATGAAAGGTGGAAATCATCAATCAATTAACTAGAGTTTAAATCATAAATAGATATACCTTGATCATTAAGAGAATATTCAACAATTTGTTAATTTTATTAAAATATGCATCTTTAATACATAGGATTTGCATATTTTGGTTAATTAATATGCACATTTTTTTTTTAAAAAAAATGCACATATAGCTTTAAAGTTATGCATGTTAAAGTTTTACTCTCTAATATAATCCTCTATATGTTTGTTAATGTCCACGACTTATTTTCAAGAGAATGAAATTCTTTGAAATCTGAAAAAATAAAACAGAGGAGAGAGAGGGAAAAAAATGGGAAAATTTTCTAATCTTCTTTTGAAATATGAAAAATAAATGTGGAAGAGTGATGAATGGGGAGGAAAGACAGGGAAGGATACGGGAAGAGAAAGAAAAATAGGGAAAAACATTATTTACATTTTTGCCATTAATGAGGCTTTTAATGAAAGTCATTAGATTATCTTATTTGAACGTGTCAGATTACTTCTCATCCTTCTCATTTATAAGACCCTTCTCATTTGACCCTATATATATATATATATATATATATATATATATATATATATATATATATATATATATATATATATATATATATATATATATATATATATATATATATATATATATATATATATATATATATATATATATAGAAAAAAGATCATATGAGACCACACCTCTTATGTAAGAACCCAAACTTATGTGAGGAACAAATCTAGACCATTGATCAAATCGATCCAACATACAAAAAACAGCATTAGTAAAGGCATTTTTGTAAATTTCTACACCTCTTTTTTCTTCTTCTTTCCCATATAACTTCCTCTGTGAAAATTTCACATGTGTCACTCATTATCTTTCTAAAATTTCAACTAAGAGGCTCCACTTAGAGAAAGATCAAATTAGCATGATTCATCATCAAATTAGTTAGTTCATCTTCGATTTTGTAAATTTCGTGAAAATTTCTCAAGTTTCACTCAATTTTGTTAATTTAATTTTGTATTTTTTTGTGAAATTTTTTGAATTACTATTTTGTTTATAATCTGAATTTTGTATTTGTGGTTGAATTTTCAGATTATATTTTTCTGAATATTCATTATTATATAGAGTTATTTCGTCTGATGTAATGTTGCTAAAATTTCATACAAAATTACGTTATTCATTAATTTTGTTTTTGTGAAATTTTTTTCCGATACCCTAGAAATCGTGAATTGCAAATGGATTCAACCAAAGCTCCAAATGATGAACCAAAATTTCTAGTTGTAACCTATGAACGAAGAATGTAAGTATCAATTTATTTTAGTTTGGTTTGCTCAATCTATTTTAGTTTGCTCATTTTATTTCACTTTGCTCATTTGAATTTAGTTTGCTCATTTTCTTTAGTTTGCTCATATTTTAAGTTTGAATTTATAAGAAAGAAAGGGAGTGAGCTTCTTCCCATGAATTTTATAGATTGGTGTAGCTGCATTATTTCTGCCTTTGGGTAGATGTTTGTCCTTCGTATTGCCATGTGGTGGAGCTTTTTTTCTCTCCTTTGTATAGCATGTCCTTTACTAATTGATTGTATAATCAATTTAAATGTCTTTATTCAAGTGAGGTATGGTGTGTAATGCTTAGGTGGAAGTTACAAAAAGAATCAGCGGGATGTGATCTTAGTAGTATGTGGTATGTGATATTAGTTCACATTTCAATGATTTTTTTTAATATCTTGATACTCCCTTCTTTAGACTAGAATATAGTGAATAATTTGGTATTAAGGCTCTGGTAGTGGTTGATATAGATGGTGTGAATAATCCTGAAGATACTAGAAGATGAGAAAACTTATTTTGAATGATATTGACCCTAGTTGGTAGCCTAATATTCTAGTAGCAAATGCAATGATAAATAATATAGAGGTACCATTACATAAATGTTTTTTCTTGGGGTTGCAAGTGCATCAACCAAAAGTGAAGTTATATTCTATAACTCTATATTCACCACTAGTTAGGCAACTAACATGGACGAAATGTATTATATCCTCTTAATAAGAAATTTGTAGTAAGACTTGAATTAGGGGCATTATCGATAAGTTGCCCCTTGTATTCCATACTCGACCCCAATTATGTTGTCTGTCAGTAAATAGAAGCTGGAGCTAGCAATAGCACTGGGAGTGAGAGATTTCTGTACACATGGGGAGCTTGTTATATGTGGTGACTTTGTAATTATGTTAGGTTTCAAGCTGCCTTGTTTTGCAAACTTAGTACTGATTTTTGCAAGATTATTGGGTTTAATTGGTTTCAAGCTGCACTTGGTAATTGGATTTGTCAAATGAGCAGGCAATGATTAGCAAGCAATTATTTGCTCATTTTTCAAATGAGCAAATTATTCTTTGCTCATTTGTCAAATGAGCAAATTATTCTTTGCTAATTTGTCAAATGAGAAAATTATAATTGGCTCATGTCAAGAGCAAATTGTTCTTTACTCAAATGATGACATTTTCCTCTGTTATTGAATTCTGGCTATGGCCAATATAGGGGTTTTTTAGTACTTATCATATGTAAGGGAATCACCTTCACCTCTACTTTGTAGATAGAAGAAATGTTTTTTGCTACTTCACAACAATCATTTGAACTAGTAGACAAAGCAAACAACTAGGAAGTAGCTAGGATCCTACATAAATTAAAAGTACACCCAAATTTAGGCAATATTAGCATTTATTTTTGTAAAAATCATATATAGAGCTGGCCAAGTGTAGGGAATATTTCAAGCCATCCCACACTTGAGCCCCACTGTGATCATACACTTAAGCATGGTGGTGTCCAAAGGGAAGGAAGCTAGAGCAAAAGAGTCACCAACAAATTTTAAGAACTTGTAAACCGTTCACAGGGTGAAGGTTACACCCTTTAACGATCCATGAGATCGTTAACTCCAATAGGTCTGGAACCATGACTGGTGTTCGGGGATGAAGGTACAAATCCAACCTAAAAGAGATTGAACCTGCCCTAATAATAGGCCTCTACTTTATTCTTCTCGTATTCATGTGCGCTTTCTGACTAACATACAACCAATAGGTTAACCCTAAACCTGTTTAGTCTATGTTGGTTGAATATTAATGCACAAATAAAACTATTATTGGTGATCACTTGAAATTATAACCATATTAGCCTAAACAAGATTATTAATTATCTTATTAAGAGTGATTACAAGTACAAATTCCCTTTAAACATGCATAAAAGGCGTGATCAAGCAATAGCAATAATAATCATCAAGCAACATAATAAATAATGATCATCATAATCTCAATCTCAATAAAGCATAATAATAATAGAAATATCCTAGGCATGATACTAACAAGATTAATAACAAACCCTAGCATGTCACTAAGCAATAAAGATCAAAGCTTTAGCCCTAACATGATACTAGGAAAGAAATAGGAAGCATCATAATAATATCAGAAATATTAGTTAATCCTAAACATGATACTAGGAATTAATATGATTAAAGCATAATTTCTATAGAAAAAGAAAGTAATTAAATTACTTACTTCGATGCCTCGTATCTCTTTCTAATAACAAAATACACACGTTAGTAACTTCAAGGAAAAGAATAAATAAAACAATTAAATTAAATAATTGAAATAGAGATTTGGGACCAAACCCTTAGAAATATCAAACCTTTCACGTCTAGGGCGAAGGCAACTTCGAACTTGGCTAGGTTTGTCTAGTGCTAATGTATGAGGAATTGTGTTTGAGAAAAGGTTTAGAAAAAGAATAGAGAGAGAGGGAAATCTTCTAGCTTTTAGAGAGAGAATAGAGAGAGATGATTGATGATTGTTGATGATTGAAAACGGAGGTCCAGGGACCCTATTTATAAGAAAATAGTCCGGAATTGATAGAAATGAATCAGAGTTCGAAAAGGAATAAAACACGCTTCTGTCGCCAGGCGACAGGATTTGTCACTAGGCGACAAACCTGTCGTTTGGTGATGCAAGACAGTTTTTGCGGATTTTGTTTTTATCATATCTTTTGATCCAGAAGTCTAAATAAGTCATATAATATGTTTTTGGAAAGCTCTTGAAGTATACTTTTCAACCCAATTGGAATCAGATTAAAATATTTTGTAGATAAAAAGATATGGCCGAAATAGTGGGACAGTGTCAGTTTTGGATAGAGTTTCGTATTCCATTCATATCTTTTTTGTTATAGCTCAGAATTAATATTATAATATATCATTGGAAAGATAATTTCAATATCTATCCAACCATATAAGATTTGAATAAATATTATGAGGTACAAAAATAATATCTGACTGTCTTTGAACATCTTTAAATTCGAATAGAATTAGGACTTAAAAAAAGGAAAGTTTTATTCAATTTCAAACTCTTTGATTTTATCTTTTCAAAAAAGATAATTAAGATCTTTTAGAAACTTATAGAAGTTTCTAATTAATCCTAATTAGTTTAGGAATGGGATTAAACCTTTGGACCCTCCACATGGTCATTGGGCCGTAGGTAAAATCCGGTTTGAGCCTAGTTTAGTATTTTGGCCATAACTTCCTCATTATTCATCGGAATTGGGATGATAATATGTCGTTGGAAAGGTCTTTTCAAGCCCCATATAACTACACTATTATTGGACCCATATCATGGATCAAACTAAACTGGAATGCACGTTTTTCATAAATAGGGTAAGAAAATAAATATTTTCAAAAACAGAAAGAAGAGATATTTTAATAAAAACACATCCTCATCACTAGACTTTTCACGCTTTCGCTTTGTTCGATAATCAAATGACATGAAAGGTATTCATCACTGGGTTTGGTTTTGAGGAGAAACATTTGGCTGTCTACACCAAGTCTTCTATTCCGGCCAGGGTACAACATTAAGATTGTGGATTGGCCTGAATCTGAATATTAATTGCTAACTATTTGTCTTAGATCTGCTTGACCTTAACTGTTAGCCAAAATAATTTTGGTAGTAGCTAGGCCATGATTATCATCCAAGCATTTACAGGTTCCTGCTATATTGGTGTGTTATTGATTACATAAAATTCTTAGCCTATTAGCTCAATTGGTCGAGCACTGTGTTTCTACATTATATTGCACAGAAGATGTAGGTTCAAATCCTACATAGGCTAGTAGTAAACAAACATTTATATTTGTATTCAATCTGATGAACATAATAGAATATAGTCACAATTGTTACATTTGAATTATGATTACCCTTCTCTTAAAATGAGTAAACAAATATTGCAAAAGAGCAAAGTAATAATGTTGCTCATTTCATAATTGAGCAAAATATATTTCGTAATGTCATAATTTTGCTTATTTCATAATTTAGGAAAGAAATGTTTGCTCTTTTGATTAATAAGTAAAAAATTGTTGCTCATTTGATAGATGAGCAAAGAATTATTTTCTCATTTGACAAGCAAACACAAGAATTGTTTGCTCGTTTGATAAATGAGCAAAGAATTGTTGCTCATTTTTATAAATGAGTAAAGAACTTTTTGCTCATTTGATAAATAAGTAACGAATTGTTGCTCATTTGATACATGAGCAAATAATTGTTTTCTCATTTGTTAAATAAACACAAGAATTGTTTGGCTATATTTGAATCGAAATTAGATCTTTTTTAGTTTTTACTTTAAATACTTTGTCATTTATACCTAGCGTTTACCTGAAATATTTGCTCATTTTACAAATGAGCAACGAACTATTTGCTAATTTGATAAATGAGTAAAGAAATATTTGCTCATTTGTCAAGTGAGCAAAGAATTGATTGCTCATTTCACAAATAAGCAAAAAATTGCTTGTTGATTTAATGAATGATTAAAGAAATGTTTGCTCATTTGACAAATGAGCAACTAACTTTTTTCTCATTTGACAAATGAGCAACTAAGTTGTTGCTCATTGTTTAAATTAGCAACTAAGTATCTGCTCATTTCTTAAATTAGCAACTAAGTATTTTCTCATTTGATAAATGAGCAAAAAATTGTTTGCTCATTTGATAAATGAACAAAATATTATTTACTCATTTGATAAAGTAGTAAAGAATTATCAGATCATTTGATAAATGAGCAAAACATTGTTTGCTCATTTGATAAATGAGCAAAGAATATAGTTCATTTGATACATAAGCAAAGAATTGTTTGCTCATTTGATAAATGAGCTAAGAATTGTTTGCTCATTTGAAAAACGAGTAAAGAATTGTTTGCTCATTTGATAAATGAGCAAAGAATTGTTGCTAATTCTTCTTTTTCTCGTCGCACTGATTAATTCATCTCTCTAAGATTCTCTTAGCTATTTCACACTTTCTCTCTCCCCCCATTTTGTTTATTGAGATAACCTATGTAGGAATTGAACCTACATCTCCTATGCATTTGCATAGTGCTCTACCAATTGAGCTAATAGGTTTTATCATATGTTTTAAATTTTTTTTCTAAGTTATAAATTTTTAATCAGCTCATTTGATAAATCAACAAATAATTGTTTGATCATTTGATAAAATGAACAAAGAATTGTTGCTCTTTGATAAATGAGCAAAGATTTGTTTGCTCATTTGATAAATCAACAAATAATTGTTTGCTCATTTGATAAAATGAACAAAGAATTGTTGCTCATTTGATAAATAAGCAAAGATTTGTTTGCACATTTGATAAATGAGCAAATAATTATTTGCTCATTATCAAATGAGCAAATAATGAGCAAAGAATTATTGTTTGCTCATTTTGTATATTATGGACAAGGAATTTTTGCGCATTTGACAAAATGAACAAAGAATTGTTGCTCATTTGACAAATGAGCAAATATTTGTTTACACTTTTGATAAATGAACTGAGAATTGTTTGCTCATGTAGTGATAAATGAAAAAAGAATTGTTTGCTCGTTTGATAAATGAACAAAGAATTATTTGTTCATTTGACAAAATGAACAAAGAATTGTTTGCTCATTTGATAAATGAGGAAAGAATTTTTTTTTGCTCATCTGATAAATGAGCAAAGTGGTATTTAGCATACAATTTCAATCACTTGTAACTACTTGACCTTGATATATTCTATATCTATATATGATAAAAGAGAATCAAACCACATAAACTCTATCTTTGCTAATATTAAAGAAATTTGATATTTATGTAGTTTACAGAACTTTTAGTGCTAGTATTAACCTAAAAAACAAGGATCAAAATTTGGGTTTGCCCTATTACTAAAACATTAGCACACCACCTAACATCCCTCGCTCAAACACGCAACAACAACCAACGACACTCAGCAACACAAAACTGCTGCCTGACTATAAATAGTTACACCAATAACAATGAGCTCAAGGCAACTGCCCCACATAGCATCTCCCTACGCAACACCCCAAGTTCTTCCACCTAAAACTAGCCCCACAAACCAGCTCCCCAAGCAACCAAAACAAAATTACCCTTACTGCATTCCAACATTGTACACCACCAAACATTAAAAAAATGTAATTAAAATTACAATACATAGAACAATCAATATTCACAAATAAATCAAACAAAAACTAGCAAAAAACCCCCAAATTTCAACTATTTAATCTGACTATAAAATGCGAAAACACATATTAATCAAATAAAATTAAATAGCAAAAACCCTAAATTCAAACTCGAATTAATCGAAAAAAATCGAGCAATCAACATACCAATAGATCGATGGAAATTTGCGTACCTTAACAGAAATGCGCTAGAATTTGACGAACAAAAGCGAAGAAATCGTGAGCGACCCAAGAAAATCGCCTCAAATTCCAGAGAATTTGGAGGAAGAGAGAGACAACATGAAGAAGAGAGAGAAAGCGAAAAAGAACGCTAGATATGTTTTGGTATAATACAATCATTTACCAAAATACCATTAGTATGTTAAAAATGCGGATGACATCTCAGCTGTTGGATTTGATCTAATCTAGCGGTTGAGATTTATCCTCACATAAGATGTGAGTTCTCACATAAAGGGTGATTCTCACCGGATCCAGACCTTAGGAACTAGGAACTAATCTCAGCCATTGATCGCACTCCATCTAATGGCTCACATTGCACCCGCTCTTATTAATGGCATTCTCGTAATTTCGCTGTTTTCAAACTTTTTCCCAATTTTTTTTTTTTTTATTAACTTTTAAGGCAATTTCATTTACTTTAAGACTGATTTAATTTACTTTTACTAAATTTTCATTTACTTTTGATAAATGAAACCAGAAACTACTTTATAAAGTTAAAATATTACAAAAATGCCATTAATGACACGGAAAGCATGTGAGCCGTCTGATTAACATGATCTAAGGGTGTAGGGAATATTTCAAGCATTAACCCCAAGCTTGAACCCCACTGTGATCATACACTTAAGCATGGTAGCGTCCAAAGGGAAGGAAGCTAGAGCAAAAGAGTCGCCAACAAGTTTTAGGAACTTGTAAACCGTTCACAAGGTGAAGATTACACCCCTTAACGATCCAGGAGATCGTCAACTCCAAAAGGTCTTGAACCAAATAGGGTTCGGGGATGAAGGTACAAATCCAACCTAAAAGAGATTGAACCTGCCCTAATAATAGGCCTCTACTTTATTCTTTCTGTATTCATGTGCGCTTTCTGACTAACATGCAATCAATAGGTTAACCCTAAACCTGTTTATCTATGTTGGTTGAATTTAATGCACAAATAAAACTATTATTGGCGATCACTTGAATTATAATCATATTAACCCTAAACAAGATTATTAATTATCTTATTAAGCGTGATTACAAGTACAAATTCCCTTTAAACATGCATAAAAGGCGTGATCAAGCAATAACAATAATAATAAATATCAAGCAACATAATAACAATCATCATAATAATAAAAACAATAATTATAACAATAATAATCATGTCGACGCTAAAGCATAATAATAGCAAGATCCTAGGCATGATACTAACAAGATTAATAACAAATCCTAGCATGTCACTAAGCAATAAAAATCAAAGCTTTAGCCCTAACATGATACTAACATGATATTGATATGTTATTAGAAAGCATAGGAAGCACCCTAAACATGATACTAGAAAGCAATAATAACATCCTAACATGATGCTAGGAATTAATAATAAACATCCTTTCTACAAGAATAGAGCAATAAGATTACATACTTTGATGCCTCGTATCTCTTTCTAATAACAAAATACACGCGTTAGTAACTTCAAGGAAAATATAAATCAAACAATTAAATCAAATAATTGAAATAGAGATTAGGGACCAAACCCTCAGAAATTATAACCTTTCACGTCTAGGGCGAAGGTAACTTCGAACTCGGCTAGGTGTTTCTAGATCTCGTGTATGCGGAATTTTTTTTATGAAAAGCTAGAGAGATGAGAGCACAGAGAGAATAGACTGATTGTAGATTGTGAATTGTTGATGAATAAAAACGGAGGTTCAGGACCCTATTTATAAGAAAACAATCCGGAAATAGATAAAATTTGATAAGGAATAAAACTCCACTATGTCGCCGCAAAACCGACCTTGTCACCTGGCGATAGGGTCTGTCGCGTGGCGACAAGGCTTGTCGGTGGCGACAGCCTGGACTCCTACGCGCTTTCAAACACGGAGTCCACTTATCAATCAAAATTTATTTGTAAAGTCCGTATGGAAATCGAAATCGTATTTTTCATACAATAATATTTTATTCCAAATAAAACTTATCAAAATATAATTATTAATTCTAATTCTATTAGGACTAAATAGAACCTTCTAGAGAATTTTAGAAGACTATAATTAATTCTAATAACTCTAGGAATAATAATTAACATTGGGCCCTCCCTTAGATCATCGGGCCGCATGTAAAGATCAAACCAGGCCTAGTTTAGTATTCTGGCCATATTTTCCCCATTATTCATCGGAATTGGGATTATAATATATCGTTGGAAAGCTCTTTGCAAGCCCCATCCAACTACACTATTATTGGACCCTTGTCTTGGACCAAACTAAACTGGATTGGCTATTTTCATAAAATAGAGTTGTTTTCGAAAACGGAAAGAAAGAATTTTTAATAAAAACCAACTGCAACACCAGACCTTTCACACTTTCACCTCGTTCGATTATCATTCAACGCAAAAGGTATTCATCATTTGGTTTGGTTTTTGGGGAGACACATTTGGGTGTCTACAGAAGCCCCCACTTTGACTGAGTTTGGAGAAACGCAAGTTTCGAAAACGAAAGTCAAAGTATCGATAGGGACGGAGAATGATTCAGAACGTTCTGCGATCCTAAATCATTCTTGTAACGCCGATACCTGCAAACTAGCGTTAGTTAAAACAGATAAAAGAGTTAAGAAACGCGTATCTTGCACCGTCGAGCACACGTCTCTGAAAGTAACCGATTTGTTGCATTTGTTGAAGACCGCTCTGCTTGTAGCTTCCTCCTATTTCATCGAAGATGACTTTGCTTGTAATCATTCTCCGCCGCTTGTGACCATCTTCCACATCCTAGGGAACACGATCGAAGATAACTCTTCTTGTAGCCATCTTCAGTTGTTTGTGACAATTCTCCACAATCTTAGCGAATGCCGTCAAAGACCGCCTTTCTCGTTCTATCTTCTCAAATATTGGTGACAACCTCCACAATCTTAGCGAACACTGTCAAAGACCGCGCATCTCGTGCTATCTTCTCAAATCTTGGTGACAACCTCCATAATCTTAGCGAACGCTGTCGAAGACCGCGCATCTCGTGCTATCTTCTCAAATCTTGGTGACAATCTCCACAATCTTAGCGAATGCTGTCGAAGAGTGCGCATCTCGTGCTATCTTCTCAAATCTTGGTGACAATCTCCACAATCTTAGCGAATGCTGTCGAAGAGTGCGCATCTCGTGCTATCTTCTCAAATCTTGGTGACAACCTCCACAATCTTAGCGAATGCTGTTGAAGACCGCCCATCTCGTGCTATCTTCTCAAATCTTGGTGACAACCTCCACAATCTTAGCGAATGCTGTAGAAGACCGCCCATCTCGTGCTATCTTCTCAAATCTTGGTGACAACCTCCACAATCTTAGCGAATGCTGTCGAAGACCGCCCATCTCGTGCTATCTTCTGAAATCTTAATGACAATCTCCACAATCTTAGCGAATGCTGTCGAAGATATCTTCGCCCGAAGTTATCCTCATTTGTTGCGATAATACTCCGAAGAATATCACCGAAGACCAACGCTTGTCGATCTTAAAGCTCACTTGAACTTTGCTGTTGCAAACCTTTTTTGCTGTAATTTCCGCGGTGCCAATACGTCGGCGCATTTTTGCTGTTTGTGAACCATTATGTCGGTGCCTCTGTTGTTTATGAACCTGTATGTCGGTGTCTTGCGATGAGCCAATGTTTAGGCGCTTTAAGCTAAGTGAGACGATCTTTCATCAGGTCGATCACCTATTGTGATTGTAATCGAGCCGATTACTTAATCATGTCAAATTTCTTATAGGGGCTAACTGGCGTACCAAGGAACCCGAAATTGCTGCGTAAGGTCCACATAGTCACTTATGAGGGCCATGTATCCTATCGCCGCACCGGCGCACACTGGAAATTACTATCGCTGTAATTCTGCTCTATCGCCGGTCGACAGATGTTGTCGCCAGGCAACATCCTTGTTGTCTAGCGCTGGAGTCGGGTCTTCCTTATTTTGCTCTTGTTGCTGCTGTTCGTTGCTCGGTTTCGCTCCGAACTTTGAACTTGGTCGTTTCCTTTCAACCAAATTCGCTCAAATCTTTTATAAATTAATGCTCTTCATCTCTAATTTACTGATCTATGTAACTCCTCTCATCTTGGAAGAATCTCATGTGTCATATTCGCGGTTTTTGAAAAAATCCGGGAACGTTCTTGCTTGTTGGGATGCTCCTGCATTTATATTTGACTATGGGACTTTGCTTATCTTTCTTTAGGGTTAACCTAAGACTTAGTGTTGCTTGACTCATTGACTTGAGGTGACTTAAGGTATAAACTTGACTTAATCATGACTCACTTCGTGTGACTCGCGTGTGCATAGTGTTGACTCAATGTGATAACACGACATGACTCAATGTGTACATGACTCAAAATGCAGAAAAACAAAAATTTCCGTCATTTTTTTGGAGGGTACCGACTTTCTCCCAAAAAAGAAAGACGCAAAAAGGAAGAAGTTTTTGATGGTGCATGTTGAATGAGCTTAGTCAAACGTTGTTTGATACTATCTCTCAAGGTGCAAGGATTAACTCATCCTAGGCTATCTCAATTGTTGACTCAATGATGAAAGTATTTGGGTAATTTAGGCACGGAGGCTAAGCACTTCATACTTTGTGATGCAATGATGAGTGATGAGTGATTTTGTTATGACAAAGTATGCTTCAAGATTTCATGACAAAGGGTTCCTAAGGAAAGGACTATTTGGTCATGTATCTGTGATGTGTGTGATAGTGACACTAAAGCTAGGCCGTAAGGGCTAAGTGTATGGAAAGATATATTGAAAAGAGTCAAATGGTGGTGACTCTTGGGCTGGGTAGGCTAATAATGTAAGGATCAAGCCCCCAAGTCTAGCTCTAAGTAGATATGGATGAGCATAGGAGATCCCTTGATATGATCATGATGTGTGAATGTGAATATGAATGCATGTTTATTACGGCCGCACCCTGATGTGAGGTTGCCTACGTATCCGTTAGGAATCAGGCCAAACGTAGCTCTAGCCGAACCTCGCACAAGTGTGTATACCTCAAAAAGGTCTTTTAAGGATTGTAAAGTGGTTAGGTTAAAGGTTTGAAGAAGAGGGGGATAAAGGCTCAACACCCTAGGTAAGCCCCCAAGGTGTGCAACCTTGCTTTTGAATCTTTGTATTTTTATGCTTGAGTGTTTCTCACTTTTTAACTCTCTTTTGTTTATATTTTGCTCTTGCTTTATCATTTTTTCAAATTCAAATCTCTTTTTTATAAGCATGGGCAATCCCGATCATGCGGTCTATCACTCACTTGGTATTCATGTTTCTCAGGCACGGTACCGAGCACTCGATAAGAAACGCAATTTGAGACGAGTTCATATCAAAGACATTGGAACACTTGCCCTTTTGTACACTTTTATTGTTTCTATCTTGCTATTTTAATCTTTTGAAGTCACTCAAACTTTTTATGAAATTGAAAATTGCATAAGTTGCACCCCATCCCACCCCAAGGTTAGGTAGATGTAGGTTGAAGAAAGAAAGGTCTATCGTTAGACGAGGCTCAAAGGGGTTTATCAAAAAAAAGATTGTATATTTGAAAGGTGAAAGGTGATATGATGTGGCTACAAGGGGTGCCTCAAATCATTGGTATATCTTGTGCTTAGTTCGACATGGATTTTTTTTATGCGATGCAATGATCATATGCAAGGAAATAAATGCTCATTTTATTAAAGGGAAAAAAAAGGAAAAAATCCTACAAAATAAATCTAAGGAAAGTGAAAGGTGCCTATGCTAGACTTATTGGGGAAGGGTTTGAAAAAAGAAGAAGAACGCATGAAATCTTGGTGAAAAGCTTGCCTTGTGCATTTGTTTCATCATTACCCTTTTTTGTTTGTCAATCACAAGACTCAAACTCGATTCAACATGCATGGATGGAAGAAGGTAGAAAGAATGAAGGTTGTGATATGGAGAAAGCATGTAGAGAACGGAAAGATGATGTAGATGGAGAGAGATGAAAAAAAAATTAGGAATAGAATGTACCCCCAACTCAAATGACGGAAAAAACCGACTCATGCATGAACCTAATACATGGTCATGGTGACTATGTAAAGTGTGTGCTACGACTAGTGAGTGTAGGTGACATGTTAAGACTCGTGTCATGCCCATGTGGCTAGACTATGTGACTAGACTCAAACAAAGACTAAGTTAAGACCTCACATATATGCATTAAACTGGACAAACTGTGGTATTTTAGTCATAACTTTTTATCTGTGACTCTAAATTGGACGAAACCAATTCCAAATGAAAGATAAAACTCAGGGCTACAGATCCATAGGTTGTACGACTCATAACTCTTCCTAGAACTCCAGCTATGACAAAAACAAGTTGACGTTTGTGCAGTATACGGGAATAAAAAATCCGGGTTGACTCAAAGGAATTATGACTCGATTTTAGACATATTTATCTGCTCAAATTAATTAATCAATTAATTAAGAAAAGACTTTTAGTCATTGGTTATTTTATTTAAGAATATTCATAATTACAAGTCAAACCAAACGGTTTGTTTAATCACATTTAGGTATGCATAAGCAAATAATGCACAAGTAGTCAAATAGTCACAACATGATGCAATGAGTTTGCAACCTAACCATGGCTCTAGTTCTCTAAAGTTCAAGGATATGGGTTAGTCAAAGAGGGTCCATGGTTATGAGTCCGGATGCATCGCGCGGAAGCCTTACCTTTGGAAGGGTTGGCGCGTATGGATGGGACCCCGCAAGTTAAACTCGCTTCCATGGTTTGGTGGATTCACAAACTCGAATGTACCCGTCGTTGCCAGGAGCGTTCGATTGGGTAGATGGAGCGTGAACCCCCAGAGGGTTATGTCCATATGTAGAACACATATGGGTTTTAGAAAAGAGAGAAAAACTCAATCAGGAAGTAGAATCGAGCCAACAGTGCTAGAAATAGTCAAAACAAGAAGGCAGAGTTCTGGCTCGGTATTGGAAGAACTTGGCGCCAGACTACAGGGACCGTCGCCGCAAAAGTACCCCTGTTGCCAGGCGACAGAAGCACTTTACAGGCGACAAGCCCTGTTTTCTAGACGCTAGTTCCTACATGCCTCAACAGGTATCTACGTTCTTAGAATTTTCCAGATTTCGCAGTATTATTTCAATTCTAGTTGTGAATGATATTTCTCAAATTTCCTACGTGTAAAAATCCTATGTTTTTGACTCATTTCGGATAGTCTATCCAATGAGGACCTTTTTTTTATGCATACGAAAATAATGTTAATCAAAATTACGCACATGAAATACTTAGAACTTTTCGAGTCTCATCCACTCATTCTAAATCATTGCCGAAATAAATTTCAGGAATTAAAATAGAAATCCTCCCCAGTGGAGTCGCCAAAAACTGTAGGGAATATTTCAAGCATTAATCCCAAGCTTGAACCCCACTGTGATCATACACTTAAGCATGGTAGCGTCCAAAGGGAAGGAAGCTAGAGCAAAAGAGTCGCCAACAAGTTTTAGGAACTTGTAAACCGTTCACAAGGTGAAGATTACACCCCTTAACGATCCAGGAGATCGTCAACTCCAAAAGGTCTTGAACCAAATAGGGTTCGGGGATGAAGGTACAAATCCAACCTAAAAGAGATTGAACCTGCCCTAATAATAGGCCTCTACTTTATTCTTTCTGTATTCATGTGCGCTTTCTGACTAACATGCAATCAATAGGTTAACCCTAAACCTGTTTATCTATGTTGGTTGAATTTAATGCACAAATAAAACTATTATTGGAGATCACTTGAATTATAATCATATTAACCCTTAAAAAGATTATTAATTATCTTTTTAAGCGTGATTACAAGTACAAATTCCCTTTAAACATGCATAAAAGGCGTGATCAAGCAATAACAATAATAATAAATATCAAGCAACATAATAACAATCATCATAATAATAAAAACAATAATTATAACAATAATAATCATGTCGACGCTAAAGCATAATAATAGCAAGATCCTAGGCATGATACTAACAAGATTAATAACAAATCCTAGCATGTCACTAAGCAATAAAAATCAAAGCTTTAGCCCTAACATGATACTAACATGATATTGATATGTTATTAGAAAGCATAGGAAGCACCCTAAACATGATACTAGAAAGCAATAATAACATCCTAACATGATGCTAGGAATTAATAATAAACATCCTTTCTACAAGAATAGAGCAATAAGATTACATACTTTGATGCCTCGTATCTCTTTCTAATAACAAAATACACGCGTTAGTAACTTCAAGGAAAATATAAATCAAACAATTAAATCAAATAATTGAAATAGAGATTAGGGACCAAACCCTCAGAAATTATAACCTTTCACGTCTAGGGCGAAGGTAACTTCGAACTCGGCTAGGTGTTTCTAGATCTCGTGTATGCGGAATTTTTTTTATGAAAAGCTAGAGAGATGAGAGCACAGAGAGAATAGACTGATTGTAGATTGTGAATTGTTGATGAATAAAAACGGAGGTTCAGGACCCTATTTATAAGAAAACAATCCGGAAATAGATAAAATTTGATAAGGAATAAAACTCCACTATGTCGCCGCAAAACCGACCTTGTCGCCTGGCGATAGGGTCTGTCGCGTGGCGACAAGGTCTGTCGCGTGGCGACAACCTGGACTCCTACGCGCTTTCAAACACGGAGTCCACTTATCAATCAAAATTGATTTGTAAAGTCCGTATGGAAATCAAAATAGCATTTTTTTCATAAAATAATATTTTATTCCAAATAAAACTTATCAAAATATAATTATTAATTCTAATTCTATTAGGACTAAAGAGAACCTTCTAAAGAATTCTAGAAGACTATAATTAATTCTAATAACTCTAGGAATAATAATTAACATTGGGCCCTCCCTTAGATCATCGGGCCGCATGTAAAGATCAAACCGGGCCCAGTTTAGTATTCTGGCCATAACTTCCTCATTATTCATCAGAATTGGGCTTCTAATATATCGTTGGAAATCTCTTTGCAAGCCCCATCCAACTACACTATTATTGTACCCTTGTCGTGGACCAAACTAAACTGGATTGGCTGTTTTCATAAAATAGAGTTGTTTTCGAAAACGGAAAGAAAGAATTTTTAATAAAAACCAACCGCAACACCAGACCTTTCACACTTTCACCTCGTTCGATTATCATTCGACGCAAAAGGTATTCATCACTGGGTTTGGTTTTTGGGGAGACACATTTGGGTGTCCACAAAGGGTCTAGATTAGTTCCTAGTTCTTATTTTAGCCTTGGTTCTCATTATAACTTGGTTATATATATACACGGGATGGTTCCGCTGAAAACAAGGCTTATGCTGAAAACAAGAAATCTTAACCATTCATTATTAGCATAAAAGATCACACAGTTCAAAAGCCTTAAGATCTTTCCAACCTTACATATAATCAATTCAACCGTTTTGAAGGCCACTACAGACTAAAATAAGGTAACTTTATCTAAATTGACGACATTTACATAGAGTCACTATATATAAAAATAACGTAACTATATCAATTTGAAAATAATTACATAGAGGTCACTATATACAAACTTAGGGTAATTATGTCAATTTGACCCCATGTACCTAGAGGTCACTATATACAAAAATAAGGTAATTATATCAATTTGATAATATTTACATAAAGGTCACTATATATAAAATTAAGGTGACTATATTAATTTGACGGCATTTACACAAAGGTCACTATATAGAAAAATAAGGTAATTATATCAACTGGACAATAGTTACATAGCTAGAGGTCAATATATATAAATTTAAAATAATTATTAATTTACACTATATAGACAGAGATCACTATATATAAAAATAAGGTAACTATATCAAGTTTTATCAATTTTGATGACATTTACACAGAGGTCAGTGTATATAAAAATAAAGGCTAGGTAACTATATCAGTTTTGACTACATTTGCACAGAGATTACTATATATAAAAATAACGTAAATATATCAATTTTAATAATGTTTTCAAAAAGGTCACTATATATAAAAATATGGTAACTATATCAATATTGACGATATTTACACAGAGGTCACTATATATAAAAATAAGGTAACTATATCAATATTAACGACATTTACACCATTAATATAGTTATCTTATTTTTATGTAATGTTCTCTATATAAACGTCATCAAAAAAAAAAAACGACATTTACACAAATGTTAGTGTATATAAAAATAAAATAACTATATCAATTTTGATGACGTTTATATAGAGAACACTACATAAAAATAAGATAACTATATTAATGGTGTCAATATACAAATAGAAGTCACTATAAAAATAAGGTATCTATATCATTGATAACTATACACAAATAAAGGCCACTATATATAAAAACAAAGAGATCCCTACATATGAAAAAAATTTATAATATGTAAGCCTATGTAGGATTTGAACCTACATCTCATGTGTACCTGTAATTATACATTGCTCGACCAATTGAGCTAATAGGCTTTCAAAACACCAACCTAGAAAAAACTATCTCATGCTTTATATTATATTAATTTCACATTTATCTTTACCTACCAAAAAATACAGATCTTTATTCAATTCTACTACCCTTAGTAATTGAATTTAATAATTGAAACTACTCCATAATGTAACACAAAGTATATACTATATCAAAGTATATGGGTAATTAGAGTTATATCATAGATGTTAAAAAAAAAAAGAGTTATATCATAGTATACATCTTATGATCCAAGATTCCAAGAAACCAAGCCAAAGCCGAAACTACCAAGCAAAGCTTGGTGGAGTTGGTGGGGAACTCACCTTGTGACTTTGAGGTCACGAGTTCGAGCCCCACCAACTATAAAATGCTTGGGAGTAGGGGGATTCCCTTACCTCCCCGTCTACTCTCAAGCGATGACCTGCGGAGCTGGCTGGCTAAACTTGTGAGAGGTGCCGTTGTAGGGAATATTTCAAGCCATCCCACACTTGAGCCCCCCCTGTGATCATGCACTTAAGCATGGTGGCGTCCAAAGGGAAGGAAGTTAGAGTAAAAGACTCGCCAACAAGTTTTATGAACTTGTAAACCGTTCACAGGGTGAAGGTTACACCCCTTAACGATCCAGGAGATCGTTAACCCCAATAGGTCTGGAACCATGACTGGAAGTTCGGGGATGAAGGTACAAATCCAACCTAAAAGAGATTGAACTTGCCCTAAAAATAGCCCTCTACTTTATTCTTCTCGTATTCATGTGCGCTTTCTGACTAACATACAACCAATAGGTTAACCCTAAACCTGTTTAATCTATGTTGGTTGAATATTAATGCACAAACAAATCTATTATTGGCGGTCACTTGAATTATAACCATATTAACCCTAAACAATATTATTAATTATTTTATTAAGCGTGATTACAAGTACAAATTCCCTTTAAACATGCATAAAAGGTGTGATCAAGCAATAACAATAATAATCATCAAACAACATAATAAATAATGATCATTATAATCTCAATCTCAATAAAGCATAATAATAGCAAGATCCTAGGCATGATACTCACAAGATTAATAACAAACCCTAGCATGTCACTAAACATTGAAAATTGAAGCTTTAGCCCTAACATGATACTAGGAAAGAAATAGGAAGCATCATAATAATATACATGATATTAGAAATATTAGTTAACTCTAAACATGATACTAGGAATCATAAAGACATCCTAACATGATATTAGGAATTAAAACAATCAAAGCATGATTTCTATATCAAAAGATCAATAAAACAATTAAAGTACTTACTTCGATGCCTCGTACCTCTTTCTAATAACAAAATAAACACGTTAGTAACTTCAAGGAAAATAATAAAACAATTAAATCAAATAAAACAATTGAAATAGAGATTGGGACCAAACCCTCAGAAATTATCAAACCTTTCACGTCTAGGGCGAAGGCAACTTTGAATTTGGCTAGGTGTGTCTAGAACTAATGTATGAGGAATTTTGTAAGATGGGAGGTTTAGAAAAGAATAGAGAGAGAAGGATAGCTTCTAGCTTTTGAGAGAAAGAGAGATGATTGATGATTGTTGATTTTAAAAGAGGGAGATTCGACCCCTATTTATAAGAAAAATAGCACGGCATCAAAGAAAATCATATTCGGAATAAAACTCCTCCTGTCGCAAACGACATGAGTCAGCGCCAAACGACGAGCTTCGTCTCTAGGCGACGAAGGCCAACGCCAGGCGACGAAGGTCAGCGTCTGGCGACGATGCCGTCGTCTCGCGCTGGTCCAAAAGTCAACGCGCTTTTCCACGCATAATTACCTTCAACACCGGTTGCAGGTAATTAAGTGTCTAAACAGTTTTTGAAATCAGATTTAATATATTTTATTCTAATTAAATCATCCTTTCTTTTTCAAATAATAGTTAATAGGCCCTCCTCTAGATCATCGGGCCACCTTTGAAAATCACTGGGCCTAATCTAATTTAATCCATAACTTCCTCATAAGTCATCGGAATTGGGCCTATAATATATTATTGGAAAGATCTTTTTGAGCCCAATCCAACTACACTATTATTGGACCTTTTTCATTGACCAAACCAAATTGGATTGGCTATTTTTCATAAATAGGGTACGAAAAGAAATATTTTCAAAAACAGAAAGAGAGATATTTTAATAAAAACATCCTCATCATTAGACTTTCCACACTTTCACTTCGTTCGATAATCAAATGAAGTGAAAGGTATTCATCACTGGGTTTGGTTTTGGGGAGACACATTTGGGTGTCTACAGAAGCCCCCACTTTGACCGAGTTTGGAGAAACGCAAGTTTCGAAAATGAAAGTCAAAGTAGCGATAGGGACGGAGAATGATTCAGAACGTTCTGCGATCCTAAATCATTCTTGTAACGCCGATACCTGCAAACTAGCATTAGTTAAAACAGATAAAAGAGTTAAGAAACGCGTATCTTGCACCGTCGAGCACACGTCTCTGGAGTAACCGATCTTATGTTTGACGATCCTCCTTAAGCTAGGGGATATCGCCTGAAGACTGCTACGCCCGCATCTGCCTCCAATTTCCGCTGTGATAATCTTCCGCAAGCTAGGGAACATTATTGAAGATTTCTTCGCTTGAAACGACTTTCTGCCGCTTTGTGACCATCTTCCGCAAGCTAGGGAACACGATTGAAGATAACTTCACTTGAAATCATCTCCTGCTTCTGACAACCTTCCACATCCTAGGGAAAGCCGTCGAAGATCACTTCTCTTGAAGCCATCCTCTGCTTTTGACAACCTTCCACATCCTAGGGAACGTCGCCGAAAATAACTCCGCTTGAAGTTATCCTCAGTTGTTGTGATAATATTCCGAAGAAAATTATCGAAGAGCAATGCTTGTTGATCCTCAAAGCTCGCTTGAACTTTGCTACTGTTGATACTTTGGGGGTGATGACAATCCTCTCTTCTTTAGGAATAGTTCCTAACAACACTCTTGAATGAGGTACGACAATCCGATTTTAGGGAAAGTTGTCAATGCCACGTAACAATCCATCCTTGGAAATGTTGCCACGATGAAGCGACAATCCGTATCTCGGAAATTTTGCCAAAATCCAATTTTTGGAAAAGTTGCCAATGCTTTGTAACAATCTATCATAAGAACCTTGTTGCGATCGACAATCCACGTCTTGGAATATAACTCTTGAAATCAATCCACCTTCAAATTTTGCCAATATTATGCGGTAATCCTTTTGGGAAAATATTGCCACAATTGACAATCCGCGTCTTGGAACATTTGCAAAAAAAGAGTCGATTCGACAATCCCTTTTCGGGAAAATTTGCCACTACTGAAATGAATGACAATCCACGTTGGGGAACCTTTGCCGAAACGTTAAGATGAATAGAAAACCTATGATAATCCTTTGGGAAATTTTGCCATAGGGAACTTGATGCATGACAATCCAATCTCGGAAATATTGCCAAGGATTTGATGAATGTATGACAATCCGAACTTGGAAAAACTTGCCACATAGAGAAGGAGCACGACAATCCATGCTTGGAAACATTGCCAGTTTGAGATGACAATCCAATCTTGGAAAAATTGTTGAAGATTTTATGAATGTATGACAATCCGAACTTGGAAAAACTTGCCAAATAGAGAAGGAGTACGACAATCCATGCTTGGAAACATTGCCAATATGAGATGAAAATCCAATCTTGGAAAATTTGTCGTTGAAGAATGATGCTCGACAATTCACTCTTGGAAATATTGTCGTTTTGGAGATGTGCTTCTTTGTGAACCATTACTTTGGTGCTTGCGATGAGCCAATACTTAGGCGCTTTAAGCTAAGTGAGACGACCATTTGTCAGGTCGATCACTTACTGCGATTGTAATCGAGCCAACTACTAATCATGTCAATTTGCTTATAGGGGCTAACTGGCGTACCAAGGAATCCAATCAATCAATATGATCATTTAACTCTAGTTGATTTGCTAAGTTGTTTGCGTCCTTTTGCTTCAAATTTTTTGTAAAGATCACCTGTCCGTCTGGGACCTAGTGTGCCTGCATTTATATTTTGGACTGTAGGACTTTGCTCATGTCTTTAAGGTTGACTTTGTGTGACTTAATGCTATTTCCTGACTCGACGTGTAACTCGATGTACTCAAATCGACTCGTGTGCGTAGAATTAACTCAATGTGATAACACGACATGACTCAATGTGTACATGACTCGTGTGTGCGTTGTGTTGTGATGTGTTTGACTCTAAATGCAGAAAAGAAAAAATTTTCCGTCATTTTTGTGGAGGGTACCGACTTTCTCCCGAAAAAGAAAGACGCAAAAAAAAAGAATCAAAGTGTTTGATGATGCATATTGAATGAGCTTAGTCAAGTGTATGCGTCCACGTTGTATCTCATAGTGAAAGGATTAATTCATCCTAGAATATCTGAATTGTTAAATTGAAAATGAAAGTATTTAGGTGTAGACACCCAAATGTGTCTCCCCAAAACCAAACCCAGTGATGAATACCTTTCATGTCATTTGATTATCAAACGAAGCGAAAGTGTGAAAAGTCTAGTGATGAGGATGTTTTTATTAAAATATCTCTTCTTTCTGTTTTTGAAAATATTTCTTTTCTCACCTTGTTTTATGAAAACGTGCAGTCCAGTTTAGTTTGGTCCGTGATATGGGTCCAATAATAGTGTAGTTGAATGGGGCTTGAAAAGACCTTTCCAACGATATATTATAAGCCCAATTCCGATGAATAATGAGGAAGTTATGGCCAAAATACTAAATTGGGCCCAAACCGGATTTTACCTACGCCCCAATGATCATGTGGAGGGTCCAAAGGTTTAATCCCATTCCTAAACTAATTAGGATTAATTAGAATCTTCTATAAGATTCTAAAAGATCTTAATTATCCTTTTTGAAAAGATAGAATCAAAGAGTTTTAAATTGAATAAAAACTTTCCTTTTTTAACTCCTAATTCTATTCGAATTTAAAGATGTTCAAAGACAGTCAGATATTATTTTTGTGCCTCATAATTCTTATCCAAATCTTATATGGTTGGATTGATCTTGAAATTATCTTTCCAATGATATATTATAATATTAATTCCGAGCTATAACAAAAAAGATATGAAAGGAATACGATATCCAAAACTGACACCGTTCCACTATTTCGGCCATATATTTTTTTCTACAAATATTTTAATATGATTCCAATTGGGTTGGAAAGTAGACTTCAAGATCTTTCCAACGACATATTATGTGACTTATTTGGATTTGTGGATCAAAAGTTATGATAAAAACAAAATCTGCAAAAACTGCTGACCGACGACTTTTATTTCGATTCGAATTCGGATTCTTTTCTTATTCTTCGACTCTCTTTTTCCCTATAAATAGAGGTCATATCTGCCCTTTTTTCAGTCATCTACAATCAACTCTCATCAAGAATTTCTTGATTCTCTCTCTCTTTCTAAGCTAACCCTTTTCACAAACACAATTCCTCATACATTAGCACTAGACACAACTAGCCAAGTTCGAAGTTGCCTTCGCCCTAGACGTGAAAGATTTGATATTTCTGAGGGTTTGGTCCCTAATATCTATTTCAATTATTTAATTTGATTGTTTGATTTTATATTTTCCTTGAAGTTACTAACACGTGTATTTTGTTATTAGAAAGAGATACGAGGCATCAAAGTATGTAGTCTTATTGCTCTATTCTTGTAGAAAGCATGTTTATTATTTATTAATTCCTAGCATCATGTTAGGATGTTATTATTGCTTTCTAGTATCATGTTTAGGGTGCCTTTTACTCTTTTCTAATAGCATGTTAGTATCATGCTAGGGTTAAAGCTTTGATTTTTATTGTTTAGTGACATGCTAGGGTTTGTTATTAATCTTGTTAGTATCATGCCTAGGATCTTGCTATTATGCTTTAGCGTTATAATGATGATTATGATGATTATTATTTTTATTGTTATTATGTTGCTTGATCATATACTTCATTATTTGTTATTGCTTGATCACGCCTTTTATGCATGTTTAAAGGGAATTTGTACTTGTAATCACGCTTAATAAGATAATTAATAATCTTGTTTAGGGTTAATATGATTATAATTCAAGTGATCACCAATAATAGTTTTATTTATGCATTAATATTCAACCAACATAGATTAAACAGGTTAGGGTTAATCGGTTGATTGCATGTTAGTCAGAAAGCGCACATGAATACGAGAAGAATGAAGTAGAGGCCTATTTTTAGGGCAGGTTCAATCTCTTTTAGGTTGGATTTGTACCTTCATCCCCGAACACTAGTCATGGTTCCAGACCTATTGGAGTTGACAATCTCATGGATCGTTAAGGGGTGTAACCTTCACCCTGTGAACGGTTTACAAGTTCCTAAAACTTGTTGGCGACTCTTTTTGCTCTAGCTTCCTTCCCTTTGGACGCCACCATGCTTAAGTTTATGATCACAGTGGGGCTCAAGTGTGGGATGGATTGAAATGTTCCCTACATTAGGTAAATTAGGGACGGAGGCTAAGTGCTTCATACTTGGTGATGCAATGATGAGTGATTTTGATATGACAAGTCATGCTTCAAACGTTGTGTTAAGATTTCGTGACAAAAGGTTCCTAAAGGTAGGATTATTTGTCTATGTATCTGTGATGTGTGTGAAAGTGACACTAAAGCTAGGCTACAAAGGCTAAGTGTATGGAAAAATTATTTTGAGAAGAGTCAAATGATGATGACTCTCAGGCTAGGGAAGCTAATAATGTAGGGTTCAAGCCCCCAAGTCTAGCTCTAAATGGAAAGGGATGAGCATAGGAGATCTCTTGATATAATCAATTACGAATGTAAATATGAATGCATTTTTATTACGGCCGCACCTCGATGTGAGGTTGCCTACGTATCCTTTAGGAATCAGGCCGAACGTAGCTCTAATCGAACCTCGCACAAGTGTGTGTATACCTCAAAGAGGTCTTTTAAGGGTTGTAACGTGGTTAGGCTAAAGGTTAGAAGAAGAAGGGGATAAAGGCTCAAGACCCTAGATAAGCCCCCAAGGTGTGCAACCTTGCTTTTGAATCTTTGTATTATTATGCTTGAGGTTTCCTCACTTTTTAACTCTCTTTTGTTTATATTTTTGCTCTCTCTCTTTTTTTTTTCTTTTGCATTTTTTTTATTTGATAAGTGTGGACAATCCCGATCATGCGGTCTATCACTCACTTGGAATTCATGTTTCTCAGGCACGGTACCTGTAACACCCCCAAATCTCTCTCTACTGAAATACTAGTATAATATGTATAATTATACCGTAGAGATAGACTTAGGCGTATTACCGCCGCGTGATTACGCAAAGCTACTCACTCTTACTAAATAAATCAATACTTTGCAGCGGAAACTTCAAAACTCTTCTTTATTAATAACAACTATAAATAGAAACAAATGTCATGAGTACTCAAATTAAATACAAGACCAAAACTCCTAATTTAGATGAAACCAAATCCCGGGACTCCAATGCATCAATTTATTCACTATACCTGAAATAACACTGCTTACCATTACGGTAAACAGGGCGACCAAAACAAATAAGAAGTACGGGTTAGCAAAATATGCTAAGTACGGTAAGTGTAAGATAATTAAACTCAATTTAATTGCAAACATGCTTTTGAAATCAATTCCAATAGTTAATCCAATAATTCCAAACTCATGATTCAAAACCGATTCTTAATATTCCAATATCAATAATCAATAAAACCAATACCAATTATTTTAAAACCAATTCCTCATATTAAAAACCAATTCCTCAATAATAAACCAATAAATCCAATTAAACCAATTCCTCTCCCAAGTGTGCACACCTCCCAAGCTAGTCTCCTTATGTTACAAGGCTATTCTTGAGGAAAGACCCTGTCATACAAAGTCCAAGGCCTTATCAATAAACCAAATCCGCATAGTGGGATTACTAACATGCTTATAAAGCATTAATAATAAATTTAATTCAATGATTCAATAAATCCTCTTTTAAATCCAATAATTCCAATTAATTCAAACTCCTTTATTAAAGTCAACATGCTTTAAATATCAAACCTTTTTAAAACATGAATACTAATTTTAATCATTTAAAGCATGATATAAAATCAATACTCCAATTTATTTATCAAAACCAATTTATTTTAAACATACTTTTATTTCATCATCATAATTCAATTCAATTTAATACAATCATCACAAGAAATCATTCAAACATGCTTATTCAAACCAATCTTTTTCAAGGTATCTAACCACCTAACGTACCTTGATTCTTGCTTAGCCAAAAACACCTCAAAAGAACCCTCAAGTAGCTTGATCAAAAACACCCTACAAAAAAAATATAACCTTAATCAATATAAGGTTAACAAATAATCACAAATATTTAAATTAAAACCTCCCAACTATATGTACATGAACCGAAGAAGAGAAGAGCAAGGAGAAAAGAAAATAAAAACCGAAGAAGAGAAGAGCAAGGAGGTGGCGGCAGCAGGTGGCTGCCGCGGCTGGTGGTGGTCGGAGGCGGCTGCAGGTGGCGCTGGAGTGGTGGCTGGGGTGGTGCTCGGTGGTGGCGCAAGGGAGGAGAAAGAAAATAAGAAAAGGAGAAAAGAAAATAAGAGAAAATGATGAGAGAATTTGAGAGAAAATTATGAGAATTGTATGAGTATTTGATCATGAAATAAAGGGGTATTTATAGGCTAGCATGTGTATGAATTATGGTAGGAAAATGTAGGAAGAGTTATGGTAAGTAGGGTTTAAGAGATTACTTGGAGAGGTGAATAAAAGAATTAAGGAAAGTTTTAATATTAAGGTAATTGTGTTTAATTGAATATGGAAGGTATGTATGTCATGAAAATTTATATGGTAAGAGGGATTACTTGGAGAATAATCAAGGAGGATATAAGGTAGGAAAATAAGATGGCCAAATATTTAAGAGATGGAAAAATAGAATTAAGGAAAATAAAAGATTTTAAGGGAATAATTAAAAATACAAATTACCAAAACAATTTTGAGAAAATCCACTTGGGGTGGCCAAAATTTTTGAGCTTTCCTAAGCTCATATTTTCGGCCCTCCTCTTTAGTATTTAGGAAATTATTTTGCTAGTTTTAGGGAATTAAAAATAATTGTGTAAATAATATTTATTGTATAAAATAATTAATTAATAAAATACCAATTATTCACCAAATAATTTAACTAATAAAATCAGATTTGCACACTAGGAAATCCAAAAATATTAGTCCATTAAATGGAATTTTCGGACCTTTTTAAAATAATAATAAAATATAGCTTTTGCCTTAATTAAAATATCCAAAATATATAAATAATCCAGTTTTTAAAAGAAATAAATGGATAATAAGTCTTATCCAAATAAAAATTTGTTTTTAAAATACTTTTGGCGCCAAAATTCAAATATCATTTTGGCTCCAAGTTTAAATAGTAAGTTGAATTACTAAAATACCCTTTTTAGAAAATAAAAATTAATTAATTAATTAGGAAAATACGGGGTATTACAGTACCGAGCACTCGATAAGAGACGCAATCTGAGACGTGTTCATATCAAAGACATATCCATGTTAATGACATTGGAACACTTGCCCTTTTGTACACTTTTATTATTTTTTTTCTTTTTGCTTTTTTAATCTTTTGAAAGCACTCAAGCTTTTGTTCTTTGAAAATTTCATAAGTTGCACACCATCCTATCCCAAGGTTAGGTAGATGTGGGTTGAAGAAAGAAAGGTCTATCGTTAGACGAGGTTCAAAGTGGTTTGTCAAGAAAGGATTGTATATTTGAAGGGTGAAAAGTAATATGATATGGCTACAAGGTGTGCCTCTAATCATAAGTATACCTTGTGCTTAGTTCGACATGGATTTTTTTTATTTTTTTATTTTTTTTATGAAATGCAATGCGATAATCATATGCAAGAAAATAAATGCTCATTTTATTAAAGGGAAAAAGAAAGAACCTACAAAATAAAATCTAAGGAAAATAAAGGGTGCCTATGCTAGACTTATTTGGGGAAAGGAAGAACAAAAAAGATAGAAAAAAGAGGTCACGAGATCTTGTTGTTGAAGCTCGCCTTGTGTCTTTTGCTTGGTCATCACCCGGTCTTCTTGCTAGCTAGAGGCAATGGGATTTTATTTGCTTCTATGAGGTCTTGAATGAGATTTTGAAATATGTGACATTCATTTGTAGTATGACACTTTCCTTGATAGTACTTGCAATAAGAGTTGGGATTCCATCTTGAAGATCGTCTTTCTGGCGTTGGATCTTCAGTGGGGCCAATAGGTTTGATTAATCCTCGATCATGTAGACGATCGAAAGCAGCATCATAAGTCATTCCAATGGGCGTGAACTCTCTTTTTGGTTTCTTTTTAGATCCTTGATTATCCATAGCCAAGACATCATTTAAGTCAAAGGTACTAACATTGTTACTAGAGTGGGTGTTTTCGGAAGAAGAAGGATTGTCGTTCTTCTTTCCTTTCCAGCCACTATTGTCATTATTGCTAGTAGCTTTTTGTTTCGCAAGGTCATCTTCGATTTCAATACCTATACCGTAGACGGCCTTGAAAGTATTCAAATTATGTTGATATTTCAAATGTTTCGAATACTTGTCTTGAAGGTTCTTGATGAACATCCTTACAGACTCCTTTTCAGTAGGGACCTTGACCATGTTGGCGGAAGTTTCCCTCCACTTGTTAAAGAAAGAAGTGAACCCTTCATTTTCCTTTTGCTTTAGCATCTCAAGTTGTCTATGGTCTGTTTCAACTTGAATGTTGCACTTATATCTATCAATGAAAGCGTTTACAATAGCATCCCAAGTAGAGATTTTCTCTTTATCAAGAGAAAAGAACCATTTTTGACAAACGGTTTCGAGTGATAAAGAAAACAATGTATGAAAAATTTTCTTATCTATCCCCTTAATATTCATTATTGTCTCGAACGCTCTTAAGTGGAAGTAAGGGTTATCTGTTGCCTTGAACTTAGGGATGTCACTGGCATTGAACTTCTGCGGAAGAAGTTCCTTGTCCACTAAGACCCCTTGTGAGCTAATGCCCTGAAATCAGAGTAACTGGATATTTTGCTCAAGCTTTCTTGCATGAGCTCCATTTGTTGTTGCCTCGCAGGGTCATTAACTTGAAGAGATATACTCTTCATTAATTCAGTTAGGTTTGCCACATCCTTCTTGAGTTCATTAACTTCTTCCTGAGACGCCATTATCTTCTTAGCCTTTCTTTTCCGACTAATTGGTTTGTCAAAAAGTAGCACTTGAACAAAGGTGTTGTCCTTGATTAATCGCCCTTCCCTCCTTGACCAAGTGCTATGGAAAGGGAAATTAGGGGTAAGTTTTTCATTTTTGGCTCAAGCTCTATTCAACATGCGATGGACGGGAAAAGATTATGAAAGAAAGGGAAAAATGATAAGTATTTAGGAAAAGATTAAGAGAATGGAAAAAATGATATAGATGGGAATATACAGAAGAATTTAGGAATAGAGTGGACCACCAACTCAAATGACGGAAAATTCGTGCATGCGAAACTCCCTAGACATGGTCAAAATATGACATATTATGTGTGTGCTTTAGTAGTGAATGTGAATGACATACTTTGACTCTTGTGTGAGATCATGGGACTATGTGCTAGACTTGATTAACAACTGAACATAATTATTGCCATTAATAAATTGACTAAACCTGTAGACATCTACTTTTGGCCTTCTGTCCCGACAGGAAGTGCAATGACGATAAATAAAACCATCTTCGTGTTGGATCAAAGTGAAGGATACTTATGGAGAACTGGTTAAGCCACAAAACATAAAAGACTAGCCCAAATTAAAGATAAAAGCCAAAACAAAGGTCCAATTAACTAAACCCGATCATAATTAGGCTTAAGCCCGTGCTTAAAACCCAATAATGACGGATTTAGGAGCGCCTAGGTTAAATTTTAGTGCTGCCGCAGAAAAAGCCGTGCGCATCTCAAACAGTCACGCTGGGCTGCCGCGCGCAGCTAATTCAGTTGCGCGCGACACCCAGCGCAACCTCCAGAGTTGCGCTGGAGTTGCGCTGCGAAAGATTCAGAATTATACAGAAAATATAAAATCGAATCTTACCATAAAGCCGCGCGCAAGACAATTAGTTGCGCTACCCATAGCAGCGCAACGTAATCACTTGCGCTGGGAGCTGCGCGCAACTCATCCTGTTGCGCGCGACACCTGATGCGGCAGAATGCTTGTAACCCTAAACCTAATCATTCCCTATAAATAAGAGCTTAAACTGAGGCTTAAACATACAGAAAATAACCTAAAAAAAACTCTGTCGAAATACTTGTGAACTTGTGCAACCTAGCCCCTCTTGTCCTAAACACTCACCCCTTTTGATATTTTGTTACTACGGTGGAGGTTCTCCAACAAGAAGGAGTCCATAATTATTCTAAACGGAGATCTAGCAAAGAGAAGTGGTAAATTCCCGAGCACTTAGTTAAATCACATTTATTTTCTTGTTTAAAAGAACTTTAATTAATTAATTAGTGTTGTTTGATCACCTTTAAAATAATTAATTAATCAATTCCACATAGTATCTTGCATTAAATAAAGATTAGAATTGAATTAAATAATTGTTGGTTGATCACTTAAGCCAAGGCGAATATTGTTTATTTTCTTGTCCTTTTCACGAATTTGATTAAATAAAGAATAACGACATTACGACGTAATTCCTACGTGAATTGGTACCTGTAAATAAAATCAACTAACATAGTTTTAGGCATCGCATTGCATATATTGTTTGGTGATGAAATTGTAAAAAAGGAAGAGCTAGTAGAGGCCGCACTAGGGCTAGGATAACGATTCCCCTCTAAAGGGAACGTTATTTTAGTACCCTCGCTCCCGAACTCATTTCTGGTTTATATACCAATTTGGGCATGGGTAAACTTATGATTCATGCTAATTATTCCATGAACTCCACATGGAAAAAAGGCATGAACGAGGTTTATGAGTTTTTTCTAAAACTCATTGGCGACTCCCTACTTGTTTCTTACAAAAAAGCGTAATGATAGAATCAATTGTAATTCAAGGTCCCCCAAACAGTCAGGAATTCAAATCTTACTGCACCCTAACAAGTGTAAATTCCTAGGCTTTTAAAGGGCCATGGGCATTTAAGGAGAGGACCCCTTACGATGGGAACCCCCTCCTTACAGTGGCAACTCCACTGGGGACTTAGAGGTTACATGATTAATTCGTAGTTATGGTCCAAGGTTTCCAACACTAGGTTACCTATGGGTTGTAACCAGAATTAACTTGGATAATCTCTAGTTAGAGAGCGAGACTTGAACGCATAATATCTTCCTTTTGCACAAGAGTAAAAACCAAACAAGCAACATTGCATCATGCATAAGCATAGCACACTTAAACCACTGGGGATTGGCTCATTGACTAGGAGTCGCCAACACTAGGCTTATATCCCGAAATCAATAACAATCATCCCACCCATATCACCAACAAAATGTTGGGAGGGCGATGCCATGAGTCAACACGTTGAGTGATTGATTTGTGCGTCATTTCTTAAGATATGGTACCTTTGGACACCCAAGCCTTTTTTTGACCTTAGAACAACATTGCGTGAATCTTGACTTATGGCATGCTTATGTGATTATGTGACTATATGCAACGTGTTAGGATATTCTTCTTTTTTTTCTTTTTAGTTTGGTCTAGGTTCCCAATTACGAAGTTGTCTCTTCGTGATTTAGAGTCATATTCAAAGGATAGCAAAAAAAAAAATCTAATAAGAAAAAACGATGATAAAAAAAATGCTCGAATTAAAAAAAATCCTACGAGCAGGTGGCTCGCGTAACTCAGTGAGTTGCGCGACCCCCCCTGCGCAAGAGATTCTGTTGCGCGCGACAGCCGCGCGCAATTGAGTCACTTGCCCGCGCCCACTGAACGAGTCAATTTTGATTTCTCAAAAAATAAATTGACTCGTCCGAACAATATCTTCATTGAAGAATTGTTAAGGGTGATGTTATCCGTTTGAATATATTTTTTGTCTTTTTTTTCTCTCTTTTTAAACAAGCGTATCGATTTACTTATCCTTTCGTACTCCTTTAGGGCCGGTTTCCAAGCTTGGGAAAGAGGACTCCCGGGCACTCGCATTCTACGTTTACCACCCAAAGATCAACCCCTTTCAAACCACTTTTCTTCGACAACTAATCCTAGTCCAACAACAATGCCAACCATCGAAGAACTTCAACAAGAGATTCTTCGTTTGAGAGAGGAAAAGGCTCAAGAGGCCGAGGAGAGAAGAATTAAGAAAATGGAAAAGGCTGAAAAGAAAAATGCTGAAACCTTAGCCTTGCAAGAAAAGATGGAACAATTATCCATCAAAGAAAATTCGTTGGAGAAGCTAGTTCTTCGTTCTACAATGGGGAACAAGTACTTTGACGCAGAAAAGTTTGCTCCTCCCCCAGGACTTGCTTTACCTGAAAAGTTCATAGCTACGGACTTACCAATATTTAAGGTGACCAATAATCCACAAAATCATTTAATGTGTTTTACTGGCATTATGGCATTAAAGGGAGTTGATCCTAAGCTTTATGCTTTGACTTTCCCTTTATCCCTAGACCCAACCGCGAGAGAGTGGTACTATGGGATAGATCCAAAATTCAAGGCAACATGGGAAGATGTTGTTTCGGCTTTCATTACCCAATATGAGAGTAACGTAGAGTTTAAGTCAACTTTACGTGAACTCGAGATGCTTAAGCAAGGCGACGATGAAGGTTTCCTTGCTTTCTATGGTAGATGGCGAGAAAAGGCGGCCCACCTTGTCTAAAGGCCGCCTGAACTCGAGTTAGTAAAAAAATTCATTGACAACTGTCATGAAAAGTACAACAAACATCTACGTTACCTTGGTTTAGATAATTTTCAAAAGGTCTATTATGTGGCTACTAGGATTGAAGATGATCTTGCTAAAGAAAAAGCAAACAAACCTCATCATCATCATCAACCTAAGAATAACTACAAGAAGGGGAATGATAATGCATCATCCTTTATTGACGTATTTGCGACTTCCACGCAATACAATAACACAAATCGATATAATGATCCTAAAAAAAGATGGACAAAAGAAAGAAAATTTACTCCATTTCCTGTAAGCTATAAAGAATTGTTAGAAAAATTAAATGAAAAAGGCTTACTTGCGCCAACAGGGCCAACACCACTCACTCCACAAGAAAGAAGATCTCCTCAATGGGATGGTAATGCTTATTGTGCTTATCATAGAGGCGTTGGACATGATACTGAACGTTGCTATGTCTTAAAGCACAAAATACAAGATTTAGTAGACGATGGGAGAATTTCCACGCCTAAACCTAACAATAATGCATCCCCCTTAGGGGTGTTTCACATCAATGAGGACCATATGGGAAGTGATATGTTCAATCCTTTGGACTATATCACACCTATAGGAGAACCTCTATCCACAATACTCATATGGGCAACTAATGAAATATGTGGACTATGGGACGACGACTTTCAAGACTTATATGTCTCTAAGTATGCCTCCGTCCCACCTCCATCTTGTTTACAAAATGAAACAAATGGAGCGCTTGATTGGGATCATTTCTTGGGGAAGTCGCAAGATTTATCGAATCTCTCCTTGGATGAACAATGGCATCAAGCACAACTCATGGAACATCTTGAATTGGAGGCACATCCAAAGCCTCTAGAAGAAAGTTGGTTTGTGAGTCCTACAACTAACCCAAATGAGATAGATCATTTAACTCGTTCTGGGTGAGTCTACCAAGCGCCACCACCAAATGGATCTTCGACCACACAAAATCAAACTCAAGGTCAAGTACAAAATCCAATACCACCTCCACTTGAGGTGGAAGATCCATTGGTCAAACAACTTCGCCAATCCAAGGCGAATGTTAGCATTTGGGAACTCCTAAGTACTTCTAAAGAACATAGGAATTCTCTCATGAACGCTCTAACGGCTTTGTCTGTAAGCACAGACACAACCCCTCAGGATCTCTTAGCTTGCTTACTAGCGAGAAATCTGACAAATCAATCATTTTCACTAATGATGATTTGCCTTCAAAAGACACTATCCACAACAATGCATTATACTTAACTGTGGGATGCAAGGGATACAATATCCCTCTAACTTTGGTAGACAATGGGTCAGCTGTAAACGTATGCCCATTACGAATGGCAAAATACTTAGGCCTAAATCCAGAAAAAGATTTTCAATCAACAACATAAAGCATTAGGGCCTATGACAATTCGAGAAGGTCGGTGTGTGAAACCGTTAAGCTACCAATTACCACAAGCCCAATTCAAAAGATGGTTGAATTCCATGTTATGGACATAAAACCTACATTCAACCTTTTACTTGGACGTCCTTGGATACATGAGCTTGGTGCAATACCATCCTCACTGCATCAAATGATTAGGTTGAACTATCAAGGGCTTCCTATGACTATACATGCTTCTCCACTCAAAATAGCAATAAATGATCAATCACTCTTAGAAATAAACCATGATAATGATGAAGAGGACATGTGGGGATTCACCGCAGAGCCAATCTACACAATTGAAATGGAAGAAGACTTTGAAGAACCATTCAAGCTTGATCCATATTCCACTCGGATAGTAAACAACATCTTACTCTAGAGTAGTTACTTTCCTAGGATGCCTTTGGGAATAGGAATGAAGAAATCTCTCTTACTTCCTATCCCAAAGAAAAGCTTCTCCTTTGGATTGGGATATAAACTAACCAAAGAAGAATTGGAGTCTCACGATGAAAAAAACAAAGCACGTAGAGACAATAATAAGAAAGGGATAATCACTTTACTCCCATCATATCAACAAACCCTTAATGGGCAATTCATTAGGGAGGGAGAAGATTACCCATGCTACGACTTTCCAGAACCCTTAGTTCTGGAAGGAATCAAGAAGCCTGGATTTGAAATATTTCATGATTGCTACTTCTTGGATGACGATCTTAGTATCGTTAAATCAAAACACCCAACTCTAGGGTGCGATGATGGGCAAGCATTTAACTTGCTATTTGGACTAGAGCAAAATCATGTCGCTACAATGACCAATCAAAATGCCATTCAAGATGAAGCTTTTGACCCAACCTCGTTGGTCACCCTTTCAAATGAAACTTTTGAGCATGGATGGAGGAAATCTTTCAAATAGACCAATCATAAAGGCGATAAGCTGAAAATCGTCACAGGCGAAGGGAAGATGTTTGAAGAATCGAACGATGAATCTATTATAGACTCTAGGGAAGCTATAAATCTAGGCCTTGTGGCCATTACTGAGTCTTTATTTTCTAGTTCTAAGGATGAAGATCCCAAAAAGGATTCTTCTTTTGATGTACTCTCTTTTGATTTTAATAATATGAGCTCTATTTCCGAGTATATGCCTTCTCTTGAATCTTTCGAATGCTATAACAATCAATCTAATGAAGATGATAACATTAATAAATTGGTTGAACTAATGAATGAATGAGAAAAAAAGAACCCTATCGTTGAAGAAATTGAAATAGTTAATATAGGAACTAATGAAAATAAAAGAGAAGTCAAAATTGGCTTAACTTCAAGTCCGGAAGAGCAATCGACCCTCATATCGACGCTCAAAGAATTCAAAGACGTATTTGCTTGGTCATACAAGGACATGCCTGGAATAGATAGGGAAATTGCGAAACATACTATTCCCTTGAACCCTACCTCTAAACCAGTAAAACAAAAACTTCGACGAATGAAACTTGATGTCGCATTAAAAATAAAGGAAGAAGTACAAAAACAGTTGGACGCAGGTTTTATTCGCGTATGTAATTACCCAGAATGGGTAGCAAACATCGTCCCAGTCCCTAAAAAGGATGGACGAGTTTGCATGTGTGTCGACTTTAGGGACCTTAATAAAGCTAGCCCTAAAGACGATTTTCCTCTACCAATATTGATATGTTGGTAGATAACATGGCTGAACATGTGATGTTATCCTTTATGGATGGGTACGCAGGTTACAACCAAATTTTAATGGCAAAATAAGACGAAGAAAAGACATGCTTTATTACCCCTTGGGGTACGTATTGCTACATAGTCATGCCATTTGGTTTAAAAAATGCAGGAGCTACGTACCAACGAACGGCTATGACTCTCTTGCATGATATGATGCACAAAGAAATAGAAGTGTATGTGGATGATATGATCGTAAAGTCCAAAGATAAAATGGGACATATAAAAGCTTTACGCAAATTTTTCACTTTCATAAAAGAATACAAAATGCGATTGAATCCACAAAAATGCGCCTTCGGAGTAACTTCTGGCAAGTTACTCGGATACGTAGTAAGCACACATGTTATCGAGATCGATCCCTCTAAAATAAAGGCAATTGTTGACATGCCTCCCCTTCAAACAGAAAAAGAAATCAGGGGATTCCTTGGCAAACTAAAATACATTAGTCGATTTATCAACAAATTGACTATGACTTATGAGCCAATATTTAAAAAATTGAAAAAAGAGGAGAAACATGAATGTGACGATCAATGCCAAAAGGCCTTTGAGAAAATCAAAGATTATCTCAAAAGTCCACCAATTTTAGCACCACCAGTACCCAAACTACCTCTTAGGCTATACATTACATTTACAGACACAGCCACAGACACTATGTTAGCACAAGAGGTAGAAAAAGTCGAGCGTGCAATATATTACATAGGTAAAAAATTCATCCAATATGAAACAAAATATAGCACCTTGGAAAAGACAAGCCTAGCATTAGTGTGGGCAACTAAAAACTACTCATGAAGAGATTCTCATGACACAAGATGACAAATGGGTAATGTACTTCGACGGTGCGTCCAATCAAAAAGGATGTGGCGTAGGAGTGTTACTCATAAGTCCAGAGGGAGCACATAATCCAATCTCTGTTAAACTAGACTTTGAGGTTACCAATAATGCCGCAGAATGTGAAGCGTGCATTATTGGATTAGAAGCAGCAGCTAGCATAGGTGTGCAAAAATTAGAGGTATATGGAGATTCTAGTTTGATTATAAATCATATACTAAAAAAATGGAAAATAAAGAACTCCACAATGATATTATACCAAGCACACCTAGAGCAACTCATCGAGCATTTTGAACATATTGATTTTAAATATCTCCCAAGGATGACAATCAATTTGCCGATGCGCTAGCAAAATTAGCCTCAATGATAAACATTCCAGATCACTTAAATATGATGCCATTATGCGTTGATAGAAGAGAAGAACCAGCGTATTTGCAACGCAATAGAGGAAATAAATGACATCGAACGAGACAGTCCCTGGTATGATCATATCCTCCAATATATTACCCATGGCACATATCCTGAAAATACTTCATCGAAAGACCAACGAGCCTTACGAACACTTGCGGCACAATATGGTCTATTAAATGGTCAATTATGCAAAAAAGGACCTAATGGTCAAAGTTTATTATGTATAGACCAACCAGAAGCCACACGCCTTATGGAAAATACTCACAAAGGTGTTTGTGGACCTCACATGAATGGTAAAATGCTTTCAAAAATAATTTCACGACAAGGGTATTATTGGTCCACTATGGAACATGATTGCATACAATATGTTAAAAAATGTCCAGAGTTCCAAATGTTCGCTAATTTACAACACCTTCCACCATCCGAACTATACAATCTCACTTCCCCTTGGCCTTTTTCAAATGGGGGAATTGACATAATTGGAAAAATATCTCCAACAGGAGCAGGAGGGCACGAGTACGTATTAGTAGCCATCGATTACTTCACTAAGTGGATTGAGGCTGCTTCTTACGTGAATATCACTTCTAAACATGTCGCAAAGTTTCTCGAACGAAACATATTTTGTAGATATGGAGTTCCACATGAACTAATTAGTGATCAGGGATCTCAATTCAAAGCTGAAGTCGAGACCCTCTTAACTCGTTATAAAGTGAAACATCATCACTCATCCCCATACAGACCTCAAATGAATGGAGCTGTAGAGTCGGCAAATAAAAATATAACAGTCATCATTAAGAAAATGGCAGAAAATTATAAAGACTGACCGAATAAACTACACTTCGCATTATGGGGTTATAGAACGTCTATACGAACATCAATAGGAGTAACTTCATACTCCTTAGTTTTCGGAATGGACGCAGTTCAACCAGTCGAACTGGAAATACCATCCCTACGCATCGTACTTGAAAGTAAGCTACCGGAAGTTGAATGGGTAAGAGCGAGGTATGAAGAGCTTTTATTCCTTGATGAACGACGATTAAGAGCTTTGCATCATGTACAAGTCTACCAAAGGCGCATTGCGCGTCATTTCAATAAAGAGTCAAACCCAGAAATATAAAAGAAGGTGACTTTGTTCTAAAGGAAGTTAGGGGTCCAACAACCGATCCAAGAGGGAAATTCAAACCCAATTGGATAGGTCCCTACCGCGTAATTGAAATCCTATTAGGAGGAGCCGTCAGATTAATGGATATCGGAGGAGATGAAATTCGCCAATTAATAAACATTGATCGAATTAAGAAATATTACATATGAAATCCGGATAAACTCGTTCACTCATACAACCAATTTTAATTAGCATTCAATGGAAAAATTCTAAGTGTTATGCATTTTACCGAATAACACGGTAAAATACATAACACTTGGGGGGGGGGGGTAATTTAGAAATAATAAACCGTTCTAACCGTTCTAAGTGTTCAAATTTTTTTCGAACATCACGAAAAAATCTTCACACTTGGGGGGGGGTAATAATATAGAATTTTAATAAATAAATAAATAAATAAATAAATTTCGAGACATTCGTAGCACAGGTGTCGCGCGCAACTGAATTAGTTGCGCGCGGATGTCACGCGCAACAGATTTCGTTGCGCGCGGCAGGCTCGCGCAACTACAGATGTTGCGCACGCCACCTGATGACGAACTGCGAACCCGATTTTTTTACGTTTGAATGAAGTTGCGACTTCTACTTGCGGCAAAAAGAGGGTGTTTCTTAAATATAACATATACTCGAAAAATAAAATTAAACTTTGATTTAATTCTTTTTAAACAAGGTTTGCTCAATTTTTCATTTAATTTCTACCTAAGAGATTAAAGAAAAATAAAAAAATACATAATAAAAAAAACATTAGAACTACGCAAAGACCTGATTTCGTAATGCGAATACGTAGGCAATCTTTATGATTCGGTCATATCAAAATATAAAAATATAAAGCTCATTTTATTTCATTCAAATTTCAAAGAAAAGAGAGACATTGTTGAACTAGATGGTAAACGAAAAAAAAAAACATAGTAGTGATTACACTTTATTCAATTTAAAACTAATGGCGAAACTTTGTAACACTCTAAGGTTTTACTATGTCCTCAATTGTCACAGACGATGGAGGAGTAGTTTCCATCGTAGTATTTTCAGAAACCTTAGAGCTTTCTCCTACGCTCTTCTTCTTGACCCATACAATATTCTTCAATTTGGGAATTGGGGTCTTTTCAACCTTTTTTCCCTTTTCCGAAGATTTCGTTAGAGTCCTTTTTCGAGTTTGTTGCGAAGGTTCCTTGATTATCACACCTCGTTGTGCAGGTTTGGTGGGAGCTTTCCTTTTTGTTTCCTTCGAGCGCGCCTTAGGAGATGAGAAGTATAATTTTCTTCTCACCCCTTTGTTTTGGCCACTAGGAGGAGTAGTGGTGGCCGAATGCATCAAGGGCTTGGGTTGATTGCGAGCCGTGATGGCTTGATATTGAGATCGAGCCTTGTTTAATTCGCCCTTATCCGCCGCATTCATCCAAGCTTTGTAAAAGGAAGATAATGCAATACTCGCAGTAGGACTTTGTACTACTCATCTAGGAAGACTTGACCAATACTCCATCCAATGAAAAATTCGCTTGGGTCTAAAAATCACATCTTTAGGGGCACCACAATCTTGCGGGGGGATAATTTGTTTCATCCCGTATTGTCTCATTACCCTGCAAGGAAAAATATAAGTATTACTAGATAGGCCTAAAAGCCTAATGTAAGGGCAATTGAGACTATTCCCAACCATACTATTTATGTTCCACCAAGGAATCACAAAACGTATGTTAGGAACACCATGACAGAAAAACGACGTCCATTCCTCTTCGGTCTTATGCTTATAAAGGATTCGACGTCCAGGGAATGTCCTTACTCCATTATCCTCAAGGTTTTGTGGCTGATCAACAATTCGCAAACGCTCCATGAGCCAAATCTACAAAAAAAAAAAATCAGTTTGCGATTTTTACACAAGCAAGTGGCGCGCGCATCAAAACCAGTTGCGCGCGCCATCTGCGCGCAACATAGAAGATTGCGCTGGTCATTCCAGCGCAACTTCGTAACTTGCGCTGATAAACGACAAAAAAAAACGTACGTGTAATAGGAGTGGACTTCCCGTGAAACCGTTTTCGTTAGGGTCTCCTCTAAGGCGATTCAAACATAGAACGGTTTCCGCCAAAGCCAAAGGAGCGGGTGAATGACATCCCTCTATTTGCTCTACTATGGACACCATGGAATAATCTCTGTATTCTTTGCCTGTCCTAAATAAACAATTAACAACAAGACAATAACATAAAGCACGAATTTTAAATCATTGTTTAGTCATGTTGTCAAGGGGGGCGACAAAATGTTCAATAAATTGAATCAAGTTCACGCCTTCTTCAGTTCCAATGTTAGTCATATCATTGTCGGACAAGCCAAAAAATCTTTGGAATATAGGTTTGGGATCCGACAAGGTAGACGAATAAGTTATAGGGAGAGTATTTGTAGGGAAACCTAGCAAGGCCTCAAACTCACCGGGTAGAAGGACAATTTCGTCCCCTTTAAACAAGAAAAGATGGTGGTTAGAGTCCCAATGGTTGACTGCGGCATGAAGAAAATCTAAGTTAACCACTAGTTGCATATAATTCAATAGAGGGTCTAGGTGGTAAATTTTGAAAGCTAGTTTGTCCTCAGTTGAAAGGGAAGTGACCCATTGCTTCAAACGTTGTTCAAAGGTCTTCACCATTGTTAAAAAAAAAAAAGAGAATGAGAATTTAGAGAGATTAATTCTTTTTAGTTTCTTATATTACTAAGCGAATGAATGCGAGATGATCAAAAGCCTACATGAAACCATGTTTTAATAGACCCAAGAGGGGCAAATTTTCGGCAAATTCGGCTTAAAGGAAAGTTCACCAACAGGTGGCGTGCGCAACTCATGAATTGTGCGCGACATCCGCGCGCAACTAATTCACATGCGCGCGACAGACGCGCGCAACTCCCCCTGTCGCAGCATATGAGTTGGGTTTATTTCCGTATTTTGGCTAACATAATGACGGAATCTTCATGAAATCTTAAGACGAATCATACGCTTGCCTTTTAACCCTTTGTGTCCTTTTTCTTGCCCACTTTCTTATTTTCTTATTTTTATTATTTTCTTTTTGTTTTATTTTTTTTATTATTATTTTCCTACTTTCTTATTTTCTTTTTTATTATTTTACTACTTCCTTATTTTCTTTTTTATTATTTTCTTACTTTCTTTTTTCTCTTTTTTCTTCTTTTTTTGTTTTCTTTTCGCCTTCCTTTTTCAAGTTTTGGTTATTTTTTCGAGGGGGGTAAGTCGGGAACCCTTTCCTTCCCTCGAATATTTTTTGCTTTTAATAATAAAAATGATAATAATGTACACATGGAAACAAAAAATATAATAATGATGACATATATACAAATGTGTCATATGTACAACAATGCAAAAAAAAAAAAAATATATATATATACATCTGTTTCCTAAATAAAATAACAAATATGTGTACAAAAGGAATCAGGGTGCTCGGCGACTACTAGACAGTTGCTGCACATCCTGCAAAATCCAAAACGAAGATTAATACATGAAATGTAATAACTTCGTTGAAAAGACATACCGACTCAACCGTCTCAAGTACAAACGGTATCCCCTCATCATCCTCCGCTGCTGGAAGGGTCTCACGAATTACCGATCCGACAGCATCGGTATGCGTGGTAATACCCCGTATTTTTATGTATTTTTATAAAGTATTTAAGTATTAATAAAATGTATTGTTAAGGGCTTAAGTATTTTAATTAAATATTTTAAAGGGTTAAAGTATTTTAAATATAAGGTTTTATAAAAGTAAAATATATTTTGGGCCAAACGTTTATTAATTATTGGGCAATGTAAATTATTCCTACATACTCTTATTGGAATAACCTATCCCAAAACCCATAACTTAAGCCCACATCTTTATAAGCCCAAATTTAACCCTACACTCTCTACTCTATAAATACACCATGAATCCCCAAAAATTTCTTTTCTTTTCTCCCGAGCACCATATTTCCGAGCGGGTGCGACGCGGGCTCATCAGCAGGATAACTCGCAGTCATGGTTCTGGCAACTTCAGTAGAGACGAGGCGCTGCGACAACTATGGGAGTAACCCCTATTTCGGGATACTCAGGCCATGTACTCCTATGATGGGGGTAACCTCGTGGTTCGAGCTTTGATGGAGTTCTTTTGGGACACCACCAACACCTTTCACTTTGATGAGTGTCATTTATGGCACTCATAAGGTAGTCTTTTAGGTTATTTCTTTCCCTTTTTGTTGCTTTTTTCTTTTAGTTTTGGCCCTTTTTCCTTTAGTTTCTCCTTTTTCCTCTTTCTTTATGTTTCTCGTGTTTTTATCGTGTTTTCCTTTATTTTGCTCTTTTTCCCTTTTATTTCCTTCCTTTGTTTACTTGTGTAGGTATTGTGAGATTCACCTTGGCAAAGGATGCAATTCGGGACCTCAATGATCAAGCAAGGAAGAAGCATTTGGCTAGAGAGGGCTTAGAGAGGTCTTGGAGAGACCTCGGAGAGGTCTCCATGGCTTTTCTCCAGGCCGCGGGCGCGGGACTTCAAGCCGCGGGCGCGGGCTCTTATTGTTCAAAAATGCCAAAAGTTGGCAGGAACTAGCCGCGGTTGCCCCGCGGTCTCTCCGCGGGTGCGGGCAATTTGGAGAGGTCTCTCCGCTCAGAGAGACCGCGGCTCCCCTGATCAGCCTTTGGGAGCAGGGGACTTCGCCGCGGGCGCGGGTCATCGAGCCGCAGGCGCGGGCCCCTGAGGCCGCGGGCGCGGGTGCTGCGCAGGCAGCCCGCGGAGGGTTCCGTACCCATTTTTCCGCGGGCGCGGGCTTATCGAGAGAGATCGCAGGAGCTGCCGTTTTCTTCTTAGCCTATAAATAGAATTGTATTTCCTTTTTGAAGGGGACTTTTTGATAATTTTCATTAGCTTAGTTTTAGAGAGAGAAGTTAGAGAGAAGTTAGAGAGAAGTTCTTGGTTTTGGATTTGTAACTCAACATTTGATCAATCAAGTTTGGATTTCTTCATTTTCAATCATCAATTTTAGTGAGATTCTCTTCTTTCTTTCATCTTTTACTTACTTGTTATTTGATTCTTTTGCTTGATATTTGTTTTTCTTGGATTTGAGTTTGATAATATTGAATACTTTGATTTCTATTAGATTTTGATATAGAATGATGATCAATGCAATTTCTAGTTATTTGTTCTTCAATTTCACCATGATTAGTGAGTAGATTAGTTGCTAGGGAAAGGGGGAAGCATGTTTGATTAATGGAAATGCTAGTTGATGCTCTTTGATTGGTTGATTTGTTGCAATTAAATTGGTTGACATAGTTTTGCATGAGATTGATTAGATTAGGATTGATCACCCTATAAGATTAATCTAGATTGCATTGCAACTCTTAATGACATGACCAATTGATTTAAAGGTTGCTCTAATTGATTGAGTTTGCTTATGATTCTTCTTGGTTTGCCTTTCATAGTGACCACTAGATTGGCCTATAGGAGATAGTATTTGAACTCTCTTGATTGCTACTATTGTTTGTCCATTGCAATACTTGAATTGATTGATTGAGCTTTAATCTAGCATTATCATTGATTTTGCATGTGGAACCCATATCCCTAGTGTTTAGACCTTTGATTATTTGTTGAATTTGATCTAGTTCATTTTAGTACCAACCAATATCTCATTTTCGACTCCGAGGTAGCTTGACTTAGACTTTAGTTTTCATCATTGCATTCCCTTGGGACCGACCCTTAACTTACCCTATATTCATATAAGGTTGGTTAGGTATTTACAAATTTAGTTTGGCTTGGGGAAAGGGTAGAAAACGACATGCATTTTCCTCTTGTCAAAATGGCGCCGTTGCCGGGGAATGCTATTGGTGCTTAGCTTTTGTTGTTGAGACTACTTCATTTTATAAAAAAAAAAATACAAAAAGATTTTGTTTCTTTAGGCTACACTTGTAGCCGTGCTACTAATATTTTTGTTTGAGTTTTGCATGCATAGAACCCGTGATCGTTCCCTTGTTCCCCTTGATCCGGAAATTGAGAGGACTCTTTCAAGAAGAAGAGTGGATAATAGATCCTTGGGTTATAGCTCTTCAAGTGAAGAAGAAATTCAAGAAGAGCAAGGAATGGGTGAAAATCCTAGAATAGCCTTGAAGGAGCTTGGAGTGCCCGGGGCATATAGGTTTGAGAGCGGAATAGCTCCACCTACTACTCCGGCAAATGACTTCGAAATCCGGCCGGCAATGATCACCTTGATTGAGAGAAGGCAATATAGTGGGGCTAAGAATGAGAGCCCATTGAACCATCTAAAAGAGTTTGAAAAATATTGCAACACCATCAAAGTCAATGGGGTTTCTCAAGAATTTATCCGCCTCAAGTTGTTCCCTTTCTCTCTAATAGGAAGATCTTTGGAGTGGCTAGACAAAGAGGTGAAGCCCAACTCCTTGAGAACTTGGGACGATGTCACAAAGGCTTTCTTGTCCCGCTTCTACCCCCAAAAGAAGACGGCGGAGGCAAGAGCCTTGATTCAAGGGTTCAAGCAAAGGCCGAGTGAAAGCCTTTACGAAGCATGGGAGAGATTCAAAGAGTATCAAAGGGAGTGCCCTCACCACGGAATCCCCACATACCAAGTGATCCAAATCTTCTATGGCGGTTAAAGTCCCCAAGGCAAGTCATGCCTTGATGGAGGGGTCGGGGGCCCTATCATGAACAAAACCGAAGAAGAAGTGGTGGACATCATTGAGGACGTGGTGACATATTATAGGGATTGGCAAGATGGGTAGAGGGACTCTTCAAGCAAGCAATCTTCATTGTACTCGGTGGACCATCTAAATGCAATCAACAACCTTTCCTCCCAAATGACAAACTTAGGAAAGGAGGTCACCGCAATCAAAGCTAAGTTGGAGAGCACTTCTTCCCCTTCTCAAGCTTCGAATCTTCCCTCCCAATTTAAGGGGAGAGGTACTCCTTCTAACTCTCAACCCCCTCCCTCTTCACATAATATGCCTTTGGGTTGCTTGTTTTGTGATGCATGTGGATCATATGATCATGACTCTAGTGCTTGTCCTAATGAATGTGTTGATGAGTTTGATAACCATGAGAGTGAACATGTGAATTATGTGTCGAATAATAATGGTCAACGGTTTGATAATCAAAGGGGTCAATGGAATAGGAACTTCCAAGGCCAAGGCAATTTTGACAACTATAACCAAGGTGGTGGTTATAGAAACCAAGGGAACCAAGGTTCTCGTGGTAGCTATAATAATCAAGGTTATAGTGGCCAAAATCAAGGCCAATATTATGGTAATCAAGGCCAAAATTATGGTAACCAAAACCAAAGTTATGGAAATCATAACCAAGGTAGTGGTAACCATAATCAAGGTGGTGGAAACCATAATCAAAGCTATGGCCAAAGTCAAAATAGGAGTAATTGGAACAATCAAGGACGGGGTAATTTTCAAAATAATTCTCAAAGAGGTCCCCCACCCGGGTTTGTTCCAAAAACTCAAGGTGAAAGTTCCTATTCTCAACCTTCTTCACCTAGGACTAATTTGGAGGAGATAATTGAGAATCAAACCAAGTTGTTGAACACATACATGGCCGTGAACGATAAAAAATTCAATGAAATGATGACCCACAATAAAATGCTTGAAAACCAAATCTCTCAACTTGCTAATGTCTTGAAAGATCATGCAAGCCCTTCTTCTTTACCTTCCCAAGGTCTTGACCCCAAGAAACCCGTGAATGCTATTGTTACTAGGAGTGGAAAGGTACTCGAGGAGGTATTGCCTAGGAAGGATGTAGATAAGGAGATTCCTAGGGAGGTTTTGGTTGAGGATGAGGAAAAAAGGGCATCACTGGATGAGGTAGTTGTTGAGACACCTAGAGAGGTGAAAGTAGAGAAAGAGATTGTGAGACCCAAACTCCCCTACCCACAAAAATTCATGAGACACAAATTGGATGAACAATTTGGGAGATTCATTGAGATGCTAAAACAACTCCACCTTTCTCTACCTTTTACCGATGTGATCAACCAAATGCCAAACTATGCCAAATTCCTCAAGGATATTTTGAGTGGGAGAAGAACTTGTGAGGTTGTGGAAACCATCAATTTGACCGAAAATTGTAGTGCTATCATCATGAACAAAATGCCACCCAAGTTGAAGGACCCCGGGAACTTCTCCATCCCTTGTGCAATTAACAAGATGCAAATTGATAATGCCTTATGTGACTTGGGAGCTAGTGTGAGCCTAATTCCATATTCGGTTTATCAAAGACTTGAGCTAGGGGAACTCTTACCTTCTAACATTACCTTGCAATTAGCGGATAGGTCTATCAAATTTCCAAAAGGTAAGGTAGAAGATGTCCCTTTGAGGGTGGGGAAGTTTGTGTTTCCCGTGGATTTTGTTGTTCTTGAAATGGATGAGGATGCCACCATTCCCATCATTTTAGGTAGACCCTTTCTTGCTACCTCGGGAGCCATGATTGATGTGAGAAATGCTAAGATCTCCCTTAAGGTGGGAGAAGAGGTTATAGAATTTGATTTGAATGAAAGCATGAAATATCCATGTTCTTCTTTGGAAAATTGTATGATGATTGATTCACTTGATATTGTTGTGTCTTCCATGCATGAGCACTTGCTCACTTCTAACGATGCTCTTGAGAATGTTTTGTTGAACAAAGACAAGGTAGGTGCTTCATGCAAGGAGATGACTTTCTATGAGGAGTTACTTGATGGAGGTGTGGAGGATGTGGATGAGCAAACATGTTTTGGAATCTCAAGCAATGAAGCTTTGCAAGCGACCACATCACAAGAAGGTAATGGTGTGCCTATGGTAGAGCTCAAACCTCTACCATCACACCTTAGGTATGAATTCTTGGGCCCTCATTCTACTTACCCCGTGATAGTTAGTGCATCCTTGAGCAAGAGCCAAGCTCAAGCGTTATGTGGTGTTTTGAGAAAACACCAAGGTGCTTTGGGGTACACAATTGATGACCTTAAAGGTATAAGCCCCGCTTTGTGCCAACACCACATAACGCTTGAGGAAGGCGCCCTTCCTTCTATTGAACGACAACGGAAACTACATCCCCAAATGGGAGAAGTAGTCAAGAAAGAGATCACCGAGCTTTTGAATGCGGGAATCATATTCCCCATCTCAAGCTCAAGGTGGGTCTCCCCCGTGCATGTCGTTCCTAAAAAGGGGGGTATGACCGTAGTTGAGAATGAGAAAGGTGAGCTCATTCCAACTAGAACGGTCACCGGTTGGAGGAAGTGTATAGACTATAAACATCTAAACACATCAACCAAAAAGGATCACTTCCCTCTCCCTTTTATTGACCAAATGCTTGAAAGGTTGACTAGGCACAAATTATATTGCTTCCTTGATGGATATTCGGGATTCTTTCAAATTCCTATTCATCCCGAGGATCAAGAAAAGACAACCTTCACATGCCCCTATGGTACTTTTGCATATAGAAGAATGCCCTTTGGATTGTGTAATGCTCCGGCGACCTTTTAAAGGTGTATGATGAGCATTTTTGGGGACATGCTTGAAGAGGAAATGGAAGTCTTCATGGATGATTTTTCTGTGGGAGGTGTTACATTTGAGGATTGCCTCAAAAATCTTGAAAGATGCCTAGAGAGATGTGAAAAGGTCAACTTGGTGCTTAATTGGGAGAAGTGCCACTTCATGGTGGAGGAAGGTATAGTGCTTGGGCACAAGATTTCAAATAGGGGCATTGAGGTGGATAAGGCAAAGATTGATGTGATTGAAAAACTTCCACCTCCGATAAATGTCAAAGGAGTGAGATCGTTCCTTGGTCATGCGGGTTTCTATAGGAGATTCATTAAGGACTTTTCATTCATTGCTAAGCCCCTAAATGACCTTCTTCAAAAAGATGTTGAGTTCAATTTAGATGACCAATGCTTGAAGGCATTTGATACATTGAAGAAGGCCCTAATCTCTACTCCTATTGTTCAAGGCCCAAGGTGGGATCTTCCTTTTGAGTTGATGTGTGATGCGAGTGATTGGGCAATTGGAGGTGTTTTGGGACAACGGGTAGACAAGAAACTTCATGTGATTTACTATATGTCCAAGACTCTCAATGGGGCTCAAAAGAACTACACAACAACGGAAAAGGAATTTTTGGCAATTGTGCACTCTTTTGAGAAATTCCGATGTTACTTGTTGGGTTCCAAGACCATAGTCTTCACAGATCATGCGGCCCTCAAGTATCTCTTTGCTAAAAAAGAGTCCAAGCCAAGGTTGATTCGATGGGTACTTGAATTGCAAGCTTTTGAGATTGAGATTAGGGACAAGAAGGGTGCGGAGAATGTTGTGGCGGACCATCTTTCTCGCCTTGAAGGGGATCAAATTCATGATGATGGTCTACCAATAGAAGATAGAATGCTTGATGATTTCTTGTATGCCATAGAGGTGAAGGAACTCCCATGGTATGCCGATTTGGTCAATTTTCTAGCATGTGGGGAGTTTCCACCCTCTTTCTCCAAGAACCAAAAGAAGAAGATCAAAAGAGAGGCAAGGCACTATTTGTTGGATGACCCTATCTTATACAAACGTGGGGTTGATGGCTTACTTAGGCGTTGTGTTCCAAACGAAGAGGTGCCTAGTGTTTTAAAAATGTGCCACTCGGATCCTAGTGGTGGACACATGGGTGTTTCCAAGACCGCTACTAAAGTTCTTCAAAGTGGTTTTTGGTGGCCACATCTCTTCAAGGACTCATGGGGCTTTGTTAAGTCATGTGACCAATGTCAACGAGTTGGGAACATTTCCAAGCAAAATGAGATGCCTCAACAACCTATCCTTGAATTGGAGGTGTTCGATGTGTGGGGAATTGACTTCATGGGACCATTCCCCCCTTCATACGGGAATCAATATATTCTTGTGGCGGTGGACTATGTTTCTAAGTGGGTTGAGGCCATTGCCTCTCCAACAAATGATCACAAGGTTGTATTGAAGTTGTTCAAGAAGATCATCTTTCCAAGGTTTGGTGTCCCAAGAGCAGTGATAAGTGATAATGGATCCCACTTTGTCCATAATGCCTTTCAAAAGATGTTGAGGAAACATGGTGTGCATCAACGATTTGGGCTTCCCTATCATCCTCAAACGAGTGGCCAAGTTGAGGTTTCAAATCGTCAACTCAAGCTTATTCTTGAAAAGACGGTTGCTCGCAATAGAAAGGATTGGTCGGACAAATTGGATGATGCTCTATGGGCTTATAGGACGGCTTTTAAGACACCCATTGGTACCACTCCATATTGCCTTGTCTATGGCAAATCATGCCATCTCCCGGTTAAGCTTGAACATCGTGCCATATGGGCCATCAAGAAGATAAATTTTGACTTAGCAAGTGCGGGAGAGAAGAGGTGGTTAGACCTTCATGAATTAGAGGAACTTCGACTTGATGCTTACGATTGTGCTAGCACCTACAAAGCTCAATCCAAAGAGGTTCATGACAAGTTGATTGAGAAAAAGGAGTTTTGTGTAGGTAACAAAGTCCTCCTCTATAATTCTAGAATGAAGTTGTTCCCCGGAAAACTCATGTCAAGATGGAGTGGTCCGTTCTTGGTGAAGGATGTTTTTGGTAATGGTGCCGTGGAAATTTCTCCTTTGGATTCCTCATCTTCATTTAAGGTTAATGGTCATCGGCTCAAGAAGTACTTTGATGGAGTGTTTGTTGGTCTTGTTCACAAAATGATTCTTTTCCAACCACCTTGAGTGGGGTGATGCTCGTCGAGCTAACGACGTTAACCAAAAGCGCTTACGGGAGGCAACCCGGATTCTCATCTCATTTTTCTTTTCTTTTCCTTCCTTTTCATTTTCCTTGTTTAGTTTTGATCTTATTTTGTGTTGGTTTTATGTTTGTTTTGAAGGTTGCCCATTGTCATCACTTGTTGGAAAGAAGGGGTTTTATGAAGAGTTTAGAGTGCAGGGGAGAGGGCTCCCCGAGGGCTTGGAGAGACCTCGGGGGCCTCTCTAGCTTTCAAAGGGAATTGCAATCAGGAACTTCCCGCGGTTGCCCCGCGGTCTCTCCGCGGGCGCGGGAAGTTTTGGAGAGGGCGCGGCAATTTTGGAGAGGGCGCGGCCCTTATTTCAGCTAAATTGAAGATTTTGGATCAGGAACTTCCCGCGTTTGCCCCGCCGTCTCTCCGCGGGCGCGGGAAGTTTTGGAGAGGGCGCGACAATTTTGGAGAGGCCGCGGCACCCATCAGGTATGAAAATCACAAATTTTGGGCAGGAACTCCCCGCGGTTGCCCCGCGGTCTCTCCGCGGGCGCGGGAGAGTTCCCGAGACCGCGGCATTATCGGGAGCGGACGCGGGGTCCTGGGTCTTCTTTAACCCGGTACTCCCTTCTTCTCTCTCTCCTCTCTTATTTTCTCATATTTTCTCTAATTTTCCCCTTTCTCTCTCTAAAACTCTCAAACCCTAACACCAAATCATCAAATCCTTACTCCTTTCTTCAAATTTCCATCAATTTTTCACAAAATCTACCTTATTTCTCCATTAACATCATTTCTACTCAAGTTTCTCGTGGTTTTTCGGCAAATTTCGGTAGAGTGTGGTGTTCTATGCTTGATTTGTGTCTCCAATCTTGGTATACTTCTAACCTTTGTATTATTCTTGTCAATTTCACTTGATTTCTTTACATTGGTTGGCATTATCTTGATTTTGAGCATGATTTTGTGTTTCATGGCTATTTTTGTGAAATTTGGTATTTTTGAGTGATGATTGTTTTTCTTGATAAATCTTGCATATATTTGATGGATGTTTGTTGATATTGGTATTTGTTGTGGAATTTTGGTTGTTGTGTTGATTGAAACAGGTACTTTGTAGTTTTTGGGGGTTTGGTTGGATTTGAAAGGAGGATTGTGAGTGTTTGAGGTGTTTATTGCTTGATTGAGGGAGTTGGATTATTCCTAGTGATTTTGTTTTGTGAATTTGTGTGGTAAAAAAAAACGAAAATGAATTTGTTGAGACGATCCAAGAGTAGCAAGAACCGCTCGACCCAATCTCCCGGCCAATCTTCTCAAGGCCAATATTCCAACCCTAACCCCCAAACACACTCTTCCACCCAAGATGACGCCCCTCCTCCTCTACCACCTCTAAAATTGTGGAACCGGTCTAAACAATTGCCCATTTATAACAAAATTAAAGACCGACGGTTTAGACCCACCCGCCATTATTTTCGTGACGATATGGCCAAGCTAGGGATAGATAATGATCTTGATGTGCTTCTCAATAACCTAAGTTTAGGTGAGTTTTTGAAATCTAACCCCCGCACCTACTTGGAGCCTTCAATTGAGTTTTTCTCCACCTTTGAGTTCAATAGGGTCGGGGAAACCGACTACATCATCTCCTTCCAACTCTTCAATGTTAAGCACACCATGAACCTAGCCGAGTTTAATGTGGCCCTAGGTTTTAACCCAAATGGTGATATCTTCGAGCCCCTTATCTCCCATGCCCAAAGTGAGTATAATGAGGTTGCTTGGTGGAGAACCATAGCCCACAAAAAGCAATTTGACTCCAAAACTTCCCTTGCTAGTGAGATCATTCATCCGGCCCTTAGGATCCTCCATAGAATTCTCGGGTACTCGGTTTATAGTAAGCAAGATTTGGGAAAGTTGTCTCGAGAGGAGATCATGGTTTTGTGGATGGCTACTAAGCCGGAGTTGGGATCAAGGATTAATTTTGGGTACATTTTCATGGAAGGGTGCAAGGAGATCATGCATGGGGTGAAGACGGGGGAGGTTCATTGTGGGGGCATGGTGACCTGTTTGGTGAGGTATTTTAACCAAGAACGGTTCTTAGAGTCTTGCACTCCGGTTGGAGGGAGTGAAGACATTTGGATTAGTTTGAGGCAGGTTAACACCCTCCGTTTCATAACTAGTACTAAGAGAGCCGGTACCTACTCTTGGCTAGTGAGGAATACCCACCATTGCCTTCTCCCTAACCCGGCCGCTACCTACATTTTTCGCCAAGCTAGGATTGTTTGGAGACTTTCCATGCAAGGTGTGTTCTCTGACCACCAAACTCTTTCTTATCAAACTAGCGCCTTGTAAGACGCTAGTGTACGTAGGGGGTAGGTCGCACCTCCGGTCAACTACCCTTATGTGCCGCCCCAACAAGGGCCGGTGCCTTCCCGGGGTGGTGACGGCCTCCCTACGTACCCTTATTGGCAAGGGGTTGAGACCCCCGATGTGCCAAGGCGCAACTTCCCGCCTTATGATTATAGGGTCCCGGGGGGGGGAGTGATTACAGGGGTGACCCCGCTTATTATTATGTTGACCCCCGTCACCCCGAGCCCCTCGTTCAACAAGAGCCCTTTGACCAATTGACCCCATCCCAACAAGACCTATTTAAGGGTCATTATGGTTTTCCTCCCAGTTTCACCGGAGGTTGGGATGAGGGTGATGGTTTTGGAGGTAATGATGGTGCCGGCCCGAGTGGCCATTAGTCCCCTCTTTGCATATTTGTCTCCCTTTTTGTTCTCCCCTTTTCCCTATTTTTGCATGTTTGTCGGCATCGGGGTCGATGCTTTCATTTTGTGAGGGGGGAGGGTCAAAAAGGATGTGTTAGCATGGGGACGGCATCTTGGGCTCGGTGGGAAGTTTTTGATAAGGTTTTTGGTGGATCTTGGCTATTGGTCTTGTTGTTTTGTTGCTTGTTGTTGTTTGTTTCTTCGGATGATGGTTTTTGGGATCTTTCTAAAAAATTCAAGGAAATAAATTTTTGGTTTCAATGATGATGGGTTCTTCTAGGTTTTTGTATATAGTTAGTGTTTTAGTTTTTTTTTTTATTGTTTGCTTTTGTTTGGAAGTTACTAACAATTTCACTTTGTATATATAACTTTCTTTTCTTTTACTCACTTTGTTCGTAGCTCATGCTTTGGATTGCGGAGCCCTTTGGAGAAGCTCGTTCTCACTCTTTGGGTATTTTAGTCTAGCACGGACGCTTGGTGAGGCCTTTCTTATTTTACTCCTTTTTATTTTCACTTCTTTGTTTTCTTGGTTGCTTAGATTAAGATTAGACTTAGGGGAAGTTGAACGGTTCGAGGATGTATGAGTTTAACACCTAGTGTGTTTGGGGTCTTTGGCGATGTGGCCATTAGACCACTTGTATGTCGATTGGGATAAATGTGTTATGATTGCATCTTTGCCCTTTCCACTTTCCCTTTCTTATCTTTGTCTTAGTTTTCCATCTTTTCCTTTCTTTTCTTATCTTTTGTTCTTGTTGGTGTGCATATCTTTTTGAGGCTTTCTTTTTACTTTTTTTTTTTCTCTTTTTGAAAGTCGGACTTGTATGCAATGGGCTCTTGCTCTTGAATAATAGTCTTCCTAGGTAATTATGGTATGCACGGTTTGAGATTACGTTTGGTTGATTCTAGGATAAAGCATGCTAAGGTAGTTGTCTAGAACTAGAGGGATCATGAAGCCGGATTCTACTTGTTTGTGGCATGTTTGGTAGTTGCTCCCTATCTTCAATTTGACACCCTTAGTGAGTTCTTGCTACAACCATGTGAGGTGTATATTTGTTCAAGCTTTCATCAAATTCTTGCATGAGCGGCATGGATCCTTGATTTTCGCAAACCTAATCTAGAATCTTAGCATATGATTCCTAAGACCGTGACCGAACTACCTAGGAAGGACAAGGGCAGCTTTTTCGGGGTGGTATTTTTCATTTTTAGGATAGTTTTATTCATTTTCTTTATTTTTGGGTTTACATTTGCCTTCTTGCAACCATTTGAGCCTTATCCCTTCTTTTCAAGCCACATCTTTAGATCTTTGGCCTTTTGTTTCATTTTCTTTCTTTTCTTGTTTTTGTGAAGCAAATTGATCATATTTGATGGAGTTTACGGTGGTGAAGTTGGATGTTGGGTTTTTATGAGTGCAAGATTGTGTTAAGTTTGCTTTGTGAATAATGGCAAGTGTTCGTGTAAAAGCCGTCCTAAATCATAAAAGGCATGGACTAATAAATTGCATTATAGAAAAAGCCGTCCGAATTTAGCAAAAGGCAAGGACATTGCAAGTTTAAGTAAAAACAAAGAAAAAAAATTGAAAAAAAGTAAAAATTCAAAAATATTTTGTTGTAATCTTTTCTCCTTCTAAGCATTGAGGACAATGCTTCTTTTAGCTTGGGGGGGGGGGGGAAAGCGTTATTTCTTCACGCTTTTTGGTCTTATTTTAGTAGAGTATTGCGTTGAATAAGCTTGGGGGTGTTAATACATTTTTTGTTTGGTGATTACTTAAGTTTGGTGTTGAGATTTGGCCGGTCTTTGCTTCACATTTTAGGATAACCACCAAATTTTTAAATTTTTAGCCTACCTTAACCCTTCTTGCCTTACGTTACAACCTTGGGGAAAGACCTTTGGACCTAGGAGTTGAGTCTTTCATCGGTGGAGGGAATCTTAGGTTGTGGACTAAGGAAAGGGGATGCGAAATCAAGATGTCGAGTAGCCTAAAAACTTTGATCTTTTTCCGGTTCCTTCGCGGAATCTATGAGATGCTCACTAAGGGGAGATATGAGATTAGTAGGGGGAACGCGGTAAGATTGTTTGGGATGAAGGTGGAGCGTGATAACTAGTTCCTATGCTTAGCATATTTATGTTTCAATCAACCTTAGGTATCTTTTAACATGCATACCATATTTCACTTTAGAAAGTTTGTTATTCATTTGAATTATAGTCTCTTTGTAAAGTCCATTTCGTAAAGAATTTGTTTCCTTTTTCCTCTTTCTGCTCTTTCTTTGGTTTGCCTCTTGGGGGTTTGGTGGAGAGTTATGGGTAAACTCTTAGGAAACCCTTACGAGAGCATCACTCGTCCTCTTGAGCGATCTAGGGGTTCAAAATGGCTTGTTGTAGCTAAAAACAACCGTGATTCCTACGACAGTGAGTCCTAGTGTAAATTCTTACCCCTCTTTTTCTTTTTATTTTTCCCTTCTTGGCCTTTGTTTTGCTCGGGACGAGCAAAAGTCTAGCTTGGGGGAATTTGATGAGTGTCATTTATGGCACTCATAAGGTAGTCTTTTAGGTTATTTCTTTCCCTTTTTGTTGCTTTTTTCTTTTAGTTTTGGCCCTTTTTCCTTTAGTTTCTCCTTTTTCCTCTTTCTTTATGTTTCTCGTGTTTTTATCGTGTTTTTCCTTTATTTTGCTCTTTTTCCCTTTTATTTCCTTCCTTTGTTTACTTGTGTAGGTACTGTGAGATTCACCTTGGCAAAGGATGCAATTCGGGACCTCAATGATCAAGCAAGGAAGAAGCATTTGGCTAGAGAGGGCTTGGAGAGACCTCGGAGAGGTCTCCATGGCTTTTCTCCAGGCCGCGGGCGCGGGCAATTTGGAGAGGTCTCTCCGCTCAGAGAGACCGCGGCTCCCCTGATCAGCCTTTGGGAGTAGGGGACTTCGCCTCGGGCGCGGGTCATCGAGCCGCGGGCGCGAGCCCCTGAGGCCGCGGGCGCGGGTGCTGCCCAGGCAGCCCGCGGAGGGTTCCGTACCCATTTTTCCGCGAGCGCGGGCTTATCGAGATAGATCGCGGGAGCTGCCGTTTTCTTCTTAGCCTATAAATAGAATTGTATTTCCTTTTTGAAGGGGACTTTTTGATAATTTTCATTAGCTTAGTTTTAGAGAGAGAAGTTAGAGAGAAGTTCTTGGTTTTGGATTTGTAACTCAACATTTGATCAATCAAGTTTGGATTTCTTCATTTTCAATCATCAATTTTAGTGAGATTCTCTTCTTTCTTTCATCTTTTACTTACTTGTTATTTGATTCTTTTGCTTGATGTTTGTTTTTCTTGGATTTGAGTTTGATAATATTGAATACTTTGATTTCTATTAGATTTTGATATAGAATGATGATCAATGCAATTTCTAGTTATTTGTTCTTCAATTTCACCATGATTAGTGAGTAGATTAGTTGCTAGGGAAAGGGGGAAGCATGTTTGATTAATGGAAATGCTAGTTGATGCTCTTTGATTGGTTGATTTGTTGCAATTAAATTGGTTGACATAGTTTTGCATGAGATTGATTAGATTAGGATTGATCACCCTATAAGATTAATCTAGATTGCATTGCAACTCTTAATGACATGACCAATTGATTTAAAGGTTGCTCTAATTGATTGAGTTTGCTTATGATTCTTCTTGGTTTGCCTTTCATAGTGACCACTAGATTGGCCTATAGGAGATAGTATTTGAACTCTCTTGATTGCTACTATTGTTTGTCCATTGCAATACTTAAATTAATTGATTGAGCTTTAATCTAGCATTATCATTGATTTTGCATGTGGAACCCATATCCCTAGTGTTTAGACCTTTGATTATTTGTTGAATTTGATCTAGTTCATTTTAGTACAAACCAATATCTCATTTTCGACTCCGAGGTAGCTTGACTTAGACTTTAGTTTTCATCATTGCATTCCCTTGGGACCGACCCTTAACTTACCCTATATTCATATAAGGTTGGTTAGGTGTTTACAAATTTAGTTTGGCTTGGGGAAAGGGTAGAAAACGACATGCATTTTCCTCTTGTCAAATTCCCTGGGGTGAGATGACGGTTACTCCTGCCGACTTCAGTCTCATCACAGGTTTGGAGTTTCGTTCTTCTCCACTGCCGTTTGACAGTGATATTACTGTCTACTCACCGATGGTTTCGGAGTTATTGGGTTCGATTGCTGTTCGGGCCCGTGCCGAGGCTCAGCCGGGACAGCTTAGTTCTTAGTGCATCCGCCATTCCACCTTGGTAGCGACTTTTGAGGATGATGCGACCACTAGCGAGCAGCGGGTGCGCATCTTTGTTCTGATTTTGCTGTCAGGGACCTTTTCTCCTGACAAGGGTAGTCGAGTGCTCCTCTACTACCTGAGAGTTATTCGCGACCTTCACCTGGTCGGGACGTATGATTGGGCCAGCTTGGCCTATGCTGACTTTCTTCTAGGCCTGCGACGTTCTTGTCGTCACAGGGCCTTGACTTTCCATTTTCTGGAGGGTCGTAGAGGTATATTTCTATCCTTTTGAAATTAGCTCTAGACTCGTGCAAGCATTTGCTGACTTTCCCTTATCTATGTAGATTTGGTTCTACGAGTACTTCCCCTCGCTTGCGCTGGTGAGACCTTCACCTCGCGAGCTTCCTATCGGCGCTGGTTGGGGAGGTCGCACTGGCCAGGTCGAGACTGCACGTATTCGAGATCTGATCGTCTCGGTAGATTCTTGTGAACACTTATTTTTTGATATTACTCTTTTGAGTGCATTTATCTTACATAGCTGTTTTGTAGGAGCCTAACGTGGTATACCGACCATGGGCTGATTTAGCTATACCGGCGCTGGCCGCGCGGTATACTACCGAGCGTCGTTATTTTCAGGGGAGGTATGACGCTACATTGTATCTTGGCGAGAGAGTAGCTATTCAGCACTCCTCGGATGTTTTCGTCGTCCCCGCTTGCCCGCCTCAACATATGTTTCATGAGGCGTTGATGCGTGACTGCGCGAGTCGGTCGTCTCCTGGCACTCCCTGGCGATCTCATGTCCATTTGGAGCAGAGTTACAAGGATGACTTGCTGCCTTTGCTAGCGCCGGCCCCTGTTTTGTTTGAGGAGGCAGCGGTATGGTTAGTTTTTATTTTTCTTTAGGTAGCCCCCCAAGTGAATTCTGATCATTTGAATTTTATCAGGCTGGTCCTAGGGAGTTCGTCCCTCCGAGGATGTCTATCTATTACCAGGGTGTGTTCGGACCGATCGAGCAGATGATTCCTCCTGCCCCCGAGGATCAACGTTTTGTGGAGCGCTCCATTCCTCGTCACCAGACTCGGGTGAGTTTACCTATTTTCTTGCTTTTATACTTGTTCTGTATTATCACTGACTTTATTCCTTTGACAGTTTTCTCGCGAGGTGGTGACAGCTATGGCGAGGTGTATAGACGCCTTTCGCAGCCAGCTTGTGAGGCTACGGAACCGAGCTACCTGTTGGAGGAACGACGTTGAGGAGGTACCTCTCTTGTCTTTCTTTTGTATCACCTCTCATTATATTCTTTCCTTGGTGTCTGACTTGATTTACCTTTGCAGGGATAGTCTATTCCTTCACCCCGCACTCGGTCGAGACCTGAGTCTAGGAGAGAGCCGAGTAGATCTAGCTCAAGGCGTCGCCGCACTTCTGACAGCGGCCGAGGTGGCCGGTCTGATGTTGCTCCAACCGAGGGCTCGGCTTCTTCACCTGAGGATGTCTTTGCTGGGCCGACGGGCCAAGCTGGCGTGACATCAGCTCCTTCGATGGGTGGTGGGACGTACGAGATTGGCTCGTCGTCACAGCAGCCCTTGCAGCCTCAGACGTTGTCGATTGGTGAGCCTGGGTGGACTGGCCCTGAGCTGAGGTTTCCACCGACTAGTGGGTCAGGAGATGGTGAGGGGCATACACCCCGGACTATAGTGTTCTTTGATATGATGGACTAAAGCCTTGGTGACAAGAAAATTCGTTCTAAGGAACGCCTAGGTGAAAGAGTTGAGTTTAAGGCTCTTGTGTTGCCGAAGAAGAAGAGTGCTAAAAAAAGACAAAGGAAAAAGAAAGGTGGACTCTACAGAAAAGAAGGTTTGGGTAGAGAAAAAGCATGGAGTTTTAGCTGTGGGAGAGACTATATTAAAATTGAATGTAGAGCCTCTAAAGGATGTCTCTTAGCAAAAGTGATGGATGAAGAGGAAGCTTCTAACAAGAATTGGAAAAGGATGAAGAAAGAAAAGAAAGATTAGAGTATTGCTTTTCCTTCAATTTATTAGACAATTTAAGTTAATTTTAATTTTTTAAGCTTTTTTTAAATTCCATCAATAATGTAATTCTTTATTTATTAATGCAATTTCAGTTTTTTAATTAAATTAACTTTATATTTGTTCATTTAAAGCAATGAAAACAACCTAAAATACTTTTTCCGAAAAATTTCTTCAAGTACGGAAGTCGAAAAAATTTCCAGAGTGCACCAAAGTTGCCCAGATGTCCGCAGGAAATTGGCGCCGCTCAAAGGAGTCTGTCGCCAGACTTTTCGCCCTGTCGCCTGGCGACAATTTTTTTTTTCTTTTGTCGATGCTGGGACACGAAATGCTTGATAATTAAAGTAGCCGCACCCTTTAAAGGGTTGCCTACGTATCCTTTTTTTAAGGAATCAGGCCAAACATAGCTCTCTTGAGTGTCCTACTCAAGTAATTATGGGTAGTACTTCTTAAGTTGGTCAAGATTGGTCATGTTGAGAATTCATTGCCATCCATGTCAGTTAATTGAGCTGCACCTCCTGACAAGATTGTTTTGACAATGGTCCGGACCAATTTTGCCTCTTGGATCCAAAACATTTTTCCTTAGTGCTTTTATTACCAAGTCTCCAACCTTGATGTTTCTTGTCTTGACCTTCTTGTTGAAGTGTCTAGCCATACGAGTTTGGTAGCATTGGGTATGCTGTAGAGCTTCTAGTCGTTTTTCGTCAAGTAGAATTAACTCTTCATACCGTGCTCTAGTCCATTCAACTTCATCGAGTTTACTTTCTAACGCAATGCGTAGAGAAGATATTTCTAGCTCTACAGGGTGCATGACATCCATTCCATAGACTAAGGCGAATGGCGTGTTTCCTGTTGACGTTCGAATTGATGTGCGATAACCCCAAAGTGCAAAATGGAGTTTGTCAGGCCAATGCTTGTAATTTTCTGTCATTTTCTCGATGATAGTCTTTAAAATTTTATTAGCTGCCTCAACTGCTCCATTTTCTTGAGGTTTATAAGGGGAAGAATGGTGATGTTGAATACCATACTTTTGTAACAATTCTTCAGCTTGAGAGTGAGTTCCATTGTCAGTTATCATCTCATGTGGGACTCCGTATCGACAAATTATGTTCCTTTCGATAAAGAGTGCTACATGTTTCGTAGTGAGTTTAGCATATGATTGTGCTTCAACCCACTTTGTGAAGTAATCGATTGCTACCAAGATGTACTCGTGACCTCCTGTTCCAGGAGGTGTGATTTTTCCGATTATATCGATTCCCCATGTTGAGAATGGCCATGGTGAGGTGTAGGTGTAGAGAAGAGATGGAGGAATATGTTGCAAGTTTGCATAAATTTGGCACTTAGGGCATTTTTTTACATATTGATGACAATCCCTATTCATGGTAGTCCAATAATATCCTTCTCGCATTATCTTTTGGACTAGCATTTTGCCATTAACATGTGTTCCACATACTCCTTAGTGGACTATTCTCATAGTTCTTTGAGCGTCCTTCTTTCCCACACATAATAGGGCTCGACCTTTAGGTACCCTTTTGTGTAACTCATCATTTATGAGTACGTATTGGGAAGCCAAAAGTCTTAAAGCTCGTTTTGCTCTTTTGTCAGCATGAGGAGGGTATTCTCCTTTGGTGACATAATTGAGTATATCAGTATACCATGGTTCTTCTTCTTCCTCTTCTTCTTCTTAGATTGTTTTATCATCCTCTATAGCCTGAATGTATGCTGGTTTGTGTCTTTTCTCTATAGTTAGAGGCATTTGCTCAATTTCCTTAGGAATCATGACCATTGAGGCTAGTCTTGCCAAGGCATCGGCAAATTGGTTTTCTTCTCTAGGTAGATATGTGTATTCTACCTTTTCCAGTTGATTGGTGGGAGTTTCCAGATAGGTTTGGTAAGGGGCTAGGCTTTCGCTCCTTACTTTCCATCTTTTGGAGATTTGGTTGATGATCAAAGAAGAATCTCTGAATATTCGAAGTTTCTTTACACCCAATGCTAAAGCTGTTTCAAGGCCTACCACGCATGCTTCATATTCTGCAGTGTTGTTGGTAGCGTCGAAATCTAATTTTATTGAAATTGGAACATGCTCCTCTTTAGGTGATACTAATAGGACTCCTACGCCACATCCCTTTTGGTTCGAGGCTCCATCGAAGTATAAGGTCCAAGTATCATCTTCCGTGACCATCAAGTCTTCATCTGGAAATTCATTGTCGTGTATTGGTGTCGAATCTTCTATCGGAAAGTCCGCTAAGAAGTCCGAGACTACAAATCCTTTGATACCTTTTTGAGGCATGAACCTTACATCAAACTGGGCTAGGTTGACTACCCACCTTGAGATGCGTCCGTTAAGCGTGGATTTCTCGAATAAGTACTTGAGAGGATCCATTCGTGACACTACAAAAACTGTGTGAACAAGCATGTAGTGTCTTAACTTGGTTGTGGCCCACACCAATGCGAGGCACAATTTCTCAAGTGGTGTATAGCGTGCTTCATATTCGAGCATCTTTTTGCTTAGGTAGTAGATGGCGTTTTCTTTCCCTTCTACCTCTTGTGCGAGCATGGCTCCCATTGTTTCTTTGGTGACTGTTAAGTACAACCTTAGAGGAATTCCTGGAAGCGCTGGGGCTAATACGGGAGGATTGGCGAGATAGGCTTTGATCTTCTCAAAGGCTTTTTGACACTCGTCGTCCCATATTACTGGCACATTTTTCTTAAGCTTCTTGAATATCGGTACACATATTGTTGTTAGCTTAGATATGAACCTACTTATATATTGCAACCGGCTAATAAATCCTCGAATTTGCTTCTCGGTTTTGGGCGGAGGCATTGACATGATTGCTTTGATCTTGGTTGGGTCTATCTCTATTCCTCTAGAGCTTATGACATATCCCAAGAGTTTGCCTGAGGTTACTCCAAAAGCACACTTGGATGGATTCAACCTCATATTGTATTTTCTTAGCCTCTCAAAGAATTTTCTCAAGGCCACTTGATGTCCTGGACGGTCTTTAGATTTCACAATCATGTCATCCACATATACTTCGACTTCTTTGTGCATCATGTCATGGAGTAGGGCAGTTGCTGCTCGTTGGTAAGTGGCACCCACGTTTTTCAACCCAAATGGCATTACCGTGTAACAGTAAGTACCCCAAGGTGTTATGAATGTTGTCTTCTCCATGTCTTCTTCGGCCATGAGAATCTGGTTGTACCCTGCGTATCCATCCATAAATGAGAGCAGTGCGTGATTTGCTGTATTATCTACCAAAATATCGATGTGTGGTAAAGGGAAGTTGTCCTTTGGACTTGCCTTATTTAGATCTCGATAGTCGACACACATTCGAACCCTAGCATCCTTTTTTGGAACTGGGACTACATTTGCAACCCATTCGGGGTATTTGGATACCCTGATAAAACCTGCAGTTATTTGCTTTTGTACTTCTTCTTTTATTAAAGAGCTACCTCGGGTTTCATTTGACGCAACTTTTGTTTTACAAGTTTCATTCCTGGGATTAGTGGTATAGTGTGCTGAGCTATTTCTCTATTAATGCCTGGCATATCTTCATATGACCCTGCGAATACATCGATGAATTCTTTAAGTAGATTAATTAAATCGGTTCTTTCATCTTTGTTTAGTGTGAGTCCGATTTTAACTTCTCTTTTACTGGTTGGATCTTTTGAGATATCAACCGTTTCAGTGTCCTCAATTATTGGTGTCTTATTTTCAAGTGTTTCCATTGCTTTGATAATTTCTTTGTCATTTTCATCGTTAGTTAAGCAATACTCGTTATCTTGAGTTAAAGAAAAACATGAGGAATAAGGGGAAGAAGACATATTATTAAACTCAGAAATCATTACATCGAACAAAGAAATGTCTGTTGGGACTTGATTGCTAACTATCCTAGGAGTAGATGCTGAAATAGAAGAATTAGAGGGAAGTGCTACAACTAGAGACTTAGAGGACTCAATAGGGGAAGACTCTCACTAAGACTCTGACTCAGACGATTCTTCGAACATTTGCCCTTGTCCTGTAGTTATTGAGATCTCCTTTCTGCTTGCAGTAGTTACCTTCACTGTCTTGTGCCATCCTCGCACTAAATCCTCTGCTGGAGTGATGAGCTTGGAGGGATCAAAGTTCTCGCTTTGTAGGACTGTTTGAATGAGTGAAGAGTTATCTTCTATATATCTTGGTTCATTCTTTTCTTGCCCAAAGAGAAGTCCCATAACATTAAAGTCAAAGCATGGGGGTGCTTTTTCTTTATAGATAGGAGTTGGGATCTCATCTAGAAAGCAACAATCCAGAAATATTTCGAACCCAGGTTGTCATATGTCGTTTACAACAAAGGGTTCTGGAAATTCGTAACATGGATAATCTTCTCCCTCTCTTATGAGCTGTCCATTTAAAGTAAGGGGATATTGATCCATTGGAATTGCTTTCTTTTATGCGCGAGCATTTCTACGTGCTTTTGATTTTTCCTAGGCTCGCTTTAGATCTTCGAGAGTCGGTTTGAAACCAAGTCCGAAAGTATCTAATTTAGGGAGGCCAGGTAGTCCCATCTATTTTGCTATCCTTTTCTTCTTTCCTAGAGTCATTCTAGGGAAGTGTCCTTGTTTTCTCAGGATAGTATTGGTTATCATGTTGGAGTGGAGGTCATAGCGAAGAGGGGTCCTTTCATCTTCCTCGATTAAGGAGACCTCTTCATTAAAGCCCCACAAATCTTCGTCATTCTCATCGTGCTCCACATTAATTAGTGGATTTTCTACTGTTTTGATCCTCATGGGTGAAGCATCGATTGTAATTGGTACTCCTCCAACTATGGCTTTCATTTGTTGGTGAAGAGATGAAGGGATGGCCTTGAGGTCATGAAGCCAAGGGCGTCCCAACAGTAAGTTGAACGAAGCCTTAATATCTACCACTTGGAATGTGGTGACATGCTCAATTGCTCCTGTCGTTATGTTCATAGTAATTGTGCCTAATCCTTAGCGACGTGAGTTATCGTAGGCTCGTATTCCTTCTGTTGATGGAGATAAATCTTCATCCCTTATCCCCAACATCCTCGCAGTTCTAAGTGGGCAAACATTAATTGCCGATCCATTATCTATAGGAGTCATAAGGACGTTCATTCTCTTGCAAATTATTGTGAGGTTGAGAGCTTTGTTGTGTTTGTCACCTTCCGGTGGTAGATCTTTGTCGGAAAAAGTGATCAAATTAGTAGGACTTGGGAGATCACTCGTGAGGAAGTTAGCCAACCCCTCAGGAGTGGTGTCTGATTCTATCCCTACTTTAGCTAAGGCATCCATGACCGCAACTCTATGTTCTCGGGATGTAGCTAGAAGTTTCCATACGTTCATTTCGACTTTAGTATTTTTGAATTGTTTGACAACATCGTTGTCTTCTATGATTGGTATGGGAACTTGCTGAGTAGTAGGATTAGGTTGTGTAGTAATGGGAGGTTGCATTCTCCCGGATCTTGTGAGGACATCTATAGCTGAATCCTCATCATCCCAAATGTCACCTACTGGATATATTGTCGAAAGTGGAGTTTCTTCGAAGTCCTTAAGGTAGACATCCTCGTCATCACTATCCTAAACCCCATTAACGGTAGCATCTTGTTCTTGTGGGATTTGAACTAGCTTCTTGTTATCAATCAATCTTTGGACCAAGTCTTTGAACTTGAAACAATTTTCTATAGTATGTCCTCCTGATTGATGATATGGACATTAGTACCTATCTGTCCTTTTTAGTGATTCAAATGGTCTCGGTTCGAGAGGTTGAATTTTTCCATTCTCGGAGAGCATTTTGAACATGTTTGCATAAGAAGTTCTAATTGGAGTGTATGGCCTATTGCTCCTTTTGGGTGTGTCAATTACTTGGAGGGAGAATGATTTCTTCTCTTTAGGTAGAGGTCTACTTTTGAGTAGTTCGTTTCGTTCCTTTACAACCTCCATGGCCTCGCGTAAGAATTCTCTTGCTTCCAATACAACCTGAATAAGGATACACACTTCTTGTTTTGTCGCAGGTTCTTGTCCACAAGGAAAATGATCCTCGGCATCTTCGCAGACTTCCTCCTCTTCTTCAATAGCTTCGACAGGTTTAATAAGGTTCGAGGGGTTAACCTGATTTTCTTCATCGGAAATAGCCAAGGAATCCGACAGTGGTGCATTATTGATACTTGGCTTCTTGCTTGCAGGGGGCAATGGAAGTTTGTTGTTATCAATTAAATCTTGGATCGCTTCCTTTAGTTTCCAACAATTTTCTGTGAGATGGCCCCTACCCTGATGATACTTGCAATGTGCGTTGGGGTTCCAGCTAGCCGTTCTCTTCTCGACAGGTGGGTCCCCAAAGGGTCCAATGGGAGTTATAAAACCTTTTTCATTTAAGCGACTGAATGCGGTGTCATAACTCATACCAATAGGAGTAAAATTCCTCCTAAGTGGTTTCTTTTGTCCTTGATTATTCATGGCGAGGACTTCGTTCAAATTGAAGGTGCTAACATTATTTGAGTGGGTGGTTTTGGAAGAAGAAGGATTGTCGTTCTTCTTGCCTTTCCAGCCACTATTGGAGTTACTATTGTTAGCAGCTTTTTGTTTAGCTAGGTCGTCTTCAATATTGATACCAATGTCATAGACGGCCTTGAAAGTGTGAAAGTTATTTTGGTATTTGAGATGCTTGGAATATTTTTCTTGGAGGTTCTTGATGAACATTCTCACATATTCTTTCTCACTAGGCACCTCAACCATATTTGCAGAGGTTTCTCTCCATTTATTAAAGAAAGAAGTAAAGCCTTCATTCTCTTTCTGCTTGAGTATTTCAAGTTCTCTATGATCAATTTCAACTTGAATATTGCATTTATATCTATCAATGAAAGAGTTTAAAATTGACTCCCAACTAGAGGTTTTCTCTTTATCAAGAGAAAAGTACCATTGTTGACAAACGGTTTCTAAGGATAGAGAAAACACAGAATGAAAAGCTTTCTTGTCTATTCCCTTAATATTCATTACAGTTTCAAAAGCTCTTAAATGAAAATAAGGGTTATCCATTGCTTTGATTTTCGGGATGTCATTGGCATTGAACTTCTGCGGAAGAAGATCTTTGTCCACCGAGACCCCTTGTGAGCTAATGCCTTGCAATCTATAGTCATTGGATAGTCTGCTCAAACTTTCCTAGATGAGCTCCATCTGTTGTTGTCTCGCAGGGTCATTGATTTGAAGAGTCAAATTCTTCAACATTTCAGCCATGTTAGCTACCTGTCCCCTGAGTTCGTTGACTTCTTCCTGACTTGCCATTATCTTCTTAGCTTTTCTTTTTCGACTGATTGGCTTATCAAAAAGTGAGACTTGAACGAAAGTGTTATCCTTGATTAAACGCCCTTCCTTTCTTAACCAGGCGTTGTAGATTAAACCATATTTGTTTTAATGATTTGACTCAAATTGACTTTGATTTTATGGTTTTAAAAAAGCAAAAATAGGGTGCATATTTTTGGGAATGGGTTCAAACAAGTGGTTTAATTGGAGGATTAATATTCGACTTACCTCCCTAAAAAAAATGACGGAAAACACGCATTCAAGATTCTCTAGACAAGGTCAAGGTGTGACATACATGTTAAGTGTGTGCTTTATAAGTGAGTGCAAGTGACATGCTTTGACTCTTGTGTATGAACATGGGACTAAGTGCCTAGACTCAATTAAGGACTTAAACATGGCTAAAGCAATTAACAAATTGATTAAACTGATTAGCAGACTGGTTAATTAGACTCGTCGTGATGACTCGAGTAAGAATCTGGACTGCCGCCGGAACAACAGAACTGTCGCCACAGTTTAAAGCTTGTCGCCAAACGACAAATCTGTCACCAGGTGACAGGCAGTAAACTGTGGCGCCACAGCCCAAACTCCTGCACCATTGCTGGAACATTACTCTGGGACTGTTTCCAGTTTGCTTACTTTAAGGGGACATGCCTAAAGTCGTACTAAGTCAGATTAATTACTTTATTAGTCTTTAATTAGTCAAATTAATTAATTAATTAATTAGACAAAGTCCTTTTTAGTCATTAATTGGTTTATTTAGACTTAAACACAAATCAAACAAACGGTTAGCACATATAGGATATGCACAAGCAAAGAATGCACAAGTAGTTCAAATAGTCACAATATGATGCAATGAGTTTGCAACCTAACCATGGCTCTAGTTCTCTAAACTTCAGGATATGGGTTAGTCAAAGAGGGTCCATGGTTATGAGCCCGGATGCACCGCGCGGAAGCCTTACCTTTGGAAGGGTTGGCGCGAGTGGATGGGACCCCGCAAGTTAAAAACTTGCTTCCACGGTTTGGTGGATTCACAAACTCGGATGTACCCGTCGTTGCCAGGAGCGTTGATTGGGTAGATGGAGCGTGAACCCCCAGAGGGTTATGTCCATATGTAGAACACATATGGGTTTCAGAAAAGTGAGAAAAACTCAATCAGGAAGTAGAATCGAGCCAACAGTGCTAGAAATGGTCAAAACAAGAAGGCAGAGTTCTGGCTCGGTATTGGAAGAACTTGGTGCCAGACTACAGGGACTGTCGCCGCAAAAGTACCCCTGTCGCAAGGCGACAGAAGCACTTTACAGGCGACAAGCCCTGTTTTCTAGGCGCTAGTTCCTACATGCCTCAGCAGGTATCTACGTTCTTAGAATTTTCCAGATTTCGTAGCGTTATTTCAATTCTAGTTGTGAAAGATATTCCTCAAATTTCCTACGTGTAAAAATCCTATGTTTTTGACTCATTTCGGATGGTCTATCCAATGAGGACCTTTTTTATGCATATGACAATAATGCTAATAGAAATTAAGCACATGAAATACTTAGAACTTTTCGAGTCTCATCCGCTCATGGCTAGGTGTGTCTAGAACTAATGTATGAGGAATTTTGTGAGAGGGGAGGTTTAGAAAAGAATAGAGAGATAAGGAAAGCTTCTAGCTTTAGAGAGAAAGAGAGATGATTGATGATTTTAAAACAGGGATATTCGACCCCTATTTATAAGAAAAATAGCACGGGATCAAAGAAAATCATATTCGGAATAAAACTCCTCCTGTCGCAAATGATAGGAATTAGCGCCAAACGACGAGCTTTGTCACTAGGCGACGAAGGTCAGCGTCTGGCAACGTCGCCGTTGTCTCGCGCTGGTCCAAAAGTCAACGCGCTTTTCCACGCGTAATTATCTTCAACACCGGTTGCAGGTAATTAAGTGTCCGAGCAGTTTTCGAAATCAGATTTAATATATTTTAGTCTAATTAAATCATCCTTTCTTTTTAAAATAATAGTTAATAGGCCCTCCTCTAGATCATCGGGCCACCTTTGAAAATCACTGGGCCTAATCTAATTTAATCCATAACTTCCTCATTAGTCATCGGAATTGGGCCTATAATATATCATTGGAAAGCTCTTTTTGAGCCCAATCCAACTACACTATTATTGGACCTTTATCATGGACCAAACCAAATTGGACTGGCTATTTTTTATAAATAGGGTACGAAAAGAAATATTTTCAAAAACAGAAAGAGAGATATTTTAATAAAAACATCTTCATCATTAGACTTTCCATACTTTCACTTCGTTCAATAATCAAATGACGTGAAAGGTATTCATCACTGGGTTTGGTTTTGGGGAGACACATTTGGGTGTCTACAAAAGCCCCCACTTTGACTGAGTTTGGAGAAACGCAAGTTTCGAAAACGAAAGTCAAAGTAGCGATAGGGACGGAGAATGATTCAGAACGTTCTGCGATCCTAAATCATTCTTGTAACGCCGATACCTGCAAACTAGTGTTAGTTAAAACAGATAAAAGAGTTAAGAAACGCGTATCTTGCACCATCGAGCACATGTCTCTGGATTAACCGATCTTATGTTTGATGATCCTTCTCAAGCTAGGGGATATCGCCTGAAGATTGCTACGCCCGCAACTGCCTCCAATTTCCGCTGTGATAATCTTCCGCAAGCTAGGGAACATTATTGAAGATTGCTTCGCTTGAAACGACCTTCTACCGCTTTGTGACCATCTTCCGCAAGCTAGGGAACACAATCGAAGATAACTTCACTTGAAATCATCTCCTGCTTCTGACAACCTTCCACATCCTAGGGAAAGCCATCGAAGATCACTTCTCTTGAAGCCATCCTCTGCTTTTGACAACCTTCCACATCCTAGGGAACGTCGTCGAAAATAACTCCGCTTGAAGTCATCCTCAATTGTTGTGATAATATTCCGAAGAAAATTATTGAAGAGCAACGCTTGTTGATCCTCAAAGCTCGCTTGAACTTTGCTACTGTTGATACTTTGGGGGTGATGACAATCCTCTCTTCTTTAGGAATAGTTTCCAATAACACTCTTGAATGATGTACGACAATCCGATTTTAGGGAAAGTTGTCAATGCCACGTAACAATCCATCCTAGGAAATGTTGCCACGATGAAGCGACAATCCGTATCTCGGAAATTTTGCCAAAATCCAATTTTGGAAAAAGTTACAATGCTTCGTAACAATCTATCATAAGAACCTTTCTACGATCGACAATCTACGTCTTGGAATATAACTCTTGAAAGCAATCCACCTTGGAATTTTGCCAATATTATGCGGCAATCCTTTTGGGAAAATATTGCCACAATTGACAATCCGCGTCTTAGAACATTTGCAAAAAAAGAGTCGATTCGACAATCCCTTTTCGGGAAAATTTGCCACTACTGAAATGAATGACAATCCACGTTAGGGAACCTTTGCCGAAATGTTAAGATGAATAGAAACCTACGACAATCCTTTGGGAAATTTTGCCATAGGGAAGTTGATGCATGACAATCCAATCTCGGAAATATTGCCAAGGATTTGATGAATGTATGACAATCCGAACTTGGAAAAACTTGCCACATAGTGAAGGAGCACAATAATCCATGCTTGAAAACATTTCCAGTTTGAGATGACAATCCAATCTTGGAAAAATTGTCGAAAATTTTATGAATGTATGACAATCCGAACTTGGAAAAACTTGCCAAATAGAGAAGGAGTACGACAATCCATGCTTGGAAACATTGCCAATTTAAGATGACAATCCAATCTTAGAAAATTTGTCGTTGACGAATGATGCTTGACAATTCACTCTTGGAAATATTGTCGTTTTGGTGATGTGCTTCTTTGTGAACCATTACTTTGGTGCTTGCGATGAGCCAATACTTAGGCGCTTTAAGCTAAGTGAGACGACCATTTGTCAGGTCGATCACTTACTGCGATTGTAATCGAGCCGACTACTAATCATGTCAATTTTCTTATAGGGGCTAACTGGCGTACCAAGGAATCCAATCAATCAATATGACCATTTGACTTTAGTTGATTTGCTAAGTTGTTTGCGTCCTTTTGCTTCAAAATTTTTGTAAAGATCACCTGTCCGTCTGGGACCTAGTGTGCCTGCATTTATATTTTGGACTATAGGACTTTGCATTTATATTGTGTTGTGATGTGTTTGACTCAAAATGCAGAAAAGCAAAAATTTCCCGTCATTTTTGTGGAGGGTACCGAATTTTTCCTGAAAAAGAAAGACGCAAAAAAAAGAATCGAAGTGTTTGATGATGCATGTTGAATGAGCTTAGTCAAGTGTATGCGTCCACGTTGTATCTCATAGTGAAAGGATTAATTCATCCTAGACTATCTGAATTGTTGACTTGATAATGAAAGTATTTAGGTAACTTAGGCACAGAGGCTAAGTGCTTCATACTTGGTGATGCAATGATGAGTGATTTTGATGTGACAAGTCATGCTTCAAACGTTGTGTTAAGATTTCGTGACAAAAGGTTCCTAAAGGTAGGATTATTTGTTGATGAGTGGCATTTATGCCACGATTTAGTGCTCATTTTACGGGTTTTTCCTCCCACTTGTAGCTTGTTTGCCCCCTTTTTTGTTCTTCTTTTCTTTATTTGCCTTTCTCCTTGTTTTCTTTGTTTTTGTTTTGTAGGAATCAAGGCATTGGAAGAAGAGCAATCCATCCTCATATCCCCTGTGTGCGGGCGCGCAGCACTGTGAGAACCCGCGCAGGATTGCCTCAAGAGCAGAACAGAAACAGAAGGTTTTGTGCGCCTTGTACGCGGCTTATGCGCGGGCGCGCGCCTTTGAACTATGCGAGCGCGCAGCCTTGTGAGAACCCGCACGAGATAGCAGCAGAAGCAGAGCCAAAACAGAGAGTTGTGCGTGCCACATGTGCGACATGTGTGCGGGCGCGCACTCATCATGCGCGAGCGCGCAGTAGCTGGGAGAAGGCGCGCATCCATGGGTCTAATTCCTCCGTACCCACAGTTCTGCGGGCGCACAAGATCGGAGAGGGCGCACGCATGGCAGCTGTGCGGGTGCGTAGTGTTTATGCGCGGGCGCGCACCGCTGGGTTTCAGTTTTTTTTATTTTGAATTCTTGTATCTTTTTAGTGGACCTATATATATAGGCTGTAGGGTGAATTAGTGGGGGCATCTAGCATTATCTTAGAAACAATCAAACCCTAATCTTAGAGAGAGAGAGAGAGTGTAGTATTACTCAAGTTATTTCCATGTATGCAGCTTTGGCTCAAGTTTCATTTCAATCCATCAAGCAACTTTGCAAGTTTTAATCTTTCTATTATTGCCTACTTAGTAATCTCTAATCCTTTCTCCTAGTCTTGTTTATTTGCACTCTAGTTGTTTATTTCTATCTATTTTGTGGATTAATATATTTTGGTATTTTCATTGTTTTTGATCATGTTTGCTTTCATGTTTATTGTGTTTTCATCTAGTTTTGTTATCATGTTTACTCCCCTTTTTCTAGGCTAATCTCTTAGCTAGGGGAAGGGGGTGTAAGATATGTATTGAATGATGGATGAATGATGATAGTGGATTAATTACATGCCTTAAATTGATGAAAGATATGATTTTTATTGGCTTGAGATTATTGCAGTACTTTATTTGATTGCCTTCTAGTTTAAATGCATGAAAATGATTTGAACTAGATTTAGATCACCTCTATCTTAATGATTGCATGAGAATGAGTTGTTAAAATAGAGTTCCATGTATTGTGCCTCTTTATTCTTGGGTTAGCTTGTGCCTAATGGGATGCATGAAAATGATCCTAATTAGCTTAGACCACTTTCATTGGTTTGCCTAAACTATTGCATGAAAATGAGTTGTTTAGGTAGAATTTTATATTCTTTGGCATGTTAATCATGATGCTTATCCTTGTTTTCCTTCATTCTAATCATGTTTGAAACCCCCTAATCCCTAGCGTTGTTATTCCTTGATTTAATCACCCTTTTACTTGTTTATTTATAGTTCTAGTGTCTACATTCCAAATTCCAACAAAATATACCCCTTTCTTACTCTTGCATGGTGATTTTGATATTAAATGAGAAAGCTTCCTCAGCGGATCGACCCTTGCTTGCCACTAACTAGTTTAGTGTGAAGTCTAGGTTTTATAAATAGTTAATTTGATTAGGGTCAATAGTTTAACGACCTATCCTAGCCCGATCATTTGTCTATGTATCTGTGACGTGTGTGAAAGTGACACTAAAGCTAGGCTGCAAAGGCTAAGTGTATGGAAAAAGTATTTTAAGAAGAGTCAAAAGATGTTGACTCTCAAACTAGATAAGTTAATAATGTAGGGATCAAGCCCCCAAGTCTAGCTCTAAATGGAAAGGGATGAGCATAGGAGATCTCTTGATATGATCAATTATGAATGTAAATATGAATGCATTTTTATTACGGTTGTACCTCGATGTGAGGTTGCCTACGTATCCTTTAGGAATCAGGCCGAACGTAGCTCTAGCCGAACCTCGCACAAGTGTGTGTATACCTCAAAGAGGTCTTTTAAGGGTTGTAACGTGGTTAGGCTAAAGGTTAAAAGAAGAAGGGGATAAAGGCTCAAGACCCTAGATAAGCCCCCAAGGTGTGCAACCTTGCTTTTGAATCTTTGTATTATTATGCTTGAGGTTTCCTCACTTTTTAACTCTTTTGTTTATATTTTTACTCTCTCTTTTTTTTTGTTTTTGCATTTTTTTTATTTGATAAGTGTGGGCAATCCCGATCATGCGGTCTATCACTCACTTGGCATTCATGTTTCTCAGGCACGGTACCTGTAACACCCCCAAATCTCCCTCTACGGAAATACTAGTATAATATGTATAATTATACCGTAGAGATAGACTTAGGCGTATTACTGCCGCGTGATTACGCAAGGCTACTCACACTTACTAAATAAATCAATACTTTGCAGCGGAAACTTCAAAATTCTTCTTTATTAATAACAACTATAAATAGAAACCAATGTCATGAGTATTCAAATTAAATACAAGACCAAAACTCCTAATTTAGATGAAACCAAATCCCGGGACTCCAATGCATCAATTTATTCACTCTACCTGAAATAACATTGCTTACCATTACGGTAAACAGGGCGAACCAAAACAAATAAGAAGTACAGGTTAGCAAAATATGCTAAGTACGGTAAGTGTAAGATAATTAAACTCAATTTATTTGCAAACATGCTTTTGAAATCAATTCCAATAGTTAATCTAATAATTCCAAACTCATGATTCAAAACCGATTCTTAATATTCCAATATTAATAATCAATAAACCAATACCAATTATTTTAAAACCAATTCCTCATATTAAAAACCAATTCCTCAATAATAAACCAATAAATCCAATTAAACCAATTCCTCTCCCAAGTGTGCACACCCACCAAGCTAGTCTCCTTATGTTACAAGGCTATTCTTGAGGAAAAACCCGGTCATACAAAGTCCAAGGCCTTATCAATAAACCAAATCCGCATAGTGGGATTACTAACATGTTTATAAAGCATTAATAATAAATTTAATTCAATGATTAAATAAATCCTCTTTGAAATCCAATAATTCCAATTAATTCAAACTCCTTTATTAAATTCAACATGCTTTCAATATCAAACCTTTTTAAAACATGAATAATAATTTTAATCATTTAAAGCATGATATAAAATCAATACTCCAATTTATTTATCAAAACCAATTTATTTTAAACATACTTTTATTTCATCATCATAATTCAATTCAATTTAATTCAATCATCACAAGAAATCATTCAAACATGCTTATTCAAACCAATCTTTTTCAAGGTATCTAACCACCTAACGTACCTTGATTCTTGCGTAGCCAAAAACACCTCAAAAGAACCCTCAAGTAGCTTGATCAAAAACACCCTACAAATAAATATAACCTTAATCAATATAAGGTTAACAAATAATCACAAATATTTAATTTAAAACCTCCCAACTATATGTACATGAACCTTAAAATTATTTTCTCAAGAACATAATAAAAATTTGATTTTTATTTAATTAAAACCATTTCTTATAATTTTATAAATTCCCCATAATATAAATAATTATTAAATAAGAAGAAAGGAGAAAAGAAAATAAAAACCAAAGAAGAGAAGAGCAAGAAGGTGGCGGCAGCAGGTGGCTGCCGCGTCTTGTGGTGGTCAGAGGCGGCGGCAAGTGGCGCCGAAGTGGTGTCTGGGGTGGTGCTCGGTGGTGGCGCAAGGGAGGAGAAAGAAAATAAGAAAAGGAGAAAAGAAAATAAGAGAAAATGATGAGAGAATTTGAGAGAAAATTATGAGAATTGTATGAGTATTTGATCATGAAATAAAGGGGTAGTTATAGGCTAGCATGTATATGAATTATGGTAGGAATATGTAGGAAGAATTATGGTAAGTAGGGTTTAAGAGATTACTTGGAGAGGTGAATAAAAGAATTAAGGAAAGTTTTAATATTAAGGTAATTGTGTTTAATGAACTATGGAAGGTATGTATGTCATGAAAATTTATATGGTAAGAGGGATTACTTGGAGAATAATCAAGGAGGATATAAGGTAGGAAAATAAGATGGCCAAATATTTAAGAGATGGAAAAATAGAATTAAGGAAAATAAAAGATTTTAAGGGAATAATTAAAAATACAAATTACCAAAACAATTTTGAGAAAATCCACTTGGGGTGGCCGAAATTTTTGAGCTTTCCTAAGCTCATATTTTCGGCCCTCCTCTTTAGTATTTAGGAAACTATTTTGCTAGTTTTAGGGAATTAAAAATAATTGTGTAAATAATATTTATTGTATAAAATAATTAATTTATAAAATACCAATTATTCACCAAACAATTTAACTAATAAAATCAGATTTGCACACTAGGAAATCCAAAAATATTAGTCCATTAAATGGAATTTTCGGACCTTTTTAAAATAATAATAAAATATAGCTTTTGCCTTAATTAAAATATCCGAAATATTTAAATAATCCGGTTTTTAAAATAAATAAATGAATAATAAGTATTATCCAAATAAAAATTTGTTTTGAAAATACTTTTGGCGCCAAAATTCAAATATCATTTTGGCTCCAAGTTTAAATTGTAAGTTGAATTACTAAAATACCCTTTTTTAGAAAATAATAATTAATTAATTAATTAGGAAAATACGGGGTATTATAGTATCGAGCACTCGATAAGAGACGCAATCTGAGACGTGTTCATATCAAAGACATATCCATGTTAATGACATTGGAACACTTGCCTTTTGTACACTTTTATTATTTTTTTTCTTTTTGCTTTTTTAATCTTTTGAAAGTACTCAACCTTTTGTTCTTTGAAAATTGCATAAGTTGCACACCATCCTATCCCAAGGTTAGGTAGATGTGGGTTGAAGAAAGAAAGGTCTATCGTTAGACGAGGTTCAAAGTGGTTTTTCAAGAAAGGATTTTATATTTGAAGGGTGAAAAGTAATATGATATGGCTACAAGGGGTGCCTCTAATCATAAGTATACCTTGTGCTTAGTTCGACATGGATTATTTTTTTTTATTTTATTTTTATGCAATGCAATGCGATAATCATATGCAAGAAAATAAATGCTCATTTTATTAAAGGGAAAAAGAAAGAACCTACAAAATAAAATCTAAGGAAAATAAAGGGTGCCTATGCTAGACTTATTTGGGGAAAGGAGGAACAAAAAAGATAGAAAAAAAAGGTCACGAGATCTTGTTGTTGAAGCTCGCCTTGTGTCTTTTTCTTGGTCATCACCCGGTCTTCTTGCTAGCTAGAGGCAATGGGATTTTATTTGCTTCTTTGAGGTCTTGAATGAGATTTTGAAATCTGTAACATTCATCTGTAGTATGACCCTTTCCTTGATAGTACTTGCAATAAGAGTTAGGATTCCATCTTGAAGATCGTCTTTCTGGCGTTGGATCTTCAGTGGGGCCAATAGGTTCGATTAATCCTCGATCATGTAGACGATCGAAAGCAGCATCATAAGTCATTCCAATGGCCGTGAACTCTCTTTTTGGTTTCTTTTTAGATCCTTGATTATCCATAGCCAAGACATCATTTAAGTCAAAGGTACTAACATTGTTACTAGAGTGGGTGTTTTCAGAAGAAGAAGGATTGTCGTTCTTCTTTCCTTTCTAGCCACTGTTGTCATTATTGTTAGTAGCTTTTTATTTCGTAAGGTCATCTTCGATTTCAATACCTATATCGTAGACGGCCTTGAAAGTATTCAAATTATGTTGATATTTCAAATGTTTCGAATACTTGTCTTGAAGGTTCTTGATGAACATCCTTACAGACTCCTTTTCAGTAGGGACCTCGACCATGTTGGCGGAAGTTTCCCTCCACTTGTTAAAGAAAGAAGTGAACCCTTCATTTTCCTTTTGCTTTAGCATCTCAAGTTGTCTATGGTCTGTTTCAACTTGAATGTTGCACTTATATTTATCAATGAAAGCGTTTACAACAGCATCCCAAGTAGAGATTTTCTCTTTATCAAGAGAAAAGAACCATTGTTGACAAACGGTTTCGAGTGATAAAGAAAACAATGTATGAAAATTTTTCTTATCTATCCCCTTAATATTCATTATTGTCTCGAACGCTCTTAAGTGGAAGTAAGGGTTATATGTTGCCTTGAACTTAGGGATGTCACTGGCATTGAACTTATGTGGAAGAAGTTCCTTGTCCACTAAGACCCCTTGTGAGCTAATGCCCTAAAATCTATAGTCACTGGATATTTTTCTCAAGCTTTCTTGCATGAGCTCCATTTGTTGTTGCCTCGCAAGGTCATTAACTTGAAGAGCTATACTCTTCATTAATTCAGTTAGGTTGGCCACATCCTTCTTGAGTTCATTAACTTCTTCATGAGACGTCATTATCTTCTTAGCCTTTCTTTTCCGACTAATTGGTTTGTCAAAAAGTAGCACTTGAACAAAGGTGTTGTCCTTGGTTAATCGCCCTTCCCTCCTTGACCAAGTGTTGTGGAAAGGGAAATTAGGGGTAAGTTTTTCATTTTTGGCTCAAGCTCTATTCAACATGCGATGGATGAGAAAAGATTATGAAAGAAAGAGGAAAATGATACGTATGGACAAAGTATGTAGAGAATGGAAAAAATGATATAGATGGATATATAGAGAAGAATTTAGGAATAGAGTGGACCCCCAACTCAAATCACCGATAATTCGTGCATGCGAAACTCCCTAGACATGGTCAAAATATGACATATTATGTGTGTGCTTTAGTAGTGAATGTGAATGACATACTTTGACTCTTGTGTGAGACCATGGTACTATGTGCTATTCTTGATTAAGGACTGAACATAATTACTGCCATTAATAAACTGATTAAACCGTATTAGCAAATCGATTAAACTGACACATCGTGAAGACTCGAACAAATTACAGGCTGACGTCAGACCACAATACCGTCGCCAGACGCTGGCAGCCAACGCCAGACGACGGGATCGTCACTTGGCGCCGGAAACTAGTGTGTGGCGCCATAGCCCAGATCTTTGCGCCATTATGGGACATCGATCTGGAATTGTTTCCAGTATTTTGTTCTAAAGGTATTAGTCTAAGAGTTGTACTAAGTCCAGTTTGACCAATTTATTAGACTTTAATCATTATTAATTAATAAAATTAGCCAAGTCCTTTTAGTCATTATTTTTATTTATTTAACTCATACACAAGTCAAACAAACGGTTAGGAAAAACACATAGAGTATGCACAGCAAATAATGCACAAGTAGTCATATAGTCACGATATGATGTAATGAGTTTGCAACCTAACCATGGCTCTAGTTCTCTAAAGTTCAGGATATGGGTTAGTTAAAGAGGGTCCATGGTTATGAATCCGGATGAACCGCGCGGAAGCCTTACCTTTGGAAGGGTTGGCACGTGTGGATGGGACCTAGCGAGTTAGACTCGCTTCCATGGTTTGGTGAATTCAACATTCTCGGATGTACCCTTTGTTGCCAGGAGCGTTCGATTAGGTAGATGGAGCATGAATTCCCAGAGGGTTATGTCCATATGTAGAACACATATGGGTTTCAGAAAATAGGGAAAAACTCAATCAGGAAGTAGAACCGAGCAAACAGTACTAGAAAACTAGTCGAAACAAGAAGGTAGATTTCTGGCTCGGTAGTGGAAGAATTTGGCGCGAGAAAATAGCGTCGTCTCCAGATGCTGGCCTCGTCGCCAAACGACAAGCTTGTCACCAGGCGACGACGCCAACGTTAGGTGCCGAAGCTGTTTTCTTAGCGCTAATTCCTACATGCCTTAGCAGCTCTTTATTCTTGAATTTTCTAGTTTTTTTCGTAGCATTATTTCGATTCTAGTTGTGAAAGATATTTCCCTAGATTCCTACGTGTAAAAACCTATGTTTTTGACTCATTACGGATGGTCTTTCCAATGAGAACCTTTTTTATGCTTATGCCAATAATGTCAATCAAAATTACGCACATGAAATACTTAGAACTTTTCGAGTCTCATCCACTCATTCTAAATCATTGCCAAAATAAATTTCAGGAATTAAAATAGAAATCCTCCCCAGTGGATTGCCAAAAAACTGTAGGGAATATTTCAAGCCATCCCACACTTAAGCATGGTGGCGTCCAAAGGGAAGGAAGCTAGAGTAAAAGACTCGCCAACAAGTTTTATGAAGTTGTAAACCGTTCACAGGGTGAAGGTTACACCCCTTAACGATCCAGGAGATCGTTAACTCCAATAGGTCTGGAACCAAATAGGGTTCGGGGATGAAGGTACAAATCCAACCTAAAAGAGATTGAACCTGCCCTAAAAATAGGCCTCTACTTTATTCTTCTCGTATTCATGTGCCTTTTCTGACTAACATACAACCAATAGGTTAACCCTAAACCTGTTTAATTTATGTTGGTTGAATATTAATGCACAAACAAATCTATTATTGGCGGTCACTTGAATTATAACCATATTAACCCTAAACAAGATTATTAATTATCTTATTAAGTGTGATTACAAGTACAAATTCCTTTTAAACATGCATAAAAGGTGTGATCAAGCAATAACAATAATAATCATCAAACAACATAATAAATAATGATCATCATAATTTCAATCTCAATAAAGCATAATAATAGCAAGATCCTAGGCATGATACTAACAAGATGAATAACAAACCCTGGCATGTCACTAAACATTGAAAATCAAAGCTTTAGCCCTAACATGATACTAGGAAAGAAATAGGAAGCATCATAATAATATACATGATATTAGAAATATTAGTTAACTCTAAACATGATACTAGGAATTATAAAGACATCCTAACATGATACTAGGAATTAAAACAATCAAAGCATGATTTCTATATCAAAAGATTAATAAAACAATTAAAGTACTTACTTCGATGCCTCGTACCTCTTTCTAATAACAAAATACACACGTTAGTAACTTCAAGGAAAATAATAAAACAATTAAATCAAATAAAACAATTGAAATAGAGATTGGGACCAAACCCTCAGAAATTATCAAACCTTTCACGTCTAGGGCGAAGGCAACTTCAAACATGGCTAGGTGTGTCTAGAACTAATGTATGAGGAATTTTGTAAGAGGGGAGGTTTAGAAAATAATAGAGGGAGAAGGAAAGCTTCTAGATTTAGAGAGAAAGAGAGATGATTGATGATTGTTGATTTTAAAACAGGGATATTCGACCCCTATTTATAAGAAAAATAGCACGGGATCAAAGAAAATCATATTCGGAATAAAACTCCTCCTGTCGCAAACGACAAGAGTCAGCGCCAAACGACGAGCTTCGTCGCTAGGCGACGAAGGTCAGCGTCTGGCGACGACGCTGTCGTCTCGCGCTGGTCCAAAAGTCAACGCTCTTTTCCACGCGTAATTACCTTTAATACCGGTTGCAGGTAATTAAGCGTCCGAGCAGTTTTCGAAATCAGATTTAATATATTTTATTCTAATTAAATCATCCTTTATTTTTAAAATAATAGTTAATAGGCCCTCCTCTAGATCATCGGGCCACCTTTGAAAATCACTGGGCCTAATCTAATTTAATCCATAACTTCCTCATAAGTCATCGGAATTGGGCCTATAATATATCATTAGAAAGCTCTTTTTGAGCCCAATCCAACTACACTATTATTGGACCTTTATCATGGACCAAACCAAATTGGACTGGCTATTTTTCATAAACAGAGTACGAAAAGAAATATTTTCAAAAACAGAACGAGAGATATTTTAATAAAAACATCCTCATCATTAGACTTTCCATACTTTCGCTTCGTTCGATAATCAAATGATGTGAAAGGTATTCATCACAGGGTTTGGTTTTGGGGAGACACATTTGGGTGCCTACAGCCGTCTTAAAAGGGTCCTTCTTCTTACCGTAAAAAAAAAAAAAAAAGAAAAGAAAAAAAGCCAAAGCCGAAACTTAACTCATAAAATAAATAACTTATTGAAAATTACAAATTGATATTGTAATATGTAAATTCTTCAACTTGAATGGTTCTTGATCCTGTACACCTTATTAACCATCTTTATATTAAATCCACAACATAATCTCTTATGAAAGAGCATTATTCAGCAACAATATATCCTACACTATTTATTATATAATCAACATAATGTAAAAGAAAAACGATACTACACTTGTTTTATATCAAATCAAGTATCTAAAATTGAAATGATTTTTTCATTCATTTAGACCAATTTCATTGTGATATGTATTCCACACAATAAGGTGATAAATATATATGGAAAATTGAAAACACCAACACATCAATCACCATTGGGATTTTCACCATTGAAGCAGTTATATGCCATAGAATGCAGCTTGTAGACTTTATCATGGAAAAAAAGAAACCATGACCTCTTGTAACCATACTAATTATCGATGCAATAATCCGATCGAACATCAAACTCAAAAATTAACCAAAAATAGTAAAAATTAATATCAAATAATCACAAAATTACACTAGCACTAACAAATTTGTATTTCCTTCCCTATTGATTTCAGCTGAATTACACGATGAATTAACAATTAACATATTTTAATTACAAACCAAAAGAATCAATCAACAAAATCAATTCCACGAGGAATTAAACTATGAAAAAACAAATGGTTTAAGTGGAACCAATAAAATTTATTAAACTCAAAAATTAAACAAAGGAAAAGTAACAATTAAACCCAAAAATTGGAGGAATTAGAACCTTGCGCTATTGTGATGCAAAAAATTTACCTCATTGTTTGAAAAAAGGTTGTAGCATTGAAAACCCTAGCTTTGGCGAAAATCGAACATCCAAATTAAGGAGAAAAATCTATACAATGAGATCGAACAACAAAAAACATACTCCGTAATGAATTGAGCAGAGATATTTACAGAAAATTTGAGAACATTGAGTGATAAAGAGAGAGAAGAGGAGAGAAAGAGAGTAGGAGAGAGAATTTTCCTCTACAATTGAAGCCATTGAAGGGAGTAGCAATAATTTGTAGTCGTGAGATTAAGAAGAATTGGAGATAAGAGGAGGCCCCCATTCATCTTGTAGATAAACGGGGTATTTTTATCTTGTGGCATATGCGTAAATATAAGGAACAGTAAATGGTACAAGTGTAGTGTGTAGTGGAAGCGAGGAATTACACGGGGGCTTCTTTGAGGTGACATGGATACAGCTGGAACACGAACTCCGTAACGATGCAAAGTGACAGATTAAGTGGTTGAGCGGGTAACTGATAGCCGTTTAATAAATTATGTTGATTATTGGCATTTCGGTTCATAATATGGTATCTCATATGGTATTCAAAAAAAAAAATGAGGGAGCAAAACGAAAGAAAATGGCAAGCATAGTGGATAGGCGAGCTCATTAGTTGTGAAATCCTAATATTGAATGCTAGTAATCTGGTAACATCTTAAACTTACACTTGTTTGTTAGTTGCTGTGTGTAAATGATCCGTGCCTAGGGTGTGATAACAGTTATAGATGCTATGGTAGCTTGAATTGTAGGAAGAAAAGTATTTATATATATGTTGATTTGAGAGATGATAGTAATGAAGTTGTAATTATACGTAGAATATGTAAGATAGATAATGATATGATTGATTTATTTAGAAAAGATGAACTGATGTGTTGTGTTCTGGTATTTAGATAAAATTATCAATTAATATGAAGTGGTGTAATTGACAAAATTATCGAATAATATGTTGTATAGATGGATAATATGCCAAATTATTGACATGATTGAATATTATATATAATATGAATAGGTTGCTAATATGTTTGTAAAAGATGGTTTCCGTTATTTATGAAATGTGATTTAATTATGTTTATACAAAAGGGTCAATTATGTGCTTGGCAATGGATAGTGTAGAGTCATGTAAAACTGAATAGGTTGCTAATATGTTTACATGTAAAAGCTGGGTTCCGTTATTTATGAAATGTGATTTAATTATGTTTATACAGAAGGGTCAATTATGTGCTTGGCAATGAATAATGTAGGGTCACCGGCTGTTTATCGTGGGGATGAAGTTGTTGTGGCTGATAAGGGAAGTGGGGTGAGGAGTCGGGGCATGAATGTTGATTAAGATGAAGGGAGGAACAGTAGTGGGGTTCTCGAAAGGTCTGTGGAAATTGTACCATTTGTAGAAGGTGTTAGAACACATCATACCAATGATGAAGGGATGGAGTATGTTTCACCTACTAAAACAGTTGAGACAGTTCAAACAATTGTTGCAAGTAATCAAATAAGTGTAGTGAGTTACGTGGAAGCACCAAAGGTAGGTATGATCTTAAGTAAATGGCAAGAGGTTGAAGAGTATTATAAGGAATATGCCGAGGAAAGAGGTTTTGGAGTAAGTAGGGTACATGGTGTGTTCTCAAAAGGTGAGGGTAGAGATCGTATAGCTACTACTTGGAGGTGTGAGTGTTACGGGAGACCTGATATGAGGGTGCAACGTGAAGCCAAAAAGAGGGCCAAGGCAATGGACATGTGTGGTTCTGGTGGAGTAGTATAAGGTGAGGTGGCTGAGGATGAGATGAGTAGGAGCAAACAAAAGTCAAAGAAGTGTGAGTATAAAGCAAAGATTTATGCCAATGTAAATCATGAAGGTCTATGGATAATCAAGAAAGTTGAACTTGAGCATTTACCACACGCTTAATCCTGCCAATGTTAATCTTGTGAAAGAGTATCGGATGAAACAATTTACTTTGAGGGTGAGGAGGAAGCTACTTAATTATTTTGATGAAGGAGTCTCAGTCTCCCAAATTCATGGCTGTTTGAGCAAGGAGTTATTGGGGAACGAACCTATGTCATTCACTGTTAAATATCTTCAACACGAAGTGTACAAGTGTCGAAGGTTAAGGATGGAGGGTGGTGACTTTGTTACAATGTTGAATTATCTTCAACAAGTTGGGAACCAGAATTTTTATCATTCACAACGGTTAGATGATGAAGGAAGGATGAAAGATGTGTTGTGGGTCGATGCCCGTAGCCGTGCTGCCTATGAAGAATTTGGAGACGTATGTTTTGATGTAACGTATTTGACAAATGAGTATGATCTTCCCTTTGTTAATTTCGTTGGTGTTAATCACCATGGACAATCTATTCTATTGGGTTGTGCTCTTGTATCTCATGAAGACTATGATACTTTTCGGTGGGTGTTCAAGCAATGGCTTGAATGTATGAATGAAAAAGCACCTAAAGCCATTCTCACTGATCAAGCTGCAGCCATGAGGAAGCCACTTGAGGAGATTATGCCCACAACGCGACATCGATGGTGCATCTGGCACATAATAAGACAGATTCTTGAAAAGTTAGGGAAATGTGAAAGGTAATTAGTAGACCAAGTTGTATCATACTTGTGTTAGTTTATATTTTGTGTTGCATATTTTTGTTCGTTTACATTTTGTGTTGCATAGTTGTGTTAGTTTATATTTTGTGTTGGTAAAATAGATCTAAATTATGATATTGTGTATGCAGGTATCAACATTTGAAAAGGCACCTAAAGTCTGTTGTGTATGAAAGCTTTAGTGTTATGGAATTTGAAAGCGGTTGGAATGCACTTGTAGTGAACTACAAGTTGGAAAGCAACGACTGGCTTAACAGTTTATACAAGGAACGACATATGTGGGTTCCTGCTTTCATGAGGGATTATTTTTAGGCCGGTATGAAGACGACTCAGCGGGTGGAAAGTATAAATAGCTGCTTCGATAGCTTTGTCAACTGGAAAACAAAGTTATTTGAGTTCCTAGTAAAGTATTCTAAGGCACTTAAGAAACGAGTTTGGGATGAGAATGAAGCTGATGCAAAATGTTCCAAGTACATTAGAAGACTCATAAGTGGTTTTGCAGTTGAAAAGCTATTTCAAAAAATTTACACCGACGCAAAGTTTCAAGAAGTCCAAAGGAATGCTCTAGGATGATGTAATGCTACCCTCGTGAAGAGATGATTGTCACAAAAAAATTAATTCAGTATGTCATTAAAGATCGTGTTTGGGTTGTTCCTGAAGGGAAGAGTGAGGATATTCTGACGGATAAGCGGAGGTTTTATTCAGCAACATTTGATACCAACACAAAGATGGTTTGTTGTGATTGTCGTAAATTCGAGACAAATGGTATAATGGGTATGCATATTATTAGGATTCTTGATCTAAATCTAGTTGTTGATATTCGCCAATCTTATATAGTTAATAGGTGGTGTAATGACATTTTAAGGAAACACACACGGGTCAAGGTTTCATACCATGATCCAAACACGACAGGGGCTGGCAAAAGGTATAATATGATGATCAACGCTTTCGATCCAATTTGTAAGGAGGCAGTGATGGTGGACGACCAAACTTTTGAATTGGTGCTCAGTAGCCTAGAACAGCTGAAATCAGAGGTCAGTCTCTGCAGTAAAAGAAAGTTGGACCAAATCGTTCCTTTAATGTTCCTTGATGATGGTGCCCCCACTGTTGAGCAGCAATCTTAGTCTTCAATGAAGGATCCGCTGCCTAAGAAGCGTGGAAGGGGAAGGCCTAAAGGTTCGCGGAATAAGGGTCTATCTAAGATTGGATTTAAGAAGCCCAAAAAAAACGATGGGCAAGGTTAATACTGTGTTCTCAACTTTGGTTAGAGGAATTCTAATTGCTATAATGTTTATAATTATTATACTGAATGCAGGATCAAGTTAGAGTGCACAACACAGAAAGTGCAGAAGCAACTACAAGCAAGCCAAATAAGAAGCCTAGGAAGATGCCAGTGAGTACATGTTTTAGCATTTTCCCGATACATTTTTATTGAAGTGTAAACATGCATTTGTACCAAGGTAGCTAAGGTCACTTGGATTACGTAACTAAACTTCGGTCAATGCTGCAGGTAAGGCGTAAAGCAGCTCAACGTGAGGCTATACCAAAACCAACAACGCCTGACTTTGTGTCCTTAGATGATATACTTGTTCAAGGGATGTCGATTGGGATATCACCCAGTTTCTGATGTAACTGGTCATATGTGTTGGTGTCGAGGTCATTAGTGGTACTTTGTATTTCTAATGGTAGATTGGTAATGAAAGAGTCCGAGGGACTCCTCGTATGTTGTTAACAACTATTGTATTCTGACATTGAATCCCATGGACACCTTATGTTTATGCCAAAGAATGAAGAGTACACGAACTTGTTTTAAAAACCTGTAGATTTCTTGGGGTTGCCACCTCCAAGTGCTCTGTAGATTTGGCAGAATTTGTCCATTACTAGTATTGTGCAATACTAGTATTATTTAGTTTCCATTACAACTGTTAGCACTGTAGAATTGGGAGAAGTTTCTATAGCAATGTCATGCACCATATTTCTAATTCAGTATAATAGAAGGCGCCATGTGTTTATCCGACTTCAATATCCGACCTCTTACTCAGTTCCCGGTCCAACTTGTTTCCTTTTTTATTTTATTCCCGATTATAGTTATTCCACTGTTGATTTTCATAAATTGGGTTTCTTAGGCTCTTGCAACCTACAACAAAATCTACGATCTATCAGACTAAAGTATGTTATGAATATGCATGTGAATGTTGTAAAATTGTTGATTTCAATCAATTTTGCATTTGTGATTAAAAATCTATCATGTTATTGCTCAATAATCATTGTCTCTTTGATGAATCAGGATAAGATTTAAGCTGGATATTCCAATTTTTAGAGCTAAATAATTATTTATGAAATGTTCATTCTATTTGGCATGTAGCCATTTTATGTTGGTATGATAAATGTTTATTTCTAATATACTAAATGTTCATTTTTTTTATATGTACACTTTTTATTATTAAATGTTCGTTTTTTTTTACGCGTTCATTCTTTATTACTGAATAGTCCCTTTTTTATGTGTTCATTTTTTTTTACTCTAAATGTTCGTTTTTAAGGTCGTGGTATAGCAAATATATGATTATATGATAATCATGTTCATTTTTTATAAATGATCATTTTTTTATAACATGTTCACCTTTTAGTATTACATGTTCATTTATTTACATGTTCAATTTTTAATATTAGCTGTTCATTTCTTTTCTTGGTCATTTTTTTAAACTAAATGTTCATTTGTCGGGTCGCGAATATATTATCTGGGGTATTTGATTTGGGCCGCGCGTTTGGGCCTTTCCTTGTTGCAGCTATAATAGCTACATTAGTATGTAGCCAATACCCATCGCGACTCCAACTCAAAGTTGGGTTATTTAAACCGGTTCGGATTCGGATTCCTGACGACTTAGATCCGTTAGTCGAATTGGGAAGTACTATGGGTCGAAAACGTACTTTATGAGATGGGTTATGGTAACTCAAACTGATTGGGCCGGCCCAATCAAAGTGTAAGTACATGAAAGCGTTATTAATATGGTTTTCCCAGCTGTTAAAGTTATGGTTTTTCAAGAGGCCGTATTTGTGTGTACAAGTCCAGATATTGAAATTCAGATTTACCAAAAACATAATTAATAGTTGTTAAAACAACAGAAAAACCTCTTAAATTTGTTAATATTATGCAACTCAATTCTAGTACACACTAAATAATGTTATATAAAATAGAAATACATAAATACTTATATAGCTACTTTAGGGTTTTTTACAAAGTACGTTCACCTTGGGTCATGGGTAACCCAGTAGCCTATTCAACTAATTTAGAAATTCCTAGGAAGAACAGAACGAAACCAATACCGGACGATATTAACCCCATACTTAACATTTCACAAAAGGCGTACTACTAGTGACATAACATAATTGTTATTGTACTGGATCTTCTTACATTAGGGCATTCAAACTTCAGGGCCAGACAACCCAAGTGGAAACAATTGATTTTCTTCTTACCAATTGCATCACCCAAGTTCTCAGTCTTAGAACTTGCAACTTCTTTGACGTTCGGGTTCTTAGAGAACGCTTTTGCCTTGCATCCTCTCCCTATTTTCTTCATAAATCCCCTTGCCTTTGACCAAACATTAAGAGCAAAAAACCCTTTGTCTCCCTCATTATTCCCTTGTGCAAGAACATCCTCATCGAACAAACCAACTTCCATTACAGTTGGCGATGAGAAAAAAGGCCGAAGTAAGAGTAGATTGACGATCACCATCAAGCATAATTGGATCACCATCAACAATTTCAAACTCATTCTCTCCACCCTCAACCAAACCATCTAACACTTCACTTAGTGAAACATCAAAATCGACTGAAAAAGGCCTAGGTCCCCACTGTGGACCATCTGGCAATCTTGGGTCTAGGTCATCGTATTCTTCACCCAATGGCACCATTAAACGATTCCTTGGACCATTGAAAATACTAGATTTTACGTACGTGCCTCTTGGGATAGTTCCCCTTCTCAAACTCTCCATTACTTGCCTTATTATTGGGTTAAGTCACTAGTAGAAAAAACAAATTGGCAAGCGGTTCAAACCCCCCAATGGCAAGCGGTTTTGAACCGCTCCCTAATGGGGGGCTTGCCAATGGCCATTCAAATGGCAAGCGGTTCAGAACCATTGCCACTTGACATACTCTTATGTCAATTGTAATGGCAAGCGGTTTTGGCGCCAAACCGCTTGCCATTCTCTTCAAATGGGAAGCGGTTCTGAACCTAAACCGCTTGCCATTCCTTTTTTTTTTCCAAAATTATTATTAATTTGTAATAATATAATTAGTGACCTGTTTTAATATAAATAGTCATGTCTTAATTATAATAGGGACCTGTCACAATATTATTAATATTATTAATAATAATAATATTATTATTATTATTATTATTAATATTAATATTATTAATAATAATACAATAATAACATGAAATAAAAATTACATATATATATCATATCAAAAGTAACATCATTGTAATATTGAATTAACAATAATATGTAAGTACACCAAAATGTGTAAAGATATATAACACCATCAATAGCTACGTACTAATCATAATTAATGTTAATATAAAAAAAAACATATACTAACTAAATAATGTTCATCATACTAATAACTAAACTCAAGCTCACTAATTAATTTGGTGTGTGTGCACCCACTCCGACAATACTAATAGATGCCATCAAATGTCACGAAATAAGCCCACATGTCGCGAATTTCATCGATTTCTTTGCTTGTTAACGGGCCTTCCCTTTGAATCGCGCAAACCTTTAGGAAAAAAAAAAACAAACATTATGTATATAACACTTGACTATTATAAAAAAAATTCAAATAATTAGCTAGCTAGGACTAATTGATGCCATTTACAAATCACATCAAAAGAGCATTATGCCATTTACAAATCACATCAAAAGAGCATTACCCATTTTACCCATTGATGCCCCACATAAGTCCTATATGACTTGTACTTTTCCCATTTTCTACATTTCATATCATATGCACTAATTCTCTATCAAAACAAGTCAATATTACCTAGTATTAGGTGTCTAAGGCTTGAAATCACATCAAAAGAACATTTTACTAAGTTTTAGGACGCATTTTATACAAGATGCCCCAAATAAGGCCTATATGACTTCTACTTTGCCCATTTTTTATATTTTTTATCAAATGCACTTATTATTTATCATAACATGTCAATATTACCTAGTACTTAGTTTCTAAGACTTGAAATCACATCAAAAAAACATTTTACTAAGTTTTAGGGTCTATTTTATCCAAGGATGCCCCAAATAAGGCCTATTAGACTTCTACTTTGCCCATTTTCTACTATTCTAGTCAAATGCACTAATTCTTTCTCATAACATGTCAATATTACCTAGTCTTAGGTGTCTAAGGCTTGAAATCACATCAAAAGAACATTTTACTAAGTTTTAGGACGCATTTTATACAAGATGCCCCAAATAAGGCCTATATGACTTCTACTTTGCCCATTTTCTACATTATTTATCAAATGCACTAATTCTTTATCATAACATGTCAATATTACCTAGTTTTTGGTGTCTAAGACTTGAAATCACATCAAAAGAACATTTTACTAAGTTTTAGGACACATTTTATACATGGATGGCCCAAATAAGGCCTATATGACTTCCACTTTGCCCATTTTCTACATTTTGTATCAAATGCACGAATTCTTTATCATAACATGTCAATATTATCTAGTACTTGGTGTATAAGACTTGAAATCACATTAAAAGAACATTTTATTAAGTTTTAAGACGCATTTTATCCATGATGCCCCAAATAAGGCCTATATGACTTCTACTTTGCCTATTTTCTACATTTCTTATCAAATGAATTAATTCTTTCTCATAACATGTCAATATTACCTAGTCTTAGGTGTTTAAGGCTTGGAATCACATCAAAATGCATTTTACTAAGTTTTAGGACGGATTTCATCCAAAATGGCCCAAATAAGGCCTATTTGACTACTACTTTGCCCAATTTCTACATTTCTTATCAAATGGACTATTTCTTTCTCATAATATGTCACTATTACCTCGTATTAGGTTTTTAAGGCTTGGAATCACATCAAAATGCATTTTATTAAGTTTTAGGACAGATTTTATCCAAAATGGCCCAAATAAGGCCTAGTTGACTACTACTTTGCCCAATTTCTACATTTCTTATCAAATGGACTATTTCTTTCTCATAACATGTCACTATTACCTAGTCTTAGGTTTTTAAGTCTTGGAATCACATCAAAATGCATTTTACTAAGTTTTAGGATGGATTTTATCCAAAATGGCCCAAATAAGGCCTAGTTGACTACTACTTTGCCCAATTTCTACATTTCTTATCAAATGGACTATTTCTTTCTCATAACATGTCACTATTACCTAGTCTTAGGTGTATAAGGTTCGAAATCACATCAAAATAACAATTTACTAAGTTTTAGGACGCAATTTACCCAAAATGGCCCAAATATGACATGTATGACTTCATTACCAAATTCCCTATCAATTACGCAACAAGTTCAAAAAATTTTACCACAATGGCCAAATTCACTTTCAATTACGCACCAAGTTAAAGGAGGAATAGATAAAAGATTTATGTTGGAGTGACTACAATTGACATGTAGCAAGTCCTTTTATATAGGAGTACCACAATACTATACTCTTTAAGCTAAAAATAAGAAAGTAGGATTAGACGGGAACTGAAGTTCTTTCTGCCCAAGTGACAGTTGTAACTTGTTTTGATATCCACATTTATTGTATCCATGGATACTTGGAACGTTCATTGGGTTTACAACTGAAAATATGGAAAGGAAATGTTCCCTTTCAAATTAAGAGTCATTAATGTTTTAACAAATGTTGTTGTGGTAAGGGGGCTTAAAATCATTATTACCCGTAGCACCTCTCAACATAAATTTTTGGACCGGGTTTAAAAATGTTGGTGTTTTAAGGGGGTTTAAAAATCATTATTATTATAATTAAGGGATATTAATATAAGACAAATATTTACATAACATGCGTGTACACAAGTAGAGAATAATCGTTTTTTCGAATTTAAACATATATTTAGAAATAATTTAGTAAATAGACTAACTTTGTTTATAGTTTCAAAATACATAGACTATCTTAGAATAAACGACTACTACAAACTTCTACCTATTAGCCATTACGAGATACTAACCATTCAACCGTTACATACTAGACCACTTAGTTTGAACAAATACATAATAGGGAGAGACCATATTATCAAACAAGTACATTGGGCTAAAATAAAAAAGGCCTTGTTTGAGGACAACTAGTAAACATGAAATTAATACTCCCTTACATACTATTAAAATTAACCAGTTAAATATTCCTACGGGTTCCTCCAGTCGTTGGGCAGCAGGTACAGCCGGCTGTTGTTCTTTATTCCCACCTCTCTCACAGTGTGAAGCGTAGTTACAACACGGTTCTGATAAAACGCACACAAGTTACGGGGGTTCAAATTGTTTTGGCCAGCCCAAATTTTATATATCCTATATAGGGTCTCGTTTGGAACTGCCCTGACTTTAATCTTGCGTGGGAACGCCGTCATATCTTACAACTTAAACTCTTTAAAACGAGTATCCACATTGTGTTTTGGGTCCTAAACGAGATAACCAAATGGAATTAATAAATTACAAATATTTAATAATTTCTCTTGCAACTATTAATTATTAGTAATTAATGTGTTACATACCCGTTAAAGAAAAAGTAATTATTGTGTTACATAACTTTATTTACAATCTGGGTCCTATTCGAATCATTCTTCCATACACCCATAACCTGATAAATGCTTTTTTAATACAATAAGTATTTAGACCACCTTTTCAACAGTATTAGCTTACATATTTTTATTAATTTTGTTTTCCAATCACCCGCCATAAAATACTCTTCTCATCTGATCTACGAATAGGGTTCCTCTCAAAACAACGGGATATATTATCAAGAGTGTATTGGAAATTTGTTGATTACAGTAAGAATGAAAATAACATATTAACTGAAGCTAATTTTGACCAATTTCAAAATAAGAACAACATATATTAATAATTTGAACAGGAAAATAAAAAAAAAATACTCAACTCCGCCAATTGTTATAAACGGACCAGTTTTACAATACAGTAATTATAAAAATAACAAGAACTACTTCATTTATATGCTGGTTAATCCCTTTATAACCAAACCATGCAACAACACCGATAATTTTATATGATCATAATTTTAAAAGTACAATTTGGCCCACGACAAGGATCCAATAATAGTGTAGTTAGATGGGGCTTGCAAAGAGCTTTCCAACAATCTATTATAAGCCCAATTCCGATGAATAATGAGGAAGTTATGGCCAAAATAATAAACTGGGCCCGGTTTGATCTTTACATGCGTCCCGATGATCTAGGGGAGGGCCCAATGTTAATTATTATTCTTAAAGTTATTAGAATTGATTATAGTCTTCTAGAATTCTCTAGAAGGTTATTTCTTAATCCTAATAGAATTAGAATTAATAATTATATGTCGATAAGTTTTATTTGGAATAAAATATTATTTTATGAAAAATACGATTTCGATTTTCATACGGACTTTACAAATCGATTTTGATTCATATGTGGACTCCGTGTTGAAAGCACGTAGGAATCCAGGCTGTCGCCACGCGACAAGCCTTGTCGCCACGCGACAGAGCTTGTCACCAAGCGACAAGGTCGGTTTTGCAGCGACAGAGTGGAGTTTTATTCCTTATCAAATTCTACCTATTTCCGGACTGTTTTCTTATAAATAGGGTCCTGAACCTCCGTTTTTATTCAATCTACAATTCACAATCAAGAATCAACAACAATCATCTTTCTCTCTCTAAAGCTAGAAGCTTTCTCTCTCTATTCTTTTTCTAAACCATCCCTCTTACAAAATTCCGCATTCACGAGATCTAGAAACACCTAGCCGAGTTCGAAGTTGCCTTCGCCCTAGAAGTGAAAGGTTATAATTTCTGAGGGTTTGGTCCCTAATCTCTCTTTCAATTATTTAATTTAATTGTTTTGATTTATTACTTTTCTTTGAAGTTACTAACGCGTGTGTTTTGTTATTAGAAAGAGATACGAGGCATCCAAGTAAGTTCTTTAATTGTTTATTGATATATAGAAATCATGTTTAGGTTCCTATTTTGATTCACAATATCATGTTTAGGGAAAAGGTTATAATATCAAATATGCTTATTATGATTCCTGCGATGCCTTTTACTCTTTTCTAATATCATGTTAATATCATGTTAGGGCTAAAGCTTTGATCTTTATTGTTTAGTGACATGCTAGGGTTTGTTATTAATCTTGTTAGTATCATGCCTAAGATCTTTCTATTATATTTAAGCTTTATTATTAACATGATTATAATTGTTATGATTATTGTGATTATCATGTTGCTTGATGCTTATTTACTGTTATTGCTTGATCACGCCTTTTATGCATGTTTAAAGGGAATTTGTACTTGTAATCACGCTTAATAAGATAATTAATAATCTTGTTTAGGGCTAATATGGTTATAATTCAAGTGATCGCCAATAATAGTTTTGTTTGTGCATTAAATTCAACCAACATAGATAAACAGGTTTAGGGTTAATCTGTTAATTGCATGTTAGTCAGAAAGCGCACATGAATACGAGAAGAATAAAGTATAGACCTATTTTTAGGGCAGGTTCAATCTCTTTTAGGTTGGATTTGTACCCTCATCCCCGAACCCTATTTGGTTCAAGACCTTTTGGAGTTAACGATCTCCTGGATCGTTGAGGGTGTAATCTTCACCTTGTGAATGGTTTACAAGTCCCTGAGGCATGTAGGAACTAGCGCCTAGAAAACAGGGCTTGTCGCCTGTAAAGTGCTTCTGTCGCCTGGCAACAGTTCTGTCGCTTGGCGACAGTAGCGCTTTTGCGGCGACAGTCCCTGTAGTCTGGCGCCAAGTTCTTCCAATACTGAGCCAGATTTCTGCCTTCTTGTTTTTACCATTTCTAGCAATGTTGGCTCGATTCTACTTCCTAATTGAGTTTTTCTCTCTTTTCTGAAACCCATATGTGTTCTACATATGGACATAACCCTCTGGGGGTTCACGCTCCATCTACCCAATCGAACGCACCTGGCAATGACGGGTACATCCGAGTTTGTGAATCCACCAAACCGTGGAAGCAAGTTTTTAACTTGCGGGGTCCCATCCATACGCCCCAACCCTTCCAAAGGTAAGGCTTCCGCGCAATGCATCAAGACTCATAACCATGGACCCACTCTGACTAACCCATATCCTGAACTTTAGAAACTAGAGCCATGGTTAGGTTGCAAACTCATTGCATCATGTTGTGACTACTTGACTATTTGTGCATTCTTTGCGTGTGCATACCTTATATGTGCTAACCGTTTGTTTGACTTGTGTTTAAGTCTAAATAAACCAATTAATGACTAAAAAGGACTTTGTCTAATTAATTAATTAATTTGACTAATTCAAAACTAATAAAACAATCAATCCGACTTAGTACGACTGTAGGCATGTCCCCTTAAAGTAAGCTTACTGGAAATAGTCCCTGATTAATGTTCTAGCAATGGCGCAGGAGTTTGGGCTGTGGCGCCGCAGTTCACTGCTTGTCGCCTGGCGACAGATTTGTCGTCTGGCGACAAGCTTCAAACTGTGGCGACAGTTCTGTTATTCCGGCGACAGTCCAGATTCTTACTCGAGTCATCACGATGAGTCTAATTAACCAGTCTGCTAATCAGTTTAATCAATTTGTTAATGGCTTTAGCCATGTTTAAGTCCTTAATTGAGTTTAGGCACTTAGTCCCATGTTCTTACACAAGAGTCACAGCATGTCACCTACACTCACTAGTGTTAGCACTCACTTTATATAGTCACCCTGACCATGTCTTAGGTTCATGCATGAGTCGGTTTTTTCCTTCATTTGAGTTGGGGGTACATTCTATTCCTGATTTTTTTCATATCTCTCCATCTACATCATCTTTCCATTCTCTACATGCTTTCCCCATACCACAATATTCATTCTTCCTACCTTCTTCCATCCATTGCATGTTGAATAGAGTTGAGTCAAATAATTAACCATGCATATCCCTTAATTTCCCTTTCCACAGTACTTGGTCAAAGAGAGAAGAGCACTCAACCAAGACAACACTTTTGATAAAGCATCACTTTTTTATAAAACAAAAGGGTTGTAGTAATGGCCGGCGAAAAAGAAATTTTCTTAAGTAATATTAGTGAAAGCTCGTCAAGCCTGGAAGAGGATGTTCAGGAATTACGAAATACCGTTGTCACGCTTATGGGTGCAATAGAAGGATTAAGAGATTGGATAATGGTTATCGAACAACGTTCTCATTATCAACACCATAGAGGCCATGATCACACCACCGAAGTATGTCTCGCTCTCAAAGATCGTGTTCAAGACCTCATTGATTCAAGTCTCCTTCATGTTCCTCCACGCGATAAGAAGGCCCGGATTAGTAACAATAACAACAGTGGCTGTAAAGGAAAGAAGAACGACAATCCTTCTTCTTCTGGAAACGCCCACTCTAGTAACAATGTTAATAACGGTGTCTTAGCTATGGATAATCAAAGATATAAAAAGAAACCCAGGAGAGAGTTCACACCCATTGGAATGACCTATGATGTTGCTTTCGATCGTCTCTATGATCGAGGATTAATCAAACCTATTGGTCCTACCGAGGATCCAACACCAGAAAAGCGATCTTCAAGATGGGATCCCAATTCTTATTGCAAGTACCATCAAGGAAATGGTCACACCATCGATAAATGCTACAGGTTTCAAAATCTCATTCAAGATCTCATAGAAGCAAACAAGATCCCATTGCCCCTAGCTAGCGAAAAGACTGGGTGATGTTGAAGCAAACGACACAAGACAAGAGGCGAGCGTCAACGACAAGATTTCATGACCTCTTTTTCTATTTCTTTTTCATTTTTCCTTTCCCCAATAAGTCTAGCAATAGGCACCTTCTTCCTTAGATTTTTTTAATTATTTTGTATGTTTCTTTTCTCCCTTTAATAAAATGAGCATTTGTTTCCTTTCATGTGATCATTACATTGCATTGCATTAAAAAAAACGTCAACCTTAGCATAAGGCAATGATTTGAGGCACCCCTTGTAGCCACATCATATCACCTTTCACCCTTTAAAAAATAAATCCTTTTTTGATAAACCACTTTGAGCCTCGTCTAACGATAGACCTGTCATTTTTCAACCCATATATACCTAACCTTGGGATGGGATGGTGTGCAACTTATGCAATTTTCAATTTCATAAAAAGGTTGAGTGACTTCAAAAGATTAAAATGGCAAAATAAAAAAAAAAAGTGTACAAAAGGGCAAGTGTTCCAATGTCTTTGACATGAATATGTCTTTGATATGAACACGTCTCAGATTGCGTTTCTTATCGAGTGCTCGGTACCGTGCCTGAGAAACATGAATGCCAAGTGAATGATAGACCGCATGATCGGGATTGCCCACACTTATAAAAATAAAAATAAAAAAATGCAAAAGCAAAAAAGAGTTAAAACACTCAAGCATAAAAATACAAAGATTCAAAAGCAAGATTGCACACCTTAGGGGCTTATGTAGGGTCTTGAGCCTTTATCCCTTTCTTCTTCAACCTTTAGCCTAACCACGTTACAACCCTCAAAAGACCTCTTTGAGGTATACACACACTTGTGCGAGGTTCGGCTAGAGCTACGTTCGGCCTGATTCCTAACGGATACGTAGGCAACCTCACATCGAGGTGCGGCCATAATAAACATGCATTCATATTCACATTCACACACTTACACCATGATCATATCAAAGGATCTCCAATGCTCATCCTTTTCCATTTAGAGCTAGACTTGGGGGCTTAATCCTTACATTATTAACTTACCTAGCCTAAGAGTCACCATCATTTGACTCTTCTTGAAATAATATCTTTCCATACATTTAGCCTTTGTGGCCTAGCTTTAGTATCACTATCACACACATCACAGATACATGACCAAATAATCCTACCTTTAGGAACCCTTTGTCATGAAATCTTAACACAACGTTGAAGCATGCATGCCTTGCCATATCGAAATCACTCATCGGTGTAATCATCATTGCATCACAAAGTATGAAGTACTTAGCCTCCACGCCCAACTACCTAGCAGTAGTGGAGGTTCAATCCTATCCCGTGGACTAAGTAGAGGAGCAATGCTTGGGGCTCTATTATCTCCCTAATTGATAGTCAATCGCTTGTGGAAATCACACTTCAAAGGTATGTATTATGTGATTCTTTATGTGTTATGCTTGTAGATTCTGTTTAGGTGCGAACGAATATGATTCGTGAAATTCCGCTTAGAGTACCTAAAACCCTACAGTGGTATCAGTTAGCCTCTTGCATTTACACATATTGATCCTAAATCTTTGATGTTCACAAATTTTTCAATTAAGGGAGGAATTTAAATATGAATTCAATAACATAAATAAAATAGTGATTTTAATTGATTGGAATATGTTAGAATGGTGATTTTAATTGCTCAATTTTTCCTAACCCTAGCCATTTTGTTCCTTGTCTTGTAGAACCCTAATTTTCGAAAATTTTAGTTCAATTTGATATATAATTTAATTTTATTAATTCATGTAAAAATGTTTTATATGTATATTTAAATTTAAATTATTAGGTGCCTTAATTAATTAAAATGTTGCAATATGATTGCAAAATTCAAGATGAGATCTTGTTTTAGTTTTATTTAATCAATTAATTAGGCATAAAATCGTTTCATGTTTAATATAATTCTCTAAGACCAATAATTAATTAAAGAAAGGTTGTTTTAATTAATTATCTAAAAAAAAAGGGATTTTGAGGGAGGATCACTATGGCTGGGTGGAATTACCACCACCAGGTGGATCACGGCTGTGGCCCTGCTGGTTAAAGGGAGGCGAGCACCAGGGAGGGCGGCAGAAGGAAGAAGTAGCGAAGTGCAAATGTTGCACTGCTGCTTGCTCTCAGGCAACGTTGGTGGTTACAAGAAAGGGTGAGGGCAGCACCGGCGGTCAGAGCCCACTGAATAGCCGACCAGAAATGTTTTGGTCAGGCTGCTGGTGTGCCGTGGCTGGGGTTTGCTCCTAGCTGCGGTTGCGGGCTTGCGAGAAACAGATGCTTCGTTGGGGTTGGGGATAACTCCCTAGCTGACGTGGCAGCAGGTTTTTTTTTTTAAAAAAAAATTGTTTTATTAAAATTATTTATTTTACTTTAATTTTGGATAAAATATGATTTTATCTAAGGTAATTGTAAAGTTAAAAGATAATTTTAAAACTATATGATAATTTCAAATTTTAAAATTTGTTTTAATCTTTGAAAAATATTTAAGGATAATTGAGCAATATTCCAATAATGTTGATTGAATAGATAATGTGATTATCTTCATATTTACTTAGTAATTGATTTTAAATTGTGATTGGCTAGTAATTAGGATAGAATTTCCTAATATTGTTAGGATAATCTTTGAGGATATCTTTTAAGATTAAAATAAGATTTGATTCTATCTCGTGCCTAATTTAAAATATATGATATTTTATTGATGGTCATGAATAATATATGATATTATCTAATTGCAGTAATTAAAATATGAGATACTTAGGTGTCGTGTTTCCTTAATTATGAACATTCGATGTTGTAGTTTAGGAAAGCATGATGAGTGATTTATTATGTGGCAATTTTATAATATATGATATTATGTTGATATATAATGACTAGTATGGCCCAGTAGATTGCTAAATACGATCTACGCATCGTGATGTATTTTTGTAATCTAAGTACGATCTACGAACCGATAAAGTATTTTTGTAATTTTATTTATTTTATTTAAGTAGTAAATAGAATAGAGTAGAATTACAGGTTGCAGTTAATCCAAGATGCCTTTAAAGTGAAGGCCCAAAGAAGCGAGGTGGATGAGATCCATGAAGACTCAAGTGGGAGCATTTACTTTATTAGCTTTCTTAGGATTAGGGGACATGCTATGTCTTATTTATGCATTTAGTATATTATGCATGTTAGATTTTATTGATGTTTTGTGATGATGCGCTAGAGTTCACTAAATAATCACAACATAATGAATCTAAGTCCCAGTAATATTGAGATTGCTTTTCCAATTAGATACCCAACAATCCTTCAATCGTGAGTGATGGGTCGGCCTCAGCAGAGTGCCCCTTGTTATCTTGGGTAATTTGGAGTAGATCACGTTCTACACATTTAATTGGTTGTGTTTAACAAGGTTACCTAAAGAGTTTAGAACCTTGAAGCAAAGGGTAATAATTAAACATGAGATGGTTAATTATTCAACTAAGAGTTGCAGAATCGCTATCAGTGAAGAGTTTACTCACCTTGAAAATGTAATGCTTGGTGGTAGGGCCGCAGTCCGGTCAACTATTACAAAAATAAAGGATCTTGGAATCAAGTAATTCAATTGGGACACATATTATGAATAAAGTGTTGAAGTAACCTATAACTTTAATTTAGGTACTTAAAAAATAAACACAATTAAATTTTGCATTTATTTACAAATGTTTATTTCGTTCTAATTTGATTATTATATATAATCTCCTTGATTGAAAATAAAGTCGAGAAGCGTTCTCAAAAGTTTAAAAGATAATCCATAAACCTATATTCTAATTTTGCTAAGATGTTCTAAAAGAAAGTTTTAGAAACCCATGTCATATGTCTAAAGTTGGTTTACTTTAACTCAAAATGTTTGAGTGAAATGCCAACACCATCTTTATTTTGAAAAGTGTTTCAAAGGTTAGAATGAGATGGGAGGTGCAAATCCTCTAAAAGACAAGTATAGAAGTCCAATAAAATCTCTTATATATCTTCAATATGATTGAAAATAAGAAAGTGATTGGAAATCCTTATGATCAAAAGTTGATCAAATGACATTATTCTTCATCCATTTCATACAGAGTTAAATAATTGATTAAACTCAAATATGAATAATGAATGAATATACTTAGCAAAATCATGAAAAGTGCTTAAAAGTTAAGCAAAGCATCATTTTGAACCTAAGATAAATGTTCTAGGTGGCTCAAATGGAAAGGTTTTAAGCATATGTGAGGATTGCATTAAGAGGTTATAGGCCAAGAAATGCAAACAAGTTGTTACTTCTCAAACCTAGAACTACTTACATGCTAAAAGTTTTTATGAACAACAAATGTTTCAAATTAAATGGACCAACTTCAATTGATTAGAAACTACCTCATATAGTTGGAAGGTAAAAGAATGGAAATGTTCCAATTAAAGAAGTATATTATAGATATTGATTTATAAAATTACTACTTCTTGGACATATGATGTCATGTTTAGTTCACTCTCATTAAGAATGTGGTTGAACTAAATGAAGAAGTATGGCTAAGGGTGAAATGAATATACAAGTTTAGAAGCAAATGTTGCTACTTCACAAGTAGAATCTACAAGTCTAGAAGCAAAAGTTGCAACTTTACAAGTAGAAGTTTATTTTCGCCTTACCTAGTTATTGTAAAAATTCTACAATGTCATTCTTCAAAAAAGGCAACACAATTTGCTTACGTGGCGAAATTTGATTGGCCCATATTTAGTATTTTGATTTTCTTTTTTAATAATTTTCAATGTTCATAACGTATTAAAATTGTATTTATATTATGTATTCTTTTTAATACATATATTATTTTAGATTTACATAATTATAAATTAGAAAATCTATTTTTAAAAAACTAATTAGTTTTCGAAATTATACTTATAATTAAAAAATAAAAAAATTTAAATTGCTCATCATTGTTCTTCAATGTTCATCAGTGCTCTTCATTCATGTCATAGATTAGCCACTACACTCATCCCCAAAATCATTGTTAATTGTCAATTCATAAATAAATTGTGTTGTTCTGTTTCGGTTTTTTTTTTCAGTAAATGAACTATTGTGTACAATTTCGTTTTTTCAGTTTTGAATTTAGATTTTTGTTCATAAAAAATCTTAACAACAATCTCATTTTTTTAGTATTTTCTAATGAAGAATTACCCACATATGTGTTTTGTAATATCACAATAGATGGTTGGCGGCATAGCGATTTAGGTTGAATGATTAGTGTTCTTCCGACTGGTAATCGGAGAAGACGACCCTTTCTTTTTTTTTTCTTTTCGAATCCCATTAGTTTGATCCGTAAAAATTAATTAATTTTTCTCGAACTTGTTTGTGGATTAGGTAATGACCTAAACTACTTTAGGTCATTACATAGGAAATGAGGGTTTTATATATTCTGTTTGTATTTAAGGCATTTACCTATGTTTACTTTGGGCATTACGTGAAAATATATTATGACGTAATTATATAAATAATATGTAGATTTTTTTAAAGAATATATATATAACATAAAAGCACAATCAATCCACAATTATTTACACGTTATTTATGGAGTCTTAAGATTGTAGTTTTAGTTACTTCCATTTAGATATATTGTTAAATATATTATATATATCTTTGTAAATGTAAATTAGTTAATATATTATTTTCCTTCCTAGTCTATAGCTTTTGATTTGTATAATTGTAAATTAGTTGGTTGTAGATATGCTTTCCTGTTTATAGCTTTGACCCCCTTGATTGTAGCTTTTAGTTAAGCTATAGATTTGTGTACAATTATGAATCAATAAAACTATTTTTTATTTACAAAGATATATACCATATATATAACATGCAATATATTTAAAACTTTCATACATAATTGGTAGTGGGTTTTTTTTTTGACGGAAAGTATATCAATTATATTCCTAAGAATTTATTTATTATTATAATTACCGAAATTTATCCTACTAAAAATATCAATTATTATCTTACAATTTATTTTAAATACTATAATACCAAAATTATACCTATTTTATATCAATTATTATCCTAAAATTTGTTTAATATTTTAATTAACAAAATTCACCCTATGTTAAATTATGTTTCATACTTCTGAGAATGAAAAATAGAATGTTTAATTCATTATTAAATCTATATTGCAATATAATTGTGTCGATAAATATGACAATACTGACACTATTTAATTCAAATTCGAGAAACACATTAATACTAGACATGACCTAATATAATAAAATTTATGTATTTTTCTTACTTTATATAAGGAGGTCGAATATTTGTTTCAAACATAAAAAAGATATATGTAGCTTACTATATTTATTTATAAGTATTTCAAGTAATAACCTAAACTTTTATAAGTCATAACATTTTTATTTGATGTTATTTAGTCAGTGCATTTCCTTTTTAAAGTATGAATTGAATGTCTAATGGTCTAATAGGTATTAGTTTACACTTATAAATGGAAATATTACTATCTTTATTTTATAGTTGCAACACTTTCATAAATAGATTTATCACAATAGTTGCAATACAATATTATAGGAAGCTAGGTTTTTATGGTGAAAATTGTATTATTACATTTATCTAAAACTCATGACCCACTTGATTATGCTCTTAACAACCTCTTAATCCCATTTTAAATGTATTATAACATGTGAGGTCCATTTTTTTTAACTACCGTGATAAAGTTTATGTTATAACTATAAAGAAATGGAGGAAGTATGCAGTTTTTTCTTTTAAAAAATATATATAATCACATAAATAGAATAATCATGTACATGTTATTTATAGAGTCTAATAATTATGAACGCTTCAAGTTAAAGAATGTTTACGATTACTTCCAAATATAAATCATAGTAGGCAATTTTTTTTTATCTCAGTGCCATGAAAGACAATTATTTAATAAGTTTTATTGGAGTAAAAAAAAATTTTAAATAACAAATTCAGGTAATGGGATAACAAAATATAGGTCATTACCTTTTAGTTGATGTTATTACTACTACTACTACTAGTATAATGGTTGGGAAAAAGGACTAGCTGCATTGAATGTATTATGTTCTTAAGATTTTGAGGATATAATCCCTCAATTCCTAAATGTTTCAATTTACTTTACATTTGTATGGTCTCCAATGAACATCTTTGAACATTAATAACTTTGGCTACGTATAGTAAAATTTTAAAAAAGTTGATGTTTTGAAAATTTATCATAAAAGAAATCTAACAAGATCAAAGTTGTTAATTGTCTTTCATGACACTGAGATAATATAATTGCCTACTATGATTTATATTTGGAATTAATAGTATACATTCTTCAATTTGAACACAAATTTTTATATGTGGCTGGTTGCATCGTGTGGCCGGTGTTACTCAAGTTACTCAGTAACGGGTTACTCAAGTTACTCGGTCAGAAATTACTTGAGGGGTTCGATCAGGGGTTACTTAATCAAGGGTTACTTGAGGGGTTCGATCAGGGGTTACTCAATCAAGGGTTACTTGAGGGGTTGGTCAGGGGTTACTCGTTCAGGGGGTTACTCAATCAAGGGTTACTCGGTCATGGGTTACTTAAGGGGTTACTCGAGGGAATATTCGGTTAGGGGTTAGTTGAGGGGTTTGGTCAGGGGTTACTAGGTTAGGGGTTACTTGAAGGGTTACTCGGTCAAGACTAACTCGAGTCACCCCTAATTGAGTAACTCGAGTAATCCCAGCCACACGTTGTGGCCAGTCACACAGAAAAATCCCCCAAACCTTCCTTTTATAGTGTGTTGGAGCTATTGTGACAAATCTATTTTAGGAAAGTGTTACAACTATGAATTAAAGATGATTACATTTTCATTTATAAAGTGTTAAACTAACATCAATTAGACTTCCAATTGATACTTTAAGAACGGGGATACACTAATTAATAACATTAAATAAAAATGTTATGACTTATAAATGTTTAGGTCATTACCTGGAGTACAAATATATAAATATGGAACCGTGTTATATAATGTAAGTACGATACATAATTTTCTTTTCATTTTTAAAACAAATATTCAACCATCTTATATAAAGTAAGAAAATTACATAAATTTTATTATATTAGGTCATGTCTACTGTCTAGTATTAATTTATTTCTCCTATTTAGTTAAAATAGTGATATTATTATTATCATTTTTATCGACACAATTATATTACAACATAAATTTCATCATGAATTAAACATTCTATTTTTATTCATTCACAGAATTATGAAACATAATTTAAAATAGGATAAATTCTGTTAATTACAATATTAAACTAATTATAGGATAATAACTAATATATTTTTTTGAATGGAAAATAACTAATATATTAAATAGGGATAATTTTGGTTATTATAAAATACATTATAAGATTATAACTGATATTTAATAGTAGGTTAAATTTCGGTAATAATAATAATTGATATACCTTCCGTCAATTTATGATTTATGTTAGGAAGTGTTAAATATATTTTATGCTAAATATATTGTATATATCTTTGTAAATGTGAATTAGTTAGGTCTATTATTTTCCTTCCTAGTTTATAGCCTATGACTTGTATAATTGTAAATTAGTTGGCTGTAGATATTCTTTCCTACTTTATACCTTTGACCCCCTGATTGTAGATTTGTAGCCATCAATGTTACGGTTTTGTATATAATTATGAGGTCATGCCCAAAGTATACATAGGTAAATGCCTTAAATACAAACAGAGCATATAATTCTTATATGTAATGACCAAAAGTAGTTTAGGTCACTACCTAATCCACAAACAAGTTCGCGAAAAATTAATTAATTTGTGCGGATCAAACTGATGGGACTCGAAAAGAAAAAAAATGGTCATCTTCTCCGATTACACAGTTGGAAGAACGCCAATCATTCAACCTAAATCACTATGTCGCCGACCACTATGATATTGCAAAACACCTATGCATATAATTCTTCTTTAACAAATACTTAAAAATGAGATTGTTGTTGAGATTTTTTTATGAACAAAACCTAAAAATCAAAACTAAAAAAAAACGAAACTCTACAACACAATTCATTTATGAATTTTAATGAGGATTTTAGGCCGGATTTGAGTATACTTTAACAAATAACAATGATTTTGGGAATGGGTGGTTAATCTATGACATGAATGAAGAACATTGTTGAACAATGATGAATTTTTTATTTTCTAAATTTTAATTATAATTTAATTTTTCGAAAATGATTTTAAAAAGATAAAAACAGAATTTAAAAAACTATAATTACGTATTGTTAAAAAAAATACATGTATTTACAATTAAATATACATGTATAATACATTTAGGCTTTTCAAAATAAATAAAAAATGACCATTTATAATCTGACACATCATCATCTTATGGTGTCATTTTTTGAAAAATGACACAGTAGAATAATCCTAGTTATTGGCTAGAATTAAATAAATGTTATTTATTATTTCCATTGTCAAAACATACACCATTCAATGTTAGTAATGACTAAGCATTGAAGATTAAAAAACATGGAGTAAATGTTATTCTATGCTTTATTGAGTCACAATGTGTTTTGAAAAGCTAAATAGGTTTAAAAACTGTATATGGTAGATTTAGATAAACCAGTTCTATATATATATATAAAATTGTCTCTAAATGATAAATGATTCGAATGAAAAATGAACATTGCATGCGGAAGATCCAGAGGAATGGACTTTCAATATCATTAGATTATGAATTTATTGATATATGTGAACATCATTCTAATTTGAAAATTTTGACAAAGTCACCATTTAGAGAAATGATGATATGAACTCAAGGTCGAATACATTTTGATGTAAGAATTTTGAAAAGTTCAAAAGTTCAGTATGAAGTTTAATATCAACTTCACAAGATAATGATTACATTACAATATGATTGTAATTGTGAAAGTTTGAGTCAAGACATTTACTTGGAAATATATATTCAAAATATTGCGATATGGTCGTAATAATGAGAATTTGAGCCAGGACCTTGATAAACATCCAAGAGTTGTGAAATCGTATTACAACACACTCCAATAGAAAACCTTATGAAGTGTTTATAAAAGAGCTATCAACCTATATAAGATATATTTTGATAATGGATGAAAATACCCTATCTTCTAACCATTATTCAAGGGATATACTTTTAAGGTAAGCTACAAAACTAAACAAAACTACATATGTCAAATCAAAATGTAGCAAAGGCTTCATATATGATATGGATAAGAAAAGTTCTTATAAAGTCTTTCTACAAAGCTAGGAATGAAAGTTGTATTAAATCATTTAATACACGTTCGATTCCTATACAGAGCACGGGGTACTACTACACAAGTCATACTTAGCACAAAATGTCTGTTCCTCAAGTAGATGCCCTTATGGAAAACAAGTCATTTCTAAAAGGTCAAGTGGGAGTAGTGTAAATCTTGGAAGAGTTAGAGAGAAGCAACAAACAAACATGGTTCAAACCATGGTTGGTTCACCCTATGCTAAATGTGCCTCTTCAAAAGGCAAGTGGGAGTATAAGCTAATTCGAAAAGTTCGAGAGCCTTGAAAGAGTTCAAGAAAAGCTAATTCGAAAATCTTGAAGAAATTCGAGAAATAATCGAATAAAAGCAACAATATGAGCATGATTCACCTCATGTTACAAATGACAACGCGTAGTCTCATTAAGTGTAATGGGAATAATAACCATGTGTCGAAGGTAGTACATTCCAAGTGCACATCCTCTATTGTCGTTTCTCATTGAAAACTAAACAAAGTTGTTGTACAAGTTTCAATTGTTGCATAAAGACCCACAATGATGACTAGCATACGTAAAACTTAGCCGAAGAAATATGATTTCATATTGACTAAGAGTTCTAAAATTTTGATTTTGGAACATTATGATTATGCAAGTAATAAACATGATTTGACAAGTTATAACTCCAAGTGGTTTAAAAACCATGGAAGTCTTAAATAGATTCTGATTCTGTAACCAAGTGTATGACACATGATTAATTTGCCTAATTGGGTGAGACCCATTATAAGCAAAACAGACAAGAAAGAAAAATGTTTTCTAAACAAAGCAAAGACCTATTAAAGGATTCAACTAATTCATAGTATGACTATGACTACAATGAAACCTTTACATTAGTCATGTTGCCAAGATCTATTAAAGATATTTTAGTGATTTCTACCTTATGAGTTTTGGTAGATGGATTTCAAAATACTTTCTTGAAATTGTTTATGAAAGAAGATTTGTATATGATACAATCAGAATAGTTTTGAAAATCCAATAATCCTAAGGATGTATAGGAGGTTCATTTATGGATCAAAGAAAACATCATGGAGTTAGTATTCTTAATTTTGTGAGTTAATCAAATCAGTTGATATTCTCATAAAATGAAGATGTTATGTATATAAGATGTTTAGTGGGAGCTATGAAGTCTTCTTGGTCTAGTATAAAGAGTAATTATTCATTGCTTGAAGAGTCAAGTAATGGTTAATGCATTTTGTATGAAAAACCTTGAAGAGGAAGATGAGTAGAGTTGGGATTCAAGATCTATTGAGATAGGTCTCAAAGGATGCTTGAGTTTGGTTAAGAAGCTTATATTGATAAGATTCTTATGAGATTCAACATTATATTGAAAATAGTTTCAATCCCATATAACATGGCACATTGCTTAAAGATTCAATGCTTTGAGAAAGGTTGATGAAATTAAGGTTTTGAGTGATTCTCCTTGTGCATTTTTCAAAAGAAGCATCATGTATGTCATGGACTATACTCGTCTATTTGATTCACATGTTTTAAGAACAAGTAATGATAGATTTCAATCGAAATCCAATGAAACGTTGGAATACAATTAGAAATTCCTAATTCCTAATGAAAGGATTAAGGAAGATTCTTAGTGTATGGAGATGAATATTATTATTAAAAATTTAGAAGTTGCAAAATTCATATTTATGAGAATGTCTCATGAATTATACTTACTAAACCCCTTCCATAACCAAGGTATGAGAGTCATATCAAGGTTCTTGGATTGAAGCAAGTTATGAAATTTAAGTAGTGTATGTTTTGAGAAAACATATTACATAAGTAATACATTAACTTGCAGAATTATGTTTATCAATTGAAACAAAGCTTCAATCTTATTTAATTATGGTTTTTGAAATTAAATAAAATGTACAAAATAATTATGAAATGATGGGCTCATCAGGTTGATAACCTGGTGAATGAAACCCCACAGGTGAACTAAATTCATATATTATTTAAGTTCCTAATTCGAAATCATTAAATTGGACATAAATGATTTCAATAAATGGACTAGCATGTAAGATTGATTGGATAGCGCAGTTTCATGGGCTATAGGGGCATAATGATGCTCAGTCAATTAGGAAGTTCTATCCATTAATGCAGGAATGATGCATGATCGAACTATTGACCTACTTTGAAGTTCAAGTATAGAGCTTCCACATATATTAATGGATTCCTTTGACATTAGTGGAACATTAATTTCATTGAATGATTGATTTAACTATGGTACATTCAAACGTCTACCCGTAACTGGAAATTATAAAGGATGTTTCCTGGTTACTTCAAGAATAGAGTGGGAGCTTTGGTTCCCACAAGATTGGATTGAGTCTACCTATTTAATTAGGAATGTTTCATTGTGCCTTGAAGAGGGAGAATTCAGTGAATGCGTGGCCACGCTCAAATGTATTACTCAGTAATCATTTGTTTTGTAATTCTAAGTCAGATTTCAAGAAATGATTTGTAAATTAATATGATCTTGACATGTGATGCAATCATATTATCAAATCGACACATATTGATTTAAGGAATTTGAATATTGCACACTTGTCTCAGACAAGTGGGAGATTGAAGGATATATGTATTTATCAAGTGTAATTACTAGATATATAATGGATCAAATTATGGATATAATTAAGTTCGTTCTTTTGGGTTGTCATTATCTGTTTCTAGATGTGATCGATGATCTTTGGGCTAGTCAAATAGTCCAAATCCCAATAAAATGGATCCTATAAGGTCACACAAAGAGTGATGGATTGAAAAAAAAAGAAAGAAGCCCATTATTAGGCCTCATGGAGTGGTCGGCCATGTGAGATTAAAAGGAGAGTATTGTGGGCTTGGTTTGGACTCTAATTATACATATGATGTATAAATAGAGGCCTTGCCTAGGGTTTGACACACAACAATTAACCAGTCAATTGAGAATTGACTAGTGAGCAACCAAACCCTAGCCTCACACAATCTCTCTCCTTACTCCCTTCCTCCCGTCCGTACAACCGTACGGCCCCCCTAGTGCAAGGTGGCGCACGGTGGTGGTGTGGTGGTGTTCGTAGTCGGTGTTCTCCTCCCCTCTCCGTAGAAGGTGGTTCGAAGTGTTCATGCCCAACTACCTAGCAGTAGTGGAGGTTCAATCCTATTCCGTGGACTAAGTAGAGGAGCAACGCTTGGGGCTCTATTATCTCCCTAATTGATAGTCAATCGCTTGTGGAAATAACGTGTCAAAGGTATGTATTATGTGATTCATTATGTGTTATGGTTGTAGATTCTGTTTAGGTGCAAACGAATATGATTCGTGAAATTTCGCTTAGAGTACCTAAAACCCTACAGTTTTGCAGGTTCATAATATTAAATTTAAAATTAAGGATGAACAAGCAAATACTGAAGCAGGTTTAATTTTTATTAACTTGGATGTTTTTATGTAGAACATGTTCCAAAATCGTAGAACATAGTTGAAAATTTAGAACATGTATGTACAAATTTAGAACATGGTAGGAAAGTAATAATTAATGATGTAGAGGAGTAAAATTTGATAAATTTAGAGCATTTGATAAATAATTTAGAACAAATTAGTAAAATTTTGGAACATATTCTTATTTTTCTAAGGGGGTGTCTAAATATCAATGTAGAACATATGAGTCATAAATTAGAACATATAAGTAAAAATTTAGAACAAACATCTTAATTAGGTAAACTTCGGTCTTCAATTTATGCTTTATATATAGTTAATCTCTTTGTTTTAAATCAGATTTACATGTATACTTTGAATTAATTATTAACAATAATGTTCTAAATTATTACGCACATGTTCTAAATCTTAAATTATTTTTTCTGAATTTAACTTATATGATCTAAGATTTTTATTCAATTGTTCTAAAATTTTATTCACATGTTCTAAAATTTTTATTAACTTGTTAAAATTACTTTTTTGTTGAAATAATTAACAACAACGAACAACTTGATATTAAATCATATGTTCTAAATATTTAAATCATGTGTTCTGATTAGTGTGGATTATTGCTCTCAACTGACATGGTTGCTTTGCGACTTGGGAATGCTCTCAATTTTATATATGATCCTAATTAAACGATGGGTTAGAAATAATACTTTCTTTGTCCAAAATTAATAGTCACAACTCAAATGTCATATTATTTCTTAGTGTTGGGTTGGGACATAAGTACAATCGAGAACATTAACTGATTTTTCTAAGGGGGTGTCTAAATAACAATGTAGAACGTATGAGTCATAAATTAGAACATATAAGTAAAAATTTAGAACAAACATCTTAATTAAGTAAACTTCGGTCTTGAATTTATGCAAAATATATCTCTTTGTTTTAAGTCAGATTTGCATGTATACTTTGAATTAATTATTGTCAATAATGTTCTAATTTCATACTCACATGTTCTAAATCTTAAATTATTTTTTCTAAATTTAATTTATATGATCTAAGATTTTTATTCAATTGTTCTAAAATTTTATTCACATGTTCTAAAATTTTTATTAACTTGTTAAAATTACTTTTCTACAGATCAGAAATAATTAACAACAACGAACAACTTGATAATGGTTCTAATGCCAATGCAAGTGTGCCAATTACTCCTACAATAGTACCTATATTAACTCCCGGAGGAGAAAAGGAATGGTTTCCTTTGTACCGCAATGAGTTAAAACCTGCAATAGGAATGAAATTTAATAGTGTTGATGAGGGTGTTGAATTTTATATATCACTAGGTTAGATCCCGTGTCATACACGGTGATGTTTATATATAGTTATAGATTATTGATTGAGAAGTATTATGATTATAAATTAGTCGAGAAATAACAAAAGTATGTGATATGTTAATTTGGTATTTGCAATTTTAATTGTAGCTTCCAATACATGACTAAAACAAAAGTAGGCAAAATATCTGAGCAATATTTTTTTCTTATTGTAAAAAAGGTCACCAATTATTTAAAAATATTTATTTTTGGTATGTATTGCCTAATTTTTTTTAGAAAGATTTGTGAATAAATCTTTTATTTTAAATAGAATAATTATTACGTGTTAATATGGAATGTGTACAAAAAAATAATATGATTTTTGTAAATGATTTGTTTCCTAAATTAAAATATTTTTTTTTTTAAAAAGAAAAAAAATAACTAAGGACACACCAGGAGATGACACGTGTCATCGTTGGTGTGTCTTTTAGTATATAGTATTGATATGCACTTGCTGCTAGATTTAACACAAGGAAATCTACCAGTAAAAGGCATACAGAGAAGAAATTGGCATTTTAATATATCTTATGCAATAAACAAGGTTTCAAGGAGAAAAAAAAAAGCATATTGTTGAGAGTATTCTAAATGATAAAGAAGGACAAAGCAAGGAAGGCAGGGTTTCACTAATAAGAAAAAGATTAGTCACTCGTGTTGGGTGTAGAGCTCTTATGATTCAAAAAAATTGTGAAGATTAAAAGTATATAGTGACACAGTTCCACGAAGGACATACTCATCCCCTCTACACACCAAGTTGTAATCTATTTTAAAAAGAAGGAAGAAAGAGGAACATTTTACACAAAAAAATGATTGTTGATAATTCAAAGGTAACTCTTTCATATTAAAAAAATTTACTCGTATGTTCTAAACTTTTACTCATATGTTCTAAAATATTACTCACATGTTCTAAATCTTAAATTATTTATTCTAAATTTCACTTATATGATCTAAGATTTTTATTAATTTGTTCTAAAATTTTATTCACATGTTCTAAATCTTAAATCGGATGTTCTATAGTTTTACTCACATGTTCTAAATCTTAAAACAAGTTTTTAAAATTTTATCACAAGTTATAAATTCAGAATCAGATGCTCTAAATAAATAATTACTTACGTAGATGTTCTAAATTTTTATTCATATGTTCTAAAGTTTAAATCATGTGTTCTAAATATTTAATCATGTGTTCTAAATTTTTACTCATTTAATCTAAAATGATACTTAGGTTCCAAAAGTTTCTTTATATGTTCTAAAACTGTTTTGTGCCTATAATAGGTGAATATTGGTCATGTAAAAACTTTTTAAATGATGAAGGAAATACTTACTTGGAGGTTATGATAATGTTGACGCTTCCAAGCAAGATTTTAAAAAATTTCAAAGAGATTTAAAAGCATTCATTCAAGGTTCCGATGCTTAAATGTTTGTAGACAATTTCACAAAGAAAAAGTTGATGTGGAGTGCTTTTTTCTTTGATTTTGAAGTTGATGATGATTCTTTTCTCTCTAGAGCTTTTTGGGCGGACCTTATTTGTAAAAAAAATTATGCTCTCTTCTGTGATATGATATCATTTGACACCACTTTCCAAACTAATAGGTGATTAATATAACTCATGTCTTGTGTTTTGATTTATGTTTTGAATGTTCTAAAAATTGCATCTAATGTTCTAAATTTTTAGTCTAATGTTCCAAATTATGTTTTATATGCTCTTAAGCGTTAACAACTAACTCTTCATTCAAATGTTCTAAATAGTGATTCTTATGTTCCAATAACAATTAAGTAAACTTTAGTCTTGAAATTAAGCTCTAAATAATTAGTCTTCTGTTCACATCATGTGTTCTAAATATTTAATCATGTGTTCTAAATTTTTATTCACATGTTCTAAAATTTTCTTTTTATGTTATAAAGTTTTAGTCTAATAAAAATGTTCCAAATTATGGTTTATAAACTCATAACCTTTATGCTCTAAATAATTAAGTAAACTTTAGCCTTAAATCTATGCTCTAAATAATGTCTTCTATTTTGATTTAATCATGTGTTCTAAATATTAAATCATATGTTCTAAATATGTAGGGCATGTTCTGATTGACTGAACTGAACTGAACTGAATTGAACTGAACTTATTGGAGTTGAACTGAACTGAATATTTCATGAGAGAAGGAAATTAAGAACTGAACAGAACAAAATTGAACTTGTTAGAGCTGAACTGAACTGAAAATAATTTGAAGAGAACAGGCCTTAAATCACGTGTTCTAAATTTTTACTCATATGTTCTAAATTTTTATTCACATGTTCTAAATAGTTAGTGCTATATTTTGTATGTAATGAAATTTGATCTTCATGTTCTAAATAGGTACAACATGGTATTTACTCCATTTATAGGGGTTAATCATCACAAGAGTTTTATCACTTTTGCGGATGGTTTCATAGCAAAGGAAGATATTGAATCATTTGAGTTGCTGTTAAAACATTACTTAAAGCAATGGGCAATAATGAACCGAATTGTCTGATCACAGATCAAGATCCAACTATGAAAATTGCTGTTAGTAGAGTGTTTCAAAAATCTAAACATTGGTTTTGTGTGTGGCATATAATGAAGAAGTTTCCAGATAAAGTAGGGCGAGCGATCACAAAGGAGGAAACGAGATTCCTAAAAAAAATATGTTCCTGTGTTTGGCATCTTGAAATTAAGCCTGCTGAGTTTAAAGAAAGATGGAATAAGGTGATGGTTGAGTTTCAATTGGAAGGAATGAGTGATTGTGTTATATGTACAAGATAAGGGATAAGTGGATTCCGACATATTTCAAAGATGTGTTCCTGGGAGGAATAATGCGTACAACATCAAGATCTGAAAGTGAAAATAACTTGTTTTGCTCCTTTATCAATCCTCATGTGTCACTTGTTGAGTTTTACATGAGATATGAAGCTGCAATTGATGTCCAGAGACACACTTAAGGTCATAATGACAATGATTCAAAGCACAAATACCCAGAGTGCAAGATACCACTAGGGATAGAAAAGTATGCCTCAAACATATACACTATTTCTGTTTTTTTTTATGATTTTCAATATGAGGTAGAAATGACTAGTTTTTCTTGTGGTTGTGAAGAGTTCAAGAGAGAAAACGGATTGGAAATTGCAAAATTAAGTGAAGGGGGTCGGAGTTGAACATTTGATGTTGTGTTTAATCCGACTAACCAAGAGACAACATGTTCTTGCAAGCTGTTTTATAGGCAAGGCATTCCATGCAGGACATGATTTGTGTTTGGAAAAAAAACGGTTCGAAATTATTTCTAAGCAGTATATTCTAAACAGATGGACTACTATGGCAATGAAAAGGTCAATATTTGACCTAGGAGGAAAACCTGTTGGAATAATGTGCCAATATAATCGACAAGAAAAAGTTGTTGAATGAGTTGTTGTCAGAGATACATAATTGTGTTAATTTGGCAGAGGGCGACGATGAAGATATCAAAGACCTTGTGATTAATCTTCAAGGATTGAGGCTGGATTTGGAAGCTGAGAGGAATGCAAGAAGTAATGTTGAAAAGAATGCTACTAACAAAGAAAAAGACATAGAACTATTAATTAGAGCTAGTGTTCCAACTGAAATGTCTATCAAACCTCCAAAAATTTCAAAGAATAAAGGCACTGGAGTTCATGTGTCAAATGTTGAAACAAGATCTGCAGAGACTTCAAATGTTGAAACAAGATCTGGAAGTGAGAAAAGGATAAAGGGGGACAAAAAGAAGGCAGTAGAACAAAACCAGAAAAAGAAAAGGTTATGCAAAGGTTGTGGGGAATTGAGTCACCATGATATTCGAAATTGTCAAAAGAAAGTTAGATGATACTTAATGATTTAGAACATTGTTTTGACTTTGTGTATTGATAACACTTTTTTTTTTTTTTTTTTTGTAGTATAAAAATGATTACAGTTTGGTACTTGTGAGTTTAAATTTAATACATTTGTATTAAAATTTAGAACATATGACTAAAATCTTAGAACATATGAGTTATAATTAGTAATCATGTGTGTTTTTTTGTTTTTGATGCGATTTCAAAATTTTAATTTAGACCATATGATTAAAATTTATCACTTAAATTAGTGTGTTCTTATGTTCTCACTTTAATTATCACTTAAATAAATGTATTCTTACATTCTCACTTAAATTATCACTTAAATGAGCGTGTTCTTACATTTCTCTGGCCTCTTGTTCATAGGTAAATATGTTGTACATATGTATTAAAATTTAGAACATATAAATAAAAATTTAGAATACATGAGTAATTTTTTTAATTCATGTGTTTTGTATGTTTTTTTATGGGATTTCAAAATTATAAATTTAGACCATTATGATTAAAATTTTGGTGGGAGGGTATGCTGCATGTCTTTAAATTTCATTCAGATGCATTTGGGTGGGAGGATATGAGTAAAAAAAATCGAAATATATGGGTTTTAATATAAAAAATATGAATTATAATTTCAAACATATATAAACATATAATTTAGAACATAAAGTTAAAATTTTAGAACATATGAGTAATAATTTAGAACTTATGGGTAAAAATTAGAACATATGACTAATAGTTTACAATAACATGCTATTTTTTTTTTTTTTTGTTCTAAGGGGATTTCTAAATAACAATTTAGAACATAAAATTTATATAATATTATATATATTGACTTAAATATTTAGAGCATATGGGTAAAAATTTGGAAAATATGAGTATTTATATATAATAAATTGTACTTTTATATTCTTGTATAACAATGAAGTAGATCACAAGAAAGAAAAGACAAGCTTATATATTCAAATACAACATTTTAGAAAAATAGTTTTCGAGTGAAGGCTTACAATTTAAAGTATAATTATAATATATAAAATACTACATGGTATTTCTTAAGTTATATTACAAAATATCTTCTTTCGCCCATTTCCGTGATCTTGAAGTAATCTCATGATGCAGCTCATTTTCCTTGTGTGATAATATTTTAACACAAAAATTCACCCTCAATTTCTTCATTTGATCGATCTGCAATATAATAAGATTAAATCATTAGACTTTGGTATTAGCTATCCACTTTTTACATCATTATAAAAAAAAAAAATAGATTTACACAACTTACATGATTCAATTTTAATCTGCTACTTACATTATACAATTTGAAACTTATGAAATTAAATTTAGAATATATGTATAAAAATTCAGAACATATGTATAAAATTTAAAACATATGAACAGGGTCGATTAGTGAAAGCCCCCTCCGAGAACCGCTACCTATTGCAAAGCGGGGGCTTTAGCTTAGGGATTGGGGTAATTCGAACATGAGTAATATTATAGAACAAACTTACATCATTCAATTTTTAATCCGCTATCCCACTTGGTATCTTTCTCACCATGATATGTTTCCATGTGTTTAAGCAAAAACACGCTGCAATCATCATTGTCATCATTGGTCCTCCAACTCATTTTTAATGTCCTAGTTTTTAAAATAGAAACCTCTTGATCGCATTTTGATCTCTTGGTTGACAAGAACATGGCAAATTAAAAGCCCTCAACTAAAAATTAAATATTAAGAAAAGTATTAGAAAATGACATACGGAGTATAATTCCAAAAATCTGAGTAAATATTAAGAATGTATAAGTAACCATGTTAAGAGAATAAGTACTATTTAGAACATGAAAAAAAATTTAAACCATCTGATTTAGAACATATGAGTATAATTTTAGTACATGTATTTAAGATTTAGAACGTTGAAATAAATGTTTAGAACATCTAATTCTAAGCACAAGTAAATGAGACGGATAAATATTACCAAATTTTTCGGTTTGTTTTTGTATTTGTGCCAAAAAGAATTTTTATATTCCAAATATCTGTTGTCAATCAAGTCTAGAGTCTTGCTCAGAAAATTCACACAAAGCAGGTAGTAATGTGATGAAGATACAACTGGAAAAAGAAAAAATACTTGTATATAATAATAGATCATGAAATTGAAATAGTTGTTTAAAAAAATGAAAGAAAGAAAGAAGAAAGCCTATAAAGAAGGAAATCTATATTCAAATTCTTTCAAATTCTTATGGATTTCTTAATGTCTTACCAAATGAACTCTGTCAAAGTTTTGCACTTTAGAGTGCTTCTTCTCTTTATCCAATCTTTCATATAAAGAAGGACATCTATCTTCAATTTTCACAGTTGGAGGAAAGTGATAATTCGTACACAAAATTTCGCAAAAGCATTTAAAAATAAGTTACGAAATCTTAATTTATAACATGAAAGAAGCCAAGTTCAACATTAAGAATCACACATAAGCTTGCATTGAAAAAAAAACAATCTGTTTGTTGACCCAAGGGTTTGTCTTCTGTTTTCAATGTTCAATATGAATGACCAAGCATCAACAATGTTATTAAACACATGATTATTCACTGCAAGGCTTGACATCTTATCTCTACGGATTGTAGTTTGACCATCATCATATAAAATCTCACTACAACATAAAAACAAATAGCATTAAATGTTATAATATAAGATTAAACCTTATAATATATGAATACTAATTTAGAACATATAAATACTAAGTTAGAACATATGCATACTAATTTAGAACATATGAGTAATTAATCAGAACATGCACATGACTAATTTTTTTAAAATTACTTAGTAAATTTAGAACTTACTTAGGTAATCCATTGGCAAATACATACTCTGCCATTCTCTTCTTGTGTCTATCAACCTTTTGGAATACGTTATCATACTGCACCATAAAAGGTGAACGAATACAAATATTCAAAGAGCAAAACATTTCAAAAAAATATACCACAAATTCTAAAATTATAATATAAATGTATATATATATATATAATTATTGTCCCAAAAAAAAAAACCTAATAATTAGTGTTCTTAAAAAATAATATTAATTTATCAATAATTAATAGTGTCCCTAAACATAACAACATTACCCATCCATCTTATCATCTTCTTTCTCATCATTTCTCTTGTTCTTCTCTTCATTTGCTTGAATATTGTTCTTCTCTCCATGAACAGATTGTTGGACTTTAGCACCTGAGCATGCTTCTGCTAAAATCGAAATGGAAGGCCCTTGAGTTTGAGGAGGAGGAGGAAGCCCTTGAGATTGAGGAGGAGGAAAAGGAGGAGAGGGCCCTAGAGTTTGAAGAGGAGGAGGAGGAGGAAGAGGAGCAGAAGGTGTTGGGTTTCGTGATGTTCAACATCACGCAAAACTAAAACTCATCCCATGACTCGCACACAAATTAAAGCAACTAAACATGCATATGAATTAACAACGCAATTAACAACATAACTAATTAACAAGATAGAGAATGCCAGATTTACCCTTAACGCGTGCTTCGCTCAACTTGAGCTCTTACATGAAAGCTTACAGAGCTTCGCACTTGCGATAACCTCCGACGGCTCACACCCTCAAAACCGAACCAAACAGCCCCGACCCCGGAGCTTAGCTGGGGCTAGACCAAAATACTTAAAGTATAAGAGCAAAAGTGTTCTCGCCTGTGGAGATCCTTTCAAGCTCATAACTCAAGTGAATTTCCCAATTCCCAATGATGGGTATTTATAGGCAAATCCCCCAAGAATTCAATGATAGCAATGGTGTCCTTCGAACAAGTGTATTATTCCGATAGAGGGTTTAGAATTATTAGAAAACTACTTATTTAGTGAGGTCAAGTGATCGAAATGCCTAGCTAGAGGCTGTTTTCGATTAGTAATATTAATGTATAATTAATATTACAACTTAATCTTGACTGAACCTTTTGGGTTACACCCAATCAAGTAACCGATCTGTGACGACGAATTAATCCGAAAAAATTAATAAGTCGTTAGAGTATTATGAGCAAAGACGTTGGATATCGAGCTAGGAGAGTCAAAACCGAGCGTCTCAAGTTGAGTTGGATTTATGAAACGACGCGACAGTAAAATCAAGCAATCAACAAAGTCACAAATACCCCTAACATCGGAATGCCCCGAGAAAACCGAGTGCTAGGGGCATGCAGCTAGGCATGGCAGCTGCACCTAGCCGAGGCTGCTAGTAGTGCGCATGCTAGCATCACATGCTAGCAGCGGTGGCTGGTGTGGGCAGTCATGCTAGCAATGCTAGCTGTGTGCATGCTAGCAAGCTAGCAGCGCCAGCAGGCCAACAGTGTGCTAGGCCTTGCTAGCTGCTGCTAGCGCTGCTCGCATAGCAGCTCGCACAAGCGAGCAGTGCTTGCTGGGCTTGCACGCACACACCCGGGCTGGAACCTAGGCCCAGCCGAGCACCTGGGCTGCCAAGCAAGGCATGCCTTGGTGCTCAAGGCCGAGCACTAGCTAGCAGCCCGTGTATGGTGCATTGGGAACCCGGTTTTCTTGAGGGGAATCTTGGGGAACAAGGAGGCCTTGTGGTCCTGACCTACTCCCTTAGTCACATTGTGACACTTGTTGATTGTTGATTGTTTTGCCTTTTTCTTTTGATTTTTTTATTTAAATTAAATTGAAAAAGGTGATTTTACCAACTCTCCCACATTGATGGGTGATGAGTATTTAGGTTGTTTTTACCTTTTTTCATAGCTTTCTTTCTTAATAAATGCTTAGTTTTATGCATTTTCTCTTTATTTCCTTTTTTCTCTCTTGTTTTGTGTTTTTATGGTTTTTCTTGTGTTTTCTCCTTTATTTCTTCTCTTTTCGTGGTTATAGGTATTGTACGAGATTTGGGTCTTGATATTGGTGGTTTTCTAAGTTGGAAGATGCTTTTGGAGTAAGCTCATAGCATTTGAAAACCTCAAGACGCAAGGAAGTGGATTCTCCAAGTTCTAGCTCTCGCGCTCTCAAGCCGTGCTCTCATGAAAGATGGTGTTGAACCCACCGTGGAGGCCCTTAGAAACTGCCACCCCTAACATGTATCAAGTGGAGCTCGTGAGACCCATTTGCGAGCGGACGAAGCGGCGAAGAAGTCGAAGAAACCCATAAGAGCGCGGGCGCACAACCCAAGAGAGCGGGCGCGTACAACCCTTGCGTGGGCACACAAGCCCCATGCGCGGGCGCGCATGCCTCGTTCCCGGGCGCACGCCTCTGCCCGAGCGGGCGCTTTTCCCTATTTTTGGCTTCGCTTGATTTTGGTTTCCGCGCCTTTTATACCTTTCTTAACTTGATTTTTGTAAGAAGTTTTTTAGACATAATTTTGATCATAATTTTAGCTTAGTTGAGAGTTTCTGTCTCTAGTTTTAGGGTTAGGTTAGGAGTAGTTTTAGAGAGAGAAAGTGAGAGATTTCAATGGTGATTTGAGAGATTGATGATACAAGGGTGACAATTTTGTTGAAGATCTTCTCTATTATCAATGAGCATTTCTAACTCTATCTCATCTTATTATTTTGTTTAAATTCATGTTTGTTTGATTTGATTTGGATGTTTGATCTTGATTAGTGTAATTGTTCTAGATACTTTGTTGATTCTTGATTTCTTAGTTGTTTGTTGTTAGATGATGATTCTTGAGTAGTTGTTTGGCTAGGGATTGGGTGAAATTTGTATGATTGATTGATTGTGATTAATTTGGGAATTGTGTTGATTGATTGTTGAGATTAAAGTGATTAATGTAAGTTTGCATGTGTTTAATTCGATTAGGCCTTGAGAATTATACTAGATTGCATTGTAATTGCTAATGACACGACCAATTGATTTAGGAATTGCAATTATCGATTGGTTTGGATTGTGATTCTCCTAGTTTGTTACTCGTAGGGACCACTAGCTTAACGATTAGGAGATAGCTCTTTGATTCCAACTGATAGATTTTATCATTAGTCTTCACAACCTTTGATTGGCATGTTCTTCCCAAGTTGTTGCAATTGTCATGATTACTTGTTGATCCCCATTCTCTAGTGTTTTATTTGTTTGGTTGTTTGTTTTGTTAGTTGGTAGCGTTACCTCTTCACCTTCGACTTTGACCTAGCTTAGGCGCGCAATTGAGAGTGATTGAACATAACCGGTCCTTTGGGTTCGACCCTTGACTTACCTCTATACATGTATTTAGGTTTGTTAAATGTTTATAAATTTTGTTTGTCTTAGGGAGGATTAGTCAACGACCTAGTTTTCTCCCTCGTCAAAATGGAGCCGTTGCCGGGGGAACAATGTCTATGTTTGAGTGTATTTGATTGCTTAAGTCTAGGTCTTTGTATATACTCTTCTTTTATTTGATTTTTGCTTGTTTTGAAAAAAAAAATTGGCATGTCTCTCATTTCCTCAATATGACAATAAGCCTTTTATGAATATTTTTGACTTGAGGGATTTTTGGACTATAATTGTTGTAATCTTTGGGAGACTTGTGAGATTTGTTATTTTGGTTTGAATGAGAAAACTAGGGATGAAGTTGAATGCATGCATAATGGTAAATTTAGAGCATTGTGAATTAATGATGCTTGGGATTTTTATGTTTGGTTTGCTTGGGATGTCTATAATAGGGGTAATCATGTTTCTAATATTGATGTACAATGTCTTAATCCTTCTAATGTTAACATCAATTCCCATGATTTGTCATATGATCCCATATTTGAACCTAGAACGAATGATTTCAACTTTGCTTCCTCTTTTGTTTATGATAATGAGGTGCATGCTCAAGTTGATGCTAATGGGGGGTTTAATATTATTCATTATTTAGCATGCCTTCTTGTGATGTGCTTCGTTCCCTTAATTATGAATCTCATGTGTTTGATTGTACCCTCACTCCCCAATGTGATGAATATGCTCGTGATCTTAATGTTGATTCTTCCAATCTTGGTTATACTTATTCTTCTTTTGTTGAACCTCAACCTTCTACACCTTTTGAATCTCTTATTGATATTTTTGAAACTCAAATTAGGCATATTGATCTTAGTAATGAGCTTGGGCCTATTAAGGAGTCGATTCTTAATTCTATGAGAAGTTAATTAGAGATGATGAAAAAGAGTGATGAGCGTTTTGAGGAGGAAAGAAAGAGAAGTGGAGAGCTTGAGAGCCAATTTTCATCTTTGATGCTTGTTTGTGAAAATGTTAAATCTAATGTATGTTTTGAGGATGATAATGATGATGATTTTGAGCAACCAAGAGAGTGTGAGGATCCTATTAATGAGCATTTGAGTGATGGTGAAGGAGTTGAGAATGAAGAAAGTGTTGAATTTGAAAATCCTAACCCCTTCTCCCATCTTGATGAGTCTCTTGTGCATGATTGTGATTCTTCTATCCATGAGTATTTGGACTCGTTTAAGGTTATGTCCAATGTGTTCTTTGAGAGTCAAAAGAAAACCCATAGCCTTTTGAATGAGTTCATTGAGGATGCTTCATGGGAAAGAGATGAGTTTGAAATGAATTTGCATCCATTCATGCATGATTTTTGAGACTTTGGGCTTTAAGGATGTTGAGGGAGTTGTTGTTCATTGTTGTGATGGAGGGGATTATGTAGTTCCTCTTGGAAGTTAGATGTTTGAAGGAGATGGAGATCATGAGTGTTCATCTTTTAAGGATTCTATGATTGAGTTCCATGCTCTTATTGGTGATTTGAGGCATGGTGGTGAGAAAGAGTTCATTTGTGAGCCCCTATTCCCTCTTCTCATATCCCTTTTTCAAGGAAATTTAACCATATCCCCTACACTCCTATATCCCTCCCTTCCTTTGTTAATGAGCCTATTGGGGACCCTCCTTCTATTTGTGATATTCAAGCTCCCCACTCATCGATTATTGAGGAAAAGGGTGATTCTGCCACCTAAAAATATTTTGAGGAGAGTTTGCCTTATTTTTCTTTTTCTTCTTATTCCTTTTCTTCTTCTCATTTTGTTGAATTTTCCTTTGATTCTTGCGTTCGTTGCAATATTATTTACTAAAGCGGTCAAGCTTGGACCTTAAGCAAGCCTTTCTCGGGAAGTAACCCATGTTTTATTGCTTTCATTTTATTTTCTTTTTTAGAATAGATTTTTTCTCATGGAAATGTTTTTGTGCCTTTTGCTAGGTACATTACTTGATATACTTTGGTACATTGGTATGAATCAAGATTCACGGAAGTATGACTCCACATTTGCTAGCATATGGAAAGCAAGATTCAATTCTAGAGGAAAGTAGTTTTGAAAGGTTTAATTGGGTCATTTGCAGGTAGATACACCCACCTAACATCCAGTAATATATTTCCTTGTTATTTCTCTAATAGTTGGTGACTTGTTGGACATGTGTTGGTTTGTTAGATTGATCTCTTTGTTTTCCCCTCCCATGGATTCTATGATTTATGATTTGAGCGTATTGTCTTATTCATGCTTAGGGGAGGGTATTCTATCATGTTTGGCGGGATGTTGATTCATATATGCCATGCACATTTGTATATGCATTTCCATGTTCTTTTATTTTGAAAAACTCCAAAAAGATTTTTGTTTCTATCAAGGCAAATTTGCAATGTGTTTTGTTGTTCTTGCTTTGGACATAATACTTTTGGACTTGTATAGTTGAATGCTTTTCTTCTTAAATGGTAACGGTGTGCAAGATTTGAGAGTATGTTTGGTTGATTCGAAGATAGAGTATGCTAAGGTAGTGTCTTTACTACTTTTGGGACCTTGAAGCCGGATTCTAATTGTTTGTGGTAAGAAGGTGTTGCTCCCTTTGGTGAATTTGAAACTAATAGTGAGTTATTGCTACAACCATGTGAGGTTTCATTCTTTTCTAGCTTTCTACATATTTTTCATGAGCGGCACATGGATCCTTGACTATTGTATTCTTTATCTAGAACTTGACTCATATCTCCCGAGATCACGACCGCACCATTTAGAAATGACAAAGGCATCTTTTCGGGGTGGTAACTTTTACTTTTCTAGGATAGTTTTCTTTTCTTTATTTTGGGTTTGAATTTGCCTACTTGCTAACCATTTGAGCCATAAACCTTCTTTTCAAACCATATCTTTAGATTTTGAGCTTTTTGTTTTATTCTTGTTTCCATTCTTAGTTTTTGTGAAGCGATTGATCATTATTGTTGGAGATTGAGGTGGATTAGTTGAATATTGGTTCTTATAATGTAAGCATGTTTGTTTTGTGTATATTTTGTGAATAAAGGCAAATGCCTAGTTGAAAAGGCCGTCCATAGTTAAAAGAGGTGAGGATAATGCAATAAAGTGATAAATAGAAAAATAGAAAATGAGAAAAAGCAAAGCACATTCAAATGCTTTGGCAAAAGTGAAAAAATGTGAAAAATGAAAATTTTCAAAAATATTTTGATGTAAGTGTATTTCTCCCTATTTTGAGCATCGAGGACAATGCTTCATTTAAGCTTGGGGAGAAGCGTTCTTACGCTTTTTGTATATATGTTTGTGATTTTGGCATTGAATAAGATTGGGGATGTTGGTGTTTTTGTTGGGTGATTGCTTGATTATGGTGTTGAGGATTGATCACCCTTTCCTTCACAATTTAGGTATACCACCAAATTTTAAATTTTAGCCTACCTTCACCCTTTTTTTGCCCTTACATTACAACCCTTTCCAAGACCTTTTGACCTTTTAGGTTAAGTCACTAGTCGGTGGAGGGAGATGTGAGTCACGCCTATGGAGCGGTGTGCATAGTTAAGATGTCGAGTAGCCTTGAAAATCTCTTCTATTCCGGTTCCTTCGAGGAATCATTGAGATGCTCACTAGAGGTGGATTTGAAACTAGTAGGGAGAACATGGTAAGATTATTTGAGATGAAGGTGAATTGTGTCTCATTAGTTCTCTATGCTCAGCATATTTTATGTTTCAATCAACCTTGGATATCTTAAAACGTGCACTCCCTTATTTGTTTAGAAAGAATTGCATCCATTTGTGCTTGTTCATTTGCAAAATTCCATTCATGAACATTTGTTTTCTTTTTTTTTTCTTTTGATTTCTTTTTTCGTTCTTTGCCTTGTTTGTTTGGTTTGAGAGAGTTGTGGGTTAACCTCTTAGGAAACCTTCACGAGACCTCACTCGTCCTCACTGGCGACTTTGGGGTTCGAGAGAGTTGTCGGTTAACGTCTTAGGAAACACTTTCGCTCTTAATACTCTAAAGTGTTAGGTCTAGCCCCGGCTAAGCTCCAGGGTAGGGGTCGTACGGGTCGGTCTTGAGGGTGTAATCCGTAGGAGGCTCTCGCAAGTGCGAAGCTCGGCTAGCTTTCAAGTAAGAGCTCTTAGTGAGAGAAGCACGCGTCGAGGGTAATTTCGTCTTTCCCTTTCTTGTAAATTGATTATGTTATTGATGGGCGTTAGAACGTTCGCACATTCCACACTCAATCAAACACACTTATAAAAAAACATCCTACAAACCAAGCATAATGATAAGTAAGAGCCCGGTGCACAAGGAATGGGATATGATTGCTAAAGATCTTAACATTTAAGCTAATTCGAAGTCTTTGGTGAATTGGGGTTCGTCAAGTAGACAAACAAACTATGGTTCTAATTCAATGGATTAAAGACACTAGAGAATGGGATCCACTCATCCAAGGCAATTAGGCAAATGGGCGTAAAATAGAAAAGATATAGCAAGGACTATATGTAAGATCAACCTCATGCTATTAGAAAACAACTCACACTACCAAACTTAGATTCCTCATTAGTTTGGCAATAGAAGATACATAATCAAATTGCAATAAGTAATGACATACTCAATTCACATTTCCATGTCAAACTAAGCATACCATGCTATCAAGCTCCTAAGTCAAGGGTAGCTAATCCTATCATGAAGAACTAACAAGCAATCTCATACAATCAATTTAATTGCAATACAAACATCAATGCTTCTCCCACATTTACATAACTAACCCAAAAGGTTGAGCTTCACCCAACCCCTAGCAAGAAGACTACTCACAATTCATATTAATCAACATGCAAACAAGGATTAGGGTTCTAAATACTTCAATAATTGGGGAAAAGTGGTTAACAATTGAATAAACTATCATCCAACAACAAATTATCAAGAACTAAAGAGATTCAAGTAACATGCAAATACCAAATAAAAATAGAAATTAAGTAGATGAAGGTGGAAGAAATTACTAATTAAAGCTTCAAATGTTGATTACAAAGTGCCAAACCTTGAGAATGATTCTTGAAATTCACTATTGCAATGATTCATTTAATGAAAACTAAGCTAAATTATCAAAGAGGAATGTTTCAAACTAAGAGGAACTACTAAAAACTAGGCTACTCCTATCTCCCATACAAATGAGCTAAAGGGGAAGTATTTATACTCCTTGAATTACATAGGTAAATCCGTCAAAATAAAACGGATTCCCAGCGAGGAGCGCCCGCTCCCAACATCAACAGAACGAAGCAGAAATCAAACCATCAGGGAGGAGCGCCCGCTCCTGATAGTGTGCGTGCCCATTCCCCTGTTCCTCAGCATAAGTCAGATTCGACCTGAAGAAGGAGGAGCGCCTGCTCCTTAGGTTATGCACGCCCGCTCCTCACAGGCTATGAGAAGAGCAGAATGTGGTGGAGTGGCTAGGAGCGCCCGCTCTTGATCGGGTGCACGCCCGCTCCTAGCAGGCTCAGTACTTGGGTAGAATGTTGACACAATGGCAGGAGCGCCTGCTCCTGGAGAGGTGCATGCCCGCTCCACCAAGAGCGTGCTCTCCTTTCTCTATTTCCTTGCCTTGAACACATTCCACATTTTGAATGCTTGTCAAATTGAGTCATAAAACTTGCAAAAAACATGGACAAACACATACAAGAGGGGGCAAGGCCGAGACACAAATTTTATACGCAAAACGGGTAGAAGGAGGGGAAAGGATAGCAAAACTGGGTTAAAATCACCACAATAAGTGGTCAAATAAACCACCTATCAAATCCCCCCAAGCTAGCCAAATGCTTTTCCTCAAGCAATTCACAATGCCCAAAAACAAACCAAGAGATCAATTTGCTCAAAGAAAAGCACATGCATAGATACAAGAATCCTTAAGCAATAAAACTCGAGCATGAGGTATATGCCTAAGATCAACCATGGTGATGACTAGACAAAGCCTAGCTAACCTTCCCAAAAATACTCAACTTAGGCCCATTCAACACATCTTACCGTATCCCCATCACAAAGTTCAAATCCCCCCTAATGGTAGTGTCTCGTGACTCGTTGAAAGAGCCGGAAAAACATAGATAAAGCGGGTTTTAAAACACTCGACATCTCAATGAAAAAGTATCCTCTCCATATGCTTGTGAATCAAATCCCTCCACCGACAAAGGCTTCTACTACTCTACTAACGTTACAAGTCTCAAGGATTTCGGCACAAAATTAAGGCATAGAGAAAATTAGAAGTGTTTTGCAATTAAAGCCAAACTAAGATGTATGTCATTAAGAACAAACCTAAAGAGGTTTCTAACTTTGACCCATATTACAAACCATGAATGCACTCGAAACAAAAACAAACCCCCAAGCTTGTTTAGGTTTCTTTATTTATCACTTCTTTTCTTCTTTTTTTTCTTTTTTTTTTTCTTTTTTTCTTTTTTTCTTTTTTTTTAGACATTTACAACACAAACTACTAATTACAATAGACTAAAGATTGAACTAAGGAAACAAAAATGATATGCCTTAACTTTTGTGAATAACCAATACATAACAATCTTCATCAACACTAAGAGTAGTTTAGGCTGCGGTCTTGGGAGTTGAGACTAAAGTTCTCGATCTAGGTACTAAATCAAAGAGGATCCTTGCCACTCATACAAAATGTGGCCTAACCTGGGCTAACTTCTTAAACATCTCTGATTGTGGGTCGACTTGGTCTCCTCGATTTTGGTTAAGATTTTCAGCCAGCAAACGAATAGCATCAGCTAAGGCAGCGTTCCCAGCCATTCTAGTGCTACGCTTGAAATAGAATAAAGGTGCACTTTATTTTAAATGAAATCCATATACAATTCACACATATTCATTGAATCACAATATTGCATTCGTCATATAAATTGGTTCAAAAGGGTACTTTGAGATTGCACCCCCTTATTCTAAGCAAAACCATACATTATAATCATTTGATGTTCATACGCAGGATTAAATGAAATTAAGAAAATATTTCCCCCATCCCGCGCCACTCATACTAAGTTTTAATCATAAACAAAGAAATTTTTCCCAAAATTATATGATCACAAAAATTAGACTTGATCTTACTCACAAAGAAAAGTAAAATAAGGCTCTTAAAATAAAATTTCAACTTCTTATTATAACTTAAATAAAGGTATCAATCCCAAATAATGACTCGGTAGTACTGGCTACTTATTTAAATTAATCATCTAAATCATACTATAATGAAGTTCTAATAACCGTTATTAATGGTAAATTGCCTTATTCATGCTAACTCTACCCTAACAAAAATAAAACTCAAGGTATCACATTGTTGTTTTTATCTTTCTTCTCATCATAATTATTAACATCAAAATCGGGATCCTTCTCATCATCTGAGTCTTCAATAATTATTGCCTTGTAAAGCGGATTAGGATTCCTAGTACCTCTCCTTCCAACATTTGGATCTTCAGGTGGTGGTTGTAGCCATTCAAGGTTATTCTCATCTGAAAATTCAATAAGAGTATAGTCATGGAACATTCTTTGGTAGGTTTTAATCTTATGCTTCTTGTTCTTTGCAGTCTTAAACTCATGTATATATTGGTAATCTTCCTCATCAGGATTAGCTGGCGTGATAGTCCTTTCAAACCTCTCTAGAGTATCTTTACTTCGAGCATCATTCTCATCCTCAGACACAACAACGGGGTTGTTCCTAGTACCATTATTCGTGCTTTCAGACGTGCTTGCTGAGTCACTCATTTCTTTTCTACGTCAACCCAACGCAACGAACATACAAAAGCATAACAGAAGCACATCATAAAACACATCAATTAGGACATTAATTACAACATGTTAAATAAATAAGAAAAATAACACTTCATGTGACAATTAAATGAAAAGATATGTATGAAATATGCATGCATTCCCTTCTTAAGTCTACCCAAAGCACACTAAGTAGACAAATAAGCTTCAAAATCATTTTAGATAAAACGTTTCAAACATACTAAGTTTCGAAAAAATCACTTTAGCCTTTGAACTTAAATCCTCAACTGTTAGTTAGGAGCCTAAGATACTAAGCTAATTGGCTTTAGTGGTGATTAAATCTAACCTAGCTCTGATACCACTTTGTAACACCCCAACAATTCTCTATTTAAAAACCTGTGAGAAACCTGTATATAACCTGAACAATTTCAAGAGAATTACTGACGTGCTACCGCCACGTGTTCAAACGTTAAGGCTATCTCAGAAATTAGCAGCGGAAAACCAAAACAGTTTTAAATAAACCTCAAAACAAAGGAATTAAATCAAAATAAGTATTACAAGTTGGAACCATTAAGGCCCTTATTTAAAACCCAATAAAAGTAGTAAGTGATTAAATTTCAGTGTTCAAATAAATTCAAACCCAAAGGAATTAGTGTCAAATAAAATCGAATTAAAATAAATTCAAACTTGCCAAAGAAATAAAATGAAAACCAACTCTCCACTCAAGATCCCACAACCCTGATGAATGCTGCATGTGCAAGAACCTGTGGTTATTCTGCTCCCCAATATTACAAGTGTAAAAAGTGGATCGTCACAGGGTCATTGAAAGGCGAAGGCCATGACCAAAGAAAGACACACACAAAAGCACGCAGTCAGCAAAGCTGAGTACATACAAGCTGCGAAATCAAATTAAGAAAATACCTAACATGCTACTAATAATCAAGCACAAGCATCATTAAATATAGACTCAATTCATGACTCGACTATTAAATTTATTAAGACTTCACTAATGGATACTGACTGACTCATTTAATCAGTTCATTAGATTTAGCAATAGACAAGGTTGTCCAACCCATGTCCCATTTGGAACATCAATAAAGAAAAACCCCATGCCTCCTTTCGGAAACATCAATAAACATCCAACGACCACGGGCGCGACTCCGTGACCGTAGTTAGTATGAGATCTCACCTAACTCCTAGTTTTAGAAAAATAATATTTGAAAGAGGAGACTCGTAGATCAGACGGCCTCGATAAAAGTACACGGCTAATACCCCATGTACCCCAACCCCTGATTGTCATTACTCCAGATGTGCACCATTCCAGAGTTTTATTGCTCATCCATCTTACACTTTACGTGATTTACAGGTTTAGACTTGGCGATGACTCATATACATTTCAATACAAACATCCCAAACAATTCAATCAAACATGGCGAATTCTCAATTTAGATTCTTGATTTATTAGTGATAAACAACATTTATTAATTATTCCATTACTACCTCGGTGTATAAACACCTTGAGTGCATAAGGCACCCCAAAACCTTAACCTCATCTTACAAGACTTGAGTTTCTCCTTTACTCATCCTGTTTACATAATCATGAATGAGTAATAATTTGATCTTTACACCAATCACATACCTTTGCCTTTAAGCGCACCTTGCATTATTAGAGCACAAATAATACTTGCATTATAAACTAGTGCACATCATTTGAAATTCACAATGTATAACTAGACAATTTAACCCAGTCAATCCTATACATGATACTAAGTTCTCGATCCGTCCTTAAACATGCACCTACAAGCAAGGTTTCGTAACTTGTACGTACCTTGAGTAAACAATTCGACTGGCCACTTTAAAACTAGAAGTCGCCTTCTACAAAGTCCTCTCCTAAATCAAACAATTAGAAATAAATCAATACCAAAGCAATTAAAATTACAGCAATACTAAACTACTTTAAAACCTCTTAAATCATCAAAATAAAGCCTTTAAATTGTCCCCAAAATTAAAGTTAGTAATATAACATCCCAACTTCAAGTTTATATGTTAGATTTATGAAAATATAGTGTTTTATATCAAATTACAGCAACTTTAAAGTGGGTAAATAAATCTGGAAATTTGTTTTAAGTATATAAAATAACCCCATAAGCATAATTACTTGAAATAGTCATTATATAGAAAGTTAGTGTATTAAAAACCCAAGAATATATCAATTCAATGCAACTAGAGGCTTCAAAATAAAAGGTATGAAATCTGAAAATTATTTTTAAAGTTAGAATATAAAGTTCAAAGCTTTTTCAATCACAAAATACTCACCATAATTATTTTATAGGTTTAGAAGCATAAAAACATGAAATTAACACTACTTGTTCATAAAAATTGAAACTTTAATAAATCTGAAAATTTATATATGATTAAAACAATTATACTTTAATGTAATTTAAACATAGTATGATTAGATAGTTTGATTAACACGTTATCAAGCCCTAAAACATGAAAAATCAATGCTTTAAACCCTAAAATATACAAAATACATAATCTGAAATTTTATTTAATAAATTAAACATGTCAAAACTTATAAATTTATAATCTTCTAGAATCCAAACATATTATCAAACCATAATAATATAATTTAGAACAAAATTTTAATTAAAGGTTGAAACTTTAAACAATTTTAATTAAGATAATAAAGCAATAAAAAAATAAAGGAAAAGAGGGAGAAGAGAGGCGAACGGCAGCAGCAGGCGGCTGCTGGTGGCCGACGGTGGTGCAGGCGGCAGTGGTGCTGGCTGGCGGCATCTGCTTTCTCTCTTCTTTTTTTTTTGTTTTGTCGTGAAATTGGAGGAGGGAAAAGCTTGAGGGGTTTTATTATTAGAGTGGTTTAGTTTCCTAGTTCTAATAAAACTAGTATTGATACTTGGGCTTAAAGTGAGTGGGTTTTTTTTTAAAAAAAAAAAAATAGGCTTAATGAACAACGGGTTGGACTTGTATAATAATTAAAATATAAGTAATGAAATAATTTTTATGAAATAGTTTTATCAACTTTTAAAATAGTAAAATAAATAATGATCTAATAATAATAATTTTTTGAAATGGTAGAATAAATCATATAAATAAATATTCATAGTTAAATATTCACATAAATATAAAAAATTTGTATTCACATAATTATGGGGGATTACAACATCGCCGGAATATGAGGGTTGATCCACGTATGGAGGAAGATCATAGTTGGGGATACTTCGATAGTGACCGTAGTCCGGTGCACTACTAGTACCCCAACCACTATCATACCCGGGTGGAATCCCAAAGTATCTCCTTAAGGGGTGGTTATCAATCTCCTCGGGAGCCATATTACCACATGTCTCGGGGACGTGGTAATAAGAAGGGTCCCCCCTAAAATCACAACCCCCGGGTTGTGTATAATCGTAGGGAGGGAAGGATCGTAGCTCCGAAATGGAGCTACAAGGTCCTTGATAATAGGAGTAGGTGGGTTGGTTGTTGTTCCAACCCGGCACCGTCCCCTCTTGGATGGGGTGGTGGGGATAGTTGACATAGGGGAGGAAGCTCCCCTCTCAACTTGGTTTTGGTAGGACATTTGGGAGACATAGCTTTAGTATTCATTTTCTTGAAGAATTCTTTAGTTGGTTAGGTTTAGATGGTGAAAAGCCGATTCAAGGTTAAAGGAGGAAGAAGAGGAGGAAGGACCGCCCATAAAGCTAGGAACAGTGGATATGCTATGGCGGCGGGGTTGAGATGGTTGGTCAAGGTCGAGAACATTCCCGGGGAGTGGCTCATTTGGCACTTGCCAAGTGGTTCCCATGGTGTTCATTACCGCCGCATTTTGGAAAATGCAACGGTGCTTACCCTTGACCAACCAAGAATAGGTGGTCACATTACCCCCGGAGTTCCACAAGCATGTGCATTGAGGCAAGTCCGGGAATGTCAAGGACATTGAACTCATTCACTGAGGTCAATTGGTTAACCCAATCGGCGAACCCCAAAGCCTTTGTAATTATAGTGATCATCCCACCACATTTTACTTCCCCTTTAAACTCCGTACTCCTCTTTATTTCTAGGCACCGTTTTATGAACATGTATCCCATGTTCACGTTGCCCTCAAGATCCCCCTCAAATCAGGAAGCTATGAAGAGGCATTTGATTTCCTCTTTGGTTAGCTTCTCGAGGTCTTGCTTCGAGAAGCAAGCATACCCCATAATTCTCATGAATATACGGAGCACGGGGTGGATAATGTGGCTAGGATGGCTATATCGGGTCGTGAAATTGGGGTACCCCATGATAGTGTTCCACCAATCATACTCCTCGTATCTAGAGAGGTAGAAACTATCGGGGTCGTCGACTTGATTATACACGGGCCATTCGAAAATCTCATTGTGGCGAGTTTAGCTTAAAGTTTTATCTTGATTGAACATTTTAAACTTAATCTCGCATTCAATGAGCTCTCCCTCACCATTGATTCGGCGCATGGTAAGGGTGGAAAGAAATTCGAGAGTGAGCAATTCGTAGGTTAGCTCCCTCTTTTTGAGGAAGTTTAACCATCCGAAATTATCGGCCACTCACCGAATTCTATCATCTATCCCTAAGAGTTGGCAAGTTTCTTGGTCGTAAAATCTTGTTGGAAGGATTTTTCGCTTGAAAAGCTCTTTGTGATACCCTTTGAATTTCTCGGGAATTTTTATTGAAGGAGGAGCATTGTTTTGATTTTGTATTTGGCTTGGGTTTTGGTTTTGGTTTTGGTTTTGGTTTTGGTTTTGGTTTTCGGTGGAACGGTTTTCGTTTATTTGGATGTCAGAAGTCTTTCTCCTCTTTCATCTCGGACCTCCAAATAATCGAAGAACCATTTTGACAATGTGAGAATAGGTTTACAAAGGTAACTCAAGACACCTCACACAAACACCAAAACACACTTCAAACAACCTCCTTAGCTTCAAACCCCCAATAAAATCCAAGTACCTGTTTAAGCAATTCCAAATATATATATTACAACACAATCCAACAAATAATTCCAACACAACCAACAAATAATTCCAACACAAAAATTCACAACCAACAATTATTCTTATCTACTCACAACAATCCTAAACCACAACAATCACAATTTTCAATTTTCAATTTATTTTACCACAATGTTCAAACTAATTTCAAACACAATAATTCTCAAATTCCCAACAAGTCATGAATCAAAGCACACAATTTATCAAGAATAATCAAAAAAAGTAAAGTTTGAAGTAAAATCACAAGAATTAAAAACAAGAGTGAAGAAGTGAGGGAATTTATACCCACAAGAGCATGAAAGTACTCTTAAACCTCCAAGCCTTGCTCAATTCCTCCTTTTTTAGCTCCAATTTGTTGAAAGATCCAACCTTTTCTTCAATTATCAATGGTGGTCTTCTAGGGTTTGAAATTTTTGTGTTTAAAATTGGGTAAATGTTGTGTTGTTGGAAAGAGAATTAAGAGGAGAAAAGGATTTTGTGAATTTTTTGGTGAAAAATGTTGAGATTTGATGATGAATTTGCAGAGAGAAGTTGGAGTTTTTGGGGGGTTTTTTAGAGAGAGAAGGAGATGGATAAGAGGAGTGAGAATTGGAAAATGAGAATGAGTGGTGAGGAAAGAGGGGGGAATGGGTAAAAAGAGATAAAAGATTCTCTTTTTTTACTCCGGATAGGCAGGAGCGGGCGTGCAAGGGGGCAAGAGTGCCCCCTCCTGTCATTGGTTTTGAAACTGCTTTTACTTGGCCAAGTTGGAGCGGGCGTGCAGTGTTGGAGGTGGCCCACTCCAACTTAAGTTTTAGCTACGGCATTCGGTTGGAGCGGGCATGCTGAGAGGGTGGAGTGCCCGCTCCTATCATTGAACTTAAAGACTAATTTAATTGGCCTTCCCAGAATGGAGCGGGCGTGCTATTGATGTGGAGCGCCCGCTCCATATCCCTTCAGAAGTTCCTGCTCTCGATTACAAGATTAGGAGCGGGCGTGCTTGGATTTTGGAGCGCCCGCTCCATCACTTGATTTTACTTTCTGAATTTAAAGCCCAGACAGGAGTGGGCGTACTGATATTTTGGAGTGCCTGCTCCTAGTCTTGAACTTTTCTTCTAATTTCCTTCACAGAATGGAGCGGGCGTGTATGAGGTTTGGAACGCCCGCTCCAAATCTTCTCAGAACTTACTGCCTCTATTTCCTTCACTTGGAGCAGGCATGCAGTGGTCATGGAGCGCCCGCTCCGATAGTTGAATTTAGTTCATGATAGCCTAAGTCAATTCGGAGCGGGCGTGCATACCTCTTGAAGCGCCCGCTCCTAATTCCAATTTTAGCTACGGCCTTAGATGGAGCGGGCGTGCTGAGGGGTTGGAGCACCCGCTCCGACCTTGGTTCTTGGGTTCTGGTTGTGTAGCCCAAAATGGAGCGGGCGTGCAGCTCAAGAGGAGAGCCCGCTCCAAACTGACTTGAAGCCTTCTGTTTTCTTCATTGAACTTGGAGCGGGCGTGCTTAGTGCTAGGAGCGCCCACTCCAAGCTGTTGACAGCATCCTGTTTAAGTTTTTGTCGGCTTTTTTTGCTTCAAGTTCCTATATCAAAACCACAAGAACAAAAATGCAACCAAGGTGTTAGCCAAAATCAGATAGAACACTAGAACCTACTCTTCTCTCCATTATGTCACTCATTTAATTTTTTTTATTTCTCACTCTCTCAATTTTTTTTCTTTTTCTTCTTTTTTTTACTTGGGTTGCCTCCCGAAAGCGCTTCTTTAACGTCAATAGCTTGATGACCTCCACACTCAGGAGGTAAGATTACATTGCATTGATTCAACCAAACCGACATGAGCACCCTCGTAGTAAAGCTTGAGGCAGTGCCCATTGACCTTAAACGATCTCATTCCATCCAAATCCTTCATTTCCAACTTGATAGAAGTTTTCCAAGGAATAACTTCATCCTAGAATTGTAGAGAAGTACCTTATCGCCAACAAGAAATGTTTTCTTTTCAATATTGCGGTCGTGGCATTGTTTTGTGTGATTCTTGTAATTGCTTGCACATTCGTATGCCTCCAATCTTAGCTCTTCAAGCTCATGTAAATCAAGCCATCTTTGCTCCCTCGCACTAGCCAAGTTGAAGTTAATATTCTTAATGGCCCATTGAGTTCGGTGTTCAAGCTCCACCGGAAGATGACAAGATTTTCCATACACTAGGCGATATGGAGTTGTGCCTATTGGGGCTTTGTATGCCGTTCTATATGCCCATAGAGCATCATCAAGCTTTCCGACCAATCTTTCCTATTCCTTGCAACCGTTTTCTCAAGGATTAACTTGATTTGACGGTTGGATACTTTCGCTTGTCCACTAGTTTGTGGATGGTAGGTAAGACCGAACCTTTGATGAACTCCATGTTTTCTTAGCATCTTTTGAAAAGCACTATGAACGAAATGTGACCCATTGTCGCTTACCACAGCTCTAGGAATTCCAAACCCTGGTAATATGACTTTCTTGAACAACTTCATGACTACCTTGTGGTCATTAGTTGGGGAGGCAATGGCCTCAACCCATTTTCAAATGTAATCGACCGCCATAAGGATGTATTGATTTCCATATGAAGAAGGGAATGGTCCCATAAAATCAATACCCCATACATCAAATACCTTTAGTTCAAGTATCGGTTGTTGAGGCATCTTATTTTGCTTGGATATGTTTCCGGTTCGTTGACACCGGTCACAAGTCTTCACAAACCCCTAAGCATCCTTAAAGATGTGAGGCCACCACAACCCGTTATGCAAGACCTTCAACGCTGTTTTGTTTGCTCCCATATGCCCTCCACAAGGATCGGAATGGCACATCTTGAGCACATTTTGCACTTCCTCATCCAGAACACACCTTCAAAGCAAACCATCTACTCCTCTTTTGTAGAGAATGGGGTCATCCCACACATAGTGCCTTGCTTCTCTTTTTAGCTTCTTCCTTTGGTTCTTGGAGAAATCGGGAGGAAATTCCCCACATGTCAAGTACTTCACCAAGTCTGCGAACTAAGGAAGTTTTTTTTCATTCAAGATATAGAGCACATCATCTCTCAATTCATCACATATGGGAATATCATCATCACTAGTTTTCACATTCTCTAAACGATAAAGATGATCCGCAACTACATTCTCGCCCCCTTTCTTATCACGAATTTCAACATCAAATTGTTGAAGAGAAAGGAACCAACGAAGAAGATGAGGCTTGGACTCTTTCTTTGCCACGAGGTACCTAATAGCCACATGGTCGGTGTAAACAATAGTTTTGGAACCAATGAAGTAGTTCCAAAACTTCTCAAAAGCATGTACCACGACAAGAAACTATTTCTCGTTGTGGTGTAGTTCAGTTTGGCTTCATTCAAGGTATTAGACATGTAATAGATCACACGAAGCTTCTTCTCTATTCTTTGCCTCAACACCCCTCCAATCGCAACATCACTAGCATCACACATAAGTTCAAATGGCAAATCCCATCTTGGCCCTTGTACGATTGGAGTAGAGATCAAAGCCTCTTTTAATTTGTTGAAAGCTTGAAGACACTTTTCATCAAAAATAAAGATGGCATCCTTTTGAAGAAGAGAATTTAGGGGTCTAGCAATTTGTGAGAAATCCTTGATGAATCTCCTATAGAACCCGGCATGCCCCAAAAAGGATCTTATTCCTCTTACATTGATTGGAGGTGGCAATTTCTCTATCACTTCAACTTTTAATTTATCAACCTTAATCCCCTTGCTTGAAATCTTGTAACCAAGGACGATTCCTTCTTCAACCATGAAGTGGCATTTCTCCCAATTTAGGACCAAGTTGACCTTCTCACATCTTGCTAAGCATTTTCCCAAATTGGACAAACAATCTTCAAATGAGAGGCCTTCTACCGAGAAATCATCCTTGAACACTGCCATCTCGGCTTCAAGCATATCTCCAAAGATACTCATCATGCACCTTTGAAAGGTTGCCGGTGCATTGCAAAGTCCGAACGGCATCCTCCTATATGCAAAAGTACCATATAGACAAGTAAAAATTGACTTCTCTTGGTCATCCGGGTTTATGGGGATTTGAAAGAAACCCGAATAACCATCAAGAAAGCAATAATACTTGTGCTTGGTTAGTCTCTCAAGCATTTGGTTGATAAAATGGAGGGGAAAATGATCCTTGTTAGTGGATGCATTTAGACGTCTATAGTCTATGCACATCCTCCAACCGGTTACCGTTCTAGTTGAAATAAGATCACCATTCTCATTTTCAACTACGGTCATTCCTCCCTTTTTAGGGACCACATGAACGGGGAAAACCCATCTAGAACTCGAAATGGGGAAGATGATGCCGGCATCAAGGAGTTTGGTGATTTCTTTCTTCACTACCTCCCCCATTTGAGGATTAAGTTTCCTTTGCCTCTCAATGGAAGGCTTAGCACCCTCCTCAAGTGTTATGTGGTGCATACATAAAGCGGGACTAATACCTTTGAGGTTATCAATGGTATAGTCTAAAGCACCTTGGTGGTTTCTCAAAACACCACATAACATTTGACTTTGGCACTCATTCAAAGAGGAATTCACAATTACCGGAAAAGTTGAATTAGGACCCAAAAACACATACCTTAGGTGTGATGGAAGAGGTTTTAACTCTACCAATGGAACACCCTTTCTTCTTTTGAAGTAATTATCTCCAATGCATCATGATTCATGATTCCTATTTTGGGGAAAATTACCCCGCCACGTGGGCCACTTAAAATAGGACACGTGTCCACCTAGAATTGGTTCAAAAGAGGCCAATAGCAGCATGACACGTGAAATCCACTATCAAGAGAAGGAATGGCGGCCTTCATAGGCCCAATTCCCAAAAAGCCGCCAAAAACGCGGGCAGCCCATTAACTCTAGGTCAAATTACCTACGTAAGGGCACACTTTTCCCAATGACCCTATAAATAGGGAGATTTTCCCCATTTGTGGGACAGATTGATTTTATTATAATATTCCTGACATTCTCTTACATCAGAGAAATCTCCTAATCTCGGAATCCGAGAAGATCCCACTTTTACCTTTTCCACACTTTTTACTTTCTCCAACACGTTCTTACTTGATTGTTGGAGGCGAAGCTCCCCCCCCACCCGGAGTTTCCATTGTTTTGCAGGTACAGGCGTTTCCCGACCTATTTTTGAGTTGTAACTCGGCCGCAGAAAACACATAAAATCTAATCAGCTTCGAGAGAGGATTCGGCTTCATTTTCATCCGCCATTTCATCATTAGTTGGATGCTGCTCGTTGCCCTCCTTAGCCTCATCCTCATCCTGGATCTCCTCGTCGCCATCTGCCCCCTGGCCCGCCTGTGCATCCAGCTCATCCATAGCTTGCTATAACGATACTCCCAAACGGAGTAATCGTCATTAGGGAATAAGAACTTCCACGCCATCTTCATGCGAATGACACAGTCGGCCTCATTCTCCTGAATGAGCTGCTTCTTCTCCTCCTCAACCCTGGAGGACCATTTGGACGCGAGCTGCTTCTCTTGGTTGGCAAGCTTGTGTTGCAACTTCTCATTCTGACATTTGAGACTATCCATCTCTTTGCCAGTATCTTGAAGCTCCTCCACCTTTGCCAATATCTTGAAGCTCCTCCACCTTTTCCTTTGACATTTGCAGTTTCCTGTAAGTATAGGATATCTTGGGTCAACAACTCAGTCTTATTTACATTATACATGGCTTTGTCAAGATTGGAAGCGGCCCTTAGGTTGGCAGCTCTTACCTCTTTCTTCTTGTCGCTGAATGGATTTTTAAGACCATTCACTCGCAGCATGGCCTACATCCGGCCAAAAGGAAAGGGCGGTTAGTATACAGTTGGCAAAGGCAAAAATTGGAAAATAACTTAAAGAAATTACCTCTGCCAAATTTGCAAGGATAGCATCAAAGTTCAGGGAGCCGACTCCTTTAATAGAGTCGCGATGTTCAGTAGATACGGCGGCGATCATATCCTTGGCGATCCGCTTCACATCCGGCGCCTAGGGAGCATCTGCACAATCAACACTTGGTGAAAGGCTGGCATAGATCCGGCCAATACACCAGCTGGCTCTAGAGCTGGTTGGCGAATGACTATAAGTCTTAACCCTACAAGGGTAAGGAAAAGGATCAAAGGCGGAGGTACCTGGGATAACGACCAGATCTTGGGCGTGTTTGTCCTTCCGTCTGTTGGAAAGACCGCCTGGAGAACCGGTAGCCCCAGTCGGAGGTTTGTCCCTGGTTGACTTGGACTCCTCCGCCTGCTTTAGAGCAGCCATGGCAGCCAGCGATTTGCCGCCTGTAGAAGGATGGGATTCGGATTGGCTTGCAGACGGCTTGTGAGAAACCGTCTTTCTCCTTTTAGTCGGCGTCGGATCCTCATCCGGAGCTGGCTGCTTTGGGGGCTTTTGCCCAAGGGTTGGTAGCACAGGTGGCTTCACCGACCCTTCTTGAAAAAACACAACTTAGAAACAAAAGCGTGGAATTTGAAAAAGTCCAAAAGAAAGTTGGCGGATGTAGAAGAACTTACATGCTCCAGCTGCTCTTTTTTGAAAATCTGGCTCTTCTATCGAACCATCTAGCGGTAAGCAGAGGCGGCGCTCCCTGGCTTCTTGTTGGGGTCTAACTAAGACATAGCTTCCTCTGCAAAAGGCCGAATGAGATGTTAGTATTAAAAAAATAAAAAAAATAAAAAAAAAAGCTATGCAAAAGACTCATGCGGCTGCCCATCTCTTCCCTTTTAACTAATAAGGCCACAGGCGGCCAGGTAGAAGGGATCAGTTAACTAGTCGAACTCTGGGATATAACTTTTTAGGGTTATTTCTTTCTCAGTTCCCCCCTTAACAATTTTTACTTCAACTTTAAATATCCCAGGCGTCAAAATTTGATCCCAGCCTTCATCAGATACAGGCGGGAGGATGGCTTTCTGACCCAGCCGATAGGGATTTTGATTCAGGAGTTGTATTTTCTATTCCGGATGGTGTCAGGGGAGGAGATGATATAAAACTTGTTCCTCCAATCCTTCCACTTATTTTTTTTCCCAAAGTCATCATGTAACCTTTGTTACATGATAAAGTGAACCATCCGGGACCGGCTGATTTGGGAGCCTTGCTAAGGTAATGTATATGGGAGAAGGCCTCAAAGCTAGGCTCAACACCCTGCATCCTGCATGCGGCTACGAACCCTAATATGTTAACCCAGGAATTGGGTTCTAGTTGCCACACCCCCAAGCGGTACCCATCCATAATCCTTTCAATAGCCGGATCTAACGGGAACCTAAGGCTCGCCTGAATTGTGGTCGCATAACACCCAAAGCACGAATCCCCATAGCTCTGGTCAAGCGGCCAGACGACTGCGTCGTCAAAGGCAGGGACATTTATTCTATAGCCGACTCCCATAACATAGGTATCCCGAATCTCTTCTAAATTTTTCCGCATGGTCCTTTAGGTGAATGCGGATATGTGGGTGAAGTATGGGGTGTATCTTTCTTGAAGAGAAGAGAAAGTCTCTTCCTGGCCACGCTCCACAAAGGCGGCCTCCTCTTCAGATACCTCTTCAGCATTCTCAAGCGGCCCCTCTTCGCTTCTAGGACCGCCTGTGTTAGCATTTGACTGAGATGATCCCTCTTTAGAGCCGGATGTCTCATCACTCGAGTCACTCCCCGATTCACTCAAGATAGAGTCATCCGGCGTCATGGGGACGCTTGATGGATAATAGGAGACTTCGCTCCTAGGCACCCTGACAGGACTCTCGTCCTCTTCATCACTAGGCGGTCGAGCTGTCCTTTTTCTCCTAGGCATAGTGTCCTGCACAAACACAGACAGATTTGTTGGCGAGTGCAGTTCAGGACAAGCGGCACTCCTAGTTCTAGATTCAGCCGTCCTAGATGACCGCAACTATCCTAGGCCGTGCCGTGTGTGTTTGTGATACCATTTCTAAGGAAGCAAACACATGCGGAAAAAAGTGAAATGAGAAGAGAGAGAAAGAGTAGGTGGTTACCTTGAAAAGGTACTGCTAAAAGTCGTTCGAACCGTCTAAGTCAAGCGGCAAAAAGCAGGCGGCAGGCGGAATCGTTCTCTAAAGAAAAGTCAAAGATTCTCTCAAATTCTCTCAAAGATTTTTCGTAAATGAGCGAAAAGGAGAGGGGCAAATGTTTATTTATAGAGGGGTTATTCCAGGGACACCTTGGTAATTTTCCCAGAAGGTGAACAGTAAAATCTGTTCCACCAATTGTTGAGTGATAAGTGTCACAGATGCCACGTGGCTTGCCACATTACATCTGTGAGGGCCAAATGTTTTGGGGAAAATTACCCCGCCACGTGGGCCACTTAAAACAGGACAAGTGTCCACCTAGAATTGGTTCAAAAGAGGCCAATAGCAGCATGACACGTGGAATCCACTGTCAAGAGAAGGAATGGCGGCCTTCATAGGCCCAATTCCCAAAAAGCCGCCAAAAACGCGGCAGCCCATCAACTCTAGGTCAAATGACCTACGTAAGGGCACACTTTTCCCAATGACCCTATAAATAGGGAGATTTCCCCAATTTGTGAAACAGATTGATTTTATTACAATATTCCTGACATTCTCTTACATTAGAGAAATCTCCTGATCTCGGAATCCGAGAAGATCCCACTTTTACCTTTTCCGCACTTTTTAATTTCTCCAGCACGTTGTAACTTGATCGTCGGAGGCAGAGCTCCCCCCACCTGGAGTTTCTGTTGTTTTGCAGGTATAGGTGCTTCTCGAGCAGTCTTTGAGTTGTAACTCTCCCAAGGGACAAAAACATCCAAAACAATTCTCATGCATACTTGCTCAATGCTTTCTTCCATGCTTCCTTCAAGCATCTCTTCGTACAATGCCATCTCCTTGCTTTGCTCACTTATCTTTTCCTTGTTCAATAGGACATTCTCAAGGGCATCGTTAGTAGTGAGCAAGTTCTCATGCATAGAAGTCACAATAGAATCAATATTATAAATCATCATACAATTATCAAGATTAGAGATTGGGTACTTCATGCTCTCATTCAAATCAAATTCAATCACCTCGTCTCCTACTTTTAGTGAAATTTTAGCACTTTTAACATCTATTAAAGCACCCGAAATAGCAAGAAAGGGTCTTCCTAGAATTATTGGAATGTTAACATCTTCATCCATATCTAACACAACAAAATCCACCGGGATTACAAATTTTCCAACCCTTAGAGGAACATCCTCTACCTTACCCTTTGAAAATTTGATAGAACGATCGGCCAATTGTAGGGTAATGTTGGTGGGTAGAAGTTTCCCTATCTCAAGTCTTTGATATACCGAATATGGCATAAGGCTAACACTAGCCCCAAGATCACATAAATCATTATCAATTTGAATTTTATATATTGCACAAGGATAGAAAAGTTACCGGGGTCTGTCAATTTCGGTGGTATTTTGTTCATGATAATTGCACTACAATTCTCGGTGATATTCACCGTTTTCACCAATTCACACTTTCCCCTTCCGCTCAAAATGTCTTTTAAAAACCTAGCATAGTTATGCATTTGCTTGATAGCATCGGTAAAAGGAATTGTAAGGTGAATTTGTTTCAATGTTTCAAGAAACTTTCCAAATTGCACATTTAGTTTGTTTCTAACAAATTTATGGGGATATGGTAGATTTTGCAATTGTTTTGTTTCTCTCTCTTTTTCTCTTTTCTCTTCACTCTCTTTTTCTCTTTTCTCTTCACTCGCTTTTTCAAAATCTTTCTCTTTTTCACATTCTCTTTCTTTTTCTTTCTCATGATTTTTCTCTCCTTCTTGCTCAAAATCACTCTCAAGGGGTGGCTCACTCAAGTTCCCTTTCTCATTGCTTCTTTTAAGGACACTATTTTCTAACACCTTCCCGCTTCTAGTTAATATAGCATTGACGGGTCTCTTAAGATCTAGTCCTTGGGGTGGGAGTTTGGAAGTGCTAGTCCCTTCCTTTAAAGCATTGGCCAATTGAGAAATTTGTGTTTCAAGCATTTTATTATGGGTCATGAATTCACTAAATTTCTTATCACTAGAGGCCATGAAAGTATTGAACATTTTGGTTTAACTTTCCATCATTTCCTCTAAGTTAGACCTACTAGGTGGTGCTTGTGCATAGTAGTTATCTTGGGGAGCTCTATTACCTCTCACATTCGAATTGGAAGCATTTTGATTAGAAGAACCTTTATTGTTATTATTGTTCCAATTATTCCTATTTTTAGAGTTCCCCCCTTGGTGATATTGGCCTTGATTCCCATAGTTCCCTTGGTTATTATGGTTATGGTTACCATAACCACCTTGTTGGTTGTAGTTACCTTGGGGATTTTGGTCCCTTTGGTTCCTATTCCCCCATTGGTTTTGGTTATGGTAATCATAATCGTTTCCTCTTTGGTTATAGGAATTTCCCCCTTGTTCTCTTCGATTAGGTGGTAAGTATCTTTGATTATCATTCCTAGGTCTATTATCATAAGACAAAGCATTGACATGTTCATTTTCATTATCATTACCATCTTCATATTGGGGTTGGGGTTGGGGTTGGGAATCATAATTACAAAAAGAGGTGTCATGGTCATATGACCCACAATTTTCACAAAATAAGCACCCATTTGGTATGTTATTAGATGTAGAAGGAGAAGAGTTAGAATTCATACCTCTCCCCTTAGATTGGGAGGGATGCTCTTGATGCAAAGTGGATGTCTCAAGTTTCGCCATAATGGATGTCATCTCTTTGCCAAGGTTGGCAATTTGAGATGTCAAATTATTAATGGCGTTGAGGTGATCGACGGAATAAACCGCACTCCCTCCTTAACTTAAAGACTCCCTCTCTCCTTCTTGCCAATCCATGTGGTGCCTCACCACATCCTCAATTATTTCAATGACTTGCTCCTTCGTTTTGTTCATAATTGGGTCACCCGCTCCCGCATCCAAGCTAGTCTTTCCTTGTGGGCTCAAGCCTCCACATAAAATTTGAAGCACTTGGTATGTCGGAATGCCATGATGAGGACACTCCCTTTGATATTCTTTATATCTTTCCCATGCCTCGTATATGGTTTCACTAGTTTTTTGACGGAAACCTTGGATCAATGCCCTTGCCTCGGCTGTCTTTTTTTGAGAGTAAAATCTCCCTAAAAAAGTCGCGGTGACCTCGTCCCAAGTTCTCAAGGAGTTAGCTCTCACCTCCTTCTCAAGCCATTCAAGAGCCCTTCCTATCAAGGAGAAAGGAAATAACTTTAGTCTCACAAATTCTTGAGTGACCCCATTTACCTTGATCGTGTTGCAATATTTTTCAAACTCGTTCAAGTGTGCAAGAGGGCTCTCATGTTTCGCTCCACTAAATTGCCTTCTTTCAATCAAGTTTATCATTGCGGGCCGAATCTCGAAATCATTGGCTTGAGTAACGGGGGGAGCAATGCCACTTGAAGCTCTATAAGCTCCCGGAGTTCCCAACTCCTTCAAAGGTCTTTGAGGTGGTGGTTTCGCGTCACCTATTTAATCTTGTTGCTCCTCGAAATTGAACTCCCTAGTTGGGGAAGTAGTTAACGGCCTAGAACCGGCTTTCCTTCTCCTTCTATAAGTTTGCTCAATCTCGGGATCGTAGGGCACGAAAATCCTGTTATGAGTTCTGCGCATACACTCTCAACAATTGCAATCAATAACAAGGCCACAAGTGTAGCAAAAAAGAAACACACTCTTTTTGAATTTTGTTGTTTAATGGTGAACTAGACTCAAGTAATCAATTAGCAATCAACAACACCGTTCCCCGGCAACGGCGCCATTTTGATGGGAGTTAGAACAGTCACACATTCCACACTCAATTAAACACACTTATAAACAAACATCCTACAAACCAAGCATAAGTAAGAGCTCGGTCCACAAGGAACGGGATATGGTTGCTAAAGATCTTAACAGTTAAGCTAATTTGAAGTCTTTGGTCAATTGGGGTTCGCCAAGTAGACAAACAAACTACGGTTCTAATTCAATGGATTAAAGACACTAGAGAATGGGATCCACTCAACTAAGGCAATTAGGCAAATAGGGAGTAAAGTAGACAAGATATAGCAAGGACTATATGTAAGATCAACCTCATGCAATTAGAAAACATCTCACACTACCAAACTTAGTGTAGGGAATATTTCAAGCATCCCACACTTGAGCCCCACTGTGATCATACACTTAAGCATGGTGGCGTCCAAAGGGAAGAAAGCTAGAGTAAAAGAGTCGCCAACAAGTTTTAGGAACTTGTAAACCGTTCACAGGGTGAAGGTTACACCCCTTCACGATCCATGAGATCGCTAACTCCATAAGTCTGGAACCATGACTGGATATTCGGGGATAAAGGTACAAATCCAACCTAAAAGAGATTGAACCTGCCCTAAATAGGCCTCTACTTTATTCTTCTCGTATTCATGTGCGCTTTCTGACTAACATACAACCAATAGGTTAACCCTAAACCTGTTTAATCTATGTTGGTTGAATATTAATGCATAAACAAAACTATTATTGGCGATCACTTGAATTATAATCATATTAGCCTAAACAAGATTATTAATTAACTTATTAAGCGTGATTACAAGTACAAATTCCCTTTAAACCTGCAAGAGAGGGCGTGATCAAGAAATAACAATAATATATATCAAGCAACAAAAACAATAACAATCATCATTATCATCATAATATTCTCAACAAAGCATAATAATATTAGTAAGATCCTAGGCATGATACTAACAAGATTAATAACGAACCCTAGCATGCCACTAAACAATAAAGATCAAATTTTTATCCCTAACAAGATACTAACATGATATAAAGAAAAAATAGGAAGCATCATACATGATATTAGAAATCATCCTAAACATGATACTAGGAAGCAAGATAATCAAAGCATGATTTCTATAAAATAATAACAATTATACTACTTACTTCGATGCCTTGTATCTCTTTCTAATAACAAAATACACACGTTAGTAACTTCAAGGAAAACAATAAAACAAACAATTAAATCAAATAATTAAAATAGGGATTTGGGACCAAACCCTCAGAAATTATCAACCTTTCACATCTAGGGCGAATGCAACTTCGAACTTGGCTAGGTGTATCTAAAACTCGTGAATGTGGAATTTTGTATGAGGGAATGTTTAGAAAGAGGGAGAAACCTTCTAGCTTTAGAGAGAGAATAGAATTAGATGATTGTGATTGTGATTTGTTGGTGAGTGAATAAAAACGGGGAGATTCAACCCTTATTTGTAGAAAATAGTCCGAAAACGATAGAAAATACTTCAAGTTCTATACGGAATAAAACTGGCATATGTCGCTAGGCGACAGACATCAGCACCAGGCAACAGGATTAGCGCCAGGCGACAGACTCTGTCGTCTGGCAACAAAATCTGTCGTTTGGCGCTAATTAAAAGATTAACACGCTTTGTACGGAATCCTTTTCTTAATATGATTAAACAGCAAATTCCGTGTTTATCAAACAAAAATCGGATTTATCATAAAACACTTATTTTATTCCAAATAAAACTCTTTAAATTAATAACTATCAATCCTAATTCCATTAGAATTTAAAAGAACCTTCTAGATTATTCTAGAAGATTAAAATCAATCCTAATAACTTTAGGCATAATAATTAATAGCCCTCCTCTAGATCATTGGGCCACATATAAAATTCATTTCGAGCCCAATTTAGTATAAGCCATAACTTCCTCATTATTCATCGGAATTGGGCTTATAATATATCGTTGGAAAACTCTTTTCGAGCCCAATCCAACTACACCATTATTGGACCCCTTATCATGGACCAAACTAAATTGGACCGGCTTTTTTCATAAATAGAGTAAGAAAAGAAATGTTTTTAAAAACAGAAAGAAAGATATTTTAATAAAAACATCTACATCACTAGACTTTTCACACTTTCACTTCGTTCGATAATCAAATGACGTGAAAAGTATTCATCACTGGGTTTGGTTTTGGGGAGTCACATTTGGGTGTCTACACTTAGATTCCTCATTAGTTTAGTAATAGAAGATACATAATCAAATTGCAATAAGTAATGACATACTCAATTCACATTTCCATGTCAAACTAAGCATACCATGCTATCAAGCTCCTAAGTCAAGGGTAGCTAATCCTATCATGAAGAACTAACAAGCAATCTCATACAATCAATTCAATTTCAATACAAACATCAATGCTTCTCCCACATTTACATAACTAACCCACAAGGTTGAGCTTCACCCAACCCCTAACAAGAAGACTAATCACAACTTATATTAATCAACATGCAAACAAGGATTAGGGTTCTAAATACTTCAATATTTAGGGAAAAGTGGTTAACAATTGAATAAACTATCATCCAACAACAAATTATCAAGAACTAAAGAGATTCAAGTAACATGCAAATACCAAATAAAATGATAAATTAAGTAGATGAAGGTGGAAGAAATTACTAATTGAAGCTTCAAATGTTGATTACAAAGTGCCAAACCTTGAGAATGATTCTTGAAATTCACTATTACAATGATTCATTTGATGAAAACTAAGCTAAATTATCAAAGAGGAATGTTTCAAACTAAGAGGAACTACTAAAAACTAGGCTACTGCTATCTCCCTTACAAATGAGCTAAAGGGGAAGTATTTATACTCCCTGAATTACATAGGTAAATCCGTCAAAGTAAAACGGATTCCCAGCGAGGAGCGCCCGCTTCTATTTCCTGCACGTTCCTTCCTAACATCAACAGAACGAGGCAGAAATCAAACCATCAGGGAGGAGCGCCCGCTCCTAATAATGTACGTGCCCGCTCCTCTGTTCCTCAGCATAGGTCAGATTCGACCTGTAGGAGGAGGAGCGCCCGCTCCTTAGGTTATGCACGCCCGCTCCTCACAAGCCATGAAAAGGGAAGAATGTGATGGAGTGGCTAGGAGCGCCCGCTCTTGATCAGGTGAACGCCCGCTCCTAGCAGGCTTAGTACTTGAGCAGAATGTTGACATAATGGCAGGAGCACCCGCTCCACCAGGAGCGGGCTCTCCTTTCTCTATTTCCTTGCCTTGAATACATTCCACGCTTTGAATGCTTGTCAAATTGAGTCATAAAACCTGCAAAACATGGACAACACACATACAAAGAGGGGGCAAGGCCGAGACACAACTTTTATACGCAAAATGGGTTAGAAGTAGGGAAAAGGATAGCAAAATCTGGTTAAAATCACCACAATAAGTGGTAAAATAAACCACTTATCAGTTATTAATTATGTTGTTAATTGATATGCATTTTTTAGTTGATTTAATTTATGTGAGGGTCTTGGAATGGGTTTTAATTCCGCGTGGTGTCGGACATCACGAAACCTAACAGCGGTATCGGAGCCGCACTCATTTAATTATTGTAACTATTTTTCAAGGTGATTTAAATGGCTTTAAAATTCTGGTCACGCTTGCTAATTAGATTAGAAGCTCGTTTTGATTATTTTTAATCTCGATTTTAATCGAAGTTTGGCTCCAAAACCCAGATATCGACCCAAGAGTAGTAAATTTTGGGTTGAATCGATATTCTGGAGCAGTTTTGATACTTTAAGGGTTGTCCAGAAGCTAAATTCTGCTCGAAAATGCTATTTTTCATTTTATCGAAAAATTTTAAATCTTTAAACCTTGATTTTTTAATGGCATATTAATTGTTCATTGTTTGTATGGCTATTATAATTTAACCTACTGCATTTATAAGCTTTTTGAGCATGATTATAAAGTTATAATAGGTGCTTAATTGGTTGGCTCATTTTTTCACAATATTGCAAATCAATTGCTTTTAGTGTAAAAAATTTGTGTTTTGAAGCCCTTAAGTATAATTCGATAATATCATATATTATTCAAGACCAATTATAAAATATCATATATTTTAATTAAGTATGAGATGGAATCAAATATGATTTATCTTATTATATTTATTTTTCTTGATTATCTTAAAAAAGTAAGGAGATTTTATCCTCATTACTTAGCTAATCACATAATTTTAAATCAATTGTATCCTAAAATAATTTTGGTATAATCTCATTATTAAATCAATTATTATTCACACAGAATATTTTGCTCAAAATATCCTAACAAACTTATCAAAATTAACAACTTCATTTTGAAAAACTTATCTTTTCAAATTAAAATTTTATTTTTTATTTTGAATTTTAAATTATAATAAAATATTTTATATATTTTTATTAAAAAATGCGCCAGCCACCGTGGTATGGTCAGCCAAACCTACACAGCTGTGACGCAAAGTAACAATGCGGCGTAACTCTTACATGGTGCGTGCTGCTACTGCTTCTCCTTGCTCGGACCTGCTGCCCCTTCCTCCTTCATGGACCACCACCGGTGGTAGCACCGTGGTTGTCGCCCAAATAATTCTCAAAAATTGTTTTTTTCGTTCTAATTTAATTAAAACAACCCCTGCTAAAATAAATTAAACTGGTCCAAGTTATTAAAATTAAATCACATTCAATTTTAAAATTAGGGTTCTTCATGAAAATAATTCCTAATTCAATTTAACACTTAAATTAAATTATTAATCATGCAAAATTCACATTTTATACATGAAATCAATTAAATTAAATTCATGAAACTGGGAACAATCAAAATTATTCAAAACACAAAATCAAAATTTAGGGTTTAGGGTTTCAAAATTTTTGAATTAGGGTTTTAAGGGTCAAAATTTTCGAACCACAAAAGGGCAAAATTCAGTCCAAATTTTAGGAAAACTTGCGCAAATCAAACAACTTTAATGATTTCATATGTTAAATCACCATTTAAAATAATAATTGACCCATATTTAAATTATTCTCCCTATTAATTGAATTAAAATTTGTGGACGACAAAGAGTTATGATCAATATGTGTACATGCATTAGGCCAACCGATACCATTGTAGGACTTTAGATACTATAAGCAAAATTGCATGAATCATATTCCTAAGCATCTAATAAACGAGATCTATGCACAACACATAAAGAACACATAATTATACCTTTGAAGCGTGATTCCACAAGTGATCGATCAAGAACAATAAGGAGAACAAGAACCCCAAATGTGATTCCTCTACTTGGTCCACGGGCAAGGATTGAACCTCCACTAATGCTTGTTAGTTGTGATTGAACCCTTCAATCAACCTTCTATGGAGAGGAGAGGAACGAACAAACCACAAACCATCAGCACCACCACCGAGCAACCACCTTGCACCTGCATTTGTACTGTACGGACAGAGAGGAGGAGAGAGAGAGGCGTGTGAGAGAGAAAGGGGTTGGGAGTTGCTTGCTTGCTTCACAATTCACTATATATGCATATTAATTATGACTTGTATGCTTAGGCAAGGCCTCTATTTATATATCACATATATAACTAGAGTTCATGTGAAGCCCAAGGAAAATTTTTCTAGAACTACCCTATAGACTGGGTCATTTGTAAATAACTACCAGTTTTTTTTTATTTGCTTAAAACTACATGTAAGTTATGAAACGTTTGGGTAGCACTATCCAGTAACGTTTTCCGTCCGATTAAGACGTTACTGAGGCCCTTTTTCACTTTTCTGGTAATGTTTCACCACTTTTCTTTTAATTCACTGTTTGTCGTATTTGTTTACAACTTTTAATTGAATGCAATTAACATAATTAGGGTCCAAATTAGTGATTCGGATTAGGATTTATGGGTTAAAATGAATTTGGGGGTTTTGATTTATAGGGTTTCGGGGTTCAATTGAGTTCTAGGTAGTTGGAGGAGAGTTAATTAAGTGGGAAAAGTGAAAAATGGGCCCCAAATACGTCTTAATTGGACGAAAAACGTTATTGGGTAGTGTTACCAAAACATTTCATAACTTAAGGGTAGTTCTAAACAAATAAAAAAAAAGCGAATTGTTGTCCACAAATGACCCTATCTTTAGGGTAGTTCTAGAAAAATTTCCGAAGCCCAAACTCCTAATCTAATCCAAACATCTCAAGCTTTACTTCTTATATAGCTTGTCATTACCTCATGAGGCCCATTAATGGGCTTCATACTTTGTTTAATCCATAACCCTTGTGTGTGACCTTATAGGATCCTTTCTATTAGACTTTAGACTATTTGGTTAGCCCAAATATCATTTATCATATCTAATAACAAACAATGACGACTCAAAAAAATAAACTAATTATTTCCATAATAATGATCCTTGATAAATCTAGTAATTGCAATTGACGAAAACCTAAATCCTTCAGCCACATGTACTTTTAAAAAAATAAAAAAAAAAAAATAAAAAAAAAAATACCTTTTTAATAGGTAACCGGTCACTTAGGACCGTCATGAGCGAATTGAGTATAAATGTCGGATTATTAAAAAATAATCAAAAGGTGAGATTATTTTGGGCGGATAAGGCAAAGGTCGGATTATTATTATAGGCTACTTCTCTTTTTCTTTCTTTCGTTTTTTTTTTTTTTTACAAAGGTTTAAATATATATATTAACATATTACAAACTACAAACCTTACTAGCTCCTTTGTTACAACGAAAATTACATCTTTCAAACTAGATTTTGCTGGTTAGAGATATCAACCATTTGCCTTCGAACATGTGGCGAGGAATACAACATTTCATTTTTTGATCCCACGTCTTTCAATTGAACTTGGAGAATGCATAAGAGGACAACGAACACACAAAAATTGGCATACATATAAACGAGCTGAAAAGAAAACCAACATCCTATAACATTAAGTTAATGGGGAAGGAAAACAAAAAGGCAAGGCTTAACAACACAAACGGAATCACACAATTAAGTGATTCGGTACCCTTAATTGTGGGTACCATTGACCTATTCTTTAAGGAAGAGACCATTGGCATATTATAAACCCTCAAAATTGAATTTCGAAGGCCCCGAAACATTTCATTTTAAGGAGCAATGTTAAGATTGGTATTTTTCAAAGTAATAGATTGAAAATCATTACTAAGTTAAAACAAAGGAAACCAAGGGGTAACCTTCTGAAACTCCATCAACAGGAAAAATCGAAACATGAAACAACAAACAAACTACAAGTCCTGACCAACCCTATGAACCAAACAATACCACATCAATTGCAAACCTCCAAAATACCGAAACTCGAATAACCAAATTCTACACAGGTACTTAACACACCATTTAAATCCCCTAAAAAACTTGACAAACACCAATTAGAACAAACAGAACTGCATCGAAAAGCATCAAACTTATTGCTACGATCCACTAAAGCAAGGAACATTAAGAACAAAGCTAAAAACGAATTAAAAGCCATTAAACAAGAAAGGCAACACAAGGTTGAAAACAACCTATAAAACCGACCTCCTAGTGATCCTTCACCGTCAAACCCAACGACGACCACAACAGCAAGGGCCTTGATCGAAACGGTATCCCGACTTTAGATACCAAAGGAGATACGAGAATAAAGCCTGACGCAAGAACTCAAAACAAACCCTAACCTTGACTTTACCTTTATCGACACGATTTTTTTCGATCAAAACTAGTTGGCGACGTTATAGGTTGCCGTTGATTCTTATTTCATCAACTGACCTTGAAACCCGATTTGGAAAACAACCTTATTTCTCCACTATCCTATTCGAAAAACAAAGCATCTACTACTAAAAACCTTGAAGAACTCTGCTAGAAAGAAGAGGATCCTCGCCGGAGGATAGGCCGTGGCGCCGGAACTCTGGTGAGGTCTTAGGTTTTAGGGGGAAGGGGTTTTCTTGTATTGAGAGGAGAGAGAACAGAGAGTATTTTTATGAGAGAGAATGTTTATAACTTACTACGAAAGATGAGGTTATTTTTATTTTTTTTAAATAATAAATAAAATAGCAGTGGAATAAAGTAGTAGTGGATTTGAGAGGGGACCAAAGGAGAAAATATAATATTATAATATAGCGTTTGCGAAATAAAGAAGTGTAACACATAACAATAATTAAAACAAATAAGTGTAACACTTATTAAAACACGGAAAGATTAACATAACATAGCGACACACCCATTAGGCCATGAGATAAAATAAATCCCCCAAAAAAAAAATCCTCGTAAACTGGGAGATGAATAGACTAGTTATCCATATCAATATTCCCATGATGTATTGAAGGAATCATCCGAAAAAGTCACATTCCCTTTTCCGAGTGCATCTTGTCGCATAGTTCCTATATGCATTTGTTGCATATAGGAGGGAAAAAGTGGAAAAACGCATTTAGAATGGTACTTTTTATAGTTTCAGTGGTACATTTTTTGTATTATTATACATGTATATTGTACCATTTATGTTTTTGTAGTACTAATATATCTCACAATAGTATAATATTTAGATGTACCATTTATATACTTATTTATACTATTAGCATAATATTTATACCACTACAACATTTAATGATACTATTTACCTATTAAATGCTACTTTATAATCCCACTACAACTTTAACTTTATGATTACATTATCATCCTATATGCAATATTTGCCTTTAGGAGCTATGCGCTAGACTATATACCCCTTTCCCTTACTATGATGGAGTTGTCTTATGGAAGTTATGGTCATCTATCTGTCACACTTTATACTATTATCATATTCTTTCTTTTAAATACCCACTTTCCTTTTTTCTTCTCACTTCTCTAACACCTCTAACAAACCAGCTCACACCTCTCTGATTTTCCCCTTTTTAGTGTGCTACACTAGATCAAATCCTAACTTTTCTTCTCTATCTTTGCTCATTTAGTCCGGTTGAAGCAGAGTCAAAGTCATACAGGTTCAATAATTTTTAATTTATCATTTCATATATACTTTATTTGGGGGTTTTATTTTTATATTTGTTAGCTTGTTCCTTAATTTTTTGTATTTGATAGTTTTTGTTGTTGTGGACTTGTTGTATTGTATTTTATTGTTTAAGTTGATAGTTTCAGAATCTTCTTGCTGATGCAAAAAATAACAGTTCAATCAACATTACTTTGAATTTGCTATAATTTGTGGAAGCTTTGGGAATTAAAAAAATACCCTCTGATCCATGGTAGAGTTAGATCATATTTACCACTAGTCGTTCTTTTGGTTTTAACAACAAACAAGTTCCAATAATATAAATATGAAGTCATGGACTAGTTTTTCATGATTTGCAGTTTAGAACCCTAGGCTTAGAGTTGTTAGAATAACCCCAAAGATAATGAAACTATTCAAAATGGCTGCTCGTGGCTTGCGGCTGCAGGTAAATGCTGGCTGATTGCTATTGCTTTTACCTGGTAGTCTGGTACCAGGCCATTGCTATATGCAAGTGTTAATTAAGGGAGCTGCTCTTTTTTTTTGGTTAAAGGGAGCAGAATAGATTAACTTAACTGTCTAACATGACAGCCAAAGCGAATACAAAGTTTAGCACCCATCAGTGGGGGTCAAAATAAGGTGGCACAACACCCTCATAGATCCTATTGTGACTAATAGTAGCGAAGTTAAGAGTTTGAACAAGTTTCATGCAAGGGAAGGGGGTGGGGGTTAAAAACAGAACTTTTCATAGAAATCCTTCAGGCTTAGTAGCCCTAATTAACTGAACTGCAAGACCCAATTTGTTAAATTATACCTGTCCTTATATTCCATATCTAAATGCATTTTAGTGAGGGAAAACTGGCTGTCCCGGCAATCTAATCTGCCTCCTGAACTCTCTTACTTGACACGTACAACACCCTATTCTGAGTTAGGCTTTCGCTTAGGTGCCTGCAAGCAGTAGTAAATTTATGCAATTCATCAGTTGGAGTGTTAGCTTAATTGATGCTAATGATACATCTCTGGCAGTCTGAGAGGATAGCAGAGTCTTCCCAGCTATTCCTGTGGCACCATTGCAGTGATAGCAGGATAGCTGCTCTAGCTTTGCTATTTTAAATTAAAATATCTTTTCTTACAATAACAATACTTTGAAAATTTTTTATACTCCAATTTCGATTGACTAGTTATATATTGTAAAGTCCTCTTTCAAATTCTTGGAATACTTGTCCATCTGATAGAATGTTTGAGCAGGCAAATTATTGTTAGAACTGTCCTAATTATTGAGCTAGCTGTAAATTTTTAAAGAGAAAACCCAGTTATAGCAAGTTAATTTGTATTTAATATGGTGAAGTTTGATGTAGTAATAGCTTGAATTTAGCTTCTGGCTGTACTTCTAAAAATAACGTTCCTTGTAGGTGGATGATGTCGAAGTTCCTTGTAGGTGGATGATGTCGAAGTGTAAAGCACTGCTTTTTTCTTTCCCCCTGTGATGCCTGAGAGTGGAGTTTCAATTTATGGATTGAAAAAAATTAAAGAATATTCAATAGGAAAGCTAAAACATGCTCAGCATAAGAGATGTTGTGTCGGCTAGTACCTTACTGTATATGTGAATATTTGTCACCAATACTAATTTTGAAGGAGAATACAACCGTTGAGGTATCTTAGTGATAATCAACAAGCCAACCTAGTATGAAACATATGCTTTGCTATTCTTATGGCATTTGCACAAATCGCATAAATTTAAGGTCAAGTCATGTGGGATATTAATGAAAGCACTTTCAATTCATTGTATGAAATAATCTTAAATTTTGCAAAGGGTGATAGATATGATCACCTGCTATTTTATGTTTGACTGAGCTACATTAAACTCATAGGCATAGGATGGAATGGTAAGGATCCAAGCAGGCCAGCACCTTATGTGTCTAAGATCATTTGAGGACATAGTTTTATGATTTTTTTAGTTTTTCAGAAATTTGTACATATGGTAAAATCAATACAATGATTATGGTGTTAGAATCGCCATAGATGTCTTAGAACTATTTCTTTCAAGAACTAATAAAACCGGTCTGAAGCTTAGTTTTCATCATCTATACATAGATATATTCACATTATTAAACATAAGATGTGTAGATGTCAGTTTTTAGTTGTGTAACTGGATTGGCAATTAAATTTAGACTTTTTAATTAGCTGGTGAATTCAATTTAACCAATTAGGTTTTCCGGTGTTCATCACATTTCAAAATGCTGAAAAATACTTACGGAGTAATATGTCTGTTATCTGCACGAGGCCCTTAGACTGAATGGAGTAATACTGTATCGAGGACAAGCTGTTCTCATTCGTGTGAACTTTGTAGGATTCTATTAGATCTCCTCTTATGTACTAGTATCCTTTTTAAAGTAATTTGACTTAATCCTTCTATAATACAATGGCAAGTTAAGCATAGAGCTTTTTTGATCTCATGATGTGATACGTAGATAAGAAATTCCTTTATTTTTGCACACTTTTGGTACTTCAAAGTGCAAACTGGCAACTATTTTTTTGTATCTAGTTGATTAGACAGTTTGGGTTTCCAGTGTCATCCAGGCACACAATTTTAGTATTTTTTTTAGCTGTGCATTCCTTGTGCTTAGCTGGTTGATGTTCGGAATCTTATATTTTCTTGGTTTTTAATCCAGACCAAATTGAATAAATGAAACTTGTTGCCTCCAACTTGAAGAAAAGAAAGCAGTTAGCTGTCGCTGCTGATGACTTGGGTCTGCCTGCACCAAAGCATGTATGTTGTGAGGTAGCTGACAGCAGATCTGAATGTGGATCATTACAAACTGTGAATGAAGAGGATTTAGAAGTACTTGACATGCTGGTTGAATCAACTCAAGACAGCAATAGCTTTGCTGGGGGTTCACATTCATCTACGGAAGTCATTTTTGATGCAGATTTTCGAAAGACAGATTCATATGATGAGGCTTCTACTTCCTGGGCTAATTCAAGGCCAATCACATCCGGAAATGATTCCATTTCACTGGAGAGTACACTTATCAATACCAAAGGCAATGTTATGGAAGAATACCATTTCCCTCGCCATAATAATACATCGTGGCATGATGTTGACTGTCTGGAGGAGTACATCAGCACACATTACTACAAGGACAGCAAGCAACGTGTTTCTAAACAGCTTGAAGGGTTACTTTCCTCCAGTGGGATACCATCGTCGGATAGGTGGACTGATCGAGGTAATTTGAAATAATTAACTTGTTCACTATCCACCACCTAGTAAATTGACATCTGTGATTAAAGCCTTGATCATAATTTAGTAGAATTTTGATTTGGTTTCTCATCACCCAAAAAGAAAAGGGAAAGAAAGGTTTATGTAAATGGACCTTCTCAACCAAAAGCTTAAGGCCTAAGAATATGTTTACTCTATCAGTTTATTCAGGGTTCAGAAGATAGAATATATTTGCTGTTTAGTCTTTACTCTATGATAGCACGTTCTGGAATCAGAATAGTAGCGAACCCATATCTTACTGAATTTATTTCAAGCTGGTTGATGTTCGGTTATAATCTTTATGCGGAGATCGGTGAACTTAGAACTTTTCGTTCTAAAGACATTATTTTGTTTGTGATGCAGAGGCGCAAAGAGGTAGACAGAAGCCAACAATTGATCAAGAATTCGAGCAGTATTTTTCAACGCTTATGTTGTAAGAGATGTATTATTCCTCATGTTCACTTTCCTGTTGTATGTGACTAGTGCTTGAACTTGTATATATATCAATAATACATTCATGCACCACTCATTTCAAATTGCTCTTATTTTGAGTCAAATTCTCATCTCTTACAGTCTTACGTGCTAGATTTCAAAAAATTACTACTCTATACTTAGGGCTTGTTTAGTTCACCTTATTTTTGCTTATTTGAACTTATTTGGTCTGATCTTGTCTTGTCTAGTCTGATCTATAATTTGGCGTTATACGAGTATTATATGTCACCTTGTGTGTCATCACTCTTCATCGTAAAACTCTTCATATATTTAATCTTCATATGCAATTTTCACATAAAATGTAACTCCTAATTAAGCAATTGTACAATAAACTGCAATATAATTTGCAAGACATTAACCACATACAGACACATTAATGGTTGATAATTCCTTGGATACTAATTTCTAGATTCAATACAAGTCAAGCAATTATACAAAACGTAATATTTACACAAGTTATTATTTTTATTATGTAGAGTAAAATTAATAAAAATTAGCACCCATATTGTTCCGTATACCCCTAAGGTATTAAAAAATGCACCGTGTGCCCCTAAAAACTTATAAATGCACCGTATAGCTCTAAGATTTATATAAATTTGAACCAAATACCCCTAGACTCATAACAAATGTTGATTTTGTTAAATTGAGACCCCTTGAGCATCAAATTCTATTAAATTATGACACTGTAATGCTACTATCATGCTAAACCATTTAATTAACAAGTAAACTTAATTAATAAATCAAATTCTAACGCCCAAAACTGTAGGATTTAGAATGATCGCTGGAGTTCAAATTTTGATGTAATTTATGCTTTTAGGCGGTTTACATAAATATTAATCAATCAATCAATAACTATATACTAAAAGACAAACAAGCAATGACACGTGTCATCTCCTAGTGTGTCCTCGGTTATTTTTCTTTTTTAAAAAAAATAAATAAAATTTATTTATTAAGGAAATAAATTATATGCAAAATAATATTATCTTATATACATATTCCATATTAATACGTTGTAATTATTAAATGTGGACAACTATAATAAAAAATCATATTCTTAAAATAATTTTGTGACCTGTTTTACAACAAGAAAAAAATATTGCTCTGATTTTTTGCTTACTTTTTTTTATTTGTATATTAGAAGTTACAACTAAAAAATCTAACATATCACATTCTTTTATTATTCCTCGATTTATCAATTAATAATCTATAATTATATATAACTGTAGATCATCGTGCATGGCACGGGACCTAACCTAGTAAAATATTAAAAGTGAGTCAGTATCTAAGCATGATATTTGTTTGATAGTCAATGATATGTGCATTTGTAAGACGATTATGGTGTTTGGTGCAAGTTTTTACTAACTGTAAGGGTACACGGTGCATTTGAAAATTTCTAGGTGTAGGGAATATTTCAAACACCCAACTTTGAGTCCCACTATAATCATGCACTTAAGCATGGTGGCGTCCAAAGGGAAGGAAGCTAGAGTAAAAGAGTCGCCAACAAGTTTTAGGAGCTTGTAAACCGTTCACCAGGTGAAGGTTACACTCCTTCACGATCACAGAGATCGCTAACTCCATAGTGGTCTGGAACCATGATTGGATATTCGGGGATGATGTCACGAATCCAACCTTAAAGAGATTAAACCTGCCCTAAATAGGCCTTTACTTTGTTCTTCTCATATTCATGTGCGTTTTTCCATTAACATACAATCAATAATTTAATCCTAAACTTATTTTAATCTATGTTTGTTGATTATTAATGCACAAACAAAGCTATTATTGGCGATCAACTTGAATTAAAATCATATTCGCCTAAATAAAATTATTAATTATCTTATTAAGCGTGATTTCAAGTACAATGTAAATTCCCTATAAACTTGCAAGAGAGGGCGTGATCAAGAAATAACAATAATATATCAAGCAACATAATAATATTGATACTACAATCATCATCATAATAATAATATTTTCATCAAAGCATAATAATGTTAGCAAGATCCTAGGCATGATACTAACAAGATTAATAACAAATCCTAGCATATCACTAAATAATAAAAATCAAAGCTTTATCCCTAACATGATACTAGAAAGCAATAAAAGCATCCTAACATGATACTAGGAATTAAAATAATATTTTAAGCATGATTTCTATATCAAAAGAATAATTAAGTAATCAAATTACTTACTTTGATGTCTCACACCTCTTTTTATCAAAACAAGACACACGTTAGTAACTTCAAGGAAAATATAAAACAGTAAATCTAATCAAAGAATTGAAATAGAGATTTGGGACCAAACCCTCAGAACTATCAACCTTTCACGTTGAGGACTAAGGCAAATTCGAGCTTGGCTAGGTGCTTCTAAGTCTCGTGAAGGACGTATGGTGTATATTTATGAAAAAGGTGTAGAAAAGGTTTAGAAAACCAAAAGAGAGAGAAAGAATAAGCTTTAGCTTAGAGATATAGAAGAGATGATGATTGTGGGTGAATTGAAAACGGGGAAAATCGTCCCTATTTATAAAGAAAAACGATCGAAAAAGATCAGAAAAGAGTTAGAATTTAACTCGGAGTAAAACTGGTTCCATCACGGTGCGACAAGGTTATTGCGACGCGATGACTCTATCGCACAGCGATAAGCCAATTGCGGCCCGATGGACCATCGCTGCGCGATAGACGCTGTACGATAAAATTTGTACGGAATCCGACTCCCAATCAAATTGGGTTAGCCAGAGTCCGTACTTATCTTTTATTAAATCATATTTAATCCTTTTAAAACACTTGTTTTATTCGATGTATAATTCTTTATCTTTTCAAAGTAAATAATAATTATAATTATTAATCTTAATCCCTTTAGAACTCAAAATAACCTTCTAAATAATTCTAGAAGATTAAGATAAATCATAATGACTTTAGGAATACAATTACAATTAATGGACCATCCACATGATCATTGGCCCCGTACATAAAACCCGTTTAGGCCTAGTTTTGTATTTTTGTCATAATTTCCTCGTTATAACTCGGAATTGGGCTTATAATATATCGTACAATGATTTGGACGTTTTTCATAAATAGGACATGAAATGAATGATTTTTGAAATAAGAAATGAATTATTTTTATTAAAACATTTTAGAAAACAGGAGAATTCACGAGGCTTTTCAACATTTCACCTCATTCGATATTCAATGACGTGAAAGGTACTCATCACTGGGTTTGGTTTTTGGGAAGACACAATCAGGTGCCTACACTAGGGTACACGATGCAATTTTTAAAACCTCTGGGGTACACGAAATAATTTCCCTAATCTTACAAATTTATAGTGTGATCCGGGACATCGCCCAAGCCAATAACTAGTTTTAGGATCAAATAATAATTAGTGATATTACATGCAATCTTCAAGGAACTATAAGCTATGTATGTGAATGGAGGTATTATATGAGTTTAGAATTTCATATGCTCCAAAGTTTTTGGCTATATATTAATTTGTTGACTTTAGGAATTAAAAAGCTTAAGGAAATTCGTATACCATTAAGATGGAAAGTATTGTATAGCATGGTAAACACAATTGATTCACCCTTGGAAAAAAATAAAAAGCTAAGTAATAAATGCTTGGTCTAAAATATAAACAAGGATCCGAAGAAGAAGATTACACCAAATCACTGTTATGGGTAAATTTTGATAAGTCAAAGTTAACAAAAGTCAGCCATTGTCAACACAGGAAGAGCAAGCTTCGACAAGACAAGCCCAGATTCGACGGACGAAACTCGAGAAACAACTTCCCTATTTTCCAAGATGTGATAAATATCAAAAACTCGGTTTTCTGCCTGCTAAGTACATCCGTTAGTGGGTTGAGTTGAGGGTCAATGATCAAAGGGGTGGCTCCGAATAAAAAGGGAGGCATCTTATCATTGTGCAACGACTACTTTAAACCCTAGAAAAGACCTATAAAAGAGGGAGGCATCGTCAACGTTAAGCACACTGCAACCTAGCTACTCTTAGGGAATATTTCAAGCATCCCACACTTGAGCCTCATTGTGATCATACACTTAAGTATGGTGGCGTCCAAAGGGAAGGAATCTAGAGCAAAAGAGTCGCCAACAAGTTTTAGAAACTTGTAAACCGTTCATAGCGTGAAGGTTACACCCCTTCACGATCCATGAGATCGTTAACTGCATAGTGATCTGGAACTATGACTTGATATTCGGGGATGAAGGTACAAATCCAATCTAAAAGAGATTGAACCTGCCCTAAAAATAGGCCTCTACTTTATTCTTCTCTCATTCATGTGCGCTTTCTGACTAACATACAATCAATAAGTTAATCCTAAACCTGTTTAATCTATGTTGGTTGAATATTAATGCACAAACAAAACTATTATTGGCAATCACTTGAATTATAACCATATTAGCCTAAACAAGATTATTAATTATCTTATTAAGCGTGATTACAAGAATAAATTCTCTTTAATCCTGCAAGAGAGGGCGTGATCAAGCAACAACAATAATATATCAAGCAACAAAATAACAACAATCATCATAATAATAATCTCATCAAAGCACAATAATAGCAAGATCCTAGGCATGATACTAACAAGATTAATAGCAAATCCTAACATGTCACTAAGCAATAAAGATCAAATCTTTAACCCTAACATGATACTAACATGATAGAAAAAATAAGAAGCACCCTAAGCATGATACTAGAAACATACATGATATTAAAAATATTAGTTAATACCCTAAACATGATACTAGAAACCATAAAGACATTCTAACATGATACTAAGAATTAAAATAATCTAAGCATGCTTTCCTAAAGAAATATAACAATGAAGTTAATTACTTTATTGCCTCGTATCTCTTTCTATCAAAACAACACACACGTTAGTAACTTCAAGGGAAATATTAAATCAAACAATTAATTTAAATAATTGAAATAGGGATTTGGGATCAAACCCTCAGAAATTATCAACCTTTCACATCTAGGGTGAAGGAAACTTCGAGTTTGGCTAGGTGTGTCTAGAGCTCGTGAATGCGGTATTTTTATTTGAAAAGGGAAGGGTTAGAAAGAGGGAGAAAGAAAGTTATTGCTTAAGAGAGAGAGAGAAAGATGATTATTGAATAATTGTTGATGAATAAAAACGGGGAAATACGACCCTATTTGTAGAGAAAATAGCCCGAAAACGATCAGAAAAAGATCGAATCCTATTAGGAGTAAAACTGCCTCTGTCGCAGAACGACAGAGTCCAGCGCGATGCTACAGACCCGTCGCTGTGCGACAGGCTTGTCGTTCAGCGCTGGTTTTATCATTCCGCGCTGATTCACGCGTTTTCTAAAAACTTGTACGAAATCCTTAATCTAATTAAATTCCATTAACAACGTCCGTACTTATCTTAAAAAATCAGATTTAATCTCTTTAAAAACACTTATTTTAATCCAAATAGAATTCTTATCTTCAAAAAAGATATAATTATTAATCATAATCCCATTAGAACTCAAAACAACCTTCTAGATTATTCTAGAAGATTAAAATTAATCCTAATAATTTTAGGAATATTAATTAATGGGCCCTCCACTAGATCATTGGTCCATAAAACCATTTCAAGCCCAATTCAGTATTTTGGCCATAACTTCCTCATTATTCATCGGAATTGGGCTTATAATATATCATTGGAAAGCTCTTTCCGAGCCCAATCCATACACTATTATTGGACCCTATCATGGACCAAATTACGTAGGGAAAACTAGGTCGTTGACTAATCCTCCCTAGTGTCAAACAAATTTATAATCACTTAACAAACCTAAATACAAGTAAAGGGGTAAGTCAAGGGTCGAACTACTAGGAACGGTAATGTTCAAATGCTTTCAATCAATGCCTAAGCTAGGTCGAAGTCTAAGGATAAAAGGTAAACACTAACCAACTAACAAAACAAACAACCAAGGAAATAAAGAACTAGGGAATGGGGATAAACAGGTAATCATGACAATTGTAGCAACTCGGGAACAACATGCAAATCAATGGTTGCGAAGAATAATGGTAAGAGCAATCAAAAGAGCTCAACAAGCTATCTCTTAGAGGTCTAACTAGCGCCAACTACGAAAGACTCTAACTAGGAACGTCACTAACCAAGCTCAATCGACAAATGCGAGCTACAAATCAATGGTCCGTATCAATGTAGACCCACAATGCAATCTAGCATAATTCTCAAGGCCTAATCAAATTACACACATGCACAATTTCCATTAATCACTTTAACCGCAACAATTAATCAACATAATCCCCAAATTAAGCACAATCAATCAATCATACAAGTTTTACCCAATCCCTAGCCAAACAACTATGCTAACATCATCATCTAATCACAAACAACTAAAGCAAGAAATCAAGAATCATCAAAACATGAACAACAATTACACTCATCAAAGATCAAACATCAAAATCAATCCAAACAAACATGAATATTAAACAAAGCAATAAATTGAGATAGAGTTAGAAATGATCATTGATAATAGAGAAGATCTTCAACACAATTATTTGTCCATTGTTATTAAAATCCCGATTTAAATCTTAGAATCTTACGATTTTACGATTTATGTATGTCATACGATTCGATTTACGATTCTACCCGATTCTACAAATTTCTCTTAACTAGAGAAAACATTATAAGTTTAAAACATGCCTACAATGTTATTTATAAGTATATATTGTCAATTGTTGGTTGTTTAGTGGATAAACAACTATTTTCTATTAATAATTAGGCTTTAAACTTAAAATTTAAAAAATTTCAATTAAATTTGGATATGACGTCTTGATTATGCATGTCTGTAGAATCTTACGATTCTACGATTCGATTTTACGATTCGATTCTGAGAGGCCCTTCCTATTCAAAGTAGAATCCCGATTTTAATAACCTTGATTGTCACCATTGAATCTTGAATCTCTCAATCACCATTGAAATTCCTCACTTTCTCTCTCTAAATGTACTCCTAAACTAACCCTAAAACTAGAGAGAGAAGCTCTTAACTAAGCTAAAATTATGATCAAAGATTATCTCTAATTTTTCTAATCACTCTCCCAAAAATAGGGTTACAAGGTATAAATAGGAGGCGCGAAACGAAGCCGATCAAAACAGGGACTCGGAGGGGCGCGCCCGCGCCCGTGCTCCTCTGGATTTCTTCGGTTCTTCTCGAGGCTTCGTGCGTTCACTAAGGGACTTCGAGTGAGCACCAATATGATGATGATGAACACTAAGAGAGGCAGTTTCAAAAGCCCTTGACAGTGGGTTCAACGCCACATCCTCATGAGAGCACGGCTTGAGAGCGCAAGAGCTAGAAGTTGGAGAATCCACTTCCTTGCACCTTGAGCTTTCCCAATGCTATAAGCTTGCTCCAAATGCATCTTTTACCTTAGTAATCCATCCATATCAAGACCAGAACCTCGTACAATCCCTACAACCACGAAAAGAGAGCAAATAAAGGAGAAAAGACTAGAAAAATCATAGAAATGCACAAAACCACGAAATAAGAGAGAAAAGGTAAAACAAAGAGAGAAGGCATAAAACTAAGCATTTATTCAACAAGAAAGCTATGAAAAGAAGGCAAAAGCAACCTAAATGCTCGTCAAATGGGTGCCATTTATGACACCCATCACCAAACCAAATCGAACTGGACATTTTCAATAAATAGAGTTCATTTTCAAAAACAGAAAGAAGAGTTATTTTATTCAAAACAACCGCATCACAACACTTTTCACACTTTCACCTCGTTCTATAATCAAATGACGTGAAAGGTACTCATCACTGGGTTTGGTTTTTGAAGAGACACAATTAGGTGTCTACACTACTATACATCGAGCATACATTGTAATCCTCCTATTCAATACTTTACATAGTGAAAGTTTGGTAGATCCTCATTCTACCCGCGATTTTTTCCTTCTTTGGGTTTTCCGCGTCACCAATCCCCTCGTGTTATTCTTTTATTTTTGCACTATCGTCTTTTAAGGTTTTATTTAGTTGATGCGTAACCTAGATTTTGTTATTCAATCCCACTTGACGAAATTTAGCATAAACAATTTGGCTCTGTCTGTGGGGATACAACTAGGTAAAATCCCAAAAACCCTAACCCAACATTCAACATGACTTCTGATGATATGACCCCGGAGCAGATGAGAGAGACCTATGAGAAAGCTAAGGCCGATCTCCTAGTAGCCCAAGAATCCAACGAGCGTCTCAATAAGGAAAAGGAAGTGTCAGAGTCCGATGCAGCCAACCTCCGTCGGCAGCTGGAATCTGCCCAGAGCAATCGTCGCCAACGTCCAAGGCAATTGGGTATCGTTCCACGAATGCAGCCGTTGGAAGTTCTAGACTCCCTACGTGATACGGATACAGAGACCAGTGGCGACAAAATGGAAGCCGACCCCCAGATCCCAAGCGGCGCACAACAAGGAAACTTTCAGACTACAAGGGGTGAGCAGCAGGCTAATGATCAAGAGCCGCTAAGTTAGACTGAACTCCTTCTCCAGAGGTTGATCACTTAAGAGAAGTAGAACTCCAAGGTGCTGACGATGATGAAGAAGATGTCGGGTGTTTCAGTCCCCGTCCCAAGTGAAGCTCCTGATGGATTCACAGCAACTCCCTTCAGCAATGAGCTGTACAGAGCCCGCATCCCCATCCTAAAATATTGTCGCAGCCGACGTTCACCTCGCTTTATGACGGCACAATCGGTCTAAAGCAGCATGTCGAGTACTACAAGCAGCAGATGTGGCAGGCTTTGATTCCGTTCGAGTGCTGGGAAGCATGCATGAGTAAGTCCTTCAGCACGACGCTAACCGTTCCCGTCCTCAAATGGCTCAGCAAACTTGAACCAAGTAGTATCACTATCTTTGCTATGTTAATTAACAAGTTTTATTCCCATTTTAAAAGCAGCAGGCAGTTCGACAAGCAAACGAGCGACTTGTACCGGATTGTCCAAGGAAGGAGGCGTCAGGACCTATTGGACCAAATTCAATAAGGAGAAAGTCTCGATCAAGAATTTCGACAATAGGAGTGCAATTAAAGCCTTTCTTCGAGGACTACATACTAATTCGGATTTGTAAAAAGACATGGTCAAATATCCCTGCTCAACATTTGAAAAGGTTCGCATGAGAGCAGTGGCCCAAATGCGTTTCGACGGAGATATCGCCAACTGCAGCTCCAGCCATAGCTTTAGAAGCTCAGCTGATCGAAAAGCTCTAAGCAATACCGTGGATCGTGGTTACATCATCCATTCGAAACATCAAGTAGATCACGATTTGTTAATAGTGTGCCGGAATACCTAGAGATATCCAAGTATGGATTCGAGGTCAACATCGTAGCAGTGGTGAATGCACTGGAACCTCTAGGTAACAAAGTTTGTTGGCCGATGATGAGAAACAAACCGGATTCAGTGAAGGATATGAGTAAGTGGTGCGAGTTCACAGTAACCATGGGCACAAGGTTGAGGACTGCTATACCTTGCGTAAAGAAGTGGCCTTCCAGTTGAAGAGGGGCAACCTCAAGCACCTATTGGGCAAGAAAAAAGACAGCGCATCCAGCGACGTTAAAGCCGATTCGGCAAGCAGGCCACCCAAGCCACCTGCACCTACGCGTGGCAATGTTATTTTTGGTGGTTTTGATATTTATGGACTAACCTATTCTACAGCTAAAAGAATTGCAAAGACATCAGCAAATGATCTCGTCATCCTAGAAGAGGCAAGAGATCCTTTGGAGAAGAAGCTCGAAGCAATGGCCATCACTTTCGACGATGACAAGATCAACAATATCAACAAAGACCATGAAGACTCCCTAGTGATTTCATTGATGGTTGGGAATTGTCTACTTCGAAGGGTGTTGGTCGATGGAGGAAGCTTCGCAAATGTCCTATTCTGGAAGACCATGGAAAAGATGGGGCTGAAAGATAGTAACGTCGTCAGAAGATGAACAACTCTGGTCGGTTTTAGTGGTGAGACAATGTCGACTCTCGGAGACATAACCCTACCTACCTATGCTAGCAGCCTAAACCCTTAAACCAAATTCAACGTCATAGACTGTCCCTTAGCCTATAATTCCATCATGGGCAGACCATGGATCCACAAATTAAAAGACATTCCCTCCACCTACATCAATCCCTCAAATTTCCAACCCCATGGGGAATCCAAGAAATTAAAGGAGAACCTTGTGAAGCCAAAAATTGTTACAAAACGACCCTTAAACCTTGCATGATATCCACCTATCAATTACAGCAAGCCCCGACACCAGACAATTCCAATGACGTAGAAATCGACGAAATACCCCTGGACCATGAAAAGCCAAATCAAACTTTCCGTGTCGGAGACAATCTAGCACTTGAACTCAAAAATACAATCCTAGCCTTTCTTTGAGAGAATAAAGACTGTTTTGCCTGGTCACATGAAGATATGACCGGTATAGATCCAAGCATCATTTCACATAAGTTAAACGACGACCCAAATCATAAGCCCGTAAAGCAGAATCGTCGAAAGTTCGCCCTAGAGCGGAATAAAAGCATCAATGATGAAGTGCAACAGTTGATCGATACAGGGAAAATAAGAGAGGTGAAATATCTAGATTGGCTTACATATGTCGTCATCGTCAGCAAGAAAAACGGCAAATGGAGAGCGTGCATCAACTTAACCGATCTCAACAAAGCATACCCCAAAGATCCATTCTCGTTGCCGCATATCGACGCCATGGTAGATGCAACAGTAGGTCACGAGCTCTTGATGTTTATGGAAGCTTATTCCAGATACAACTAAATTCTCATGCATCCCGACAATCAAGAAAAAACGACCTTCATGACAGACAAAGGTATATATTGTTATAAAGTCATGCCTTTTGGACAAAAAAATGTAGGTTCGACATACCAAAGACTCGTCAACAAAATGTTCAAGGACCAGTTAGGCGACACAATGGAGGTGTACGTCGACGACATGCTACTGAAATTCAAGAAATCAGAGGACCACGTTGATCACCTTCGCCAAACATTTGAGGTTTTGCGTGAGTATGGTATGAAACTTAACCCTACTAAATGTTCTTTTGGAGTATCTGCTGGTAAATTTCTTGGTTCTGTAGTAACACAAAGGGGAATTAAAGCAAGTCCCGACCAAGTCAGGACCTTAATAAACATTCAATACCTCGAAACGTTAAAGAAACCTAGAAATTGACAGGCCGAGTGGAAGAGTTAAATCGCTTCATCTCCCGATCGTCGGGCAAATGCCACCTTTTTATAATGTCTTACGAAAAAATAAAGGTTTTGAATGGACCGACAATCATGAGAAAGCATTACAAGATCTTAAAAAATATTTAATGACAAAAACTAACGAACCTTTGCAATTATATATTGTTGTTAGTGTTGTCGCCATCAGCGTTGTTTTGACTTTTGAAGACGACGACGCTGGGCAATTACCGGTTTACTATGTAAGTAAAACTCTACTCCCAGCCGAGGTAAGATATTTATCTCTTGAAAAATTAGTTCTTGCTTTACTCACTATTGTTAAAAAGTTAAGGCATTATTTCGAAACCCACCACGTAGTGGTGATGACTAATTATCCTATGAAGTCTGTTTTTTAGAAAGCCAGAAGTAACAGATGGATTAAGCAAATGGAGCATATCATTCAGTATGCTCGACATTGAATATCAACCCCGAAAAGCAATCAAGTCACAAGCTTTAGCAGATTTTGTGCCTGACTTCTACCCTAATCTACTTGTCGTAGCTAACAAAGAAGTAGAAGAAATAAACGGCGTCGACAAAGAGAGCAAATGGATCATGTTCATTGATGGATCATCCAATCAACGTGGAGCTGGCCTGGGAATGGTGCTAAATTCGCCACAAGGGGACATTATAGTACGGTCTATATCTTGTGATTTCAAAGCCATAAATAACGAAGCAGAATATGAAGCATCAATTTGCAGGAATAATCGCCGCCAAAGACTTGGGGCCAACAGCTCTAGATGTGTACAGTGACTCCCTCCTCATCGTTAGTGAAATGTCAGGAGGCTTCACAGCAAAAGAGTCCAAAATGACAGCCTACCTTGAAGTAGCCAAAGAAAAGGCTAAACACTTCAACCCCTTCGTACTTGCAAACTTAGCCGACGCAAAATTATCTTCTGCACTATAAAAAAACCACCTTTACATCGATTCCCCTAGTCCACCTACAAAAACCTTATGTATCCACAAAAGCAATCTTCCTCATCGACGATGTCAATACCGACGACAACTGGACCAAACCACTCATAAATTACCTCACCAACGATACCCTTTCCAACGACAAAATAGAAGATCGAAAACTAAAATACAAAGCTTCTAGATACCACCTCGTCGACGGAGTCTTGTTCCATAAGTCAATATTAAGGTCGTCACAAAGATGTATTCAAAGCCATGAATAACAGTCCATCCTTAGCCAAAGAGATGTCAAAAGCTGACCCGACCCAAACCCGATTATTAACCGACCCATCTGAACCCGAAAAAATGGCGTCCCAAACCCGACCTGAAACCAACCCTAGACCCGAGTTGACCCGAGTATGTGAGACCCGAACTCGAACATGAACCGACCTAGAGATGACCCGACCCGAATGTAACCCATAAATTATTGACCTGAACCGAACCCAACTTGAACCGAAATTGACCCAAACCCGTTTTTAACCTGTCAAAACCCGAATTTAACCCGATTTGTTACTAACCCGACCTGAATTCAACTCGACCCATTCCTAACCCAACCTAAATTTAACCCGACTTGTTACAAACTTGACTCGAAATCAACCCGACTTGTTATAGACCCGACTCAAATTCAACCCCTTTTTATTGACCCGACTCGAATTTTACCTAACCTATTACTTACCCGGCCCAAAAATTCAACTCGATCAGTTACTAACCCGACTCGAAATCAACACGACTTGTTATTGACCGGACCTTAATTCAACCCAAATTGTTCCTGACCCGATTATTGTTGATCAAAGCATTTTATCTGGGGAGACCAAGTCGGTCCAGGCCCGCTAAAGAAAGGATCATCATCCCCAAATTTAAGAGTTAAATATAGTGTATATTTGTTGTATGGTCAAAGGAGATAATTATCTTCCTAAATTATAGACTATAGTTCCCTAGTATGTTACCATATATATTATAGTCAAAGGAAATAATTAGCTTGATAAAAAATGATAATTATCTATTTATAGTTAGTTAAACCCGAATATGACCCGACTTGGAAATGACCCGACCTGATTATAACCCGCAAATTATTGACTTGAACATAATCCGACTTGAATCCAAGAATGACCCGACTTGAAAATGACCCAACCTGATTATAACCCACAAATTATTAACTTGAACCGAACCCGACTTGAACCCGAGAATGACCCGACTTGAATATGACTCGACCTGATTATAACCCGCAAATTATTGACTTGAACCGAACCCGACTCAAACCCGAGAATGACCCGACCTGATTCTAACCCGCAAATTATTGACTTGAACCGAACCCGACTCGAACCCGAGAATTACCCTAACCCGTTTTAACCCGTGAAAACCCGAATTAAACCCGATCTATTGTTCACCTGACCCAAATGTAACCCGACCTGTTATTAACCCGACATAAACCCAACCCAAACCCGATAAGATGTATGACCCGACGTGACCCGACTCAAGCATGACCCAACCCGAACCTAACCCGCATAGGTTACCACATTAACCCGAATTGACCCGACCCACTCTTACCCAACCCAAACCTGACTCGTTTACCCGAATTGACAGCTCTAGCCACTTGTACGACGGCGTATGTGACGGGAGGATGATTCTAGGTCGTTGAGTTCTAAAACTCCCCCGATCAAACAAAATTTATAACCAAACCTAACCCTAGTATAGGGGTAAGTCAAAGTTGAACCCAAAGGAATGGAGGTATATGCTATGGTCTTAAGTCAAGCTATTCCGAAGTATAGACAAACGCTTTGGTTTAATACAAAAGCAAATCAACTCAACAAATACTAAAAATAGAAATTAATATCAAGATACCAAGGAATTAGGATCTGCATGCATTCACGATAAACATGCTAATTTGACGGGAAGTTGATCGATCAAATAATGCGAGGGAAAATGGTATTTGCAATGAAAATCACTTAAAAACCTATTTCCTAGGGTCAAACTAGCGGTCTCTACAAATGACTATCAAAGGAAAATCACGAGACAAGTTCGACAGATAAGAGTAGCTTCCAAATCAATGTGTCGTATTAATGAAAACTACAATGCAATCTAGCTTGATAATCAAGGTTAGCTACTCCTCAATAAATTAAACACATGCACAAATTCCATCAACCAATTTAATCACAATATCAAATCAATCTAAATCCCCAAATTAGCATTAGTCGATCATTCATACATGCTTCACCACATCCCTAGCAATGGATCTACTCACTACACATTGTAGAATTGAAAAGCAAAACTAAACAAATCATCATCAACATTGTAATCAAAATATCAACAATCAATTCAAACAATCAACTAGAAATTCAACAATATATCAAAGATCAAACACTAAAATTGCATTAAAGAGAAAGGAATTCTTACAAAACTTTAATCAATATCAACGAGAATGAAGATCAAAATGTAGCAATTATCAATTACCAAGTTTCTCTCTCTAAAATCTAAGAACAAAAGTTTCCCAAAATCATGAGATGCTCTCTCAAAAAATCTATTCTATTCAATTTCTAATCAATTCTAGTACTTCATTCTTCCTCTACAAACATGAAAATCTATATATAGTAAAACTAACAGAGGAGAAGTTAGTTAGACGTCCAAAAAGAACCCGTACAGGCGCGCCTTCTCCTCAATATGCACGGTCGCAGAGAAATGGGTACGGAACGGGGAAGGCAGGGTTGCGCGGTCGCACCTCGCACATGCGCGGCCGCGCCCCTGCCCTGCGCGCCTACGCCAGCATCGTGCGCACCCGCGCCTGGGAGCAGGGCAACCTCCCTCGTGCGTCCATCGATGCCTCCATGCGCTCCACTTGATGAACATTGGGGGTGGCAGTTTCCAAGAGCTCCCACGGTGGGTTCAATGAAAGGAATGGTGTCCTTCGAACAAGTGTATTATTCCGATATGGGGTTCAGAATTATTAGAAAGCTAATTTTTCAGTGAGGTCAAGTGATCGGAATGCCTGGATGGAGGTTGCTTTTGATCAGTAATATTAATGCATAATTAATATTACAGCTTAATCTTGACTGAACCCTTCGGGTCACACCCAAGAAACTAACGAGCCGAAGAGACGAATTAATTAGGAATTAATCAGTCGACCGAGTAATTAATATTTGGACGTCGGAAATTCGAGCTTAAAGCGTCGAAACCGAGCGTCGGAAGTCGAGTCGAAAATAGTAAAAGACGAGACGTGAAAATAATAATAAATCAACAATGATCAAAATACCCCTAGCATCGGAAAACCGAGTGCTAGGGGCGCGGAAAATGCTAGCAGCCCGCACAAAGTGCGGGGCTAGGCTAGCATACGGCAGCTAGCAGCCCGCACACTTGGTGTGTGGCTTGCTAGGCCGAGGCACCAGCAGCCCACACATTTGGGTGTGTGGTGTGCTAGGCCGAAGCATCACAACAGCACCGTGGCAGCGCACAAGGGTACCTTGGGTGCCCAAGTGAGCTACCACATGGCGCAAAATAAATGGGAGTTGGGGCATTGAGGTGGCCGGTTATGGGAGTGGGAGTGGGGAGCAAGTTTGATCCCCCCTCCTCCAAATGGTCCTCACCTACTCCTCCTTGTATGCTTGCCACTTGTTGATTTTTTATTAGTTTGATTATTAATTTCATTTTAGCTTTAAAATAAAATGGAAAAATCAAATTCTCCCACATTGATGGGAGAGCTTTTCACACTCTTGCATTTCCTTATAAATACCCAACTTGGGGTATTAGGAAAAGCACTTGAGTAAGAGTTGGAAAAGGCATCACTATATGTGAAAACCTTTGAACTCAAGAGTCGAAAAAGGCATCACCATTGTGAAAACCTTTGAACTCAATTACTCGAGTTTTGGTCGGGCCTTGCTAACTCCAAGGCATTGGACCCTTGTCGGTGTTCGAGTTGTGGGTGGACTTCCGTTGGAGGTCGTCGTATTTTCGAGGCTAGCTTTCGAAGTAAGAGCCCCTCGAGGTCGGGCGAAGCACGCGACAAAGGTATAATTATTATCTTAATCTTGTCATTAAGTTAATTATGTTTATGGTTTTATTTATTGCGAGTGCGGTCTTGTTTTTGGGTTTGTTTCCGCGGTGAGTCGGACTCACCAAACCCCAACAGCGGTATCGGAGCCTCGCTCTTTTTTTTTTAAAATCATATTATTTTTCAAGGTGTTTTATGGCTTACTTTTTCTGGTTTTAAGTTTCTAATTAGATTAGTAGCTCGGTTTATTAATTTTAATCCCGTATTAGAAACCTAGATTTCGACCCAAAAATAGTGAATTTTGGGTGGAAAATGCGTTCTGGAAATGGTTTTTCCCTTTTAGGCTTCTGTTTTTAGCCAAAAAAACGACCAAAAATGCACTTTTCGAGGGATTTTTCGTTTTGACGAAAAATTTTAAGTCTTTCTAACCTTGAAAATTAATTACATATTTATGGTGGTTATGTAATTTCAATCTTTATTTTATATGCAATCTTAAACCACTTTAGGCACGATTACTTGGTAGTAATTTGTGTTTGAAAGCTTGGTTTTATTTTTCACATGATTGCAAATTAATTGCATTAAGTGTGAAATCTTTGTTTTTTGAGGCTTCTAAGTACTAAAGATTCAATATTTAATTATGTTAAGTGATTGAAACTTTGATTTACTAAATTCCATGAATTTTTATTGAACTTTGTTGATTTAATATTTTTTAAGTTGATTGGAATCATAAAGTTTGAAACTTATGATAGAAATTTGTTTATCTTTGTAGACACCCAAATGTGTCTCCCCAAAACCAAACCCAGTGATGAATACCTTTTGCGTCGAATGATTATCGAATGAGGTGAAAGTGTGAAAGGTCAAGTGTTGCGGTTGGTTTTTATTAAAAATTCTTTCTTTTTGTTTTCGAAAAACAACTCTATTTTATGAAAACAGCCAATTCAGTTTAGTTTGGTCCACGACACGGGTCCAATAATAGTGTAGTTGGATGGGGCTTGCAAAGAGCTTTCCAACGATATATTATAAGCCCAATTTCGATGAATAATGAGGAAGTTATGGCCAAAATACTAAACTGGGCCCGGTTTGATCTTTACATGCGGCCCAATGATCTAGGGGAGGGCCCAATGTTAATTGTTATTCCTAAAATTATTAGAATTGATTATAGTCTTCTAGAATTCTCTAGAAGGTTCTTTTTAATCCTAATAGAATTAAAATTAATAATTATATTTTGATAAGTTTTATTTGGAATAAAATATTATTTTATGAAAAATACGATAAATCGATTTTGATTCATATGTGGACTCCGTGTTTGAAAGCGCGTAGAAATCCAGGCTGTCGCCAGATGACAGGCCTGTCGCCACGCGACAAGGTCGGTTTTGCAGCGACAGATTGGAGTTTTATTCCTTATCAAATTCTACCTATTTTCGGACTGTTTTCTTATAAATAGGGTCCTGAACCTCCGTTTTTTATTCATTCACAATCATCATCTCTCTAAAGCTAGAAGCTTTCTCTCTCTATTCTTTTTCTAAACCTTCCCTCTTACAAAATTCCGCATTCACGAGATCTAGAAACACCTAGCCGAGTTCGAAGTTGCCTTCGCCCTAGACGTGAAAGGTTATAATTTCTGAGGGTTTGGTCCCTAATCTCTATTTCAATTATTTAATTTGATTGTTTGATTTTATATTTTTCTTGAAGTTACTAACGCGTGTATTTTGTTATTAGAAAGAGATACGAGGCATCAAAGTATGTAATCTTATTGCTCTATTCTTGTAGAAAGCATGTTTAAATTTGTTTAATTCCTAGTATCATGTTAGGATGTTATTACTGCTTTCTAGTTTCATGTTTAGGGTGCTTCCTATGCTTTCTAATATCATATCAATATCTTGTTAGTATCATGTTAGGTTAAAGCTTTGAACTTTTATGTCTAGCGACATGCTAGGATTTGTTATTAATCTTGTTAGTATCATGCCTAGGATCTTGCTATTATTATGCTTTAACACTAACATGAACATGATTATGATGATAATTATGATGATTATTATGTTGCTTGATGATTATTATTGTTATTGCTTGATCACGCCCTCTCTTTCATGTTTAAAGGGAATTTGTACTTGTAATCACGCTTAATAAGATAATTAATAATCTTGTTTAGGGTTAATTTGATTATAATTCAAGTGATCGCCAATAATAGATTTATTTGTGCATTAAATTCAACCAACATAGATAAACAGGTTTAGGGTTAACCTATTGTTTGCATGTTAGTCAGAAAGCGCACATGAATACGAGAAGAATAAAG